>NC_138385.1:37649518-37683214 GCF_054177405.1 Leptonychotes weddellii
AGAAAGATGAGGCATTTGGTGGCAATGGATCCACAGGGAGGGACCTGGGGCAAGAGTCAGAAGCGCTGTCTGAGTCTCAGTGCCTGAGCCTTCACCGTTGACAGGACCTTGTGTGAGTTATCGCCTCTCTTCCCTCCTCAGCTACCAAAGAGAATTGTACCAGGGGGCCAGGTCAAAGAGGGTATGGTACCTGGATTGAGTAACAACTATATTCCAGGCACTATGCCATCTGCTTTACTTGCATTTTTCCCTTTTTGTCAAGCACTTTTGCTCAAGTGGCCTTCATGGTGCAAAATCCAGCATCTTGTGAAAGAACAATATTGGGGATCTAAATTAGATGGTAAGGAGGTAAAGAAATCCTCTCTGAGAAATTACATTTAAAGGGTAACCTGAAGTGTGAGTAGGAGAGAGCTAGGGTGGGAGAGAATTCCAGGCGGGGAGGGGCAGCATGTGCAAAGGCCCTAGGGTGGGAAATAGTTTGGCCCTTTTGGAATGGAGAGAGGCCAGTGTAGCAGAGTGAGTGTGAGAGACAGAGTGGCCCCAGATAGGACTAGTAAGGAAGGCGGGGGCCAGAGCACACAGGACCCTCTAGGCCATGGTCAGGAGTTTGCATTTTACCTGCAGAGCTCTGGCAAGGCACTGGAGAGTTTGGAACCGGGTGAGAGTCCACTTGCTTTTTGGTAGCCAGGAAGTTATTGGACTCTGAGAGTAGAAATACCATCCTTCCTTGCAAACAGAGCAGAGCAGCCATGAAGAGCAGGCTTGTGGATAGAGCCTGTGTTGCTGAGGTGACAGGACTGTGTCCCTGTTACTATGGAAACCTGATGTATGGCTAGTGACAGGCTGTGGGCTGGCAAGTGAGACTGCTGATTCTCCCACCCCTGTGAATGTATTGCATAAGGTAAAGAGGTCTGGGGGGCTGCTGATCCTTCATCAGTCTATAAGCCTTGCTAAGGGAGGACAGAGGTCACTGAGACACACAGCCCACTTTCCTTGTCTGGGTCGGAAACACCTAGAAATTCCTTTTTCAAAAAAAGATTTATTTATTTATTTATTTGAGAGAGAGAGAGAGAGAGAGGTGGGGAGGGGCAGAAGGAGAGGGAGAGAGAGAATTCCCAAGCAGATTCCCTGCTGAGTATGGAGCTCCAAGTGGGGTTCAGTCCCATGACCCTGAGATCATGACCTGACCTGAAATCAAGAGTTGGACGCTCAACCGTCTGAGCCACCCAGGTGCACCTGAAACACCTAGAAATTCTTATGTTCATGACAAGAGACCCATATTCCTTTATGACATTTTTTCTATTATAATAATAATACTCAGGCACAGTTCCTGATCATTTGATGTTCTTTAAAAGATACTATTATTATTCACTCAGGGCATAACATTTTCCCTTAATGAACTGTAATTCAGAAGGAATATAGACCACATTTATTTAAATTTTAGCTGTATCCACTGAACATTGTATTTTTTGCATTTTTTTCTATCATAAACTATGTGAAGCTAGTTATCATTCCTACATTAATTTTAGTGGAACAAAGAGTTAGACAAATATGTTTTAAGTGTATTTTGAATACCATTTTTATACTTCTCCTCAGTACCCTTACTGCCTATCAGAATACCTTCCACATATGCTATTTCATAATGGATTATAAATAGAAATAATTTATGTGCAGTTTAAAATGCCTCATAGCCACAGTGAAAGTCTCTTACCTGACCAGTATTCCTCCATCCTGTTTCCCAAAGGTAGTCACTGCTATCATTTGATTTTACTTGGTATTCATTTTTCTATGCATACTGAAATATACATACATGAATAGATACATTGCTCTTTTCATCAGTTGATTTATTTTTCAGATATGAAGTTGGAATCACAGAATTAACACTGATCTACTTATGTTCTTCATTTAACAAATGACTATTTTTTTTAAAGATTTTATTTATCTTTTTGACAGACAAAGAAACAGTGAGAGAGGGAACACAAGCAGGGGGAGTGGGAGAGGGAGAAGCAGGCTTCCCACCAAGCAGGGAGCCCGATGCAGGGCTCGATCCCAGGACTCTGGGATCATGACCTGAGCTGAAGGCAGATGCTTAACGACTGAGCCACACAGGTGCCCCACAAGTGACTATTTTTAAAATTATTTTCATTAAGTTATGATTTAGAAAAAAATTCACTCCTTTTTGTATACAGTTCCATTAGTCTTGAAAAATACATACAGTTGTGTAACCATCACTACAATCAAGATATACAAGAGTTCCATCTTGTCAAAAAATTCCCCTGTTCCCTTTGTAGTCACCCATTCTCCCCATCCCAACCCTGACCACAAACAATTTGTTTTCTGACCCTGAAATTTGATAGCTGTAGGTTTTCATTTTGTCTTTTCATTTAAATTATGTTCCATATATTTTTTTATTTTTCTTGAGACTTACTATTTGACCCATGAGTTATTTAGATATGCGTTGTTTCCAAGTTTTTGGAGATTTTCCTGTGATCTTTCTACTACTGATTTCGAGAGTTTCATTTCATTATTGTCAGATAACACATTCTGTTTAACTTCAATTCTTTAAATTTGTTAAGGTTTGTTTTATGATCCAGGATATAGTCAATCTTGTTGAATGTTCCATGTGCATTTGAAAAGAGTGTGTATTCTGGGTGCCTGGGTGGCTCAGTCGTTAAGCATCTGCCTTCGGCTCAGGTCATGATCCCAGAATCCTGGGATCCAGCCCCACATCGGGCTCCCTGCTTGGCAGGAAGCCTGCTTCTCCCTCTCCCACTCCCCCTGCTTGTGTTCCTGCTTTCGCTCTCTCTCTCTGTCAAATAAATAAATAAAAATCTTAAAAAAAAAAAAGAGTGTGTATTCTGCTGTTTTGGGGTGTTCTATAAATGTCAATTAGATCCAGTTGGTTGATGGCGGTATTCAGTTCATCTATAATCTTGCTGATGTTTTGCCTACTAATTCGGAGAGAGGAATGTTGAAGACGCCAATGATAATTGTGGATGTGTTTATTCTATCACTTTTGCTGCATGTATTTTGAGATTGTTGTTAGATATAATACAGTACACATTTAAAATTATTATATCTTCTTGGTGAATTGACTGACCCTCTTTGTCTCTGGTAATTGTGTATGCTTTCAAGTCTAAATTGTCTGATAACGTAGATGCTCCTGCTTTCTTTTGATCGATGTTTGCATGGTATATTTTCATTCATCCTCTTACTTTTAAGCTACCTGTATCATTATATTTGAAAAGAGTTGCTTGTAGACAGCATATAGTTGGGTCTTCTTTATTTTGTTCTTTAAATCCATTCTGACAGTCTCAGTCATTTGGTTATGTATTTAGACCATTGACAAATAATGTAATTATTGATGTTTCAATTTAGATCTATTACATTTCTATTTTTTTTTGTCCTCTCTGTTTTTCATTATCCTGTTTCCTCTTTCTTGCCTTTTGGCTTATTTGAATGCTTTTTAGTATTGTGATGTTGAATATATCTTTGTATAACATTTTTGCGGATGTTCTATGGATTACAAACTACCTACTTAATTTCTCATAATCTATTTAGAATCAATACTTTACCACTTCAACTGATAATAGAAACCTCACCTTAATGGTCCCCTTACCCTCCCCCTTTATGCTATATTAGCTTTATTTATTATATCTACACTGAAATCTACACAGTTATCAATTATACCTACGTTATTGAAAACTCCCCAATGTTATATTTTGCAGTATTTTTCTAATATTTACCATGTTTTTTGAAGCCCACAGAGCAGTATCTCCACATTCACTTCCTCCCAAGATCTCCAAGAGACCCAAATTGGGGTAGTAAGCAGTGGGAATGAAGACTTGCCTTTCACAGTGGTTTAAAATTCACAATAACATCTGGGACTCCTGGGTGGCTCAGAAGGTTAAGCATCTGCCTTAGGCTCAGGTCATGATCCCAGGGTCCTGAGATAGAGTCCCACGTTGGGCTCCCTGCTGAGCAGGGAGCCTGCTTCTCCCTCTCTCTCTGCCTGCTGTTCTCTCTCTCTCTCTCTCAAATAAATAAATAAAACCTTTTTAAAAAAACAAATAAAATTCACAATAAGAGTATAATTTAAAAGTAACAGAGGTCGTTATTAATAAGTTAAACAACACTTTGGGCAGCATCAAATGTCAGTGCCCAGAGAGATTAGAGCATTCAGAGCCTTGGCAGCTTCAGGACACAATGGGGAAAACTTTAGAGTAATTCCAGGTTCCACTACCGAACAGGCTTTCAGAGCAGTTTCCCCGATTTACTTAACCTCTCCTAACTTCTTATCATGATCTGAATTACAGGATTAAATTGGTAACTTGAATAAGTGTTAAGATTAAAGGAGAAACTACAGGGTGCCTGGCTGGCTCAGTCTTGATCTTGGGGTCTTGAGTTCAAGCCCCCCATTGGGTGTAGAGCCTATTTAAAAAAAAAAAGATTAAAGGAGGTTACAGTTTAGAATACCATTTGTTTACATTAATTTTATAAACATTAATTTCGTACCCTCCATATCCTCTTTCCCAGAGAAAACACCTGTTCTGACTGATCCTTTTCTATTTATCATCTTAAAAACCAACAACAATCCACATAGCCAATTCTCTTGATCTTTGGTGCAGGATTTCATTTCTGTAATCATCATCATCATCATCATCATCATCATCATCATCACCATCACCATCACCGTTACCATCGTTGTCACCACCAAGAGTGACTGTTGAGTGAGTACCCATGGGGAAGTTTAAATGACCTGTCCCTAACTCCTGGTGGCCCATCAGATACATAAAAGGTCACTGTGTATATGAAGTGTTCGTCAACCTTCTTTCATTATCGCCCCCCTCAAGGAGTCTTTTCAGACATTTTCTTGCTGAATCACCTGCAACCCCACTCCCCAGTGGAATATGACATTTTTAAGACCACAAATGTAGTTTATCTGTTTGTATACTGTGGTCCCTTGAAGGTTCACAGACCATTGTAATATCTATGAAAATTCTACCCCCAAGAACCAATCTTGAGCCCCTTGGGGGGCGATGTCACCTCTGTTGAGAATGCATGATATATTGTAATTAGGAGAAAAGCTGGAATCCCATTCTTTCTTCATCTATCTCTGGATCCATACTAGAAAAATCTATCACATCTAGATGCCCAGCCTTGATGGACCATCCACGGAGTCACACCCTGTGTTTATGGAGCACAGCTTGTGTACCTACTCCTGAAAAGACCTGTAGACCTCCAACCTCTTCCCTCTCTGAGAGAATACTTCCTTCTCCGTGTCCTCACAGGCCTTTTCCTCCCTACAAGGTACAAGCAGCCCAATCATTTCCATAAATTTAACTTTTCACAAAGGATGAAAGAAACACAGGCTTCAGACAGCTTCTGCTTCCAGTCCCCTCACCAACCTCCCCTGAAGCAGGGGAAAGAGGCACCAAGCCTGGCTCCCTGCAGCAAGGAGGGTAAACACCAGGAGAACAGAGATTAACCACCTCAACAGAATGTGTCCTGATACCTTTGCTAAAACTTGCCACCAGCGACTAACAGTGCCCAGACTGCCAGGTCCCATCCCTGACTCTGGCAGTGGGCATGGGGAACAATCTCTTTGTCATCTGTGTCTGTGCTTAGGAGCATGTGCTTTGGAATAACATACATCTATGAAGAGAGAATAGTGATACCTCACTAGCAGGGCTATTGTGAGATTAAATCCCACCACTAACATGAAGAACCTGGATCTTGGCCCCTCAAAACAGTCTGTTCCATAAATAGTAACTATCTTTCCTCTTTGAAACAGGGAATTGGTCCTGACCTTCCCTGTCACCCAAGGCCCCTTAACCAGATTGTACCTCAGAATCACTTTGGGGATCCTTCTCTAAACCCTCACACGAATTTCCCTTGTTGGTAAAAATAAGACTTCTGTATTAAGGCCGTTCAAATCATTAAGTCATAGTAATATGGGCCTCAGAAAATGAATATGCTCATTTGACATAGGCTCCTCTCCTAGGGTTGCCAGATTTAGCAAATAATGTACAGGATGCCCAGTTGAACTTGAATTTCTGGTAAACAAAGTGACATTGCATGTGAAATACTTACACAAAAATTATTTGTTAGTTATCTATAATTCAAATTTAACTTGGTGTCCTGATTTTATCTGGCAACCGTGCACAAGTAAGACTCTGTGGAGGAGAACCAAGGTGCCCCAGTGAACAGCCCCAGCTGAATCCCCAGCAACAATGAACACCAATGGCCCACGTGAGTGATTGGATGTCCCAGCTGAGTGGAGCCTCCGGATGACTGCAGCCCCGGGTGACAAATATCACATGGAGCAGAAAACAACCTAGCCCACAGAATCCTGAGGGATAAAAATTGGCTATTGGTGGTGTTTGTTAAACAGAAATGGATATCCAAAACGTGCTTTTAGTGAACTCTCTTTTTTTTTTTTTTTGTGGTCTATAATCATTGGATATGACAGGGATTTGGTTATTCTTGAAAGTTTGGTAGGACTTAGTTATAATTTTGGCTATGGTTAGTGTGTGAGTTTAAGTGTGGGTATAGATTTTGAACATTTCCTCAATTCCTTCTTGAAGGGATTTCCAACAAAAATTTTCATGATATATGATTGTCATCCTATTCTTGGAATTTAGAAATTTATTCCAATCCCCTTCTACAAGAAGAGATTCCCCTGCAATCATGCTTGTCAAGGAAATGATAGGGTAATGCTTCAAGCTGCTCCCTGAGACACATGGAGAACCATATCCTCAGAAGGTGGCTTGGTGAGTACGTAATTAGAACAAGGACTATTTAATCATCTCAAGAAGTTTTCTCAAAGAAACTGTCCTGAAATACTTTTTCCTGCTATAGAGAGAGCCTCACAAGGAAGCCACTCTTCTTGAATACACATAGAACTCCTTCATCAGACAGCAGATACATATGCATTGCAGTCCTTGCCCTTTCTGACTGTCCTTGTGCAGCACTGCTGGATAGTAATGTTTGCCCAGTTCTGGGGTTCATTAATAGGAAGCCTAATTCCCTTGTGGCAAATCTAAGCCACATTCTCCAATATCATCTTTATAAAAAATAAAGTAGATATACTTTTATCCTTATTATTTTTATCACATTTTTAGGTGGTTTAGAACTCAGATATGGAGAAGGGGTGTATTTTGGAGATCCCTTAAAGGCCCAAACATTTTGGAACAAGACCATAGGAACACCTGGGGAGACAAGACACAGAAAAGGGGAGAAGAGCTGGGAGTCTATTTTTAGACCCATCCTTGAGGGCAGAGGAAAATATGTGCTCCATAAGGGCAGCTTGCTACAAGAGTTTTGAAGGGAGAGGGCTTGGGCTGTGCAACCCATTTGTCCTTCCAACCTCATTAATCAGGTAAGTGATTCTCTTGAGACGGAAGCAAGTGTGTTTGGTTATAGATGTCCCTACACCTGGAAGAAAATATGGGAAATGGAGGATAAGAATTCTCCAGGAAAAACAATGCATGGTACAACTGACTAGGTGTCTGCCTACTAACTGACTGTAATAGTTTAGGCCTGCCTCCCTGAAATTACTGAGATTTCTGAAATGACATTATTGGCATATGTATCTAGATCATTCAGTCACATTATTATAGACAATCTTTCAGTTTTCTGCCACAGATGGCTAACGGCTTAGCGTGGCCCTGATTTTCATGTTTACCCTCCAAGGTCTAGCTTATCTTCAAGAACCCTAGGATATCTCCCTGGGGTTCTGTGTACTGATAATACTCCCCCAGTGTTTCTTCAAAAGAAGCAAAATTCCTGAAGACAGGGACATGCTTTGTTCCATCAACAAGGGGAGAGTTCCACGAATTGTTCGAGACCAAGTCTGGTGCCTCTAATTACTGTGCTTTCTCACGTGACGGCCTGAAGAGTCAGGCGCTAGCTTGCAGCTATGGGCGAGGGGTGGAGGAGTGTGTAGAAGCAGGCAGATGCGGAGGACTAGCCCACGCTTCGCGGTTGCCATAGAAACCTGACGTCAATATGGCGACCGTGACGACTTTTTAATAGAGACGGACGTGCCCTCGATAGAACAACAGGATTCCGCCTTCAGGTGTTTGGGGCTCTGCTGAAAGTGTGGGTCCTCGCGCTGGGGGCTGAACCGCCCTGAGGTGTGAGCAAAGGGATCCAGATCCAAGCTGATTCTTACCCGCGTTGGGAGTCGGTGCCATGGCTGTCTCGTAGGTAAAACCATTGGGATCTCGCCCGGCCCCAGTTAGTGTGGTTTCTGCTCGAGGGGGTGTCCTGTGGATGCTTTCCTTTAAAGACAGGGGCGCAGGAGGTAAGACAAATAACGACCCTGAGCCCCAGCTTTCCCGCTGTAAAATGGGAATGAGAAAGCTTCACCCACAGGATCGCTGAGAACAGTGATACACATGAGCAAGCCCATGGCCCGGTGGTTACTGTGGGATCATGAATGTCTGTGTGAATTCAGGCCACTTCTCACTCCTTTTCACCTTTGATGTTGGAGGATAAACTAGGAAAGGAGGAGAAAAAGGCTCTGTGAGAAGCCTATTAAAACGTGGTGGTTACGATCACGATGCAGTTTGTATCAGTGTCATTGCCACTAACCCAGTGCCTGGCATGGTGCTGAGCACATACTTAGGCCAGTAAATCATAGTGATTGCTGGATCTGTCTCTCCCTGTGCAGCTCTTCATGCAACTCATATCAGGTGCTTGAAGAAGGCAGGTTCTGAGGATCTGTGTCCTGATGGCTGTAGAAGCTTCTACTCCAGATTCAAGGGCAGCAGTCCTCAGGAGACCCCAACAGAAGTTCCACTCTCCTGGTGGAAATTGATGCCTGGCTCAAGTGAGTGCATAGATCTGAACAAAAGCATGATGTGGAATAGCTCTTGTGAGGTTCACAAACTAGTCTAAAAATAGAGAGCTATTTTGATCTCATCATGGCAGAAGAGGTTTAACAGGTGGAATTTTATTCCTTCAGTGTCTACAGGCTGTGTAGTAATTCCTGAGGTTCATCTTAGAGAAGCCTTTTTTTTTTTTGCTGAAAAATAATTGTCTAGTTGGTGAAGGAAGTTGCTCTTTTTTTTCAAAAAATTTTTAAAGATTTTATTTATTTATTTGACAGAGAAAGCGAGCACAAGCAGGGGGAGTGGGAGAAGCAGGCTTCCCGTGGAGCAGGGAGCCCAATGCGGGGCTCGATCCCAGGATCCTGGGATCGTGACCTGAGCCGAAGGCAGACGCTTAACGAATGAGCCACCCAGGCGCCCTTTTTTTCAAATTTTTATTTAAATTCTAGTTGTTAACATATAGTGTAGTATTGATTTCAGGAATAGAATTTAGAATTTAATTCATCACTTAGATACAACACCCAGTGCTCATCACAAGTGCCCTCCTTAATATCCTTCACCCATATAGCCCATCCCCCACCCACCTCCGTCCAACAACCCTCAGTTTGTTCTCTATCATTAAGAGTCTCTTATGGTTTGCTTCCCTCTCTTTTTTTCCCTTCCCCTATGCTCATCTCTTTTGTTTCTTAAATTCCACATATGAGTGAAATCATATGGTATTTGTCTTTCTCTCACTGACTTATTTCGCTCAGCATAGGACACGGTAGCTCCATCCATGTCATTGCAAATGGCAAGATTTCATTCTTTTTGATGGCTGAGCAATATTCCATTGTATATACGCGCCACATTTTCTTTATCCGTTCATCAGTTGATGGACACTTGGTTTCTTTCCATAGTTTGGCTATTGTTGATAATGCTGCTATAAACATTGGGGTGCATGTATCCCTTCGAATCAGTATTTTTGTAGCCTTTGGATAAATACCTAGAGTGCTATTGCTGGATCTCAGGGTTAGTTCGATTTTTAACATCTTGAGGAACCTCCATACTGTTTTCCAGAGTTTGCATTCCCACCAAGAGTGTAAGAGGGTTCCCCTTTTTCTGCATCCTCACCAACATCTGTTGTTTCCTGTGTTGTTAATTTTAGCCATTCTGACTGATGTGAAGTGATAGCTCATTGTAGTTTTGAGTTGCATTTTCCTGATGATGAGTGATGTTGAGCATCTTTTCTTTTTTTTTTTTTTTAAAGATTTTTATTTATTTATTTGAGAGAGAGAGAATGAGAGAGAGCACACGAGAGGGGGGAGGGTCAGAGGGAGAAGCAGACTCCCTGCCAAGCAGGGAGCCCGATGCGGGACTCGATCCAGGGACTCCAGGATCATGACCTGAGCCGAAGGCAGTCGCTTAACCAACTGAGCCACCCAGGCGCCCCGAGCATCTTTTCATGTGTGTGTTGGCCATCTGAATGTCTTCTTTGGAAAAATGTTTATTCATGTCTTTTGCCCATTTCTTAACTGGATTATTTGTTTTTTGGGTATTGAATTTGATAAGTTCTTTATAGATTTTGGATACTAACCCTTTATCCAATATGTCATTTGCAAATATCTTCTTCCATTCTGCAGGCTGCCTTTTAGTTTTGTTGATTGTTTCCTTCACTTTAGCTTTTTATCTTGATGAAGTCCTATTCATTTTTGCTCTTGTTTCCCTTGCCTCTGGAGATGTGTCTAGTAAGAAGTTGCTACAGCCAAAGTCAAAGAGGTTGCTGTCTGTGTCCTCCTCTAGGATTTTGATAATTTTCTGTCTTACATTTAGGTCTTTCATCCATTTTGAACTTATTTTTGTGCATGGTGTAAGAAAGTGGTCTAGTTTCATTCTTCTGCATGTAGCTGTCCAGTTTTCCCAACAGCATTTGTTGAAGAGATTTTTTCCATTGGATATTCTTTCTTGCTTTGTCAAAGATTAGTTGACCATATAGTTATAGGTCGAAGTTGATCTTTAACATGCATTTGCAATAAATATAAACATTTTTCTCATCATATAAATAATAATTGGTAATTCCCATGTACCTCATCGATAGGTGTGGAAATGTGCAGTTGTTAGATCTTCATAGCAATTTGACATTGTAATATAGATTTTTTTCCCCCGGAGGCTATAGTTTTTTTCCCATTATGTAATGACATTTTTTAATGGGCCAGAAGCCAGAAATTTTCCAGGTGTTTAAAATGTCAGTGACTAGAACATAATATTTTATTTTTTTGTGTGTGTTTTGTTTTTGAGAGAGAGAGTGCAAACGGGGGAGGGGCAAGAGGGAGAGAAAGAATCTTAAGCAGGCTCCACCCCTAGGACAGAGCCTGACATGGGGCTCAATCTCATGACCCTGAGATCATGACCTGAGCCGAAATCAAGAGTTGTATGCTTAACAGACCGAGCCACCCAGGTGACCCTGTTTTGTTTTTTAAGTAGGCTCCAAACCCAATGGTGGGGCTTGAACTCACCACCCTAAGATCAAGAGTTGCATGCTCCACCAACTGAGCCAGCCGGGAGCTCCTAGAAATTAATATTTTAAAAATTATTTGTTACTCTAGAGTTTGCCCTATTATAATGATATGCAGCCATGCCACGTTCCCTAAAATAACCCGTTACTCTTAGATATCATTATGATCTTTATTTTTTTTAAAGATTTTATTTATTTATTTGACAGAGAGATACACAGCGAGAGAGGGAACACAAGCAGGGGGAGTGGGAGTGGGAGAGGGAGAAGCAGGCTTCCCGCCGAGCAGGGAGCCCGATGTGGGGCTCGATCCCAGGACCCGGGGACCATGACCTGAGCCGAAGGCAGATGCCCAACGACTGAGCCACCAGGCGCCCCAATCATTCTCCTAATATATACTCTTTTCTGTATTTTGGGAGGAAATGGACATCAACTTTCCCTAAATATTTGGATATATTTCATTGGAAGTGATTATTTCTCTTTTGGTTCTATGTACCATGGACCAATTTGACAAGACATAGTGTGGATCTTTTAATACTGTAAGAACATAATGGTGGGAATCTTTCATCTAATTAATTGCATCACAGAATTATGAATATATAAATATTCTACAAATAATTCAGGTATGATTAACATGCAATATACTATACATATTTAAAACTTTTGCTTTTAATAAGTTTTAATATGTATGTACCTGTAAATCCAATACTACAGTCAAGATAATGAACATATCCGTCACCTTAAAAAGCTTCTTCATACCCCATTGTAGTGCCCCATCCATCTCTCTCCAGTATTTCTGTCCTTGTTACTCTACCCCATTCCTAGACAACCACTGATCTTCTGTCACTATGGATTAATTTTTTTCCCTATAATTTTATATGAATGGAATCATATATTGTGTATTCTTTTTTGCCAATCTTCTTTCCTTCAACCAAATTATTTCTAGATTTATCCATTTGTTACATGTGTTAATATTTCCTTCTTTTTTGTTGCCTAATATTCTGCTTTATGGATATACCACAATTTGTTCTATCTGTTGACCTGGTAATGGATATTTGGATTATTTTCAGTCTTATAAATAAAGCTGCTATGAATATTTGGGTATAAGTCTTTGCTTGGACATATGTTTTCTTTCTCTAATACTGAGGTGTATTTACTTAAAGAATTTGTAAAATTAACTTTGTAGGAGTGCTAAACTGTTTTTCCAACATGGTTGCACAATGTTTCATTGTCACCAGCAGTGTATGAGAGTTCCATCCTCCACAACTCTGTCAGGACTTGGTATGGTCACTGTTTTTATTTTAGCCATTCTCAGAGGGATGTAGTGGGATTACATTTCCCTAATGACTAATGATGTTCAGCATCTTTTCATTTGCTCATTTGACATTTGTATTCCTTCTTTGGTGGAGCATCTTTTCAAATCTTTTGCCCACTTATTTACTGGAGTGTCTGTTTTCTTTCTTTTTTTTTTTTAAAGATCTTATTTATTTTTCAGAGAGAGAGAGAAAGAGAGAGAGAGACAACATACAAGCAGGGGGAGTGGCAGGCAGAGGGAGAAGCAGGCTTCCTGCTGAGCAAGGAGCCCAATGCGGGACTCAATCCCAGGACCCTGGTATCATGACCTGAGCCAAAGGAAGACGCTTAACTGACTGAGCCACCCAGGTGTCCCTGGAGTGTCTGTTTTCTTATTGATTTTGCAAGGTTTTTTATTCTGGATACAAGTCCTTTATCAGATATAAGATTTGCAAATATTTCCTTGCAGTCAGAAGCTTGTCTTTTAATTCTCTCAACAGTGTCTTTGAAAGAACAGAAGTTTTTGATTTTGAGGATTTCGGGTTTTTAATTTTTCATTTATGGTTTTGATTTTGCTTTTGATGTCATATCTAGGAAATCTTCACCTAACCTAAGGCCACAAGAATTTTTTCTTGTGTTTTCTTCAAGAAGTTTTATAGTTTTACCTCTTGTACTTTTGTTAGTGATTCATTTTGAGTTGATGTTTGCATATGGTACAATATATG
The DNA here is from genome assembly GCF_054177405.1 of Leptonychotes weddellii. Classification (NCBI taxonomy): domain Eukaryota; kingdom Metazoa; phylum Chordata; class Mammalia; order Carnivora; family Phocidae; genus Leptonychotes; species Leptonychotes weddellii. Next base: position 37,662,862 of record NC_138385.1, read on the forward strand.
GATCACCATTTATGTTTGTGTATATGGATACATACTTGTCCCAGAACCATTTGTTGAAAAGACTGTCCTTTCTTCACTGAATTGCCTTTGTAGGTTTGTCGAAAACCAGTTATCTATATATGTGTGGGTATTTGTGGACTCTTCATTTTGTTCCTTTGATATACATTTCTACCTTTGTCCCAAAATCAATCATATTGATTACTGTAGATTCATAATGAGTCTAGAAATAAGGTAGTGCTTATTTTCCAACTTTCTTCTTTTTCAAAGTTATTTTCATAGTCTAGGCCCTTTGCATTTCCACATGAGTTTTAGAAAAAGCCTGTCAATTTCTTCTAAAAAAAAGTATGCTAGGATTTTTTTAGAATTGCATCAAATCTATAGATCACCATGGGGAGAATAGACATCTTTTTTTTTTTTTTTTAAAGATTTTATTTATTTATTTGACAGAGACACAGCAAGAGAGGGAACACAAGCAGGGGGAGTGGGAGAGGGAGAAGCAGGCTTCCCATGGAGCAGGGAGCCCGATATGGGGCTCGATCCCAGGACCCTGGGATCATGACCTGAGCTGAAGGCAGATGCTTAATGACTGAGCCACCCAGGGGCCCCAAGAATAGACATCTTAATGATACTGAGTCTTCTGACCCTTGAAGATGGTATATCCCTCCTTTTTTTAGGCCTTGTTTAATTTGTCTCAGCAATGTTTTACACTGTTCAGAGTGTAGTCCTTACACATCTTTGGACATAGCTGTGCTACATAGATTACCTCTGTGTAGTTCATACTTTCTGATGCTGTTGTCAGTGGCAGTATATTTTAAACAAATTTTGCCTATCCCCTCATCCCTCTCCCCTCTGGCAACTACCAGTTTTTTTTCTCTGTATTTATGGGTCTGTTTCTGCTTCTTTTGTTTGTTTGGTCATTTGTTTTGTTTTTTTACATTCCACATATAAGTGAAATCATTTGGTATTTGTCTTTCTCTGACTTATTTCGCTTAGCATAATATTCTGTAGGTCCATCCGTGTTTTGACAAATGGCGAGATCTCATTCTTTTTTATGGCCAAGTAATATTCCATCGAGTGTGTGTTTTTTGTGTGTTTCTGTATACCACATCTTCTTTTTTTTTAGTATATGTGCTGCCAAAGCGAGCACTGTATACCACATCTTCTTTATCCATTTATCTATCAATGGATACTTAGGTTGCTTTCATATCTTGGCTATTGTAAATAATCCTGCAGTAAACATAGGAATGCATATCTTTTTGAATTAGTATTTTCATTTGGGGGTATAAATACCCAGTAGTGGAATTCCTGGATTGTATGGCAGTTCTGTTTTTAATTTTTTGAGGAGCCTCCTTACAATTTTCCACAGTGGCTGCACCAATTTACATTCTGACCAACAGTGCACAAAGGTTCCCTTTTCTCCAGATCCTTGTCAGCGCTTGTTATTTCTTGTCTTTTTGATACTAGGCATTCTGATGGATGTGAGGTGATACTGCGTTGTGGTTTTGATTTGCATTTCCCTGATGATTAATGACTTTAAGTATCTTTTGATGTGTCTGTTGGCTGTCTGTATGTCTTCTTTGGAAAAATGTCTTTTCAGGTCCTCTGCCTGTTTTTTAATTGAATTATGTGTTTTTGGTTGGTTTTTTTTTGCTGTTGAGTTGTATAAGTTCTTATATATATTTTGGATATCAACCCCATATCAGATATATTATTTGCAAATATCTCCTTCCATTCAGTAGGTTGTCTCAATGGTAATTTTTTTTAAAGATTTTATTTATTCATTTGAGAGAGTGAGAGAGAGATCGCAAGAAAGCACAAGCCAGAGGGAGGAGCAGAGGGAGAGGAAGAAGCAGACTCCCCACTGAGCAGGGAGCCAAACGCGGGGGGGCTTGCTGTCAGGACCCCAGGATCATGATGATGTGAGCCTAAGGCAGGTGCTTACCTGACTGAGCCACCCAGGTGCCCCTCAATGGTAATATATTTTTTAAAGACTTTATTTATTTATCTGTCAGAGAGAGAAAGAGAGCACAAGCAGAGGGAGAGGCAGGCTCCCCGCTGAGCAAGGAGCCTGATGTAGGAGTTGATCCCAGGACCCTGGGATCATGACCTGAGCCGAAGGCAGATGCTTAACGGACTGAGCCACCCAGGCACCCCAGTGGTAATATTTTTATTTACTTTTCAAGTATTATATTTTCACTGCACTGTCAATATTCAAATGTTGCCAGGAATCTTTTCAGTTGAAAGCACAAGTTACTCTGAGATGGAGAGGATACTTGATGCTTAGCACCTGTATTAGCCAGGGTTATCCAGAGGAATAGAACGAATAGCATATTTATATATAGACAGAGATTTATTTTAAGGAATTGACTCATGAGATTGTGGAGGCTTGGCAGGTCCAAAATCTGATAGGGGAGATTGGCAGGCTGGAGACTCCGGAATGAGTTACAGTTGGAGTCTGAAGGCTGTCGGCTAGAGAAACATGAGATGCTGATGTTGTGGATAAATTCCAAAGACAAGTCTCCTGGCAGAATTCCCTCTGGCTCAGGGGAGATCAGCCCTTTATGCTATTCAGGCCTTCAAGTGATTGAATGAGGACCACCCACCTTATGGCTGGCTGCTTTACTGAAAGACTACCCATTTAAATATATATCTCATTCAAAAGTTGTCTTACAGAAACAACCTGAATGATGTTTGATCAAATATTTGGTCACAGTGGCCCTGCGAAGTTGATGCATAAAATTTATCACCATAATATTCATTTGCCTAGATTTCCATATTAGCTTTTAGATATTATTGACAAAGTACTTAATCTAGGGAGAAAAATGTTCCAGAGAAAATTCTATAGGTCATCTCCAGAAAAATAGTCACTAAAATGAAATAGATAAGTAGCGTTCAGCCTTATATGTGTGGTTAAAATTGAATTGTGGTGTTTTCCTTCTTTATCCCCAAATAAATCCACCTCGATGAATTCCTGGGATCTTGGGTGGTAAGAAAAAGAGGGAGAGCATATGTATAACTCTGTGTATGTGTGTGCACGTGCGCATGTGTGCGTGTGCATGTGTGTATGTGTGTATTGTTGAAGCTGGAAGGAGTATTTCTTGTGAGGAATATGTGTGGTGAGTTACTGTGAGTTATGTCAGTCCTCCTCAGTTCCTAGCACATGTTAGGAGACAAATCAGGATGGTTGCTATATGCTTTTTCCCAGGTTTCCTTGGCCAGCATGGTTACCATGGTGACTCAATGACTGCTGTGGGACTTGGTACAGCCTGAAAATCTATTTATGATTCTTGCTTGAATCACTCATTACTATGATCGTTATGAAGTGTTGCTTTTATAATTCTGTCATTCCTTCTAGATTTATTAATTGATGTTCAAATGTTGGGTAGAGCTTCCCACTCTCCCCTATGGTTTATTTATTTGTTCATTCATTTATTTAACTACTATGACTCATAGATTCCTATTTTGCTGAAAGGGTTACCACCTAACATTATAATTATTTATTTTGTTCGTCACATTGTCACAGAATTGGCCAGTGTTTGCCCCTTCAGGTTGGCTTCTCTGTCCATTTGTCACCTCCCTAGAATTCTTTGAGCATGGACTTTGGTCTGTGAGCTTGAATATCTCCCAGTCTGTAGAAAGGAAGTAATGATGTCCCTCAGAGCATTGCTTAGAGGATTTAAAGTAAAAAAGTCTGAAAATAACAACGTACAGCATGGGACATCTAGTAGGCCCTCAAAATGTTAGTTCCTCTTCCCAATTTTGCCTCCTTCATTCTGTCAAGGCAGTGTTTCTGACATGAACATCATAGCATGAGTACCGGAGACAATACTTGGACATGGAGCAGCAAGCAGGGATGAGCCCACATTTCCATGATGTGAGAGCTTCGGTGTCACTGCTGTGTGCGGAAGGGGGCTGTGGGATGGAGCTAGGGAAGAGGCACAGCATCATTGGACAGCTTCCAGTGACCTGAGTGGGGACAGGCAAGCACATGCTCACCCATTGCCCCTGTGTTTCATGTGCTCTCCCTTTCTCTCACTTTCCTCTCTATTCCATGTGCTGTCTGTCAGGTGTTGTCGGCCTGATCCACCCATTATTAAATTTCCAATCCACTTTTTAACTCAGGTTTTTTGTAGCTTCTTAAAGGTAATTGCCTAGATTTACATTTCTTTAACAGCTGTAAGGAGTGATGTTTTAATTCTATAATTTCTTCATTTATTAGTTAGAATTCTTCTATGAAACAAACTTCCTCTCAACAACTACATGGTTACACTGAGGTATGGTCCACACAGAAGGGAAGGATGAATGCTTATTTCTTTTTCACTACTTCCACATTTTTTTTTACAAGAGAACAAATGTATGCCTTTATTTATTTACTTTTCATTAAGTTTAAATCCTTGAGAAGTACAGCATCACACAGATTCTGTGGCCAATGGCTTTAGCCGGAAGGTTGCTTTGGAATTTGGCACGAACCATGCCACTGTTGCCATGAGCACGAGTTACTTTTCCCCAGATTACTCTGGTTTTGTTTGGTTTGCCACCAGGAGTCACTGTGTTGTTCTTTGCTTTGTACACATAAGCACATCTCTTGCCTAGATAGAATTCCGTTTCATCTTGAGCATAAACACCTTCGATTTTAAGAGCTGTGTGTTCCCTCTGGTCCCGGAGACCCTGCTTATAGCCAGCAAAAATGGCCTTGGACCACAGCCTTCCAGACATTATTTGGCGTTTTAGGAGTCCTGTTCCCAGCAGGCCTCCACAGGCTCCAAGATGGCAGAAAGAGCTATTTCCACTTTTTAGAATAAAGAGTTGTTTCGCCTGGATCCTCCAAAGATGAACTGTGAGTTTGTTTTGTGTGTTGTTTTTCTTTAAGTATGTCATCATGAGCTCTAGATGTTTATATACTTGAGGTTGTGATCTATTGCAGCCATTAATGTTTTTGATGTTCAATTGGTCTATCTTAGGCCTGTGGGAGTCCATTTGGGTTGGCTTTTGTGTCTTTGATATCCTTTCTGGCATGAGCTGTTTGGTCCAGCTCATCTGGTACAATCCCTACTCAGCCCTGGAATCAGCTATTTCTTCAAGGAAGCCTGGTTCTTTTAGGGGGAAATATTTTTTTAGAGGATTCAGTCTGGGAACTAGAGATGCTCATTGCTACTGTGTTGGTCACTGTTGATTGTCCTTTCTACTACCTGGAGCCTGTAAATATGTATTATATTTTTTATGGGAATATACATCATCTCCTTCTATCCTGGGCTTATAGGTTCCTCTGTCACCTTATAGGTAATAATTTTTATCAGTTGTGTTTTAACCTTCCAATTTTAAAACATACAATAATTTACAATATATATATTAGTTTTCTCTCCTGTTCATTTGTAAAAGGTGGCATATTCTACACCAGTGCTCTGTAATAAAAATTTCTGCAGAAATGAAAATGTTCTGTATCTGTGCTATCCAACTTGGTAGTCACTAGCTACATGTGGGTGTTCGGCATCTAAAATGTGGCTACTGCAACTGAGGAACTGAATTTTTGATTTCATTTAATATAACTAATTTAAATTTAGGGGCGCCTGGGTGGCTCAGTTGGTTAAATGTCCAACTCTTGGTTTTGGCTCAGGTCATGATCTCAGGGTCCTGGGACCAAACCCTGGGTCCAGTGGGGAGTCTGCTTTCCCTCTCTCTCCCTCTGCCCTCCCCCTGCTCTTGCTCTTTCTCTCTAAAATAAATAAATCTTAAAAAGATAAATTTAAATGGTTCTGTGTGTCTATGACTATCATATTGGACAGAAACAGTTCTATACATTTTTCTGTACCTTGCTTTTTTCACTGAACAATATAGTCAAAGCAGTACAGAGAGGGAGTCCTCATTGCTTTTCTTTTTTTTCTCATTGCTTTTTAAGCTGCATAGTACACCAGGATGTAGATGTGCCATAGCTTATTCATCTAACCCCCTATTGGTGGACAGCTGTCTTGTTTCTAGTTTTCTGCTGTTACGAAGTTTTCTTTAAGGAATGACCTTGTACTTATACCTTTTCATTTTTTGTATTATTGCTTTAGGATAGATTCTTAAAAGAGAGATTACTGGTTCCAAGAGGAAATACATATGTAATTTTATTAGATAGCATCAAATCCCATCCACAGGGTTTGAACCATTTCATATTACCTTCAGTGATGCATGGGAATGCTGATTTCTTCACAGACTGGTGAGAAGAAGTAGTTATTTTTTTCTTTGAATGTCTTATTATGAGTTAGGCTGAGCAATTTTTACATGTTTAAGGCACTTTTTTTTTTTTTGGTGAAAAACGTGTTTGTATGTATTGCCCCTTTTTCTTTCCTGGTGTTTTTTGGGAGTATTTTTGTCTTCATTTTTTTTCATAACTCTGTATATTATGGATATAACCATTTGTGATGTAAGTTGTAAATATTTTTCCCAATCTGTAATTTTTCATTTTGCTTTGCTTTTTTTTTGGATTTTGCCATGTAATTTTTAAATGAAATTAAATACATAACTCTTTCCCTAATTGCTTCTAGATTTTTAGGCATAGCTGAAAAGTTTCCTCCGCCTCCAGGTTATAGCGGGATTCCAGTGAGTGTGCTTCTGTGGACAGGAGAGAGATGAGAGAAGTGAACCATATTGGGGTGTCAGGCATAGGAGGAACAGTTGGGGAGGTGACCATATTGTGAGAAATCTGTGAAAACCATGTCATTAAGTCAGGAGAATTAGATGGTGGTCAGGATCCTGGTCTTGGGCTTGTCTTGAGAACTCAGTCTCTCTTCTTTCTCCTGTGGATGTGAGTCCAGACCCACACAACTGGGAGATGAGGTCTTTTATGAAGTGGAAATTCCACGTCACCTTAGATGGATCCCTCACAGGTCTAAATGAGAGGACCATCCTCCTAGTGATAAGGAGAAACACAAAATCATTTCCAAAATCTTCCACATAACTTGGCCACAGACTAAAGAGAAAGTAAAACCTTTAGTTTACAACCATGAGAGAACCAAGACTGAAACCACACAATTGTTACCTTGTCCTTCACTCTCTTTCTGGGAATAAGGTCTCCTCAGGAGAAGGTCATAGCCTCTTAGTGCTATTCAAGATGATGGAGGTGTGTGTTACAAGTTGCCTTTTCCCAGGGTATAGCATCTCCCTGCTCAATCACCTTATTTCCTGCTTAGATGCTGGGTTTTCATCTTGACTCAGAGTCAGGGTTGGGCTAAAGTTGCTTGTAATGTCATACCTCACGATCCCTGGGTTTGACACTAATATTCACCTTGTGGCCTGTGGATATTTCTAGATCTCCAGTCTAGATATCAAGAGAGGGAAGATGTGGATGCAGATGTGGAATTGGATGGACAGTGTCTGTCACACAGCAGACATCTGATTCACATTTAGTAAACATGAGATGTAGATATAAAGGCATGAGTAGGATATAAAATGATGCATGTCCTTTCATTGTTTTTATATAAATGTTTTTCGAGGAGCATTGGGATCACAACACAGTTACTGATTTTGTAATCTGCTGTGAAGGAAACATCTATGTTTCTGTTTCTAAAAATTATGTCTTTTCATTGGGAAAAAATAAGCTGTAGAAAATGAAGAAAGATACTTCTAAGTAGATGCATGTGATCCTGTAGTTGGTCATCTGTAAAATGGGCAAGTTGGTACTTACCTCACAGAGCTGCTGTGAGGAGAAATGAAGAAACCAACAGGAAGTATCTGATATGTAATACTGTAAAACTTTGACACATATATATATCATCTCTCCTGTGTTCTCTCCCCAACAGAGGAGATGACTTTACCATGAACAACTCATAGAACCCACTGGGATTTGAAGGAGCATGGAAGCAAATATATATGTTACAAGTATATATCCGGTATGTATTCTCTTTCAGAGCTTCTAAAATAGACACACCCATTTTCTCACTTTACATGCTATAGCAGAATTGGCAGATAGGATATTATTTTCAGGCATTTTTTTAAAAATCAGCTTTGTTTAGTCTTAGAGTTCCCAGGGTCCAGCTAGCCCCAAACATTGTCAGGTGTCTCCTGAACCTGAAACATCTTCCTTTTTCCCAGGCCTAATTTTCTGGCTTTTATTCACACTGTTACTCATTTAGGCCTGTACATCTGGAACCTGATCTGGGCCATCCTGGTGAGAGATGACAGTGACTGCAGGGAGTTCATTTTCTTGTGTCCAGACTAACATCCACATCCCTACGTTCATTGAGGGTTAGAGGTGTTTTAATCCACGTGTGTTGGTTGCCCTGGGCCCTGGGCTGAAGGAGCCTGTGACTAAACTTCCCCCTGAAACCCGCTGTTGAAGCATCTCACTTCTGGAAGCTGTGGGCTGAGAGCACTGAGCAATCTCCTGCTCCCTCCCAAATTCCCTCCACTGTAGGTTCCCTGCTTAGCTAAGTGGGAGGTTTGACCCATGAGCCTGCTTTCAGTTCAAGGGGCTTTATTTAGAGAGAAGAGAAAGAAGCATGCTGTGAAACTACTTTCCTCTCATGACCTTTACTAAGTCCTGGGGAATGGAGACATCGGAGGACTTCTCCAGTGTAAGATTTATTTGAGCAGCATGCTTGCCCTTCCCCTAGGCATCTGCGGTGTCCCTGACACTGTCGTGTAGATTCAAAAATTAGTCTGAGACCAACTAGTGCATAATTCCCTTGGTTTAGTGATGTTCCCCATTCTGATGCTGAGCCACTCTCCTATGGGGAGGTCTAGGGAAATTTATTCATTCTTATTATTTTTCACCTTCAAAACCAAGACACTTTTATGGTAGTTAAAAATGGATACTGCTCAAAAGGAAAAAAAATCATTAAATACCCTTGAAAGTCTATTTCCCATGGATAAGCACTGTGATCATTTGTATATTTTTTTTTCAGAAATTTTACCATACATGTATAATCATGCATTTTTAAGATTAGCAATGACATGACCATCTACTTATAGTTTTGTAAATTACTTTTTTATGATAAACACCATATTATTAAAGTCAATTCAAGCCAATCAGTATAAGTCCACATAATAATAAAAGTGGCCCTAAAATCTCTACTGATCCATTCTGGCATGATAATAATGATAAGAAAGGTCAATATTGCTACTGACCCCTTTTGTGCCCCGTGCTATTGTACGTGATAAACCTGTACTTAATCATCACCGCAGCCTATGAGGAGGAGCTGCTGTTGCCTGACTTTAAACATCAGGGAACTGAGGCGAAGTGAGGGCAGGGCTAGCAGGTCACAAGACCAAGATTTGAACAGATTCGGTGTGGCTGCTGAGGCCCTACATTTAACCAGTGTGCATTGACCCTCAGTCTTACTGTCGATTACATTTAAAGGGCCACTGAAGTCACACTACATGCCATATACTCTAGGCAGGTTTTCTTTTTCTTTTCTTTTTTTTTTTTATTAAGTTCAATTAGCCAACCTGTAGTACATCATTAGTTTTTGACGTAGTGTTCAATGATTCATTAGTTGTGTAACACCCAGTGCCCATCAGATCACGTGCCCTCCTTAATTAGGCAGGTTTTGTTACTTACTCACTGGGACAGCTCTGTGACAAAGGTCTGGTGAGTCCCATTTCACGGGTGACCAAGCTCAGACTGACAGAGCCTACCTAAGTTACCTCTCTAGATCAGTGACAGGATGGGATGAGGTTCCATCCCTTGCCCTCCCTGGAGGACACAGAACAGCCTCCCTTGCAGAAGATGGGCTTCCAGGGCTAGAGAACTGATTAGATCAGCTCTACTATTGTGGCCCTACAGGTACTCACTAAGCAACCCCTCTGGTTGATGAAGATAACAGAGGAGATGAAATCTCACCCTATGTGCTAAGAGACCTGGGTATCAGGCCACATGTGTTGGCTGATCCTCGAAGTGCTGACTTAGGCTGGGGGCAGAAGCACAGATCAGATAGGTGATCTAGAGGGAAGGGAAGCAATATGTACAGAGCTACTTTAAGCAAATGTATTTTATATTTAATTTCCTTTAATCTTAATAGTATTCAAAATACACATTATTCAAATCAGGGTACTGACTTTAAGGGACTTCAAATGAATTAGGCAAACAACTTATTTTCTTAGGATCAACAGCTAACTGTGGTATTATTTTAAAGTTTTTCACCTTTTGTCTTGAATCCTCCTGGGCTCTGAATGACTAAACCCTAGGGGCTGCCTCTATGTGTTACTTAATTTTTAGAATTGTGTGCTACGTAGTTTTTGTCACAATAGTTTTGAAATTTAAAACATATTCTAAATGGAAAATATACTAAGAATTGTGTGTAAACATGGGAGAAATCATTTGCAAACTACAACTCATCTACTGGATTAGTGTCCATAGTTTGTGAAACACACTTAGTAACAAACAAAAATTGGCTTATAATTTAAACAGTAAATTCATGTAAAATTCTAAATGAACAATAAATATGTCAAAATGTCAAAATATGCCCAAACCACAAGCATTAATAAGATGCAAGTATAAATACTTAGATTCATATTGAGTGGAAAATATAATATGCAAAAGATGAGAAATGTGATTCCTTTTTTGGAAAAGACCCTGTTTGTGCATGTGTGTGTACGTGTGCAAGCATCTACTTTCATGTACCCTTCACCTAGAGGGACACATCTGGAGAGGAGGCACCATTCTATGACAACAGACCCCTTTGAGTCAGGTGGTAGGACCGCGGCTGGTGAGAAATGCGGGACAGTTTCAGTTTATAAATGTACTTTCATATGTTGTTTGAAATATAGTATTCAGGAAAAATAATTTGATGAAAATTTGAAAGCAGAATATACTTATAAACAGATTCAGAAAAGTAATGTACGGGCGCCTGGGTGGCTCAGTTGGTTAAGCGACTGCCTTCGGCTCAGGTCACGATCCTGGAGTCCCTGGATCGAGTCCCGCATCGGGCTCCCTGCTCGGCAGGGAGTCTGCTTCTCCCTCTGACCCTCCCCCCTCTCATGTGCTCTCTCTCATTCTCTCTCTCTCAAATAAATAAATAAAATCTTTAAAAAAAAAAAAAAAGAAAAGTAATGTACACATGTATTCATTACTTTGGAAAAGCATTTCGTTTTATTAAATTAAAAAAATGAAGTAGGAAAAAATAGAATTGAAAGAGTTTCTCCCTGTACCTGTGTGTGTTTATAGGTCTCTCTAGCTGTATCACCCCAAATACTCACATTCACAAGTGCATCTTTATCTTCAGTTCAAACCAAAGCTGGACAGCTAATCTCAGGTCTAGACAGCCCAGAAAATGATGGTGATACAGCTGGATGGCTGCGTAGGTTAAAAAAATTCCATTAAACTCTGGCTGAAACCATTAGATCGAGATTCAAACTTCCATCCCTTTCTTCCCCTTGCTGAGCCCCCAGGTTTGAGACTCTCAGAGCTGACATCCTGGATCTGGCTACCTGGTGGCATCCATCTCCATTTTTCTTTTTGCTTTTTTAAGGAAAGGAGTGCATTTAGCAAAGGGGAAGAAATATCAGATGGTTTATTTACTAAGACACACCACTTGGCTCAGTTAAGCATCTGCCTTCTGCTCAGGTCATGATCCCGGGGTCCTGGGATTGAGCCCCGCATCGGCCTCCTTGCTCAGTGGGGAGTCTGCTTCTCCTTCTCCCCCTGCTCATGCTCTCTATCTCTCTCTCAAATAAATAAATAAAATCTTTTAGGAAAATTCATATGAATACTAAAACAATTCCATCCACAGTTGACCCTAAATCTACTTCATGTTCATTGATGTATTTCTTCCCTCCTCAGTGTGGGTTGACATGTCTACACTGTAGAGGGTCTCTCCCAGAGAGCAGGGCATTCACCCTCCATTATCCCATCCTTGTAAGGCTGCCAGGCCTTCTTCCACCCCCTGTCATCTGTCCATGACACAGCACACAGCTGTCCAGAGCCTGCCCAGAGGCCCCATCCTCTCAGGTTCCTCCCTCCTGCCCCAGCTGCCTTTTCACGTGCTGCTTACTGCCAAGGCACGCTACTGCCACCTAGTGTTTCATCATCTGCAGGCCCTGGAGTATGTTTTTAGAATCTTTTACATCCATCAGTTTTCTCAGACAGAATTAGAATCATTTTTTTTTAAAGATTTTATTTATTTGACAGAGAGAGACACAGCGAGAGAGGGAACACAAGCAGGGGGAGTGGGAGAGGGAGCAGCGGACTCCCCGTGGAGCAGGGAGCCGGATGCGGGGCTCGATCCCAATCATGACCTGAGCCGAAGGCAGATGCCCAACGACTGAGCCACCCAGGCACCCCAGAATTAGAATCATTCTGAACATGGATTCAAAGGCTGTATTTTAAATGACGGTATTGTGGTTTTTTTTGCTCCTAGCTGACCTTTCTTTGTAGAGAAGTTTACTGATGGTGGTGAGTTGGTGCCATCTTGTGACAAAAACCTGAACTGCAGCTTGAACTTCGCGGAGCAGGAAGGTGGGAGGGAGGGGCTGTGGCCCCAAACCAACCAGAGCTTTCTGGAAGTCTGCGTGGAAAGGGGACATTTCCAAGGTATGGGGGTACTGAGGACCTTCGGGCAGAAAGTATAGCCTCTTGTGTTGAAGAAAAAGCTCTATGTGAGTGGAGGTAAAAGATCCTTTTAATTTTTATTTTATTGGCCCATGAATTGACAGAAAGATTAAAGTAACAATAGAAAATATGACATAGGCCCAATTACATTTAAAAAACTAGAATATGACTAAAGCAGCATTTCAAATCTGTGCAGATACAATGGATGATTAAGAAGTGGTATTGAGATAGCTAGATAACCAGAAGGTTAAAAAATAGATAGGGTCCCATTTCTCTATCTTGAAACAGCAGGATAAATTCCAAACGATTCTGAATGAAATATAAAAAAAATCCATACAAGTATTAGAAGAAAACATAGGTGAATTATTCTATAACCTGGATGGAGGAAAGTTTCCTCAATATGAATCAGTATCCAGGAGCATTAAGGAAAAAAATTGATATATTTGACAACATAAAAAAAAAACAATGACAACTCTGCATGGCGAAAACATGCTAGCCAATTAAAAACACTGGAAGAAACATTTGCAGCTAACATCTTTAACAAAGCATTGATATCCCTCCTATATAAATGCTTATCAATATAGAGGCATGAAAAAACAACAGCCCTATCAGAGACATGTAAGAAATTAACAGTTAACAGAAAACAAGTTGTCTTTAAATGTATGAAAAGTCTACAGCTTGCTTTAATTAAGAGAGATGCAATTAAAACTACACTAAGATATTATCTCTTAACTGTTAGATTGGCAAAGATCCAAATGTTTGTCAATATACTCAGTTGGTGAGAATGTGGAAAAACATGTCCTTTCACTCCCTGCTCACAGAGGTGCAAGATGGTATAATCACTGGAGTAGGCTTAGTAGTGGTCCCCAAAGATACTAGGTCCTAATCCCTGGAACCTATAAATATTGCTTATATGGAAAAGGTTCTTTGCAGATGTGATGAACTTGATGCTTTTAGATGTAATAATAAATATAGATATAGCTATTTACTCTGGCACTATCTGAATAGCAAAAGAATGGGAACAACCTAATGGGGGGTTATCCTGGATTATCAAAATGGGCCCTAAATGCAAACCCAACTGTCTTCATAAGAGAGAGACAAAGGGAGAGTTGACACAGACAGAAGAAGGGAAGGCAGTGTGACCAGGGATGCAGAGGTTGGAGTCATGCAGCTATAGCCAGAGAATGTTGGTAGATATCAAAAGCTGGAAGAAGCAGGGAAGCTTCCCTACAGTCTCCAGGAGTGAAGCACTGCTGATACCTTGATTTTGGCCCCATAAAACTAATTTTGGACTTTTAGCCTCCAGAACTGTGAGAGAATATTTCTATTTAATGACGCCAAGTATGTGGTAAATTTTGCAGTAACCATAGGGAACTAATATAATCATTATGGTGGGGAATTTGAAAATATCTTGCAATGTTATATATGGCCTTACTTTTTGACTCAGAAATCCGATTTCCAGAACTATCCTAAAGATATACTGGCAGTGACACAAAAATATTTTTGATATAGATATAATAATAAATACAGATACAGATATTCACTTTGGTACTCTTTAAATAGCAAAAGAATGGGAACAACTTAAATATTTTTCAATTGTGTAATGGATGAAGAAACTATCACACAGTCACACAAAGTGTACACTAAGTATGGTATAAAGAAGACTAATGAAAATCTCCACATAAGGCTGTGGAGGATCTCCAGAATATAATGTTAAGTGAAAAAGTCGGTGTATATGAAGATGTAAATAGCATGGTACTTTTTATCTAGGAAAGGGGGAATGCAAATGTAAAAATGTTTTACTTGTATTAAAAGTCAAAGGACTTCTCTTTTGGGGACCAGAAGGAGTAGATACACTTCTTCCTGTTACTCCTGCTAGGTGCAGCTGAAATCTCTGGATATTATATGGGCAACCAATACAAGACTCTGAAAGGTGGAGAGGAAAAAGGCAGACTGACTTGGGACTTTGGGACCCAACTAATGACACACAGTGAATTCTCTTGGTTGTATTTTGCCTCATATACACCAGATACACCATATACTCCAGACTGGGTGCTGGAGGAGTAGGGAACCAAAAAAATGCCAACCGGAAAAGACAAGAAGAGCCCCGAGAAAATCTTTTCTCTGGACAAAGAACCAGACAAGGGGAAACCTAGCAAGAAAGAAAGTTTTTAGACAACAACTGCTCTTACACCATAGAATTGAAGCATAGCTCTACGTCCACCATACCAGCAAAGGCTGAGTGGGGAGCATGGATTCCATGCCCACACGATTGTAATTAGGCATCCATCCTTACCCTTGGGGGATATGAGAGAAGAACTGCATGTAGAACAGTGACTTTCATCCCAGCCTGGGGGTAATGAGCACCCCTCTTCATGGTGACAGTGGAGATCATGCGGGAGCCTACCTTCCACCCACACTCAGTGGTCACGAGGTACCTTCTTTTCTTCTCTTGGAAGTTTCATGACCATCCAATGAGGAGGAGACCTCCTCCCCTCCACAGCATCAGGGGAGACCACATGGAAGGCAGTAAGGAAGTGTCTTCCCCACCTGCCAGGGTGGTGTCAATGGAGGCCTGGTGGGGCATCAAATCCTACTTCTACCAAGCAGTAACAAGGCACCCCTTCCCTTCCACTCCCATGCGTACCCACCTTCCCCATGTCAGTGGAGGCTGAGTAGGAACCTGAACTTTTATCTTTTTTGCCATCTGTCTCTGGTTAGGAACACATGCTTGGAATTGCAAGCATCCACGAAGGGAGGATAGTAATACCTCATAGTAAGTTTGTGGTAAAGAACTAAATCTAGTCAACAACATGAAGAACCTATCCCTAGGTCCTGCTTAACTAAATGCTACATAAATACTAGCTGTCTGTACCCCCCAGATCAGATAACTCAGGTAGCTCCTTTATCTGCTCCCTCAGATAGGGCCCCTGAACCTGGACACAGGTCAGAATCGCCTTGGAATCCTTTTCTAAACTCTCACCTGAAACTCTCTGGTTGGGGGAAATGGGACTTCCCATATCAAAGGCCTTTCAAGTTACTCAGCTGTCATAACATGGGCCTTAGACAACAGATATGCCCATTTGACATAACACTGTATGTGAGAGTCTATTTCCCCTCCATTCATCCAACACCAGGTGTTACCATCTTATGTCTTTATTGCTAATATGGTTGCTCATATCCCCAGACTTAACTCCATTGGAAGGGTGATCACAGGCAGCTAGTGGTGGTGGTCTGAAGAGTGAAGGTGTTTTGCTTTTGGCGAAAGGGGACCTAGCGTTGTATTAGGCACATAGTTACTCCAGTAAAACACATTGATTGCTGATTCTGTCTCTCCCTGTATAGCTCTTCATGGTGGTGGCCCAGCTCCTATCATGTGCCTGAAGGAGGCAGGTTCTGAGGTTCTGTGTCTGGATGGCTTCTACTCCAGCAGTCTTTAGGAGAGCCCATCACCTTACATCCCTGGTGGGATATGGTACCTGGCTGAAGTGAGTGCATAGATCTGAACAAAAGCATGTTGTGGAATAGCTCCGGTGAGGTTCACAAACTAGCCTAAAAGTAGAGAAGCTGCTTTGATCTCATCATGGGAGAAGAGGTTTAGCACGTGGAATTTTATTTCATCAGCAGCTATAGCCTGTGTAGTAGCCCTTGGGGCCCATCTTAGAGACACTTCTTTTTTTCCTGAAAAGCAATGAATCATCCAGTTTAGGAAGGAAACTTACTTGGTCTTTAACATACATTTGCAATAAATATACCTGAATTGTTCTCACCATATAAATAATAATCAGCAATTCCCATGTCTTTCAGATGGGTGTGGAAATGTGCAGTTATTAGATCTTCCTAGTAATATGACATTGTAACAGATTCTTCTCTGGTGCCCATGATTTTTTCCTATTATATAATGAAATTTTTTAAAAAGTCAGAAAATTTCCAAGTGTTAGTTAAAGATATCATTGACAAGAAATTATTATTGTTGTTATTGTTATTGTTATTATTATTATTTTAAAGATTTTTATCCACTTGTTCCAGAGAGAGAGAGCAAGGGGAGTGGCAGAGGGAGAGGGACAAGCAGACTCCTCACCGAATGCGGAGCCCAACGTGGGGCTTGATCCCAGGACCCCGAGACCAGGACCCCAGCTGAAACCAAGAGTCAGACACTCAACCGACTGAGCCACCCAGGTGCCCCTAGAACTTAATATAAAAAAGATAATTATTACTCCAGAGTTTTCCCGCTTATAATGATACTCAGCTACATTCCCTAAAATAACCAGTTACTCTTAAATGTCATTATGATTATTTTTCTAGAATAGAATATTTTTATTTCCATACTTTAGAAGGAAACAGACATCACTTTTCCCTAAATATTTGGATATATGTCATTAGAAATGATTATTTCTATTTTGGTTATATGCAGCATGGACCAATTTGATGAGACATAGTGTGGATCTGCTAATGCTACAAGAACACAATTGTGGGAATCTTTCACCTGATTTATTTAATTGCATTAGAGAATTATGAATATATAAATATATGTAAAATACTTTATTGATATATGACTGACATATAATACACTGCATATTTAAAGTATATGCTTTTTTTTAAGGTTTATTTATTTATTTGACAGAGACAAAGCGAGAGAAGGAACACAAGCAGGGGGAGTGGGAGAGGGAGAAGCAGGCTTCCCGCTGAGCAGGGAGCCCAATGCGGGGCTTGATCCCAGGACCCTGAGATCACAACCTGAGCCGAAGGCAGACGCTTAACAACTGAGCCACCCAGGCGCCCCAAAGTATATGCTTTGATAAGTTTTGATGTATGTATGTACCTGTGACTCCAATACTACAGTCAATCTAATGAACATACCCATCACCTTAAAAAACATTCTTTGTGCCCCTTGGTAATGCCCCCATCTACCTCTCTCCAGCCTCTTTCTCTCCACATCACCCCACCCCGTTCCCAGGCAACTACTGATCTTCAGTATGGGTTAGTTTTCTTTTCTTATAATTTTATGTGAATGGAATATACAGTGTATATTTTTTGTGTCTTGTTTCCTGCAACCTAATTATTTCTAGATTTATCCATTTGTTGCGTGTATGAATAGTTCCTTCTTTTTTTTTATGATTGACTAATATTCCATTATATGGGTATACCACAATTGTTCTGTCCATTGACCTGGTCATGGATATTTGGGTTGTTTCCAATTTGGGGCTCTTATAAATAAAGCTGCTACGAATATTTGTATATGAGTCTTCATTTGGACATATGTTCTCTTTCTCTAGGGTAAATACTTAGGAGTGCAATGGCTGGGACATAGAGTAGTTGTAAGATTGACATTTTAAGAAACTGCCAAACTGTTTTCCAAAGTGTTGGCACCATTTTTCATTGCAACTAGCAGTGTATGAGAGTTCCATCCTCCACAACCCTGCCAGGACTTGGTATGGTCAGTTTTTTTAATGTTGGCTATTCTTAGAGGGGTATAGTGGTATCTTGTAGGTTTTATTTACATTTCCCTAATGAATTTGAATATCTGAGAAAAGGTGTTTAACATCTTTTCATGTGCTTATTTAACATTTATGTATCTTTTTTAATGGAGTGTCTATTCAAATTTTTTGCCCATTTATTTGTTAGAGTAACTGTTTTCTTGTTATTGACCTTTGTGAGATGTTCTGTATTCTGGAAACAAGTCCTTTATCAGAGTTCTGATTGACAAATATTTTCTCCCAGTCAGTGGCTTGTCTTTTAATTCTCTCAACAGTGTCTTTGGAAGAGCAGAAAATTTTAACTTTGAGGAAGTCCAGTTTATTGATTTGTTTATTTATTAATTATAGTTTTGATTTTGCATCTATGAAATCTTCACCTAACCCAAGGTCACAAGGATTTTCTCCTTTGTTTTCTTTTAGAAGTTTTAGGTTTTATATTTAGGTCTGTGATCCATTTTGAGTTGACTTTTGTATATGGTATGATACATGGATCACTCTTTGTGCATATGGATGCTCACATGTCTCAGCTCCATTCATTGAAAAGGCTATCCTTTCTCCACTAAATTGCCTTTGCAGTTTTGTCAAAAATCAGTTGTTCATATAGGTGTGAACTCCGGGCTCTATTCTGTTCCTTTGATCTACTTACTGTCTACCTTGATGCCAATACCACAGTGTTTTGATTACTGAAGGTTATCATAACTCTTGAAATCAGGTAGTTTTGATCCTCCAACTTTGTTCTTTTCTAAAAAAATTTTTTTGAGAAGTTGACACACAATGTTACTTTAGTTTCAGGCATACAACATAGTGGTTCAGGAAGTTTATACATTATTCTGTGTTCATCACAAGTGTAGCTACCATCTGTCACCATACAACACTATTACAAAGCCATTGGCTGTATTTCCTGTGCTGTGCCTTTTATGCCCGTGACTTATTCATTCCATAGCTGGAAGCCTGTATCTCCCACTCCCCTTCACCCATTTTGTCCATCCCCCAGCCCCCTCCCCTCTGGCAACCATCAGTTTGTTCTCTGTATTTATAGGTCTGATTCTGCTTTTTGTTTATTCATTTGCTTTTTAGATTCCACATATGAGTGAAATCATATGGTATTTGTCAGTCTTAGTCTGACTTATTTCACTTAGCATAATACCCTCTGGGTCCATCCATGTTGTTGTAAATAGCACAATCAAATTTGTTCTTTTTCAAAGTTGTTTTTATAATCTAGATCCTTTGCATTTCAATATGAATTTTAGAATCAGCCTCTCAGTTTCTTAAAAAACAAAATGTGTGCTACAATTTTTATTAGGATTACACTTAATCTATAGATCATTTTGAGGAGAACAGACATCTTAACAATACTAGCGTTCTGACACATGAAGATGGTATGTCCCTCCGTTTAGTTAGATCTTTAATTTCTGTCAGCAGTGTTTCGTAGTGTTCAGTGTACCTACCTTACACATATGTGGAGAGATTATTCCTAAGTATTTTGTACTTTTTGGTCCTATCATGAATGACAGTATTTTTTTTTTTTTTAAAGATTTTATTTATTATTTATTTGACAGAGAGAGACACAGCGAGAGAGGGAACACAAGCAGGGAGAGTGGGAGAGAGAGAGAAGCAGGCTTCCCGCGGAGCAGGGAGCCCGATGCAGGGCTCGATCCCAGGACCCTGGGATCATGACCTGAGCCGAAGGCAGACGCCTAACGACTGAGCCACCCAGGTGCCCCATGACAGTATTTTTTAATTGCAATTTACACATATATTTTCACTAAATTGTCAGCAGCCAGAATGTCAAAAAATAGCCATTGAGGAATCTTTTTGGTTGAAAGTTCAGGCTATTTACTCTACAATGGAAAAAGTACTTGATGCATAACATGCATTTGTTTATATTTCTATATCAGCTTTTAGAGGTTATTGGCAATGTATTGAAACTAGGGAGAAAAATGTTCCAGAGACAAGTCTGCAGTTCATCTGAAAAAAAAAAAAATCCATCACTAAAATAGTTTAGTAGTTTTCAAGTTTATATGTGTGTTTAGGATTGAATCCATTGAATTGTAGTGTTTTTCTTTTTTTACTCCCCAGCTATTGCACTATAATGAATTCCTGGGATCTTGAGTTGGGGAGAGAAGAGGAAGAAGCATATATGAATGTGGGTACGTATGTATGCACGTATGTATGTATTGCTAAAGCTGCCAGGAATATATTGTCAGGAATACTTAAGGGGTGAATTACTGTGTGTATGTCAGTCCTGCTCAGTTCCTAGCACATGTTAGGAACCAAATCAGGGTGGTTGCTGTTTGATTTTTCCTAGCTTTCCTTGGCCAGTATGCTTACCATGGTGACTCAATGA
>NC_138385.1:37683714-37712333 GCF_054177405.1 Leptonychotes weddellii
CTTTTTTATCCATTCATCTGTTGATGGACATCTTGGCTCTTTCCATAGTTTGGCTATTGTGGACATTGCTGCTATAAACATTGGGGTGCACGTGCCCCTTCGGATCACTATATTTGTATCTTTGGGGTAAATACCCAGTAGTGCAATTGCTGGATCATATGGTAGCTCTATTTTTAACTTTTTGAGTTGAAAAACTCTGTTTTCCAGAGTGGCTGCACCAGCTTGCATTCCCACCAACAGTGTAGGAGGGTTCCCCTTTTTCTGCATCTTCACCAACATCTGTCGTTCCCTGACTTGTTCATTTTAGCCATTCTGACTTGTGTGAGTTGGTATCTCATTGAGGTTTTGATTTGTATTTCCCTGATGCTGAGGGATGTTGAGCACTTTTTCATGTGTCTGTTGGCCATTTGGATGTCTTCTTTGCAGAAATGTCTGTTCATGTCTTCTGCCCATTTCTTGATTAGATTATTTGTTGTCTGGGTGTTGAGTTTGATAAGTTCTTTATAGATTTTGGATACTAGCCCTTTATCTGATATGTCATTTGCAGATATCTTCTCCCATTCTGTTGGTTGTCTTTTAGTTTTGTTGATTGTTTCCTTTGCTGTGCCAAAGCTTTTTATCTTGATGAAGTCCCAATAGTTCATTTTTGCCCTTGCTTCCCTTGCTTTTGGTGATGTTTCTAGCAGGGTCTTGTTTTTTTTAAGTAGGCTCCACACCCAGCATGGAACCCCATGTGGGGCCTGGACTCAACGACCCTGAGATCAAGACCTGAGCTAAGATCAAGAGTTGGACACTCAACTGAATGAGCCACCCAGGCACCCCGGGTCTTGTTTTATTTATCCACTCTGTCACCCTTTGCCTTTGATTGGAGTGTTTAGTCCATTTACATTCAAAGTAATTATCTGTAGATATGTATTTATTGCCATTTTGTTACTTGTTTTGTGTTTTTTTTCTATAGATTTTCTTTGATTCTTTCTTCTCTTGCTCTCTTTCATGGTTTGTTGGCTTTATTTAGTGATATACTTGGATTCCTTTCCTTCATTTTTTGCGTCTCTATTACTGGTTTTTGATTTGTGTTTGCCATTAGGTTTGTATATAATATCTTCTGCATATAACAGTCTATATTATGTAGATGGTTGCTTAAGTTTAAGCTCATTCTTTACTGCTCTTCCTCCCATGTTTTAGGTATATGGTGTCACATTTTATATCCTTTTGTTTTATGAATCCTTGACTGATTTTTATAGAAATATTTATTTTTATTGCTTTTGTGTTTCTTACTTTTCATACTGTCACTTATGGTTTTCCTTTGTACCCAGAGTCCCCTTTAATATTTGTTGAAGGGCTGGTTAGTGGTCATGAATATTTTCATATAAACCTGCATATTTTCCCCATTCAGCACTTTGAATATATCGTAACACTCCCTTCGGGCTTGGAAAGTTTCTCCTGAAAAATCCACTGATAAGCTTATGGGGATTCCCTTTTTTTTAAGATTTTATTTATTTATTCATGGAAGACAGAGAGAGAGGGAGGCAGAGGCAGTTGAGAAGCAGGCTCCCCACAGATCAGGGAGCCTGACGTGGGACTCAATCCCAGGACCCTGGGATCAGGACCTGAGCGGAAGGCAGATGCTTAACTGACTGAGCCACCCAGGTGCCCCATGGGGATTCCCTTTTATGTAACTGTCTTCTCTTGCTGCTTTAAATTTTTTTCTTTATTGCTCTTTTTTGACCTTTTAATTACTATGTATCTTGGTGTGGACCTCATAGGGTTGAATTTGGTAGGGGGGTGGATCTCTGTGCCTCCTGGATCTTGATATGTGCTTCTTTCCCCAGATTGGTGAAATTTTCAGCTATTATTTCTTCAGATAAAATTTCTGCCCTCTTATCTCTCTCTCCTTCTTCTTAGATCCTAATAATGAAGATGATATTACGCTTGATGGAGTCAGTGAGTTCCCTAAGACCATTCTCAATTTGCATAATTTTCTTTCCTCTCCTTTGCTCAGCTTGGTTATTTTCCATTACTCTGTCTTCCAAGTCATTAATTTCATTCATTCCTCTGCTTCATCTTGCTTGCTATTTATTCCATCAAGTATATTTTTAATTTTAATTTTATTTATTGTGCATTTGATCTCTGATTGGTTCTTTTTTATCTCTGTGTTAAGGGTCTTACTGACAGGGCGCCTGGGTGGCTCAGTCGTTAAGCGTCTGCCTTCGCCTCAGGTCATGATCTCAGGGTGCTGGGATTGAGCCCCACATTGGGCGCCCTGCTCCACAGGAAGCCTGCTTCTCCCTCTCCCACTCCCCCTGCTTGTGTTCCCTCTCTTGCTGTGTCTCTCTCTGTCAAATAAATAAATAAAATCTTTAAAAAAAAAAAGGGTCTTACGTCCTCCACTCTCTTCTCCATTCCAGTGAGTATCTTTATGATCATTACTTTAAATTCTCTATCAGGCATATTACTTGTATCTGTTTCGCTTTTGTCTCTTGCTGTGGTTTGGTCCTGTTCTTTCATTTGGGAGATGTTTCTTTATCTCTTCTTTTTGTCTGACTTTCTCTGTCTGTTTCTGTGTGTTAGGAAAGTCCACTAATTCTCTTGTTCTGAATGATAATAGCCTTAAAAAGAGGAGGTCCTGTAGTGCCCTGCAGAGTAGTGTCCCCTGGTTCCCAGGGCCTGGCGCTTCAGGGAGTTTCTCCTGTGTGTATTGCGTGTGCTCTGCTATTGAGTCTTGGCCTCTTTTTCCTTTAGTCCAGTTGTCTGTGGAGGCTCTCTTTACTTACTTTGGGCAGCAAGTTGTGCAGTGGTCTGCTTGCAAAATGAGACCTACCCCCACTGCTGCTGAAGCTAAGGTCCCACCATTGGAAGCTCCTTCAGGTTGGCATCTCTGTCCATTTGTCACTTCCCTAGAGTTCTTTGAGCATGGGCTTTTTACTTTCTGAGCCTGAGTATTTCCCAGTCTGTGGAAAGAAAGTAACATTGCCCATGTCAGAGCATTACTTTGAGGATTTAAGGAAAAAAAGTCTAAAAATAACAACCTATACTGGGTGGCATTTAGTAGGCCCTCAAAATGCTAGTTGCCTGTTCCAACTTTGCCTCCTTAATTCTGTCAATGTGATGATGCCTCTGATATGAACATCATAGTATGACTACTAGTGACAATACTTGGACATGGAAGAGCAAGCAGGGATGAGGCCACGTTTCCATGATGTGAGAGCTTCAGTGTCACTTGTGTTTGTGGGAGGGGGCTGTGGGACGGAGCTGGGGAAGAGGCACAGTGTCATTGCACAATTTCCAGTGACCTAGGTGGGGACAGAGAAGTACATCTTCACCCTTTCTCCCTGTGTTTATGTTCTTTGCCATACTCTCTTTCCTCTCTATTCCATGTATTGTCTGATCCCCCTGTCTCCCTTCTAGGAGAACATCAGAGAAAGGTGTGGACTGTGAGCCCTCCAAATAGGAGCTGATAGAGAAGAACCAAGTATGATGTCCAGTGTCCTAGACAGTTTCCTGGAGCAATAATGAAGACATCGGATTCCCATCATTGGCAAATGTTAGGTAAGTCACTACCCTTCCACCAGCCTCATCTATACAATAGTAAAGTGGTACACAATTCCTTCCACTATGCAGGAATATTGTTGAGTTTAAGTGTGATTCCATGTGGGAAAGCAATCTGTGGTCATAGGTGGGAGGGAAGGACCAGTGCCCCCTTTGAGTAATTATGTTAATGGAGATGCCCCTCATATCACATAACTCTGCATGGTAGGCATTAAATTAAAGTTCCACAAATGTCGGATGTTTAGGTCAGGATTTTGCCAAATGTGGTTCATGGACCACTTCTTCAAAATCATCAAGGAGTGTTTGTGGAAACTGCAGATTCCTGGGCTCAGCCTAGGTCTCCTGTATCCCAAACAGGGAGGTAGGTGGGAAGGGTTTACATTTTGAATAAATTGGTTCAAGTAGTTGGTTCTGGCTCATTCCAATTTGAAAAGAACTCTAGATTTGCAACAAAGCGTTCCTAAAATTTTGAATCTTTGGCGTCTAATTTCTTTGTCAAATATCTGCATCTGCTCCTGTGTGTCAAATAGGTAATAATTCCTTCATTTAGGTCATGTTTTTAGTGATTTATATATGAGGCCCTGAACTAGGTGCTGGGAACATAGCACAGAGAACAAGACACGCAGAGTCCCTGGAGCTTTCATTCAGCTTTGGGAAAACTGGCAGTACACAGTTAAATCATAAGTGGGTCAATTCCATATGGGCTTTAGGAAAATAAACACATAAATAGAATAGAAAATGATGGGCCAGGGATTACTTAGATTGGGCTGTCCATAAAGTTCTTTTTCAGGAAGTGACATTTGAGCTGAGTCCTGAAGGACAAGAGGCAACTTGGCCTAGGCTGCCCTTTTGATTTGTGATGTGTGTAGCATCAATTGTTCCAGGAGCAGATGATGAGCTTGAGTGGCTGGAGCCTGGCAGACAGAGTACAGATGGTAGGAAGTGAGGTCAAAAGGGTGGACGGAAGCCAATCTAGTGACTATAAGGAGAAGTAAAATATTCACAATCAGACACTTTGTAAGTGGTAGAACTAGGATTTGGCCCTAGTCTGTCTCCACAGGCCACATTCCTAACCACTATACTTAGGAAGAATTAAAAAACATGTATTGAGGGCTCCTGGGTGGCTCAGATGGTTAAGTGCCTGCCTTCCAGCTCAGGTCATGATCTCTCCGTCCTGGGATTGAGCCCTGTGTCAGGCTCCCTGCTCAGTGGGGAGTCTGCTTCTCCCTCTCCTCCTCTGTGCCCCCCCCAACCGCTGCTCATGCTCTCAAATGAATAAATAAAATCTAAACAACAACAACAAAAAAACATGTGTTGAACTATGTCAGCCCACAATGGGTGATGTTAGGCCAGGGCCATATGGTGTTTTTTTTAAGTTTATTTATTTATTTTTTTTAAGTAATCTCTATACCCAATGTGGGACTCGAAACCATGACCCCGAGATCAAGAGTCACATGCTCTACCCACTGAGCCAGCCAGGTACCCCCAGGGCCATATCTTTTTGGGTGAAAGCTATGCTTCAGTATGCATTTTTTTTTAATATACAGAGGGTATTTATTTAAGAAAAATGAGAAGGTAATTATAAAAAACAAAAAATAATTATCACAGTTACTATGCATTAGACAACTTGTCTATTAAAATAATTCCTTGGACTTCCACTATGAATTCTTTTTATGAACTCAGAGTGCTCTTTAGATGAGAATGACATTATTTTGTGTCTGAGGCCTTGCCGGTTGGGTGGCAGATATGATTTGACCCCTTTTGACAGGTGAGGCAAGCAGAGGTGTGGTGATTTACCCAAGGTCACCTAGAGTTAGTGGGTTAGGTCTGGTGCAGGGCCAGGTATATTTCCTGTCTTATACTCAGTTTTCTGTCCATCAGACATGGTACTATATGTAGTGAACCACTTTTCAAGAGCTCAGAGGATATGTCCTTCTCTGAGGTTATTCTGAAGGTAATATAAGGGGACAGTAAATACATTCAAATGAAAGAAAATGAGGTGTTGATTTTCCTCTTCTTTCTTAAACTCAGTTGGGAGATTAGAAGAAAAAATTTCTGGAATCATACAGTATGTACTCTTTTGTGTCTGGCTCCTTCAAATCAACATAATATGTGTGTGTTTGTACGTGTGTGTGTGTGTGTGTGTGTTTGTGATTTACATCATCATTGTCTGTGGTTGCAGATCATTCTCATTGGTGTGTAGTATTACATTGTAGGTATTCTAATATATATATCTGTTATGGGGATTTGGGTATTTTCTAGTTTTTTACTTAATAATGTTGCTATGAATGTTCATACTTGTACCTACCTTTTGGATGGATACTTATTTTCCTTTCAGGCATTTCTGAGTCATAGTGTGTGTGTATGCTGAGCTCAGTACTGCCAAACACTTTTTCAAAGTGGTTGTTTCAGGCTATATTCCCAATCTCACCATACTTGGTATCTTCCATCTTTTCCATTTTTGTCATTTAGGTAAGCATGTGGTAGTATCTCATTGTGGTTTTAATCTTAATTCTCTGATGTCTTCAGTGGCTTTTAATGTAACGAAGGTCCCCTTCCTCTTCTTTTTTTTTTTAACCTTCCAATTATCTGCTTAAGAAATTGCATCTTTTGTTTTGTGGAGTTTTCATTCTAGATTGTGTTGATTGTATCCCTGTTGTGTTGTTTATGTATTTTTGTCCCTTCTACCCTATTTCCTTTAAATCGAGTAGATTTAGGGACTTGATCTAATTCATATTTTTGGCAACAGTACCTCAGATGTGGTATTATACTTCTCATAACATTACACCAAGAGACTCATTGTGTCTAATGGTCTCTCTTATGGCACTAAGATTGATCACTGAGATCAGGTGTTATTAGCCTGATCTATCCATTACAAAATTTTTCATCTGCTTTTCACCTCATATTTTTTGCAGCCTTGAAGATCATTGCCTAGATCTGCATTTCATTAAATGTTGTAAAAGGGTGATGTTCTAATTCTATAATTTCTTCTGCATTTATTAGCTGGAATTCTTCTATAAGAGGAACTTACCCTTCATCAACAATTACACTATGCTGAGGTACAGTTTGCACAGGAAGGGAAGGAGGAATGTTTAATTCCTTTGCAATATTTCCACCTTTCAAAATAATGAGTTTCCCTAGGATTCTTCAAAGGTGAGAAATGAGTTGGTTTTATTTGTGTTTTGCTTACCTTTTTTTTTTTTTTTAAGATGTATTTATTTATTTTAGAGAGAGAGAGCGGTGGGAGGGGCAGAAGGAGAGGGAGAGAGAGAATCTCAAGCAGACTCCCCATTGAGGACAGGGCCTGATGCAGGGCTCTATCCCAGGACCCTGAGATATGACCTGAGCTGAAATCAAGAGTCAGCTGCTTAACCAGCTGTTGCTTTCCTTTTAGAATGTCATCATGACTCATAGATGTTTGTATATTTGATGTATACTAACTAGTCCATTGTAGTCCTTATTTTACTTGGCATCAAATTGTTCTATCTGGCCTGTGGGAGACACTTCAAATTGGCTTCTGAGTCATTTTGACATGTTTTCTTGTAGGAGAGTTTGGTCCAGACACATCTGGTACAATTTCTTCTGTGGAGCTAGAATCAGTCATTTCTCTAGAGGAGTCTGGACCCTTTTAGTGGGAAATGTGTTTAGAGTGTTTAATCTGGGTGCTAGAATCATGCATTGCTATTTGATTGGTCATTGTTTCTTGCCATTTTTACATGAAGTCAGTAAATATAATATTTTGAAGAGGATATACTTCATTAGCTTCCATCCTGGGCTGCTTCCCATTTCCATTTAGGTTTTTATCATTTTTTTAACTTTCCAGTTTTTAAAATATAAGCAAATATAACGTGTATTTTTTTCTCCCACTTCATAGGTAAAACGTGGCATGTTCTACACAAGTAAAGTCCAATAGAAATTTCTGTGGAAATGAAAAAATATTCTGTGTCTACATTTTCCAGTAAAGTAGCCGTTAGATACCTTTTGAACACCTGAAACCTGGTGAGTGTGAACGAGGTCAATTTTAATTTCATTTAAATTAAATTTAAATAGCCACGTGTGGCTGGTGCCTACTGTATTGGACAACAGTGTCTCTATACATTTTTCTGACCTTCCTTTTTTAAAAAAAATTTTTAATTTAAATTCAGTTTAATTAACATACAGTGTATTATTAGTTTTAGAGGTAGAATTTAGTGATTCATCAGTTCCATATAATACCCAGTGCTCACTACCTCAAGTGCCCTCCTTAATGCCTGTCACCCAGTTACGCCATCCTCCCAACCACCTCCCCTCCAGCAACCATCAGTTTGTTACCTATAGTTAAGAATCTCTTATGGTTTGCCTCCTTCTCTGTTTATATCTTAATTTATTTTTCCTTCCCTTCCCCTATGTACATCTGTTTTGTTTCTTAAATTCCACATAAGAGTAAAATTATATGATATTTGTCTTTCACTCACTGACTTATTTCACTTAGCATAATACCCTCTAGTTGCATTCAAGTTGTTGCAAATGGCAAGATTTCATTCTTTTTGATGGCTGAGTAATATTCTACTGTATATATATATACCACTTCTTCTTTATCCATTCATCAGTCCATAGACATCTGGCCTCTGTCCATTCTTAGCTATTGTGGACGTTGCTCCTATAAACATTGGGGTGCATGTACACCTTTGAATCACTACGTTGGTATCCTTTGGATAAATACCTAGTGGTGCAATTGCTGGGTCATGGGGTAATTCTATTAACTTTGTGAGGAACCTCCATACTGTTTTCCAGACTGGCTGCACCAGTTTGCATTCCCACCAACAGTGTAAGAGGGTCCCCTTTCTCCACATCCTTGCCAACATCTGTTATTTCCTGTGTTGTTAATTTTAGCCATTCTCACTGGTGTGATGTATCTCATTGTGGTTTTGATTTGTATTTCCATGATGCCAAGTCGTGTTGAGCATTTTTTCGTGTGTCTGTTGGCCATTTGTATGTCTTCTTTGGAGAAATATCTGTTCGTGCTGTCTGCTCATTTCTTAACTGCATTTCTTGTTTTCTTGGGTGTTGAGTTTGATAAGTTCTTTACAGATTTTGGATACTAGCCCTTTATCTGATAAGACATTTGCAAATATCTTCTCCCATTCTGTAGGTTGCCTTTTAGTTTTGTCGACTGTTTCCTTTGCTGTACAAAAGCTTTTTATCTTGGTGAAGTCCCAGTAGTTCATTTTTGCTTTTGTTTCCCTTGCCTTTGGAGACGTGTCTAGCAAGAAGTTGCAGTGGCCGAGGTCAGAGAGGTTGCTGTGGCCGAGGTCAGAGAGGTTGCTATCCTGTGTTCTCCTATAGGATTTTGGTGGATTCCTGTCTCACATCGAGGTCTATCATCCATTTTGAGTTTATTTTTGTGTGTAAGAAAGTGGTCCAGTTTCATTCTTCTGCGTGGCTGTCCAATTTTCCCAGCACCATTTGTTGAAGAGACTGTCTTTTTTCCATTGGGTATTCTTTATTTTTTTTTTAAGATTTCATTTATTTACTAGAGAGAGTGAGCATGAGCAGGGGGAGGGGCAGAGGAAGGAGAGTCTGACCTGATCTCCTGCTTAGATGATCTGTCTATTGCTGTGAGTGGGGTGTTGCTGTTCCCTACTATTATTGTATTATTATCAATGAGTTTCTTTAAGTTTGTTATTAATTGATTCATATGTTTGGTTGCTCCCAAGTTGGGGGCATAAATATTTACAAAATGGGGCTCGATCCCAGGACCCTGGGATCATGACCTGAGCCAAAGGCAGACGCTTTAACTGACTGAGCCACCCAGGCACCTCTCCATTGGGTATTCCTTCCTTCTTTGTTGAAGATTAGTTGACCATAGAGTTTAGGGTCCATTTCTGGGTTCTCTCTTCTGTTCCACTGATCTGTGTGTCTGTTTTTGTGCCAGTACCATACTGTCTTGATGATTACAGCTTTGTAATACAGCTTGAAGTCTGGAATTGTGATGCCTCCAGCTTTGGTTTTGTTTTTCAACATTCCTTTGGCTGTTTGGGGTCTTTTCTGGTTCCATATAAATTTTAGGATTATTTGTTCCAGCTCTGTGAAAAATGTTGGTGGTATGTTGATAGGGATTACACTGAATGTGTAGATTGCTTTGGGTAGCGTAGACATTTTTACAATATTTGTTCCGCTAATCCATGAGCATGGGATGTTTTTCTATTTCTTTGCATCTTCCTCAATTTCTTTCATAAGTGTTCTATACTTTTCAGAGTACAGATCCTTTACCTCTTGGGTCAGGTTTATTCCTAGGTATCTTATGGTTTTTGGTGCAATTGTAAATGGGATAGATTCCTTAATTTCTCTTTCTTCTGTCTCATTGTTAGTGTATAGAAATGCAACTGACATCTGTGCATTGAATTTATATCCTGCCAACTTGCTGAATTCCTGTATGACTTCTAGCAATTTTTTGGTGGAGTCTTTCAGGTTTTCTACATAGAGCATCATTTCATATGCAAAGAAGGAAAGTTTGACTTCTTTGCCGATTTGGATGCCTTTATTTTTTTGTTGTTGTTGTCGGATTGCTGAGGCTACGACGACTTCTAGTACTATGTTGAGCAACAGTGGGGAGAGTGGACATCCCTGCCGTATTCCTGACCTTAGGGGAAAAGCTCTCAGTTTTTCCCCCATTGAGGATGATATTTACTGTGGGTCTTTCGTATATGGCTTTATGATATTGAGGTATGTTCCCTCTATCCCTACACTGTGAAGAGTTTTAATCAAGAAGGTATGCTGTACTTTGTCAGATGCTTTATTTTGCATTTATTGAGAGGATCATATGGTTCTTGTCCTTTCTCTTATTTATGTAGTGTATTGCATTGATTTTCAAATGTTGAGCCAACCTTGCAGCCCAGGAATAAATCCCACTTGGTTGTGGTGAATAATCCTTTTAATGTACTGTGGGATCATATTAGCTAGTATCTTGGTGAGAATTTTTGCATCCATGTTCATCAGGGATATTGGTCTGTAATTCTCCTTTTTGGTGGGGTTTTTGTCTGGTTTTGGGATCATTAAGCCTGGCCTCATAGAATGAGTTTGGAAGTTTTCCTTCCAGTTCTATTTTTTGATACAGCTTCAGAAGACTAGGTTTTAGTTTTTCTTTAAATGTTTGGTAGAATTCTGCTGGGAGGCCATCTGGTACTGGACTCCTGTTTGTTGGGAGATTTTTCATTACTGGTTCAATTTCTTTGCTGGTTATGGGTCTGTTCCGGTGTTCTATTTCTTCCTGTTTCAGTTTTGGTAGTTTATATGTTTCTAGGAATGCATCCATTTCTTCTAGATTGCCTAATTTTTTGGCATATAATTGCTCATAATATTCACTTATAATTGTTTGTATTTTGGCAGTGTTGGTTGTGATCTGTCCTCTTTCAGTTATGATTTTATTTGGGTCCTTTCTCTTTTCTTTTTGATAAATCTGGCTAGGGGTTTATAAATCTTATTAATTCTTTCAAACAACCATCTCCTGGTTTCATTGATCTGTTCTACTGGGTTTTGTTTTGTTTTTTTTGTTTTTGTTTATGTTTTCTGTATCATTGATTTTCTTAAAAAAAATTATTTGAGATAGAGTGAGAGAGGAAGTGAGAGAGCATGAACGGGGTAAGGGCAAGGGGAGAGAGAGAGGGAGAAGCAGACTCCCCACTGAGCAGGAAGCCTGATGCGGGGCTTGATCCCAGGACCCTGGGATCATGACCCGAGCTGAAAGCAGACTCCCAATTGACTGAGCCACCCAAGCGCCCCTGTATCATTGATTTCTGCTCTAATCTTTATTATTTCTCTTCTTCTGCTGGATTTAGGTGTTATTTGCTATTCTTTTTCCAGCTCCTTTACGTGTAGGTTTAGGTTGTGTATTTGAGACCTTTTTCTTTCTTGAGAAAAGCCTGTACTGCTATATACTTCCCTCTTAGGACCGCCTTTGCTGCATCCCAATGGTTCTGAACTGTCGAGTTTTCATTTTCATTTGTTTCCATGTATTTTTTAAATTCTTTAATTTCCTGGTTGACCCATTCATTCTTTAGTAGGATGCTCGTTAACCTCCATGTATTTGTGTTCCTTCCATACTTTTTCTTGTGATTGAGTTCATGTTAAAGCACTGTGGTCTGAAAGTATGCCTGGTATAATCTCAGTCTTTTGGTACTGGTGAAGACCTGATTTGTGACCCAGTATGTGATCTGTTCTGGAGAATGTTCCATATACACTCAAAAAGAATGTATATTCTGTTGCTTTAGGATGAAATGCTCTGGATATAACTGTGAAGTCCATCTAGTCCAGTGTGTCATTCAAAGCCGTTGTTTCCTTGTTGATCTCCTGCTTAGATGATCTGTCTATTGCTGTGAGTGGGGTGTTGCTGTTCCCTACTATTATTGTATTATTATCAATGAGTTTCTTTAAGTTTGTTATTAATTGATTCATATGTTTGGTTGCTCCCAAGTTGGGGGCATAAATATTTACAATTGTTAGATCTTGTTGTTGGATAGACTCTTTTATTATGATATGGTGTCCTTCTTCATCTCTTATTACAGTCTTTGGTGTAACATCTAGTTTGTCTGTATAAGGATTGCTACTCCAGCTTTCTTTTGATGTCTATTAGCATGATAGTCTCCAACCCCTCACTTGCAGTCTGGAGGTGTCTTTGGCTCTAAAATGAGTCTCTTGGAGACAGCATATGGATGGGTCTTGTTTTTTTATCCAATCTGATACCCTGTGTCTTTTGATTGGAGCGTTTAGTCCATTTACATTCAGAGTAATTATTGAAAGATGAATTTAGTGCCATTGTATTACCTATAAAGTTGCTGTTCCTGTAGATTGTCTTTGTTCCTTTCTGGTCTTTGTTACTTTTGGGCTTTCTCTTCATTCAAAGGATCCCCTTTAATATTTCTTCCAGGGATGGATTAGTGCTCATGAATTCCTTTAGTCTTTGTTTGTCCTGGAAACTATCTCCTTCTATTCTGAATGACAGCCTTGCTGGATAGTATTCTTGGCTGCATATTTTTCCCATTAGCACATTGAATATATCATGCCAGTCCTTTCTGACCTGCCAGGACTCTGTGGATAGGTCTGCTGCCAGCCTTATGTTTCTACCTTTGTAGGTTAAGGACCTCTTGTCCCAAGCTGCCTTCTGGATTTTTTCATTGTCTCTGAAATTTGCAAGCTTCACTGTTTTATGTTGAAGTGTTGACCTGTTTTTCTTGATTCTGAGACGGGTTCTCTGTGCCTCCTGGACTTGAATGCCTGTTTCCTTCCCCAGATTAGGGAAGTTCTCAGCTATAATTTGTTCAAATCTCTCTCTCTTCATCTTCTGGGACCCCTGTTATCTGGATATTATTTCACTTTATGGTATCGCTGATTTCTTGCAGTCACCCTTGGTGATCCAGTAGTTGTTTTTCTCCTTTATTCTCAGCTTCCTTATTTACCATCATTTTGTCTTCTAGATCACTGACTCACTCTTCTGCCTCATATATCCTCGCTGTTAGAGCTTCCATTTTTGACTATATGTCAGTAACAGCATTTTTAATTTCAGCCTGATTAGATATTAGTTCTTTTGTTTCTATAGTAAGGGATTTTCTCATGTCGTCTGTGCTTTTTTTTTTTCTAGCCCAGCTAGTATCTTTTTTTAAAAAAAAAAGATTTTATTTATTTATTTGACAGAGAGAGATAGCAAGAGCAGGAACACAAGAAGGGGGAGTGGAAGAGGGAGAAGCAGGCCTCCCGCTGAGCAGGGAGCCCGATGCGAGTCTCGATCCCAGGACCCTGGGATAATGACCTGAGCCGAAGGCAGACGCTTAATGACTGAGCCACCCAGGAGCCCCCCAGCTGGTATCTTTTTAATCGTTGTTTTGAATTTTTGAATTCTAGCTCTGGCATCTTACTTATATCCATATTGATTAAATCCCTGGCAGTGAGTACTTCCTCCTTTTCTTTCTTTTGGGGTGAGTTTCTCTATCTCGTCATTATGTCCAGAAAATAATAGAAGAAAGAGAAAGAAAAGACAAAAATATCAACAACAAGACCAGAAGAAAAGAAACAAAACTAACTAGAAGAGAACAGAAACAAAACAAAATAAGAAAAAAATCAAACAAGAAGTAAAACAGAACAAAACAGTAAACTAGATCTTGGGTATATTTTGGTCTGTTTGTTAAGAGAAGCTAGATCTCAAAATAGAAAATAAAATAAAGAAAATATATATATATATCTATATATATATACACACACACACACAAATAAAATATAATGAATGGAAACCAAAAATAAAAGAATATATATAGTGTATATGTAAAAATAAAAATTAAAAAAGAATAAGAAATAGAATTGATAAAGTAAGTAAATAGGTAAAAAAAATAAAACTGAAAGACTAAAGAATAATAATAAAACCTGTGGGGATTCGTAATGCCTGGCTAGATAAGATTTAATAAGCATATGCTTCCCTGGGTAAGACTAGTTGAAAAGCAAAGGAGTGTCCAGAAAACTGGGCCTCTTTTAAGGTTTCTGGGCTGAAAGCAGCCGGATCCTTGTCGTGACTCAATGCACTCATCCACGGAGTAAATGCTTAGGAGAAACATTTATCTTTGGTGGTCATGTACTCCCTGCCTGCATGTGCATCACGAGCACAGCTCATTCTAATCACAAGATACTACTTATGTCACTGTCCTGATTATTAAAACTTCGCACTCCTTTTTGTTTCTCTTATTCCCTTGATGTATTGATAACATTCACAATAAAATTAGAGGCAGAGCTTGGTTCGGGACCTTTTACCACTAGAGCATCTGGTCCCCTCGCCCTCTCCTTTCTTCTGCTTAGGTGTCTGGAGTAATCTTTTCATTCACCGCCTCAGGGTTTGCTGGCCAAACCAGACAAAAACCATGAGTGTTATATACTGTTTTTCCCCAAGAGCTGAAATTTTGCAGTTCTCTATGATCAGTAAACTTGGTGCTAGCTGGTTGTTCCTGCTGGTGCCTGTGTGCTGATTCTCAGTGCCCTTGCCCTGGTGGAATTGCACCCCCCTTGCCAGGGGGCCGGGCTCAGTGTGAGAGGCTCCGGATTGCAGTATGTGGTGCTGTTTTGCTCCCTGAAGGCTTTCAGCACTAATGTGGGGGGTGCAAATGGTGATGCCCTGATCTCTAGCCCAGGAGCTGCAAGTTCGTGCCCTGACTCTTCAGTGAGTCATCACAAAAAAGCAGTCCATCACTCTTGTCTCCCTGGTTTCCGTCCAAACTCTGTGTTCACCTGCCTGTGACTGAGCATTTTTATCAGGCACATGACTGAGTTTCAAGTCTCTAAACTTTACAACTTTACAACTCCTGTGGCACAGTCCCACACTGTTCCTCCCTGAGGGAGGGGAGGGATCTCGCTGCACTTCTGCCTTTTGCTGGGCCCCTGCCTTGAGAGTGGTCACATGACCATGCATTGATTGGCAGTTTATGGCAACACCGAACAGAAAGCTGTTGCTTAGACTCGCTGTTTTCAGCCGGCTTCCCCGCTCTGATGCCTGGGATCTCTGCCACACTCAGCAGCCCCCCTGCCCCCCCCCCACTTCTTGTGACCCCAGGGATCCTGAGACCTTGCTTTCCCACCTGGTATTCTGCCCTGCTTCACCACCTGAGCACCTTTAAGCCAGGGACATCCCGCACTGTAGGAGACCTAAAAGTTCTGATTTTGTGCTCTACCGCTTATTATACTTTGCGATAGCCTCCTTAAGAAGGCTCCCTCCCCTTGCAGTATCCTCCCACATATCGCCCTGGATTCACGTCTCCACACCTCCTACCTTGCAAAAAGTGGTCGCTTTTCTATTTGTAGAATTGCAGCATTTCTTTTCTCAGATCTCCGATTGATTTCACAGGTCTTCAAAATGATTTGGTAACTATCTAGCAAAATTCCAGGGACCAGGTGAACTTAGGGACCCCTACTCCTCTGCCATCTTAATGCTCTAAATGCAACTTGCTTTTTTCACTCAATGACATATCTTGGATATCATGCTATAGCCCTACAGAGAGGGAGTCTTCATTGCTTTATTTAAATAATTTTTTTGAGTTAAGTTAAAACACACATAAAATTTACCACCTTAACCATTTTTAAGTGTATAGTAGTGTTAACTATATGCATATTGTTGTGCAACAGATCTGTAGAACTTCCTCATCTTACAAAACTGAAACTCTGTTCCCATTGAACGCTTTCTCCTTTCCCCAACACCCTTCCAACTACCATTCTGTGTTCTGTTTCTACAAATTTGACTACTTTAGACACTTCATATCTGTGGTATCATGTAGTATTTTTATCTTTTTGTGACTGGCTTATTTCACTTAGCATGATGTCTTTAAGGTTCATCAGTGTTGTAGTAGCATATGACAGGATTTCCTTTTTTAAGGCTGAATAATATTCTATTGTATGGATACGTTACATTTTGTTTATCCATTCATCTATGGATGAACATATAGTTTGCTTCTACCTCATGGTTATTGTGAATAGTGCTTCAGTGAACAAGAGTACAAATACTTCTTCAAAATCTTGTTTTCAGGGGCGCCTGGGTGGCTCAGTCGTTAAGCGTCTGCCTTCGGCTCAGGTCATGATCCCTGGGTCCTGGGATCAAGCCCCACATTGGGCTCCCTGCTTAGCGGGAGGCCTGCTTCTCCTTCTCCCACTCCCCCTGCTTGTGTTCCCTCTCTCACTCTCTCTTTCTGTCAAAAAAAAAAAAAAAAGATCTTATTTTCAGTTCTTTTGTATATATACCCAGAAGTAGAATTGCTGGATCATACATTAATTGTATGTTTTTTTAAAGATTTTATTTATTTATTTGACAGAGTGAGAGCACAAGCAGGGGGAGAAGCAGGCTGAGCCACCCAGGCACCCCTAATTGTATGTTTTAATTTTTGAGGAACCTCCATACTGCTTATGATAGGGGCTATGCCATTTTATATTCACACAAGGGTTCTAATTTCTTTATATCTGTATCAGTACTTTTTATTGCTGTTTTTTTTAATAGTGGTCATCCTAATGAGTGTGAAGTGATATCCCATTGTGGCTCTGATTTGCATTACCCTGATGATCAGTGATGATATCTCATTGTGGCTCTGATTTGCATTACCCTGATGATCAGTGATGTTGAACATCTTTTCATAGGCTCCTTGGCTATTTGTATATCTTCTTTGAAGAAATGTCTACTCAAGTCCTTTGGCCATTTTTTAAATCTAGTATTTTTGTTGTTGTTGACTTATAAGAACTCTTTATATATTCTGTATATTAACTCATTATCAGATATATGATTTGAAAATATTTTCTCTCATTCAGTAGGTTGCCTTTTCAGTCTGTTATTTCCTTTGCTGCACAGAAGTTTTTAAAATTTTTTAAGATTTTATTTTTTTAAAGATTTTTTTTTTTAAAGATTTTTTTAATTTATTTATTCATGAGAGACAGAGACAGAGAGAGAGAGGCAGAGGGAGAAGCAGGCTCCCAAGGAGCAGGAAGCCCGATGCGGGACTCGATCCCAGGACCCTGAGATCATGACCTGAGCCGAAGGCAGACACTTAACCATCTGAGCCACCCAGGCGCCCTTAAGATTTTATTTTTAAGTAATCTGTATACCCAGTGTGGGGCTTGAACTTACAACCTCGAGATCAAGAGTCATGCTCCACCAATTGAGCCAGCCAGGTGTCCCAGAAGTTTTAAAATTTGATGTAGTCTCATTTGTCTATTTTTGCTTGTTGCACTTTCAGTGTCATGTCCAAGAAATCATTGCTAAATCCATTGTCATGAAGATATTCCCCTATAGTTTCTTCTAGGAGTTTTATGGTTTCAGGTCTTTAATACATTTTGAGTTAATTTTTCTATATGGTATAAAGTAAGGGTCCAGCATTTTTTTTTGCAGCTGTGTATCCAGTTTTCCCAGTATCATTTGTTGAATTGACTATCCTTTCCTCATTATGTCACCTTGACATCCTTGTCAAAGATCACTTAACCATATATGCAAGGGTTTACTTCTGGGCTCTCTAGTCTGTTTGGTCCATAGGCCTGCATTTATGCCAGTGCCATACTGTTTTTGAAAACTGTAACTTTGTAATATGTTTTAAAATCAGGAAGTGTGAGGCCTTCAGCTTTGTTTTTCGTTCTCAAGATAGGCTTTCCCAAGTTTTGGCTATTAGCGGGTCCTTTGAAGCTCCAAATGAATTTTAGGATTATTTTTTCTATTTCTGCAAAGGATGGCATTGAGATTTTGATAGTGATTGCGTTGATTCTGTAGATCACTTTGGGAAGTATGGACATTTTAACAATTTTAAATCTTCCTCTCCATGAACCCAAGATGTCTCTCCATTAATTTGTGTCTTTAGTTTCTTTCATCCATGTCCTGTGGTTTTCATTGTATAAGTCTTTCACCTCCTTGGTTAAATTTATTCCTAAGTATTTTATTCTTTTTTGATACCATCTAAAATGGAGTTGTTTTCTTAATTTCCTCTTCTAATTGTTTATTGTTAGTGTATAAAAATGCAAGTGACTTTTGTGTGTTGATTTTATATCCTGTAACTTGCTGAATTTGTTTATTCTAACAGGTTTTTTGGGTGAAATCTTTAGGATTTTCTACATGTAAGATATGTCATCTGTGAGCAGAGATAATTTTATTTTTCCTTTCCAATTTGGATGGCTTTTATTTCTTTTTTTGCCTAATTACTCGGGCTAGGACTTCTAATACTATGTTGAATGGAAGTGGTAGTAGTTGGCATCCATGCCTTTTCCTGATACTGAAGGAAAAGCTTTCAATTTTTCAATGCTGAGTTTGATGTTAGCTGTATGCTTTTTATATACAGCCTTTATTATGTTGAGGTGATTTCTTTCTATTCATAGTTTGTTGAGAGTTTATCATGAAACGGTTTGGATTTTCTCATGTTTTTTTGTGCATCAATTGAGATGATCACATGAGGTTTTTTTTCCTTTATTCTGTTAACGTGTGGTGTATTACACCGATTGATTATCATATGTTGAAACGTCTTTGCATTCTGGGAATAAATCCCAGTTGGTCATGGTATATATATATATTTTCCTCTCTGGTGTATATTCTTTTTAATGTGCTATTGAATTTTGTTTGTTAGTATTTTGTTGAGGACAAAACAACATTACATCAATGTTCATCAGAGATATTGTTCTGTAGTTTTCTTGTGTCTGTGTTTTGTTTTGGTGTCAAGGTTATGCTGGAAATATTCTCTCCTCTTCAACTTTTTGGAAAAGTTTGAGGAGGATTGGTGTTAATTTTTCTTTAAATATTTGGTAGAATTATCCTGCAAAGCCATCTGGTCCTGGCTTTTTGTTGTTGTTGTTGGGAGTTTTGTTTTTTTAAGATTTTATTTATTTACTTGACAGAGCGAGAGAGCAAGAGAGTGCACAAGCAGGGGGAGTGGCAGGCAGAGGGAGAGGGAGAAGCAGGCTCTCCACTGAGCAGAGAGCTGGATGTGGGACTCAATCCCAGGACCCTGAGATCATGACCTGAGCCGAAGGCAGATGCTTAACCAACTGAGCCACCCAGGCACCCCTGTTGGGAGTTTTTTGATTACTGATTCAATCTCCTTACTATTTATAGATCTGTTTAGATTTTTTATTTCTTCATGATTCAGTCTTGGTAGTTTGTATGTTTCTAGGAATTTACCCATTTCTTCTAGGTTATCCAATTTGTTGTTGTATAATTATTCATAGAAGTCTCTGTGATCAGGGTGCCTGTGTGGCTCAGTCAGTTAAGTGTCTGACTCTTGATTTCAGCTCAAATCATGATCTCAGGGTAGTGAGATCAAGTTCTGCGTCAGGCTCCACGGTAGGCATGGAGCCTACTTAAGATTCTCTCTCTCCCTCTGCCCCTCACCCCTGCTCATACTCTCTCTCTCAAAAAAAGTCTCTTGTGATCCTTTTTATTTCTGTGGCATAAGTTGTAATGTCTCTCATATCTGATTTTTATTTGAGTCTTCTCTATCTTTTTCTTAGTTAATTTAGCTAAGGGTTTGTCAACTTTGCTGATTTTTTTCAAAACACCAACTCTTAGTTTCATTGATTTTTTAATACTGTTTTTCTATTTTCTATTTCAATGATCTCTGCTCTAATCTTTATTTCTTTCCTTCTGTTAATTTTGGGTTTAGTTTGTTCCTTTTTTTCCATTCCCTGGAGGTGTAAAGGTGGGTCTTTGATTAGAGATCTTCTTTTTTGAAGTAGACCTTTATTCCCATAAACCTCCCTCTTAGTATTGCTTTTGATGCATCCCATTTTGTTTTCATTTTCATT
Source organism: Leptonychotes weddellii (assembly GCF_054177405.1). Lineage (NCBI taxonomy): Eukaryota > Metazoa > Chordata > Mammalia > Carnivora > Phocidae > Leptonychotes > Leptonychotes weddellii. Next base: position 37,703,533 of record NC_138385.1, read on the forward strand.
TGTCTCAAGATATCTTCTAATTTCCTCTGATTTCTTCTTTGGCATATTGGCTGTTCAGGAGTGTATTGTTTAATTTCCACATAATGGGAATTTTCTAGTTTTCCTTTTGCTATTGATTCCTAGTTTCATTCCATTGTGATCAGGAAAGATATTTGGTATGATTTCAGTCTTCTTAAACTTGTTAAAAATTTGTTTTGTGGCCTACTACATAATCTGTCTTGGAAAATGTTTCATATGTGCTTGAGAAGAATGTGTATCCTGCTGTTGTTGGTTGGAGTATTCTTAATATATCTGTTAGGTGCAATTAATCTATAGTGTTCAAATCCTCTTTCCGTATTGATCTTCTGTGTGGTTTTCCTATCCATTATTGAAAGTGGTCTATTGAAATCTCTTACTATTATTGTGCTTCTGTGTATTTCTTCCTCTAGTTTTGTCAACATTTGCTTCATATATTTGAGTGCTGTGATGTTTGGTGGAAATATTTATGATTGTTATAACATCCTGTTGACCTTTTTATCTTTATATATCTCCCGTGACAATTTTGATTTAAGGTCTATTTTTTCTTATTTAACTGTGGTCATCCCTACTCCCTTTTGGTTACAATTAGCACAGAGTATCTTTTTCTATCCTTTCACTTTCTGCCTATGGGTATCCTTATATCTAAAGACAGCATACAGTTGGGCTTATTTTTTTTTTTTTTTTATCGGTTCAGGTGCTCTATATCTTTTGGGGAGTTTAGTCCATTTACATTTAAAATCATTACTGGGGCACTTGGCTGGCTCTGTTGGTAGAGAGTGCGACTCTTGAGCTCAGGGTTTAAGTTTGAGCCCCACATTGGGTGTAGAGATTACTTAAAAATAAAATCTTAAACAAATAATCACTGATAGGGAAGGACTTACTATTGCCACATTGTTAATTGTTTTCTGTGTGTATCTTACATTTATTCTGTTCCTCTTTTCCCCTCTCCCAGGCTTTCTTTGTGTTTTATTGATTTTTTTATTGTGATATGCTTTCTGTTGTCCTTTTGTGTATGTTCTCTAGGTATTTTCTTTGTGTTTACTATGGAGATTATATAAAACACTTTATAGTTATAACAGTCTATTTTAAACTGATAAAAACTTAATTTCAATTGCATATAACAACTCTACTCCTTTATGTCCCCCCCCACTTTGTTACTGATGTCACAAATTACATCTTTTTATATTTTGTATCCATTAATGTAGTTTTATAGTTATAATTATTTTTATTCTTTTATCTTTTAAATATTATACTAGAATTAAAGGAGATCTATGCAATACCATAATCAATTCAATTCAATTCAATTCATGTGTTTTTCAGCCAAAGAATTTTGGTTTGGTTCTTTTGTGTAGTTTCTGTCTCTGTACTGGTATTCTCATTTTGATCATGTTTCTTTTTCTGATTTTGTTTAGTTGTCTGTGTTCTCTTGTAACTCACTGAACTTCCTTCAGATGAGTATTTTGAATTTTTTTGTCAAATAATTCATAGCTATTTATGTATTTATGATTAGTTTCCAAGATTTATTTTGGAAATATGATTGGGTCATATTTCTCTATATGCCTTGTTACTTTTTGATGAGATTTATACATTTGAAAAAGCAGCCTCCTTTCCCAGTCTTTATGGACTGGTTTTTTACAGAGGAAGATCTTTACCAGTCAGCCTGGCTAGAAATTATGGGGAACCTCTCAAATCTTCTTTGGGGGTGCATTTTCTCTGGGCTTGTTCATGTAATTTCCCAATCAGAGTGACTTGTTGGCTTTTTTTTTTTTCTGAGCTCGGAATCTCTTGTTCCTTCTGGTCTGTGGTACTGCAGGTTCTCTGGTTCTTCATTAGGCTACAGAGCTCTCATTTGCTCTCATTGGCCCCTGTCAGCATTTTGGGTCAGATGACACAGAAATCAGTCCCTTGGGAAGCCCCTAAAAAGCCAGAACCTTGGATGTACGTATCACTCTTCTCTTTTGCTCTTGAAGGAGAAACTGCAAATTGGGTATTTTCCCCCAGTTGCTCTGAGCTGTGCTGGCTTGCGTGAGGGGCTAATGTGGGTAAAATGCAGTGGCTTTTCTTACCTGTATTAATGTAGTTCTTCTTGGTTTTGTGATTTCTAGGGTATAACAACTTTTTAACTGGTTTCTGGGGTTCTCATAAAGGCCTTTTGGAGTGCATATTGTTACATTATTGTCTCTGTGGGGAAACAAGGTCTGGGCCTTTGTATTCTGTTACCTTTGGCCAGGAGGAATCCCTCATGCTTTTTATTTTTAATTTTAACTTTTTATGTAGTTTTAATTACAGTTAGTTAACATATAGTGTTACATTAGTTTCAGTTGTACAGTATAGTGATTCAGCAATTTCATTTATCACCCAGTGCTCATCATGACAAGTGCCTTCCTTAATCCCCATCACCTATTTCATCCACCCACCCCATATACCCTCTGGTAACCATCAGTTTGTTCTCTATAGTTAAGAGTCTGTTTCTTGGTTTTTCTTTCTCTCTCTCTCTCTTTTCCTTTGCTCATTTGTTTTATTTCTTCAATTCCATATATGAGTGAAATCATATGGTATTTGTCTTCTTCTGACTATTTTGTTTAGCATAATACTCTCTAGCACTATCCACGTTATTGCAAATGGCAAGATTTCATTCTTGTTTTAAAAGATTTATTTTAGAGAGAGAGCACAAATGGGAGAGGCAGAGGGAGAGAGAGAGAGAATCTGAACCAGACAAAGCCCGACAAGAAGCTCGATTTCATGACGATGAGATCGCAACCTGAGCCGAAACCAAGAATCGGGTGCTTAACTGACTGTGCCACCCTGGCACCCCAAGATTTCATTCTTTTTAATGGCTGAATAATATTCCATTATATATACATATATATACCACATCTTTCCCTCATGTTTTTTATACTTGCATTGTACTCTAGGATGTAGACGTACTATAGGTTATTCAACCAGTTCACTATTGGTAGACATTTGTCTTGTTTCTTATCTTCTACTATTATGATTGTTTTGCTAGTAATGGCCTTGTACTTATGCTTTTTTGTCTTTTTGCATGGTATCTTTGGGATAGATTCTTAGAAGATAAATTGCTGGTTCCAAGAGCAAATATTCTAGTAATTTTACTAGATAGTATCAAATCCCCTTAATATGAATTGTAATATTTTACATGGTTTTAGCCTTTATTTCTTCAAATACTTTTTATCCATGTACCTTTTCTCCTTTCTTTCTAAGATAACCATGTCACTAATTTCAGATTTTTGTATAGTCCCACAGGTCCCTGAGTTGTCATTGTCTTTTTTTGTTTTTAATCTGTTTTCTCTCTGTTGCTCAAATTTGGTACTTTATATTGTTCTGTTTTCAAGTTCATTGATTCTTTTCTTTTTCCTCTCCATTCAGTTGTTGAGTCCATCCACTGAGTTTTAAAATTTTCAGTTATTGTGTGTTTCAGGTCTAAAATATTGATACTATTCTTCTATATATCTTCTATTTCTTTCCTGAGAATTTCTGTTCCTTAATTTATTTCAAGTATAATTATAATTACTCTTTGAAGCATTTTGAGAATGACTACTTTAAAATCCTTATCAGATAATTCCAACATCTGTGGCATCTTGTTTTTATATGTTGACTGTCATTTCTCATTCAAGTTGAAATTTTCATGGTTTTTGAAGTAATGAGATATTTTTTTATTTTCTTTATGTTATGTGTAGGATTTGGTACCATTTCTTGTAGGATGAATTACTTGGGGATGATGGGAAAGAGGAAGCATATCATCTTCTCTTTACTTTTTACTTCGTCTTCTCATCAAATTTTTATTTGATCTTTACTTTCTGATTTTCTTTTTTATTGTCCATTTTGACATTGGAATAGCTGGCCCCATTGATCTCCAGAAAGGAAACTACAGAATAAGAGAGTATGAAGATGGGTCTGCAACACAACTGACTGGGAACAGGAGACCTGCATCCAAAATATCAGTTAAATTCTTGCCTACAGGACCATCGGTAGTCACTTCCTCTTTGCCGACCTCAGCCCTGACACAGAAAAAGATTATATGTCCCAATGGATAGGGACATGGGCTTTGTGGAGTGTGATGTAAGCTTGGGCATGTTTAATTGCTGGTTTCATGATCTTCATAAAGCAAATTATGAGTCTTCATATCTAGGAAACCCACATGTGATGTATATACATTATATATGCATGCATAGAGAATATAATGGGAGGAAATGAACAAATGTGACAATATCTTTTTTTAGAGAGGGAGGAGGGGTGAGAGAGGGTGGGGGGAGGGGCAGAGAGAATCTTTAGCAGACTCCATGTCCAGCATGGAGCCCGATGTTAGGCTCGATCTCACAACCCTGAGATCATGACCTGAGCCAAAATCAAGAGTTGGACACTTAACCCACTGAGTCACCCAGGTGCCCCTGACAATATTTTTTATATTAATGGGTGGTTGGTTTGCTGACTAATTACGTATGTATCACTGGCATTAACCGTGCTTGCCAAAATTTTCAAATTAGTATGGATCATTGCTTACAGCATATATAAACTCATCGAGCAGTGATTGTCATGGTATTTCCCACATACAAAAAATTATAGAAATTATATAATGGAGTTCAGTATACTCATACTAAGAAATAAAACATTACATATCTCATTTGAATTCTTTTCTGATTGCATTAGTCTCCTTCTTACCTAGGGGTAACTACTAACAAAACATTGGATTTTTCATTCTTAATACATTTCTCTATAGTTTTATTACATATGTATATATTCTTTACAAAAAATATGGTATTGTTGCATATGTTTATCCATAGATGCTTGGCTGTCTCATCGAAAGTAAAAAGGAAGAAATATGAGAAAAACTAATCCACATTCACATTTCAACAGTGTGACCTGCCTTATAAGCCTCCTTGCTATATGTATTTATGTATTTTCTTTCCAAGCTTCTAAAAATAGACACACTCATTTTCTCAGATTATATGTTATAAGGAGCATGAATAGATTTCAGACATAATATTTTCAGTTACTTTTTTGTGTGTTATGTTCAAAGTCTTAGAGTTTGTTAGATGCCAGCTACTGTGAAACAGTACCTGAATGTATCCTAAATGCAAAGCATCTTCCTGTTTATCCAGGCCTAATTTTCTGGCTTTCATTCACACTGTTACTCATCTAGGCCTGTAGATTGGAATCTAATCTGGGCCACTCTGGTGAAAGAAGACAGTGATTGTAGGGAGTTTGTTTTCCTGTGTACAGACTAATGACCAAATCCCTAGGTTGGTTTAGGGATGCATTCCATTTTGAACTTGGGCTGATTTCTATTACAAGTGCTGGACACCTGTATATTTTCCTTTCCTTTTACTATTTAATGCTTCCCTAACTGGCAGGTTAAACACATGGGCCTGCTTTCCACTCAGGGGGCTTTATTTGGGAGATAAGAGAAGCATGTTGTGAAAATAAAAGTAGAAACATTGTGTGTAGAATGAAAGGCTTATATGAGCAACATGCTTGCTTTTCCCCTAGGCATCTGTAATTTTCCCAAAGACACCCTATTGGAACTGTCATGTGGTAGATTACTAAATTAGTTCTAAGACCATCCTATTACCTAATTCCCTTGGCTTAGTGATATTACCCATTCTGATCCTGGACCACTTTCTTATGGGAAGGGCTAAGGATATATATTTCTTTCACTTCCAAAATCAAGACATTTTTTTTAAAAGATTTATTTATTTATTTTAGAGAGAGAGAGAACATGAATGGGGGACAGGGCAGAGGGAGAAGGAAGGAGAGAGAGAGAGAGAGAGAGAGAGAAGCAGACTCCTTGCTGAGCATGGAGCCCGACCTGGGGCTTGATTTCATGACCCTGAGATCATGACCTGAGCCGAAATCAAGAGTTGGATGTTTAACCGACTGAGCCACCCAGGTGCCCGTCAAGACATTTTTGTTGTAGATAAAAATGCAAATGCAGGAGATGAAAAGATTGTTAAGAACCCTTAAAAGTCTACTCATGAGTAACCACTGTTATCATTTGAATATATGTTTTTTCAGAAATTTTATGGTATGTCACTGTATATTTAATAACAGAAATGAAAGAATATCCTACTTAACAGTTTTGTAAACTGCTTTTTTACAACAAATATATTACGAAGATCAATCCATGCCAATTGGTGTACATCCATATAGTAATAAAAATGTCAGTAGAATCTCTACTGCGTTCTGATATGATAATAATGATAAGAAAGATTAATATTTCTGACTCCCTCAGTGCCCCATACTGGTGGTGTCAGTGCTAAGCTTTCACTTATTTCATCCTCACCACAACCTATGAAGTAGAGCTACTGTTGCTGGACTTTGAAATCAGGGAACTGAGGCACAGCGAGGATAGGGCTAGTAAATCATTAGAACACGGGCTTGTGGCTCCTGAGTCACTTCATCTAACCAGTGAACGATACTGCCTCTCATATGATAAGACTGTCAACCTTACTTTTAATCAGAGCGAAGACAAATGAAACAAATTAGGGTACCATGTTTTTCCCCAGTTAACTAAGCAGAGATCTAAAGTATTGATCATAATTACCATAGTTTGGAATTTGGGGAACTATGTCCTGTTTTACTGTAGAAGGGGCTCCCCCAGTATCTTCTTTCCCGTCCTGTGCCTTGGGGATGTCCTGTGCCTTGGGGATGTCCCTGTTCTTAAGCTGATGGCTTTCCTGTAGGTGGGCTGAGAATGCTTAAATTTTACTGCTGTTTCATTGTTTTGTATAAATGCAAGAGTATTTATTGCAAGGTAAAAATTAGATAATGTAAAAAATACTAACAATTAACATAAAAAGGGAATAATTTTACCCTCAAACATAACCACCAGAAGAAAAGCCCTGCTAAGGTTTTCATCTGCATTATATCCTTTCAGAAATTCTCTTGTGCTGGTACTTAACACATTTATGCACATATGCATGTATTCATGTACAAAAGGTCTCATCCTACATTTAGTTTTGTGACCTGCTCATCTTTTTTTTTTTTTAAGACTTTATTTGACAGAGAGAGGGAGAGAGCACGAGAGAGAGAGAGAGAGAGAGCATGAGTCAGAGGGAGAGGGCAGAGGAGCCCAACGTGGGCCTCGATCCCAGGACCCTGGGATCATGACCTGAGCTGAAGACAGACGCTTAACCGACTGAGCCACCCAGGCGCCCCGACCTGCTCATCTTCTAACTACGTACCTCTGAGGTCATTGATTGTTAATAAACGTTAGTGTATATCATAGGGATAGTAGAGATACTAATGGCCAATAAAGATAGAGACAAAGACATTAAAATGACTAAAAGGTATTATGTAACAAGTACTTAATATGTATTGAGTCACTTATGGTCACAGAACTATTAAGAGTTAGATATGTTGTTAATCCCCATTTTACAGATGAAAAGCTGAGGTACAGAGAGAATAAGGATTTGGCCCAGGCCTGCACAGTTAGGGAGTAGTACAGCTTGGGTTTGTACAGTACTTCATGGTCTAGAGCCTGGAAACTCAGATTTGTGAAGTGACAGAAGCAGTTTGCACAAGCATGAGTGTTTTAGGTGGTCATTAAAAGTAATATTCATATATTTATAGTTTTATACAAAATTAGTGGACCTAGTGACAAAAAGTGGCTTGTAACCTTGGTGAGACCATGTTCACTGCAATCATGGGGACAGAGCCGTAGTGCAGTGGAAGGAAGAGTTAGAGGGAAGTAAAGAATGTTAACAAGAAATGTAGGAAACTCTTTCTGGAACTTTGATGAGGAGACCAAGGAGGGATTTTTTAAAATCTTCAATTCCTTGAAATTCGAGCAAGTTTAAAAGTTAATGGGAAGGAGCTATCTCATCTCAGATTTAACCCTTGAGTTTGCTCATATACTCATAAGCTCAGTATATATATTTATTAGTTATTAGTGAATGGAGGAATGGGTAATTGTATGTCAAAGAAATGCTAATAATTCTTGAATTTTTGTCTCCTAGGAAAGCAGTAAATGCGTGATACGTCATTCCCACCCTGCCACTGATCTGGCAGTAGGCGTTGGCTGAGCCTCAGGGCTAAGGCAGGCTTCATTTAACCCTTGAGTTTGCTCATATACTCATAAGCTCAGTATATATATTTATTAGTTGTTTCCCCTAATGAGGTTACAGACATGTAGAGGAGAGGAGCAAATACCTCTCTGACATGGCCTGAGGTCAAAGGTTTGGCAACAGAAATGCCAATAATTCTTGAATTTTTGTCTCCTAGGAAAGCAGTAAATGGGTGATATCTTAGTATGGTGTGGCGGAATATTGCTCTACTTCCCCGGATGTTTCTGAAGCTCCTAACAGCTGCTCACCATCGTGCTTGTGAGCAGAACCTAATGCAGCTCCCCATGCTGGGAAAACAGGCTTGTCTTTGATTCACCTGGTGAGCTCTGGTGGCGATGGCACCAGGGCAGCAAGCTGTGGTGTTTGCCGAACTAGAATGATTTTTATAACTATCTAGCTGGATTCCAGGGACCAGACGAACTTAGGGTCCCCTACTCTTCTGCCATCTTAACTCCTCCTCCTCTACCGTCCATTTTTAAATTGGATTGTTTGGGGTTCTTTTTTTTTTTTTTTAAAGATTTTATTTATTTATTTGAGATAGAGAGAATGAGAGACAGAGAGCATGAGAGGGAGGAGGGTCAGAGGGAGAAGCAGACTCCCTGCCGAGCAGGGAGCCCGATGCGGGACTCGATCCCGGGACTCCAGGATCATGACCTGAGCCGAAGGCAGTCGCTTAACCAACTGAGCCACCCAGGCGCC
>NC_138385.1:37712833-37778305 GCF_054177405.1 Leptonychotes weddellii
CCTCAAAAATTTAAAAATAGAGCTACCCTATGACCCAGCAATTGCACTCCTGGGTATTTACCCCAAAGACACAGATGTAGTGAAAAGAAGGGCCATATGCACCCCAATGTTCATAGCAGCAATGTCTGCAATAGCCAAACTGTGGAAAGAGCCGAGATGCCCTTCAACAGATGAATGGATAAAGAAGATGTGGTCCATATATACGATGGAATATTACTCAGCCATCAGAAAGGATGAATACCCAACTTTTACATCAACATGGATGGGACTGGAGGAGATTATGCTAAGTGAAATAAGTCAAGCAGAGAAAGTCAATTATCATATGGTTTCACTTATTTGTGAAGCATAAGGAATAGCATGGAGGACATTAGGAAAATGAAGGGAAAAATGAAGGGGGGAAATCGGAGGGAGAGATGAATCATGAGAGACTATGGACTATGAGAAACAAACTGAGGGTTTTAGAGGGGAGGGGTTGGGGGGATGGGTTAGCCTGGTGATGGGTATTAAGGAGGGCACGTACTGCATGGAGCACTGGGTGTTATACGAAAACAATGGATCGTGGATCACCACATCAAAAACCAATGATGTATGGTGACTAACATAACATAATAAAAGAAAAGAAAAGAAATGTAAACATTGCCAGGAAACCACCAGAAGTTAAGGAGAAATATGTATAGATACTCCAATAGTATTCTGAGAGAGGATGTCCCTGGCAACATCTTGATTTCAGGCTTCTAGCCTTCATAAATGTGAGACAATAAATTTCTATTATTTAAGCCACCTAGTTTATAGTACTTTGTTATGGGACACTTAGGAAATTACTTCAATTCCTCCAATATCAAACAGTAAATAAGTATGACTGAAGAGAAAAGATTATTCTCTTTTTGATCTACTGGGAATAGACATAGATATTTAAAGCTCAGTTGCAGGACAAATTGCTACAAAAATAAGATATTAAATGATTCAAAATAGTAAGGAAAGCTTGTTGCAAATTCACAGCAGTGATTTTCAAACTTGCAGGATTACCACCATACACAGGAGAAATTATTCAAAATGTACATACCTCCCACTGAACCTCCCAGTTTTGGGTACAGCAGACTTAATGTGGGCCCATGTAGCTGCAATTTTAACAAGCACTCTGTACCAATTTTGATGAAGTGTTCCTAGGACCACACTTGGAAAACTCCTGACCTAAACATCTGCAGTTTGTGCACCATTAATTTAATGTCTACCATGCAGAGTTCTGTGATATGTGGGATGTCTCTGTAATATAATTAATCAAAAGGTCTCATGTTCTGGGGCGCCTGGGTGGCTCAGTCGTTAAGCGTCTGCCTTCAGCTCAGGTCATGATCCTAGGGTCCTGGGATCGAGCCTCACATCGGGCACCCTGCTCCCTGGGAAGCCTGCTTCTCCCTCTTCCACTCCCCTGCTTGTGTTCCCTCTCTCACTGTGTCTCTCTGTCAAATAAATAAATAAAATCTTAAAAAAAAAAAAAGGTCTCATGTTCTAACCTCTCCACTATGACAACAGGTTGCTTTCCTCTGTGGATTCACACTAAACTCCACAATATCCCTGTGTTATTAGAGAATTGGGTATTGTTATCCCCTTGTGTCCCCACTGGAAAAAGAGAAGTGACTTAAATGATGGGACCCTGATTTCTTCACTCTTGCTTGAGGAAAATGTCTAGTACACTGGATGTCACACTTGGTTTTCTATTGGCTCATTTCTGCGGCTTAGAGTGCACACCTTCTCTGCTGTTCCACTACAAGGGAGAGTCAGAAGATCAGATAGCACATGGAATAGAGTAGAAAGTGAGAGGAAGGGAAAACACATGAAACACAGGGGAAAAGGGTGAGCATGTGCTTGCCTGTCCCTACTCAGGTCACTGGAAGCTATGCAGTGACACTGTGCCTCTTCCCCATGTCCATCTCCCAGTCCCCTCCTGCACACAGCAGTGACACTGAAGCTCACATCATGGAAATGGGGGCTCACCCCTTCTTGTTGTTCATGTCCAAGTATTCTCTCTGGTAGTTATGCTATGATGTTCATGTCAGAGGCATCACATTGACAGAATGAAGGAGGCAAAGCTAGAACGGGCAGCTAACATGTTGAGAGCTTTCTAGATGCCACAGAGTGTAGTTTGTTATTTTCAGACTTTTTTCCTTTATACCCTCAAAGCATTGCTCTGAAGCTCACAACATTACTTTCCTTATACAGTTTTGGGGATACTCAGGCTCACAGAGGAAAGTACATGCTCGAAGAATTTTAGGGAGGTGACAATAGACACAGAAGCCAATTTGAGGGGGCTAACACTGGCCAATTCTGTGACAATTTGAGCATCAAAATACATAATTATAATGTCAGATGATAACTATTTGAGCACAATAGGAATCCATGAGTCATACCATTAAAATAAATACGTAGAATTTAAGAAATAAATAAGCAAAGGGAAAAAAAGTGAGAGGCAAACCAAGAAACAGACTCTTAACTATAGAGAACAAACTGATGACTGCCAGAGTGGAGGTGAGTGGGGGATGGGTGAAATAGGTGATGGGGATTAAGGAGTGCACTTGTTGTGATGAGCACCGGGTATTGTAAGGAAGTGTTGAGTCACTTTATTGTACACCTTAAACTAATATTACACTGTATGTTAACCAACTGGAATTTAAATAAAAACTACAAGAAGAAATAAATGATACCGGAGAAGGCAAAATCTCTACCCAACATGAATGCCAATGAATAAATCTAGAAGGAATGATGACACCATTATTAAAAAAAAAACTTAACAATTATCAGAGTAATGAGTGATTCAAGCAAGAATCATAAATGGATTTTCAGGCTGTACCAAGTTTCACAGCAGTCACTGAGTCACCATGGTAACCATGCTGGCCAAGGAAAGCTGAGAGAAAACAAATAGCAACAATCCTGACTTGTCTCCTAAGCTATTACATATCAGTGACTGGTTTTCTGAAGATGACCTGTAGAATTTTCTGTAGGTCATTTTCATCCCTGGATTTAGTATAGTGCCAATCTTATCTAAAATCTAGGCAAATGAATATTGTGTGTGTGTGTGTGTGTGTGTATACCACTTGTCTGTGACAATTTGAGCATCAAAATACATAAGTATAATGTCAGATGGTAAATGTTTGAGCAAAATAGGAATCCAAGCATCATACCAATAAAATAATACATGAATAAATAAGTAAATGATAAGGGAGAAGTGAAAAGCTCTATTCAACATTTGAATGTCAATTTTTTAATCTAGAAGGAATGACAGCATTATAAAAACAACACTTAACAACTATCAGAATAATGAGTGAGTCAGGCAAGAATTATAAATGGATTTTCAGTTTGTACCAAGTTTCACAGCAGTCACTGAGTCACCATGGTAAACATGCTGGCTGGCCAAGGAAAGCTGAGAGAAAACAAACAGCAACCACTCTGACTTGTCTCCTAACATGTGCTCGGAACTGAGGAGGACAAACATAACCCACAGTAATTCACCTCACATATTCCTCGCAAGAAATATTTCTCAGAGCTTCACCAACACACACACACACACACACACACACACACACACACACTCAAACATGTTCTCTCAATGTTTCTTACCACCAAAAAATCCAGGAATTCATTGAGGTACCTTTGTTTAAGGATAAACAAGAAAAATCCCTAATTCAATTCTAACCTCACAAAGTTGAAAGCTACTAAACAATTACAATGAGTGGTTTTCTGAAGATGACCTGTAGGGTTTTCTGTAGGTCATTTTCATCCCTGGATTTAGTATAGTGCCAATCATATCTAAAGTCTAGGCAAATGAATACTGTGATGATAAATTATATGAATCCTTTTGGCAAGGCCATAGCACCCAGATACTTGATCAAACATTATTCTGGATATTTCTGTGAGAATGTTGTTGGATGAGACTTACACTCAAATGTGTAGACTTTGAGTAAATGAGTTAGCTCTCTATAATGTTGGTGGGCCTCATCTTACCATGTGAAGATCTTATTAGGAAGGAAGGATTATCTCCCCTAAGCCAAAGGGAATTTTTCAAGTAGATTGCCTTTGACTCCACTATAGCATCAGCCCCTGTGGTTGTCTAGAAAATAGTTTTCAGAGTCCAACTGTAACTCTTTCCTGAGTCTTCGGTATGCTAGCCTCCCCTATCAGATTCTGCCAACCCTCCACAATCTCAAGAGTCAATTACATAAATCTCTATCTATATGCCAACATCCTATTAGTTCTGCTTCTCTGGAGAACACTGACTAATACAGGTGTTAAGCAGCAATTATGTTTTCCATCCTAAGGTAACTTGTGTTTTCAAACAAAAAGATTCACAGCAACATTTGGCTACTGATTGTTCAGTGAAAATATAATACCTGGAAATTATAATAAAAATTATTGCCATTGACAATAGCGTAAAAAGTATGAACTACGCAGAAGTGATCTATGTATCATATCTATGTCCACAGATGTGCAAGGCCTGTATTTTGAACACTGCAAAACATTGCTGAGAGAAATTTAAAAAACCTAAATAAATGAAGGGAAATACCATCTTCAAGGGATCAGAAGACTCAATATTGTTAAGATGTCAATTCTCCCCAAACTGATCTATAGATGCAATGCCATCCCAGTAAAAAACCTACCATATATTTAAAAAAAAATAACAGCTTTATTGTAAAAGTCATGTGAAAAGTGCAAAGGGCCTAGACTATGAAAACAAATGAAAAACAAGAATAAAGCTGAAGGATAAGCACTTCCTTATTTCAAGACTAATTATAAATTAACAGCAACCAAAACAGTGTAGTATTAGGATGAAGGTAGAAATGTGTGTCGAAGGAACAAAATGAAGAGTCCAGAAACAGACCCACACATATATGGAAAACTGGATCTTGACAAAGGTACAAAAGCAATTCAGTGCATAAATGATAGTCTTTTCAACAAAACAGTGCAGGGACAAGAGGATCTCCATATGCACAAATACAAACTATGATCCAGGTATTGCACCATATAAAAAAACCAAGTCAGTATGAATTACAGACCTAATATAAGCCTAAAAGTATAAAACTTTTAGAGGAAAACCCAGGAAAAAAACTTGTGACCTCAGTTTAACTGAATATTTTGTAGATATGACATCAATGTCAAAATCAAACTGTAAATAAACAAATTGAAAAACCAGATTTCCTAAAAATTAAAAAAAAAAAAGTTCTTCCAAGGACACTGTTGAGAGAATTAAAACACAAGCCACTGACTTGGAGAATATATTTGTAAATTATATATCTGATAAAGGACTTGTATCCAGAATAAAAAAAAAAATCTCACAAAGGTCAATAAGAAGAAAACAGACCCTCTAATAAATAAGCGAGCAATTGAGAAGATACTTCACTAAAGAAGATATGGAAACATGAAATAAACACATGAAGAGATGCTGAACATCATTAGTCATTAAGGAAATGTAATAACACTATGCCCCTCTAAGAATGCCTAAAATAAAAAAAAACTGTACCAAGTTATGGCAGGGTGTAGAAGATGGAACTCTCCTACACTGTTAATGACAATGAAGAATGATGTGACCGCTGAGGAAAACAGTTTCTCAGTTTCTAACAAGTTTAATTTTATAACAGTTCTAGGTAAATACACCTAAGTATTAGAGAAAGAAAGCATATGTTCAAGCAAAAACTTATATCTAAACGTTCATACAGCTGTATTTATAACAACTCCAAATTAGAAACAACCCAAATATCCATTACCAGGTGAATGAAAGACCAAATAGTGGTGTACCCACATAATGTAATATTAGTCAACAATAAAAAAGAAGAAAATATTCATATATGCAACAAAGTGATAAATCTAGATATAATTAGGTTGAGGAAAAGAAGACTGACATAAAAGAATACACATATAATTCCATTCACATAAAATTATAGGAAAGAAAATTTATCCATAGTGACAGAATACATTGATTATATAAGTTAATGTAAATATGTCTGAATTACCTAGTAAAAGAAAAAAAAATATTTCCAAATTGCCTATTAAAAGAAAATCCAAAGCTATACTTTTTCAGACATATACATAACACAAAATAGTTCAGTTAGGTTAGAATTTTTTAAATAAGGAAATATATATCAGGCAATTGCCAACAACAAGAAGAAGAGGGTTATATATAACCTTGATATTAGTGAGTAAAATTGAGAACAAAATGAATTTAAAAAGACCAAAAAAGCACAGTTTCTTT
The DNA here is from genome assembly GCF_054177405.1 of Leptonychotes weddellii. Taxonomy (NCBI): domain Eukaryota; kingdom Metazoa; phylum Chordata; class Mammalia; order Carnivora; family Phocidae; genus Leptonychotes; species Leptonychotes weddellii. The sequence continues at coordinate 37,719,072 of NC_138385.1, forward strand.
TTTCTAATGTCCAGTTAGCCAACATATAGTACATCATTAGTTTTTGATGTAGTGTTCAACGATTCACTAGTTGCATATAACACCCAGTGCTCATCACAACATGTGCCCTCCTCAATACCCATCGCCCAGATACCCCATCCCCCCACCCTCCTCCCTTCTGTAACCCTCAGTTTGTTTCCCGGAGTCCATCCAGAGTCTTTCATGGTTTGTCTCCCTCTCTGATTTCTTCCCCTTCAGTTTTCCCTCCCTTCCCCTATGGTCCTCCATGCTATTCCTTATGTTTCATGTATGAGTCAAGCAGAAAAAGCACAGTTTCTTATGCTGAAGGCTAAAATTCATAAGGAAGATGTGAGATAATACTTATACACCCAATCACACAGCAAAAGTATTCATAGAGCAAAAACTACATTAGATACAAGGAGAAACAGGAAGAAACACACTAATAAAGATGATTCTAACACACTTCCCTTAATCCAAAATGGTCAAGTGGAGAAATATTTAGTCATTATAGAGAAGAACTGAACAACATAATCCCAAGGACAGATCTTACAGATAGAGATTCTGAATTGTGAACCTTATTAGACAAGACACTTTTCAGAACATTGAACATTCATGAAAATTTATTCTATCAGAGACTGTTGAACAAATCTTGGGTCTAAATGGAAATAGAGATTAAAATTGCCTAATTTGATGAGGATAATGATAATGAAAATACAACATATCAGAATCTGGGTAAAGCAACTGTCAGAAGATATTTTGAAGCATTAGATACCTATATGAAGGGTGAAGAGTGGGCAGAATGGCTGAAGGGGGGTCAAAAGCTGCAAATGTCCATTTATAAAACAAGTCATTGGGATGTAACGTTCAGCCTGGTGATTATAGTTAGTAACACTGTATTGTATATTGGAAAGCTACTAAGAGAGTGGATCTTAAAAGCTCGCATCAGAAAAAAATTCTTTGTACCTACGTATCATGACTGATGCTAACTAGGCTTATTGTGGTGATCATTTTGCAAAATATACAAATATAGAATTATTGTGGTGTACACCCAAAAACAACATAATGTTATATGTCAATTATACCTCAATAAAAAAAGAAATGAGTAGATGTGTTCAAAAGTTACAAGTTTCTAGTTATAATTTGGGAGATGTATTGCACAGCATTTTGACTATAGTTAACAATGCTGTAGCGTATATTTGAAAGTTGTTAAGAGAGCGTATCTTAAAAGTCATCACAAAAACAAAAATTGTAATTGTGTGAGGTGATGGATATTAACTAAACTTATTCTAGTAATCATTTTGCAATATATATATATAGTCATTATGTTGTACTCCTTAAACTTAACACGTTATCTTTCAATTATATCCCAATAAACTAGAGAAAATGAAACAAAACCTACATAAATAAAAATGAAAATAAATGAATTAACTGTTCAATTGAAAAAGCATGATAGGGGCGCCTGGGTGGCTCAGTTGTTAAGCATCTGCCTTCGGCTCAGGTCATAATCTCAGGGTCCTGGGATCGAGCCCTGCGTTGGGCTCCCTGCTCGGTGGGAAGCCTGCTTCTCCCTCTCCCACTCCCCCTGCTTGTGTTCCCTCTCTCACTGTCTCTCTCTCTGTCAAAAAATAAAATCTTTAAAAAAAAAACATGATAAAGGATCATAATTTAAACTATGAGAAAGAGAAGGGAAGAATACATAACGGTAAATAAATGGGTTAAGAAATAGTATTCCTGTTAAAGCTCAGAGTAGTCAGGACGTAAAAGAAGCAAAACTTGGCATTGTGAGTGATGCACCAAATACTGTGCTAGGATCTGGAGGGAGGGTTCCCTTTGAACGCCTCACAAAGCTTTTTGACAGTAAAAATCAGGTTTTTCTGTGTATGTGTATGTACATTTGTGTGTCTGTGTTTCTGTTTGTGTATACATACTACAGAGATATACATTATTTATAGGCACAGTGTGCCCACATACACATTATATATATACACATGTTATATATTATATGTGTTTATATGAATGTATGTACATATACACAATGTTAAATTAAGAAGTTGGAGGATGAGGACACCTACTGTGTTTACGTGTGTGTATGTGTGTGTGCTTGTGTAATGTAAACATACAAAACAATACTATATTTTGTTCAGGGAAACTCTCATTTGGAGTAAAAGGACAAAGTAATGTGCGGGAATGATAATCATCTCATCTAGTTAGTGACTATCTCCAGGGAAGAAACAAGGAAATGTAAATATTTTTATAAACTGGGTTAATTTCCTAGTTCACTGTTTTTTTTGTTTGTTTGTTTTTAAAGATTTTATTTATTTATTTGAGAGAGAAAAAGAGAGCAGGGGGAGGGGCAGAGGGAGAAGCAGACTCCGCGCTGAGCAGGGAGCCCGACCCAAGGCTAGATCCCAGGACCCTGAGATTATGACCTGAGCTGAAGGCAGATGCTTAACCAACTTACTTCACTACGTTTTTTTATCAGATATTTCATAACTAGCAGAGTTTTTAGAGGATACACTTTTTTTTTTTTCGAGTACATGATTGCTAAGTTTAATTCAACGGTTACACCCAATCCTGCCTTGTAAAAACAACAAAATGCCCCTATCAAAACTACATTCTGATGTGAGTACAGGCTTCTTGTTTTTGATACAGCTCTAGAAAAAATTTGGCACCAAATGCACATAAAAAAAGTTTTAAGGCTTAATAAAAATACAGACTAATAATTTCAAAATGCAGCTTAGAGGTTGAGAACAGGATGCTGAGTTAATGAATTTCCAAATACAGGCAGTCCCCGATGTATAGAGCATTTTCCAAATATAAATGGCCACCTCCATCCAGCTCACAGGAGCAGAAAGTCCTCTCCTGCTTTTCCCAGTGACCAGACTACCAGGCACTCTAAACCCACTTTTACAGCCCCAGGGAGGGAAGGCTGGGGAGAGAAGGAAGGCAGGGCATCTGTCTGCACTGCACAGAGGCTCCTGCTACAGTTCTCCTTTGCCTGCATCCCCACCTCTGCTCCCCATCTCCACCCAATATCCCTGCTGATGGACAGAACTGGGTGGACAGCGAGGGCAGGGGTGAAGCCACAGGGCCCAGCAGTACAATGTCAGGGTTCCTGGCAATCCAATTTGGCATCCACGGATCATTTTCTTGCATACTAAAAACCACAACAAAACATAGTCATAAATGGAAGTTCACTTCTACCATGAGAACATTGCATTAAACAAAAGTTAGTGTGTTTGGGCTTAAACCCTAACTACCGTTTATGACATTTTTTAATGGGGAAAAAAATGCTCTGAATTCCAAACAATTTTCCTATAAGTGGCCATTTGAAGGGTGGACACAGGAAGTACTTGAGAGAGTCACATGGAAAGAGTTTCTTGCCTCCTGAGTGAACAGGGCAGTTGAAAGGGGGAAAACAAACGGTCTTTGGTTGACAAAGCCACGTGCAGGTCCCCCCAGTGTGCCAGGTGTAAGAGGCGGAGCTCAGCAGATAACTCCTGCAGGCACTTAAGTGTCTAGGCCACTGTGGGTATGATGAAACACAGCATTGTTGCTTTTCTAAATTTCAGTCATGATGCACGTATTTTTAGTACCTAGCATTGGCTTTGTAGGCTCTCACACCAAAATGTACCCCGACCTGAAGCCTGTCCTCTGTTAACTGTTGGTCCAACATGAGTGAGGTGCAGGGTCTGAGACTGAGCCCTGTAGGGCCAACCGGGAGAGACTCTGCCTGCCGGGACCGAAGCAACAGCGCTCTGGCCAGCCCGTTCTCTGTGCCGACAAGCATCATGGAATTGGCTAGTTGAGACTTCGATGTCAAACTACTTAATTTTCTGGGCCAATGTCTCCAGGTTTCTTCTGGAAACTGAGTATGGTCCAGAGGTTCTGCAAAGCTTTATAAAGAGCAGCTAAGCAAAGTTTCTTCTGCTTGGTTGTACCTGAGCAACTGACTTTTTCCTAGAAAGGTTGTCAGAAACAGGGCAGAGTCAACAGTCACTTATGTAAAGCTGGTATTTTAGAAAAGTTTTTTAGATATTATTAAAGATTCAAACTGAAGAACCCAAGGTTCTGAAGCATCTCTTCTTCCCACCGTCAACAGGAGTAAAGACGCATGAAGGATTTCAGTCACCCCATTACCTGGATGCATGTGGACAGTTCTACAGCTGCAGGAGCCGGGGGGAGGGGAGGGGGATGGGGGGGGCTTGCCCACAGGAAGAACTGTGGTTTGATAAGGGAGCTGTCTGCATCCCTGGAGAAGGGCACAGGCCTAGACAGGAGGCCACTCAGGAAAAGAAGGAACAATTCATGGCAAAACCAGCCTGGGAATGAAAGGCAGAGATTCCTACGTTAAGATCTGGCCAAGCTTTTAGATGGCAGAAATGGAGCACCTCAGAGGATCAGGGCACAAAATCTTTCCGTAAAGCATGAGACTGAGAATGACTTTTTGGTTTTTGTTGACAGCTGCCGAGGACAAGCAACTGAGGTGGCTCAGGAAGCATGCAGAGCACCACACTGGGGCTGACTGGAAAGGAGGCACCGGGGGCCCGCAGAGGCTGTCCCAGGGATGGAAACTGTCCCGTGGTGAATGGGGTGAGGACCTGCGGGGCCAGCCAGAGACCCCCAGTCCCCACCAGTAGTGTTTCAGCCTGTGCCTCACTCCTCTATCCCACAGCAACACACAGGTTGTTTCTTATTTTCTTGCCAAGGCTTTAAACTTAAACTCTGCTACTGTGTTCGTGATCCCCAGACCCCCAGTGGGCCAGCAGAGCGCTGGTGTGGCGAGGCTGTGGGCAGCCCCACGCCACCAGGCCTCAGCGTGGCCTCGCACCACCTGCCCCCATACCCCTCATTGAGTCCCGTCACATGCGCAGTTACAGTGAGTCCCGTTTTAGCCCCACCAAGACAGGTCTCCTGCAGTCTGGAGGTGAGGTCCCCCCGGCTCTGCGACGGCAGTGGGGCCTGAGCAGCGGCTTCAGACACACAGCAGACCCTCTCGGCACCCGGCTCCTTTGGGCTAAAAGAAACTATAGTATTTGAAATCCTATCTCTCCGGGTTCTTGTCTGGCTACAGGCGAAGCAGCAGCCCCTCTTAGTAGAAGGAGATACTGGATTTGCCTCCAGGCGGGTTGAGGACTTCGTTATGAGAGCGTGGCCTCGGGCCCAACCTGGGCTCATGGCTGTCCCCCGCGGGCATGGGCACTGGCTGCTGGGCGCGGCCCGCTTCTCCAGGGCCTCCCTTCTCACCGGGCTCTTCTCTGGGCGACGAGCTCGTTGCGGCTTTCGGGGCCGATTTTGGGTCTTCTCCCTCACACAAGAACACGTGGTCCTTGGGTTTGTTTGGGTGTGCCAAAGGTGAAGTGGCAGCAGCTGGGGACCCAAAAATGTCACTGGTCTTCCCGCCAGGTGGGTTCAGATGCTGTCGAGTCTGCACAGGCGTGGATTCGTCAGATACCGCTTCCTTTCCCCCCTGGAGGATTGGTCCTTTTAGGGATGTTCTGAGGCTCTTCGGTTGGTCCAAAAATATTAGATGCCATCCTATTGGGCCTGCTTGACGGAGCAGCTTCTTCTGGACTTCCAAAAAGATTGCTGGCCTCTCCTCCCGGGGGCTTCATGGCCCTGGAGCCCGCCCGGCCGCCGTCGCTCTCCGGGGCCTGGAACATCGAGGATACACTTTTTTATCATAAATCCAATTCATACTAATTTTAACAAATGTTTACCATTGAGCCAAGTGAGGAGGTTAAATATAAATAACTAGCAACCCTATCATCACTGAAATTCACATTATGTTATATCACTGTATCGGTTTTATGTTAATGTATATACACACGTGTACTATATGAATTACATATATGATTCATATAGTATTATTAGACCATATGTACAAATTAGTACCCTGTAATTTTTGTTATTTTTGGTTTTTCTTTTATCTTAAGTACTAACAAGCAGATGAATCTTTCTGATTCTATGACAGGGATGAGATATGATCAAACTTTGCTTTTTAACAAACCCTTTACCAGCTGACCCAACCGCAATTCTTGATCAATGCATCTGATTGGAAATGCCATGCCTGTACCATAGGAAATAATGTTACATGTTTGGGTCTGCTCATGAGCTCTCTATAGACTTCCTTTTATCTGTATGTCAACCACTCTATCCAAAATTTATAAAATTATAGGTTTATTGAACACCGTATTACCTGGCAAAGTATATCTCACTCCTATAACCACGCTTTGGTTAGATGGTAGGAATATTGTTACTAATACTAGTAATAAACAATAATAAAAGACACCAAAGATTACAGGGCATATAGGAAATAAATTGCTTGCTCTTGACCATGCAGCCAGCAAGTAATACTTCCAGTGTCAAATCCTGATCCTTCTAACCCCAAAGTGAATGCCCCTAACCACCATTTTCAAGTGAGTGTTCTGTGTCAGGCCACATACCAACAAAGGGGAGGGATTCACCTAAGGTCTTGTGGTCAGTTAAAAGGTCTGACCACTGAGATACAGGTTTGATGACTCTCATCTTCTGTCTTATTCTTTGTGGGTTTTTTGGTACTGTTTCTTTCTGAGGCTCAATAAGAAATTGCTTTGGGCGCCTGGGTGGCTCAGTTGGTTAAGCGACTGCCTTTGGCTCAGGTCATGATCCTGGAGTCCCGGGATCGAGTCCCGCATCCGGCTCCCTGCTCGGCAGGGAGTCTGCTTCTCCCTCTGACCCTCCCCCCTCTCATGTGCTCTCTTTCTCTCTCTCTCATTCTCTCTCTCAAATAAATCAATTTAAAAAATCTTAAAAAAAAAGGAATTGCTTTACCCATGTCAAACTAGAAAGTACATGGAATGAAAGGAATGATGAGATAAGACTAAAATTTACTTCTTGCTTCCACATTTGCAGACACATTCTGTTTCAAATTTTCTATTTTCTGGGACAGAAGAATTTTCCCTTAGAATGAGGAACTTCTAAGACTCTATCCAAGAGATGCCATGTGAAAAGATAAAAAGGTATAAGCATAAAAGCATTTCTGAGAGGGGCGCCTGGGTGGCTCAGTCGTTAAGCGTCTGCCTTTGGCTCAGGTCATGATCTCAGGGTCCTGGGATTGAGCCCGGCATCGGGCTCCTGCTCGTCGGGAAGCCTGCTTCTCCCTCTCCCACTCCCCCTGCTTGTGTTCCCTCTCTCGCTGTGTCTCTCTCTGTCAAATAAAAAAGATCTTGAAAAAAAACCATTTCTGAGAGAACAAATCATAACCTTAAAAGACAAGAAATAAGACAGGTGTCCACCAATAGGGAGCTGGTTGAATAATATAAGGTGGTCACATCCTAGAGTACCATGCAGCTCTTAAGCAATGAAGATTTTTTTTCCCCCTATAATGTTATGCAGTGATCTCCAGGATATACTCTGTAGTGATTAAAATCATGGGGCAGAAAACTGAGTGGAGCTGTTGCTGTCCAGTACAGTAGGCACTGGCCACCATGACTATTTAAATGTAAGTTAATCAAATTTAGAATAAATTAAAAATTGATGTCCTTAGTCCCACTCACCACATTTCAGGTGTTCCACAGCCACAGGTAACTAATGGCTACTATGTTGGACAAGGAAGACTGACAAAACCAGAACAGAATCTCTAAGCACAATGGGACAACTACGAAAGGAGTAACATACATGTCACGGGATTACAAAAAGGGAAGGAAGAAAGGAACAGAAGAAATATTTGAAAAAAACTACTAAGATTTTCCCCACCTTAATGCCAGACAACAAACCACAGACCCAGGAAGAACAGAGAACACCAAGCTTGATATACGCCCCCCAAAATTTATACCTTGCCACCTCATTTTCAAACTACAGAAAATCAAAAATAAAATATCACGAAAGAAGCCAAAGGAAACACCTTCCCTATAGAAGAGCAAAGATAAGAATCATATCTGACTTCTCAGAAAACATACAAGCAAGAAGAGAAAAAGATCCACCAATCTTGACATCTGTACCTGTCAAATTGTCCTTCAGAAGAGACAGAGAAAATAAAGACATTCTCAGAAAACCAAAAATTGAGGAAATGTGTTATCAGTTGACGTGCCTTGCAAGAAATATTAGGAGTTCTTTACAGAGAAAGAAAATGATATAGGTCAGAAACTCAGATTTACATAAAGACTGGAAGAGCTTTGAAGAAGGAATAAGTGAAAGTAAAATAAAAACTTTTCTTTTTCTTATTTTTAATTGATTTAACAGAAAACAGTTTTGTTTGAAATTAGAACATCAAGAATGCATTCAATTGTATATGGTCTTATGTAAATATATACACTGATATATTTTATGTGTAAGTGAAATGAGATGAATAACAACAATGATAGCAGGGATGGGAAGAATGAATTTGGATTATTTTGTTATTAAAAATACTTGCTCTATCTGTGAAGCAATATAGTATTATTTGAAAGTGCACATGGATTCGTATATGTATATTGTAAACCATAGGGCAGCCACTAAAAAAGAAGAAATAAAGGTGTAATTTAAATGCTAACAGAAAAGACAAAAATGGAACCATACAAAATGTTGATTTAAAAAACCACAATCGGGCGCCTGGGTGGCTCAGTTGGTTAAGCGACTGCCTTTGGCTCAGGTCATGATCCTGGAGTCCCGGGATCGAGTCCCACATCAGGCTCCCTGCTCAGCAGGGAGTCTGCTTCTCCCTCTGACCCTCCTCCCTCTCATGCTCTCTGTCTCTCATTGTCTCTCTCGCAAATAAATAAAATCTTAAAAAAAAAATTTTAAAAACCACAATCACAGAAAAAGAGTGGAGGAAAAAAACAGAACAAAGGCAATAAGGAGAAAACAGCAACAGATACGGTTACATATTAATCCCACTATATCAATAATTATTTCAATATCAATGGTCTAAATACAGTAATTAAAAGACAGAGATATCAGAGTAGTTAAAAAAACAAGACCCCGGACGCCTGGGTGGCTCAGTCGTTAAGCATCTGCCTTCTGCTCAGGTCATGATCTCAGGGTCCTGGGCTCCAGCCTCGCATCAGGCTCCCTGCTCGATGGGAAGCCTGCTTCTCCCTCTCCCACTCCCCCTGCTTGTGTTCCCTCTCTCGCTGTCTCTCTCTCTCTCTCTGTCAAAAAATAAATAAAATCTTAAAACAAAACAAAACAAAACAAGACCCAATTATATGTTGCCTACATATGTTGTGCAGGCTGCTCAGACCTTTTACCACCTACTGTCTGTCGTCCCCTGTCTGTGAAACAGGACAAAGCTGCCAGATCCCGCTCTGATGCCCCAGCATCTTTCAGTCACCCCCTCCCTCCTTTTCTGCTCTGCATCAACAGTCACACACCTGCCAATTGCCAAGCTGCACCACTGCCACCTGGTGTTTCAACTACTGCAGGTCCCAGAATATATTTTTCCACAATCTTCTATTACACATACCAGGTTTTTTTAAAAAAAATTTTTAAAGATTTTATTTATTAATTTGTCAGAGAGAGAGAGAGAAAACGCAGGCAGAGGGAGAAGCAGACTCTCCACTGAGCAAGGAGCCTGATGTGGGACTTGATCCCAGGACCCTGGGATCATGACCTGAGCCAAGGGCAGACGCTTAACTGACAGAACCACCCAGGTGTCCTTTTTTTTTTTTTTCTCCCTAGACAGAATTAGAATTAGTCTTAGTCCATTTAGGAACAAAGCCTGGGTGTTTGCAGATCATTGTAATTTTTGTGCTCTTTGTAGACACTTCTTAGGAGAGAAGTTTGATGATGATGGTTCATTGGTGCCATCTTTTGTCAAAACTTGATCTGTAGCTTGAGCATTTCTCAGCAGGATTGTGGGAGGGAGTGGCTTTGACTCAAACCCATGAGACAGAACTTTGTGTAAGGCAGGATAGAAAGGGGGGATTTTGTGGATATAGTATATTGATGGCCTCTCTGCACTCTTCATATAAATAGAATCATACAATTTATGGTCTTTGCATATTCAGCTGCTTTCACTTGGCTTAGCATTTTCAAGTTTCAACCACATTGCAGCATGTATCAGTACTTCATTTCCTTTGTCACCAAATATTCCACCTTTCATTTAATCATTCATTAATTGGTGGACGTTTGTGTTGTTTCTACTTTTGGCTCTAATGAATAATAATATCATGTGCATAAGTATACTAGTTTTTATGTAGACATATGTTGTCATTTGTCCTGGCTGTGTGCTTAGGAGTGAAATTGCTGAGTCGTATGGCAACTCTCTGTTGAGGAACTGCCAGACTGTTTTCATGACCCTGACAGTGTTGAGGAGTGCAGACACAGTCTGTTGTTTTTGGTCCTGATTGGACTATGATTTTGGGTTCTGGGAAAGAATATCACAGAATTGAAGTCCTGGGAAAGAATATCACAGAATTGAAGTCCCCTTGTTGTCACATCATATTTAGGGGTATGTGAAACTCACATGACATCATTGTCACTGGAGATGTTGACCCTCATCACAGGGTTCAGGTGGTGATTGTCTAGATTCTCTAGTGTACAGTAACTATCTTCCTTTCACCTATTCTATTCTTTAGAAGTAAATCACTAATTCTGCCCTGCCCTTAGGAGTGGGAGTCAAAATTAAAGTTCACCTAATGGAGGAAGTATATTTAAGTGTATACATTATTTGAAATTATTTTAAAGCAGCTTTTCACTTGTTACTCATTTTCAGTTAATTCAAACATTTATATTAGTATGAATTTGTGTGCACTTATTTTGTAGAGGTTTTTTAATGGGTATATCCCAAAAGAAAGTCTAGCATCATGATTTCCATGGTGCAGAATAAAAATTTTGCCTGAACACTCAGGAAGCAACAAAAGAGCTTCCTATGGCCACCATTGTATATCACCACCATGGTATTGTCTAAATATGGTATATCAGAAAACGCTTTAAGATAATATACTTAAGCATGGCAGAATTTGGAAAACATTATAATGTCACAAGATTTTATTCCATACTTGGTTTCCTCAAGAAAAAAAAACAAATAGGACAGAAATTATTGAAAGTGTCATAAAAAATAATTGCTAACATGCACAAAACATATTTGCAAAACCTTTTTCAATGAAGCAAATGTATGAGATGTCAGAAATATCTGTGTGTTTCGGGACGCCTGGGTGGCTCAGTCATTAAGTGTCTGCCTTCGGCTCAGGTCATGATCCCAGGGTCCTGGAATCGAGCCCTGCATTGGTCTCCCTGCTCCACAGGAAGTCTGCTTCTCCGTCTCCCATTCCCGCTGCTTGAGCTCTCTCTCTCGCTGTGTTTCTCTGTCAAATAAATAAATAAAAATCTTTAAAAATAAAAAAAAGAAAAATTTGTGTGTTTCATTTGTAAGCTCATTAGCTAAAGCATAGTCTTCCAGTTCTCTGACTCTGACTTTGTGGAAGTTATTTTACCACTCTAGCTTTAGTGTAACTGATCACACTGTAATACAATCCTTTGTCTAGCCAAGCAATTGAATTCTATCTTGGGGAAAAGAAGTCCTTTCCTCTTGGGGAAATACTGGTTTGTCTCCATTTGAACAATCATTTCAATATTCCTGATCGTACATGTGGCCTTTGGGTGGTTGTAGAATTAGCAAGTGTAATATACATGGAAGCATGGGGGAATGTGGCTTTCTTAGATGAGGGATGGAGACCTAGCTGGAGAGGACATGTAGGGGAGAGTGATTTGAGTATCCAGAATTCTTAGAATTTTGGTGCAAAGGTGAGACTATATGCAAAGAAGACATTAAGTATAGATGTGGAGAGGGCTCCAGGGCATTAAAAAATATTTTTAAATCATTAATTTTAAGAAATGAAATTGTTGAGTATGTTGAAATCTTAATGGGAAGGAGCCATCTCTTCTTGGATTTAACATCTGAATTTAACATCTGAATTTAACACTACCCTTTCCATACCTTACTTCCTTGTCTCCCTTTTGGAGAAGCCTAAAATTTAATCAAATGATGTAGAGTTTGCTCTTAATGCCTGTGAACTGGATGAATGTATGTATGTATGTATGTATGGATGGATGGATGTATGTACATATGTATATATGAATGAATGAATGGATGCAGGAGGTATCAAACATGTGGTGGGAATTCATGGATTTTTACATCCCAGGGCAGAGCTCTTCATGCAGCTGACTGAACCTGCGGTATTGGTGGTTGAGAGAATGCAATATCTGAGGACCCTGCAACTAATGAATGGTGGCCGAGAGGCATTTTTGGTGTGGGGGAACAGGTGTTGCAGCTGTCATAGAAAGGTGGCTTTATTGTGGCTACCATGACGACATTTAAGAGACAGTCACAGCCTGACCATAAGAGCAGGTCCTGCCTTCAGGGGTTTGGAGCTCAGCTAAGGCAATGCATCCCTTGGATGGGGGCTGAATCTTCCTGCAGTGTGGTGAGACAGAGTCCAGATCTAAGTCACCTCTCCTGTTATGGGCCTCAGTGGCCTGGCCTTCATGTAGTTAAAGCCACTGGGGCCCTGCCTAAACCTAATGAGTGTGGGTCCTGCTCCAGGGATATCCTGGAACTGCTTTCCTCTAAAGGCAAGGGCATAGGAGGTAAGACAGGTAACAACTCTGTGCCCCAGCTTCCCCTCTGTAAAATGGGGATGAGAATGTTTCACCCACAGAATCGCTGAGAATATTTAGGGACACACATGAGCAAGCCCATGACCCTGTGGTTAATGCAGGATCATGAATACCTGTATGAATTCAGGCCACTTCTTATTCTTTTTCAACTTTTTTTAGGGGATAGAGGAGGAAATGAGGAGGAAAAAATGCCCTGGTGAGACATCCATTATAACACGGTTGTTATGATTATGACCCATTATATCTGTGTTACTGTCACTAACCTGGTGCATAGCATGGTGCAGAGTACATAGTTACTCCAGTAAAGTATTGCTGGGTCACTCTCTTCCTGTGCAGCTCCTCATGAGGTTGGCAGGTTCTGAGGATCTGCATCTTGCAGGCTGCTGAAAGGTCTACTTCAGATTCAAAGGCAGTAGTCCTCAGGTGCACCCCCAACACTTCACATTCCTGGTGGGATATGATGCCTGAGACAAGTGAGTTCATAGATCTGAATGAAAGAATGTTGTGGAATAGCTCCTTTGAGATTCACAAACTAGACCAAAAGTAGAGAAACTGCTTTGATGCCATTATGGGAGAAGAGGTTCAGCAGGTGGAATGTCATTCCCTCAGCAGCTGCATGCTGTGTTGAACATCCTGATGCATATCTTAGAGAAGTCCTCTCTTATCTGAAAGGAATGAATTGTTGAGCTGAAAAAAACCCTTTATTTTTAATATGCACTTACAATGAGTATACATATGCTTTTCCGACTGTATAAATGATAATTAGTGAATTCTATGTTTTCTCAGAAGGATGTGAAAATATGCAGTTATTTGGAAGGGTTCCTATCAATTTGAGATCTTAACATGGATTATTTCCTGGAATCTTGGCTTTATCATTCTATAGAGAAAAATTTTAAGAGCCTGAAAATTTTTCAAGTGTTCGTTAAAAACGTATAAGACTTTGGAATTTTTATAATAATAATTACAACTGTGTTTGCCCTATTATGATTCCTAGTAATGTTCCTTATACAAATCAGAAATTGTTAAATATCAGTATGATTATATTCCCACATCATTTTTTCAGTTCTGTACTCATGGACCACTGTTTCCCTCACCATGCTCTGTCCCCAACCAACCACTTGTATTTTCTCAACAGATTAGTTTTGATCTTTTGTAACTTTATGTTAGTGGAATCATACAGGTTGCATTTTATATTCATCTGCTTGTCATGTCTAGTCATTTATTCACTCATTTATAGTTTTTTCTTTTTTTTCGAGAGAGAGAGCAAGAGAGAGAGAGCACGAGCAGTGGGGAAGGGGCAGAGGGAGAGGGAGAGAGAGAGAGAGAGAGAATCTTAAGCAGGCTCCACACCCAGCATGGAGCCCAATGCAGGGCTTGATCTCATAACTCTGAGATCATGACCTGAGCCAAAATCAAGAGTTGGACGCTTAACCAATTGAGCCACCTAGGCACCCCCATTTACTTATAGTTCTAAATTATCTTTTATTTGACATGAATATATGAAACATTATTTATGAGAAGCTACTCTGACTCATCATGGAAGAAGAGGTTTAGCAAGTGGAATTTCATTCCAGCAGCAGGTGCATGCTGTCTAGTAGCCCTTGACGCCCATCTCAGTGATGCTTTTTTAGTGAAAAGCAATAACTTGTCCAGTTGGAGAAAGAAGTTGGTCTTTATATGCATTTGCTATAAATATAACTGTTAAGCTAAGAAAAAAAGCATATGAAAGGGCCACTTATTGTATGATTCCATTTTTATGAAATATTTAGAGGAAGGCCATCCATATGCTTTACCAAATAAATTCTCACCTCTACATCCTGACTTGGAGAAAGCTTTTTCTGGTGGGTTAGGGTCACATCCCCTTCATCCCACTTGCTTTCACCACAGTGTTCAAGCAGCAGTTCAGGCTTTTGTCAAAAGATGGCACCAAAGTACCGTCATCATCAAACTTCTCTTCAATGAAGAGTCTGCAAGGACTAAAAAAACAACAATCTCAAAACCCAGGTTTTGCACCTAAATAAAATAATTCTAATTCTGTCTGAAAAAAACTTGTAGGTATAAAAGAAGATTTTGGGCTATGTGAAAGCACATACCCCAGGGCCTGCAGACATCAAAACACTTGGGGGCAGTTGTGTATCTTAGCAGTCACTGGCAGGTATTACAAAAGTAACTGACAGGGGGTAGGTGACTGAAAGAAACTGGGGCACTGGAGCAAGGTCTGGGCATCTGTGTCCTATGTCACAGACAGGGGATGATTGACAAGGGGTGGGAGAGGGTCTGGGTAGCCTGTACAAGGGCGGGGTGGTGGAGATTGAATGCCCTGTTCTCCGGTAGGGACCTTCTGTACAGTTCACATTGTGCATCAGCTGACAGTGATGACAGCTAGATATGTCAATGATGACCATGTAGTTTGAGGTCAACAGGAAATGGATCTACTTTAATACACTTACGAATTTTCCCAGGAGAATTGTTAAAATAGTAAACAAACCATTTCATGATATTTTTATGCTCTTTGCAAAATGTACTCCTTTCCATCTAAAAGGAACTACAAAAATGGAGATAAATGTGATGTCACCTGGTGGTGAGATCTAGGATGGCAGCTTTGAGAGTCTCAGACCAGGGGGCTACCCAAAGGGGAGGGAAGATGGAGGTTGGGAGCTTGAACTCATGGAATCTGCCATCTTTCTGAATTTCCAAGTAACTGTAACAATCTATCTGTACCCATCACTTTTCTATGATATAAGAAACCACTTTTGGGGCATATCTATACCTGAGATTGTAGGTCTAATGATATCAATGATTAATATTTATTATTGCCTTCTTATTGCCCAATACTGAAAAATTAAAAATAGAATTACCATTGATCCAGTAATTCCACTACTGGGTATTGACGCAAAGAAAATGAAAACACTAATTCACAATGATATATGTACTCCTCTGTTTATTGCGGTATTATTTACAATAGCCAAGATATGGAAACAACCTAAGTGTCCATTGATAGGTGACTGGATAAAGAAAATGTGGTATGTATATACAATGGAATTCAGCTATAAAAAAGAATGAAATCTTGCCATTTAGACAACATGGTAGGATCTTAGAAGCATTATGCCAAATGAAGTAAGTCAGACAGAGAAAGACAAATAGCATATGATCTCACATGTGGAATCTAAGAAAACAAACAAAAGCAAACAGAAAAAATAAGCTGATGGATATAGAGAACAGATTGGTGGTGGTTTGAGACAGTGGCTGAGGGCTTGGCTAAATGAGTAATGATGTCAAAAGGTACAAACTTCTAGTTATAAAATTGCCATGGGGATGTCATGTACAGCATGGTGACTATAGTTAATAATACTGTATTGCATATTTGAAAGTGTCCAAGAGTACAGATCTTGAATGTCCTCATCACACACACAAAATCTACAGCTATGTAAAGTGATGGAGGCTAACTAGACTTATGGTGGTGATAATTTCATGATGTAGATATAGATATCAAATTATTACATTGAACATACACAAAAGGTAATGAGGGGGTGATTTACTTCCTTGTCCTCACCATAATCAGAAAACTTATGTACATAGAAATGGCACCTAAGCTATTCCAGCATATAAATATGTGTACATTTCCCTTCCTGCTCTGTCAAATCCCAATGATGTCTATGAGTTGTTTGTGGTTACGTCATCCCTTTTGTTAGAGGGAGAACACAGGAGTGACCATACATATATTTGCTGAAGTTTTACAGTATTACATGTCAGAGACGTAATTTTGGTTTGTTTGTTTCTCCTCAAATAGCTCTGGGGTAAGTATCAACTTGCCCATTTTACACACGACCTACCACAGGGTCACACCCATCTAAAGAGAGGCATCTTTATGATTTTCTTTTTTTTTTTTTTTAAGATTTTATTTATTTATTTGACAGAGAGAGACTCAGCGAGAGAGGGAGCACAAGCAGGGGGAGTGGGAGAGGGAGAAGCAGGCTTCCCGCGGAGCAGGGAGCCCGATGTGGGGCTCCAGCCCCGGACCCTGGGATCATGACCTGAGCCAAAGGCGGACGTTTAACGACTGAGTCACCGAGGCACCCCACTTTATGATTTTCTATAGGTCACTTTTTCCCAATGAAAATACATAATTTTAGATACAGAAACAAAACCTTTTATTCAAACCAGATTATGAAACAATAACTAGAGTGTGATCCCAATGTCTTTTGAAAAATTTGTATGTGTATAAAAAAGAATGAAGGAACATACACATAGTTTTATTTCCTAGTTACGCTTATATTTACATCACAAAAACCATAACCAAAGTAAAATGAAAAATTATAAATTGGGGAAAATATTTACAACTTACATCACAAACAAAGGGTTCAATTCCTAATGTATAGAGAGTCATGAAAAAGTGAATGCAAAAATGCCCCCAAAAACACCAGAGGAGAAATAAAAGTGATAGATACAAATATGTATTTAAAATGCGTAGAACAACTGCTGTCCAATGCAGTAACCATAGCAACAGAGGGCTATGTACACTTCACTGAAATTAAAAATTAGTTCCTCAGTCGCAGTAGTTGTAATTTAGCAGCTCAACACCCACGGGTAGCTAGTGGCTGCCATGCTAGATAACACAGATACAGAACATTTTTGTTTCTACAGAAATATCTGTTGCATGGCACTAGTGTAGAATAATGTACCACCGTTTACCTATAAATAGGGGAGGAAACTCATCTACGTATTGTAATCACTTTTATTTTTTAAACTGGAAGTTTAAAACAAAAGCTGATAAAAATGATTACATATAAGATTTCAGAGGAACTGCCAGGATGGAAAGAGATGATGTATATTCTCTTAAAAATTGTAATACATAGGGGCGCCTGGGTGGCTCAGTCGGTTAAGCGTCTGCCTTCGGCTCAGGTCACAATCCCAGGGTCCTGGGATCGAGCCCCGCATCGGGCTCCCTGCTCGGCGGGGAGCCTGCTTCTCCCTCTCCCTCTGCCTGCCTGCCTACTGATGATCTCTCTCTCTCTGTCAAATAAATAAACAAAATCTTTAAAAAAAAATTGTAATACATATTTATAGGCTCCATGCACTGAAAAGCACAAGAAACAATGACCAACCCGGTAACAAGGAGCAGGTCTAGTTCCCTTCTGACAGATTACCTTATTGGACTAGAAAATTTCTGACTGACAAGTTAAGACAACATTTCTGGGGGAGGTGAAAATGCAATTATGTGAGGTATTAAGGCCCAGTTTGGTGATGGCCCAGCATAAGTGACTCCATTTTAGGCCTGTAGTTTTCATTTTAACACCACCAAAAGAGATATGGGCCAGGCCTAACATCACTCACCATGAGCTGACACAGTTCAACAAATGTCTCTTTCTTCTTCCTAACTGTACTGGCTACAAGTGTGGGCTCTGGAGACAGAGTAGGGCGAAACTCTAGTTCTTCACTTACAAACAGTGAGAGTTTGATTATTCTACTTTATCTTACTCAATTGCCTCATCTGCAAAATTGCACTTTTACAGTACTGTAGAAGAGAAAATTGAAAACAAAAATATATCCTTGTGTTTTGTTTTTTATAAAAATAAATGGTCAGAAACACAGCACATTTAAAATTCTACTGCATAGACATTGGGATAGGTGGCTCTCTTTGAACCCTGGGAGAGTGAAAGAACTTCTCTGTGCCTCAGTTTCCTGTCCTGTAAAATGGGGAAACAATCAGCCCTTTCTCGTTATTTTGAGAATTGTTGAGTTAATACATAAACACACCTAGAAAAGGGCAAGGCATTTAGTAACAGCTCAATAAATGCCAGGTATTTTTATAAATATAAGCAAGTTCAGATTGCTACAGTTTTCATATTTTTACATAAGGTTTTCATGTGCCTTTAATAAGGCTTAATAATCTTACAACTGAATCCTATTCATCGACTGATACATGTTTTAAATCACTATCAATACAACCACTGCTGGATACCTAACAATCATGAGAACATCTCAAAGCACTTGGGACAATCTATCTCGGTAAATAACACCACCATTTCTGCACCTGGCTAAACAAAAATCTGAAGGCTCATCCTGGATTCCTCACAAACCCCCACCCTCAGCCACTGAGGTCACCTCTCTCCTACCTCCAAAATGTTTAGTCCAGGGCCACCTCTGCCCCCTGCACATTGCTGCAGCCCTTGGCCATTCCATCCTCATCCCTCACCTGGACTTCTGCAAGATTTTCCTAATTGTTATCCTCACAGCCATCTCGTCCCTGTGCAGTCCATATTCCACACAGCGGGAGAGTCACCCTGTAATCACATGAATCAGATCATGTCACTCCCACACTGTAACCCTTCACCCTCAATATGACTCCAATCTCCTTACACAGCCTAAACAATGTGGCTCCTGTCTGCTCACTTGACCTCATCTCCTCCTGTTTGCACTTTGTCTGCCAGGCTCCAGCCACTCAAGCTTGTGGTATACTCTTTGAACATCTTTTGCCAGGCACCTCACAAACCAAAGCACCAGCCCAGGCCTGGTTTCCTCTTGACATTAAGGACCCCCTCTTCTCTCACGGCTGTGTTTTCAGTCAGCCTTCCCTTTGATTTGTATGTGCAGGAAAGCGCTCCCCCTCACCTGCCCCGCTGTGCCCCAGACCCCTGTGCCTCTGTCTCCCCAGCCCTCTCCAGAACTGCCCGGGTCAGTCGTAAGCTGTAGGGCATTTGGTCAGCACTATCTCAAGAAGCAAATAAAATTGCAGCCCAGTACAGCAGCCTCTGAATTAGTGTCATTCTCCTGTCCTTCCCCCCTCCCCCACCAGCGTTTGCTTTCCAGATATATGTGTCTCAGCAAAGTCCATGGACCAGCTTGACAATGATCACATTAATGGGTTGCGTCTGTGTTGACGCGTCTGTTCTCAGTCCAATGGCTCTTTCTGTCCCTGACGGCTGCCCCTCCATTACGGTCTCTGAGCACCCGATGCCAGCGCCAAGGGAGGGTGGCCAAGGGAAAGACTGTGCACATATTCACTTAAAGAAAAACAGTATTCCCAAGGCCACTTAATGATTTTAACACCTCTTGATGCATTAAAAGCCCTTGAGGACAGCGGTTAAATCCATGCACCGTGCAGTGTGAACCCCAGCAAGATCCCCCGACGTGGTCACTGGGTAGGACACGCTGGCCGTGCAGGGCCATGAATGCCAACACAACATCCAAAGGGTGGTAGGGCCATCCTAAGAATTCGGGGGAATTCTCATCATGGTGCCACATCCCTCCCCAGCTCGATGAGGTCCTTCCCATTTCACGGGGAGAGAAACTGCAGCTTGAGGATGATAGGAAGTCCCAAGGCCACATGGCTGGTCTGTGCCAGGGACTGGAGTCCAGATCTATCTGGCTCCAATGCTCTTACCTGTCAACGGAGGGGGCTGCATGTGACAGTGGTTATCTTTCCGGCGGTCCCTTCCCTCACATGCTTCATTCACTGCCTCTTCTTTTCCACTCCTGATTTATGGAAAGTTCTGCCTGGAATGTTCTAGGCAAAACATGAGGGACAGCAGAGCCGTGCCCCACGTGCCCACAGCTCCTCTGAAACAGAAATGTGAGGACCCCACCCACAGCTGGCCTGCCCTGGCTTTGTGCTCTGTCCCTGGCCTCAGGAGGACATGCGGACATGCATTCCTGGAGGGGTGCCAAGTAAACAAGATGTTCGGTGTGTTCTGCTCTGCTCCCATGCAAAGGCATGCATACAATGTGGCATCTGATCCTGCCTTCCAGAGACCCCCTGGCCCACGTGTCCCTTCCACCATTTATGCAACTATGACCTTAATTTCAATTTACTGTAGAACACATACCCTCCCAAAGGATTATGTTCCCCTCCAAAGATGTCACCGGGAAAGGCTGAACAAGTTCAAAGGCACTCTCGGTTGCTCAGGACAGGTATGAAACTCCCCTATGAAGGGCTTGCAGAGCTGGTTTGGAAGGTTCTGGAGGGAAGCACACCAGGCCTGGTACTCCCTGACTATGCGTGCGTGCGTGTGTGTGTGTATTGTGTGTTGTGTGTGTGTGTGTGTCCTGTGTCCAACTAGCTTGCAGGTTGCTGAGCACCTGCATCTCCTTTTCACAGTGTCATTGCTAGGCCTGTTCATGCACTGCACTCAACAGGACTTGCATGTTTCCTTTCTGATGCATTCATGGTTTTCTTAGAGTTGTGTGTACACATGTGCACACGTGTGTGAGCATGTGACTTCTATCTACACCTGCAGCTGTTGCTTTGGTCTTCCTGTATGGGCAGGATAACATTCTTACGGGTGACATGTGATCTTTCCTCTGGACCACCCATGGCTGCTCTATCTAGGGAAGGACATGTTACACACACACACACACACACACACACACACACCTGGCTGCTTTAACTCCCAAGACATTGCCATGAGCTCCAAGGGAGCCGGGGGAGGGGAGAGGAACAGACGTGCACAGGGCCCCTTCTTTAGCCCCCCCAGCTCCATGGCAGAGGCACGTCCTGCAGCTGCCTGGCATGCTTGCTGCACCCAGCCATGGGGGCCTGGAAGCCCACGTCCCAGGTAGCTGGCACCACCGCTCACATTCAGGCCTTTTTGAGTGTTGGGTCTAAGACGTGCAGCTTCATAACACAGGCCGGGTACGATTCTCACAACTGGACAATAAAATCATTTGCTCTCTTTGCAACTGCATTCGTAAGTGGAAGTATCTGCATTGCTAGCATCCGCTGCGTGCCAAGCCCAACCCTCGCGTCTTGGGATGCTGCCTCTGTATCCGCCCTCTAGGGCTGCCACAACACAACTGCACAGACGAGGCTTGAAACAGCAGACTTTCTCCCCTCACGGCTCTGGGGGCTGGAAGCCCAGGACTGAGGCGTTGGCAGGGCTGGATTCTGGTGAGGCCTCTCTTCTTGGCTTGCAGATGGCTGCTTCCTTGCTGTGTCCTCTCCTCCTTGCACACTTGGGGACAGGGAGAGGGGTCTTCTATGTCTCTTCCTCTTCTTACAAGGATGCTAATCTTATCAGACAAGGGCCCCACTCTGCTGACCTCACTGAACCTGAATCACCTCCCTGAAGGCTCCATCTCTAAACACAGTCACGTTGGGGGTTAGAGCTTCAACATCTGAATTGGGGGGACACATTTCAGTCCCCAATGGCTCCTTTTCCGGATCACTCCACCACCACCATCCTCTCTTCTTCTCACTATTACCCTCCCCGCCCCACCCCCCCCCCCCACCACCGCCCCAACCAGGCTCTCCTGGGCTGGCA
Organism: Leptonychotes weddellii; assembly: GCF_054177405.1. Lineage (NCBI taxonomy): Eukaryota > Metazoa > Chordata > Mammalia > Carnivora > Phocidae > Leptonychotes > Leptonychotes weddellii. The sequence continues at coordinate 37,740,911 of NC_138385.1, forward strand.
TCTCCTCTCCCGTCCTGGGGCTGCTGAGGCCTCCAGGAGCTCCTCCCTGGACAATGCTGGACACACACTAGTCTGTGTCCCTCTCCTGCTCAGGTGGGCACACAGAGCCCAGAGCTCCCCTGTGGTGGGTTTATACCTCTGCAGTTTATACCAATGACTAGTTGTGGGGGTAGGTTTGCATTCCCTGAGCAAGTATCAGCTGGACAGGAAAGGGTGGTGGAGCAGAGCTGGCCAGAAGAGAACGCTCCTGAGTCATTTGGAATGTGTTGCCTGGGTTCCCCAAGCACCCACTGCACTCACGCCTAGCTCCGTGCCCCTGCTGCGGGAAACCCTCGCTCTACCTACCAGAGCTGTGGCCTAATTGGAGGTCCCAGAGCACAGACTTAGAGGAAGACCCTCATAAATGTCGTAGAAGGCACAGACTGAGTGCTGTTCAGCTGTGTCAGTGAAAGCTGAGCACCTACCGTGTGCCAGGTCTCGTGTCCCCACAATGCCCAGCCTGGGGAAGTAGAGACACATATCCTGCCAGTCTGATCCCAAGAATTGGGGACATGAGTTCTCAAGCACGCATCACCCCACCACCAGCCCCTCCCTGCCCTCCCCCTGTCCCCATCCTGATCACAGGCAGGACCACGTTCCGCAGACCAGGATTTCATCCCAGTTCTGCTGCTTGATGGCTGGTGCCTGAAGCCCTCCAAGCCCGATCTCCCTCACCATCAGATGGGCATGTAAGTGGCACATGCTACAGACAGGTGTGAGGGGAGCTTGTGTGGATGTAGAAGAACGAATGTACAAAGCCAGATGGCCCACGATTAAAATCAGTTGCTGGAGTCGCTTCCTCTGGGAAGTGACAGTGTCTGGAGCAGATCCAGCCCCTGGCCCTCCACTTACTGGCCCTGTCCTCTCCATCTTTCCATTTCCTCTCCAATCACCGGAGGGGCAGGCTGGGTGACTGCTCCGTGTCTTTCCTGCATCATGTGCCTTGGTACTTAAGCCAGGCAGACCCGGCTCACTTGCCCCAGACGTGTGGCCACAACTTTCATCCAGAGCAGGGACAAGAGGGTTAATTCGGCAGTGCCTTCGGAGGAGGGCTGTGGGTGCAGGCTGGGCCAGTGCAAGGATGATTGCCAACAGCACACAGGCCGGAGGGCCCAGCTCACTCCCTGGTTCCGATCCCACCAGCCAAGCAGGGTCATTGGGCCACCAAGAGGACAGTGCCAAGGTGTTGATTTGCACATGGCATCCATCCCCTGAGCCCATGGCTTTCCCAGCAGGCCTGCCCACCCTGCTCTGCTTTCCTCTGCAAGCAAGCTCATATTGTCTGCCACTAACCTCCACTCCAGCTGACCCCCTCCTGACACACGACCCTCAACAGCTGGCTCTGGCCCTTGACCAGTGGGGTTTCTTTTCTTTTCTTTTTGCTTAAAAAAATGTCTTTAATAGTAATGGAAGAGAACAGTCACTCAGAAAAGACTATACAGTCCCATTTTTTTATCCTCAACAAGCTGAAAAACTAAGAGAACAGGAAATAACTCATAGAACAGGGATCGATCTAACTTTAATTTTGACCTCTCCTCAGGAAATGTCTTCAATTTTGCCCTCTGCCACAAGTGTTCACTGTAAAAATACAGATTTTTGAGGACAAAGGCAACTAAGAAACTCTAATCTTTTTTTCTTGTAGTGTTCAATGATTCATTATTTGCTTATAACACCCAGTGCTCATTACACGTGCCCTCCTTAATACCCATCACCAGGCTAACACCCCCACCCACTTCCCTCCCCACTGAAACCCTCAGATTGTTTCCTGGAATCCATAGTCTCTCATGGTTCGTCTCCCCCTCTGATTTCCCCCCTTCAGTTTTCCCTTCCTTCCCCTAATGTCCTCCGTGCTATTCCTTATGTTCCACATATGAGTGAAACCATATGATAATTGTCTTTCTCTGCTTGACTTATTTCACTTAGCATAATCTCCTCCAGTCCCACCCATGTTGATGTAAAAGTTGGGTATTCATCCTTTCTGATGGCTGAGTAATATTCCACTGGATATATGGACCACGTCTTCTTTATCCATTCATCTGTTGAAGGGCATCTCGGCTCCTTCCACAGTTTGGCTATTGCGGACATTGCTGCTATGAACATCGGGGTGCATGTGGCCCTTCTTTTCACTACATCTGTATCTTTGGGCTAAATACCCAGGAGTGCAATTGCTGGGTCATAGGGTAGCTCTATTTTCAACTTTTTGAGGGGGTTTCTGAGTTCCCATGGTGGGCAGTAGGTGTGTAGTGGGGTGGCAGGGGGCATCCAATCCTGAGCCCCAGGGCCATCAAGCAGGTGGGCAGCCCAGGGAGCAAGGTGGGCTGCCCCTGGAATGGCAGGGCAGCCTGACCCCACACTCCCAGCCCCCTCTGGTCCCTAGAGGAATGTGAGGCTCAATCTGCCCAGGGTCCGCTCTCTGCCCACACGGTCCTACAGACAAAATCTGTGCTGGCAGTGCTGTCCGCTTTCAGCCACATGTAATGGGTCGGGCCGGGGCCCAGAGCCTCATCATGGCCTCACCAGTGCTGGCACCCGATGTGGTGGTGGGGGAGCTGCAGGTTCCAGAGCTGCACAGACCTGTGTGCGAATCCTGCACCAGCCCTTGTTAGCCCCCCGAGCGTGACAGATACATGCTCCCAACCTCAGCTTCCACACCTGTCAGAGGGCGACAGCCACCCATTTCAGGTGCACGACACAAGGGTTTTCAGTGTGGGCACAGAGTTGTACAACCATCACCACCCTCAATTTAGAGCATTTTTGTCACCCCAGGAGGAGACCCTCTGCCCATCAGCAGCCACCTTCCATTTCCCCTCACCCGCCAGCCTCAGGCAACCACTAACCTTCCGGTCTCTGTGGATTTGTCTATTCTGGACATTTCACACCAATGGACTCATATGCTATGTGGTCTTTTATGTTGGGCTTCTTGCATGTAGGACAGGGATCCAAGGTCCATCGGTGATGCAGGAGCTGTCAGAAGCTCGTTGCTTTTGTGGCTGAGTAGCATTCCACTGCGTGGATGGGCCACATTTTACCCATTCCCCAGTTGATCATGTTGGGTTGCTTCCACTGTTTGGCTACCATGAATAGCGCTGCTGTGAACACGGGTGTGCTTGTCTGAACATATGTTTTCTTTTCTCTTGTGTCATGTGGTAACTGTATGTTTAAAGGAAACGTTAGCTCTCCTTGTTCTAGGGCCAAGCGAACCAAAGGTCACCCCTTTCCTGGCCACCCCCATCTGCCTTGGTGTTTTCTGAATGCACTTTTCACCTCTCACCCAAACTCACAATGTGTCTTTGGTTACGTGGTATTAATAGGTGTGCGGGGCAGGGTCACAGCCTCCTGACAAGAGCTGAAGTTATTCAGTGATGGCTGATGGGACACCTGCTCGTCCACCCATACCTGCAGACAGCAGGATGAATCCTGCCCGCTGAGACGACTGGCCTCCGTGGACAGAGTCTGCCGGCTGCCCACAAGAAAGATGGCCATCCGTCATTCCATCCCTGCCCCCACTTCGGTGAGCACATGCTCTGCAGTCAGCACTGTGCAGGGGCTGGGAGGCTGCAGAGTGATGGGGAGACAGACAGGGTCCCCGAGCTCATGGAGCAAATAGTCTGGGGCAGGGGAGGAGCAATTAGTCCACAAATAAACTAACTGAACGGGACACTCTGCTACACAGAGCAGCCTTGGAAGGCCTGGGCTGCACTTCAGATTTGGTGGGAGGGGGCTTCTCTGAGACCTAGCTGCCTGGTGAGATCAGGAGACAGAGCATGCTGGGCACTGGGGCAGGTGGCGTGAGGGCCGAGGGAAGGAAGGAGCTGGGCTGGAGAAAGGGACCTGGCAAGGTAGGAGGGAGCTCTGGGAGGACACTGTAGAGATGGGGAGAGGGCATGAGACCAAGTGAGGAGTGAGACAGAGGGAGACAGAGGCAGAGACAGAGAAGCAAAGACAGAGGAAGTGTAAGGCAGGGGGTGAAGGCTGGGGTGTAGCATAGAGATGTAGGGCAGGGTGTAAGGCTGTGGTGTAGGATGGGGTGTAGGGTGGGGGTATAGGACAGGGGTGTAGGGCGGGGTGTAGAGTGGGGTGTAAGGCTGGGGTGTAGGATGGGGGTGTAGGGCATGGTGAAGCAGAGTATAAGGCAGGGTGTAAGGCGGGGTGTAAGGCTGGGGTGTGGGATGGGGGTGTAGGGCGGGGTGTAGGACAGGGTGTAAGCGGGCTGTAAGGCAGAGCGTTGGCTCTCACCCTCAGGCTGGCGGATCAAGGAGAGCCCAGGGGAGAGATGACACATGACTCATGGTGGTCTGGATGCAGAGAGCAGGGGGCTGGGGCCGTGTGTTGGGGGAATTCCTGAGACTTGCCCTGGTGAGTTAGGGGCCTGGGGGAAAGGGACACAGAGGAGAATCAGGAGTGGCTCCTGGGCTCTGAGCTGAGCAACAGGGTAGATGGCAGAGCCATTTGTCGGGATGGGGACAAGTGGGGGATAAGCAGACTGGGGCACCAGACCAGCCTGTATGAGAGTGGAGAGACCCCGAAGCCACGCTGATGCCGTGGGTGCTTCCCAGGCATCACCAGGTGGCTGCCTGAGCCCCATGGTGGGAGGGGGGCTCCCCCTCAGGAGAAGAGAGGCCAACCTTGCCCGCCCCAGGCATGGAAGCCTAATCCCCCACCTCCGGGGGGGCTCAACTCCATCTCCCGAAGGTGAGAGAAGCTGGGAGTGCTGACTGCAGGCCAGGCACATGCTGCGTTCACTTGCTTAACCTCTACAGCCAGCCCAGGAGCTGTGAGCCATTTTCCCTGTCTTGCAGATGAGGAAACTGAGGCCCAGATGCCAGTGGGTTTCTGGTACCTCCAGCCCAAAGGCAGGGGCACGTCATGAGAAGGGTTTGTGGTGTGGGCGGTTAACCGCATCCAGACAGATAGACGCTGATGGCGGGGATAGGCCTGGCCGGGCGCCTTGGCTCTTCCAGCTGTGTGTGTAGGCTCAGCACCTGCCTCTGCCCCAGCTCAGCAGTCCTGCTGACACCTGACCATCTCTTCGTGCAGCCACAAAGGAGCGGGACGCTAATCTGGGGCATACCTGTGCTGAGTCACCAACCGTAGCAGGAAAGTACCCACAGGAAGGTGGTGTGGCCGAGGAGGAGGACAAAAGTGTGGTGGCCCTCAGCCCCTGGTCCCTGTGGGGGGCTTTCCAAGCTGGCTGTAGAAGGGTCAGTCCACACCACGGAAGGGGAGGCTCAGAGAACATTTTGGACTCTAAGCAGCCAGGGAGCACCTGTTCCCCAGCCAGTGGGTGGCCAGCTCTTAGCCCCAGTGAGTCAGGGGGCCTTGGGGCAGGCAGGGGCCATCAGTCACCAGCTTGTTCTTCAGCCCCAGCCCCCCCAGGGGATGTCAATCCTGCCCCCTTCCCACTCTCTAGAAGCAGAGCCCCTCAGAACGTGGGAGCACTTTCCATTTCCAGCTGGGTTAGGACTTCCTTCTGCTGTCCCTGCTGTCAGGGCCCCTGGTTCAGGGGCGGGTCTGGAGAAGGGAGACACAGGGGCAGGAGGAAGAAGGGAATCCAGCTCATTGGAAGGACAGAAGGAAGGGCAGAGCTGGGGATGGGGTGTGAACCCTGGTTTCCTGCATCCGGGCCTCCCCCATAGCCCGGGGAGGGACTCCACACAGAAACAAGTCAGGTGACAAAATCAGCTGCCAGAACCCCAGCTGAGCAAAACACCCAACTGAATGTATTTCCCCAACAGAGGAAAGGTTGTGAGTGAGACGCTCAGCAAGAGGCCAGAGGAGGTAGGCTCCTGCTCAGGAGAGGGCCCCTGGGGGTTAGGGGAGAGCCCAGATCTGCAGGTGCAGCTCACACAGAGGACTCGGCAGAGGGCCGCTTGTCTGGGAGAAGATGCTAGTGGTTATTCCTAAAGTCATGCTGTTCAGTAAGCAAGGACATTGCCAGCAGGCCACTAGTTGAATGCAGGGCTTAGCTCAGCTCAGCTCTGCAGGTGGTCCCTAGGGACAGGACAACTAGGCCCAGGTAAAGCCTTCCTGCAGACATGACACGAGGGTCCCACCAGAGGCCACCCGGAGGCCAGTATGCCGGTTGGGTTCACTTTCTGAGTGGATGCTAATGCTGGGCTGTTTCTCATCTCAGGAGCCCTGCCCACCCCACCCCACCAGCTGGGGGACTCCCTCGAGTTCCTTCTCTGGCCTCAGTGCGCTGACCCGGCCTCCTGGAGGCTGGTAGGAGAAGAAAAGGAGGCACCTGTGAGAAGCAGGCCTGCCTAGTTGGTGGCTAGGGTGGGCTCTGTGCCCTGGTGGGACTGTGTATGGGGAGCTCCTGAGCCTCCAGGCCCCGGTCGTCCCATGGGGTCGTGATGGGATTGATCCTCTCTCGTTGATCTGAGAGCTACGCTTTCTAGTTGGCCCTGCACCCTTTTGTGACCTGTGTCCTTACTGTTTTCAATGAGGAAACCACCTCCAACTTCCATAGAGGTTTGGTGACTTGCCCAGTGGCCCAGCAAAGCCGTCTCAGGGTTGGAGCTTTTGGTTGGAGTGGTCTGGGGAGGGAAGAGGGGAAATTCGGAGAAACCCTTGGTTGGGGGAGACATGGCCTAGGCACCCCGGGGTCTGATGGCTGGAGGGAAGCCCCACCCCTGGAGAGGGATGGGGGAGAAAGATAGGGGCAGTGGTCCTAGCAGAGCAGCCTTAGGGCCCCAAACCCGGCTTCAAGCTCTTCTGTCACCATCTTAAAAGTCACAGTAGTCTTCAAACACGGGGCCACTTTGTCACTCTGCACCTGACCCTCACTCTGCACCGGACCCCACAAATTAAGTCAGTGCTGGCTTTTAGTGTCCAGAAAAAAATGAGCCCAAATTCCAGCCCTGACATTTTGTTGCATGACCCTGACAAATTACTTAACCTTCATGCCCCGTTTCCTCACCTGCAAAAAAGGATAAAGGTGGCGCACAGCAACACTTGGTTCAAGGAGCTCCACGGTCATTGGTCATTGGGTGAGTGAGGGCCATTGTCTCCGCACCTCTGGCTTGTGGGTTTGCCTTGCATGTAGGGATCAAAGTAGCAGATCTGCCCCACCATCGTCCTCCCCGCCCACAGTGCTCTCTAGCCCCTGCATCCTGGGTGTCAAGAGGGGTTGGGTGCTGTGTCCTGGCACAGAACACCTTCGCAAGACTTGGTGGGAAATGGCAACACTCATCCCAGCCCAGGGGCAAAGGGGCTGAGGAGCAGGGGGCACATTAACAGTTGAGGAGGCGAAGCAGATGGGGGCTGGGCATGGAGGAGGGAGCCTGGTGTTTGCCCGGGTGACAGTGGCAGGTGGTGTAAGCACCAGAGAAGGGGACACAGGAGAAGCAGGGAGACTGGGTTTGGGGAGAGGGCAGTGAGAACAGCCCTGGGGCTTGGGGGTATGTGTGGGACTCTAAGTGGACAGGTCCAACACATGTGGAGATGTGTCTCCGAGCCCGGGTAGAGGGGAGGTCTGCAGACTTCCATGTGGAAGTGCTCAGTGTATGACTAGCTCTCAGAAGCATGATGGGGTGGCCCTGTGAGTGAAGGCCCCGTGAGTGGAGAGTTTTGAAGGCTCACCCAAGGAACCTCTTGTGTTTTGGGGAACAGAAGCTGGTGGCAAAGAGATGGAGGGACAGCAGGAAAGGGGCCCACAGAAGCCAAGGTGGGGGAGAGGGTACAGGGAGGAGGGAGGGGCCCCTCAGGGATCAAGTGGCTATGCCCGTGACACACAGAGACTCTAAGATCCAGCACTGAGGAAACCGCCGTAGCCCTACAAGGGCAGGGCTGTGGAAGGGGCAGAGAGAGCTCTCCATTCACCCCCCCCCTTTTTTTTTTTGATGGACGCAGTGGTGAGCAGGCTGTGAGGAGGGACAGGAGGGCCATGGCGAGGAATCACCTTGCTGGGAGCTTTGTGGTTTTATTTTTAAAAATGCCAATGACAAGGAAAGAGTGTGACAGACCACGGGGAAGGAACCTGAGCACCCCCAGAAGGAAGGAGGAGAGGCAGGGAGCTGATGGCTCCTGTTTTCTCCGTGGAGTAGGAGGTGAGGGTACCTGGGGTAAGTCAGGCGTCAGAGGTTGGGGCAGAACAGAGACGGTGTCACATGGTCCCCATGGAGACTGGGAGGAGGAGCCCAGCTGGACAGTAGACAGTAGCTATAAGCAGGTGTAGGGCCTCCGTCCTGGGGTGAGGGGGGGCGTCTCTCATTGCTCTCAGCAGTCCGGAGGCAGGTGGGGGGCAAGCACTTACAAAGCACCTACTGCATGCTGGGGGGTCAAGGACATGTTTGGAGGACTAAGTCAGACATCTGTATGAGCGTTCTGGGGCTATTGTAACAAATTACTACAAACTGGGGGCTTCAAACAAGGGAAATTATTCTCTCATGGTTCCAGATGCCAGAGATCTGAAATCAGGGTGTCAGAAGGGCTGTGCTTTCTCCAAAGGTCAGAGACGAATCCTTCATGGCCTCTTGCAGCCTTAGGTGGCTTCTGGCAAACCATGGCATGCCTGGACTCGTTAGCTGCATCTGTCCGGTCTCTGCCTCTGTCTTCGCATGGCTGTCTCCCCCAAGAGAGCCCGTGTGCCTGCATCTCTGTGCAAATCTTCTCTTATAAGGACCCGAGTCATTGGATTTAGGGCCACCTTCATTCACTAGGACCTCATCTTAACCTAGACAGTCACATCTGCAAAGACCCCCGTTTCCAACTAAGGTCACATGCAGATGTTCCAGGTGGACATGAATTTTGGGTGGACATTATTCACCCCAGAACAGCATCTAAGCTTGATGAGGAAGAGTGGGAAGATAGGCAGGGAGAGGGGGACACTCGGGGGATGAGGGGCAAGCTGACCTCATGAAGTCGGAGGTGGGCATCTTCCATGAGAGGAATGGGTGGGGAATGCTAGAAAGAGAGGAGAGAGTGCCAGGGAGCAGGAAGCAGCAAGGTGGGGACAGGGCTCACAGGCCAATGGGGGGAGAAGGCAAAGGGACAAGGAGGGGAGGGTTGGGAGGGAGAGGCCATTGGATAGGTCATCATCTGGAGTCAGCCAGGCCATGTGTGTGGCCTGGTGCCCAGGAGGGGAGCAGATCCAGGAGGAGGAGACATGGAATGGGGTGCAGCCAGATAGTTGGGTCACAAAGAAGCAGTTGGCTTCATTTTCCCATGAAGATGGAGGAGGCCCAGCCTGGGAGCTGTGGTGCGGAGCTCGGGGGATGACCAGACACACCTGTTGACCTCACAGGCTGAGATGTAGAATGTGAGCAGCCAGCCCCAAATGGGGTGAAAGACCAGAGGTCTGTCTTGAAGGAAGGGATTGAACTTAACCTCTGTGGTCCAGAGGGCAGAGCTCGGACCATGGGGAAATCACTGGGAGGCAAATCTCAGTCATTCCCAGGGAAGAACTTTGTAACAAGGGGAGTCTCTGGGACCAGAATGGGAGGAGAGGCACAGTGGGCGGGGAAGCACTGGGATCATCACAAAGGCGACGTGGGGTTGGCCAGGACTGGGCTGGAGGAATCATAAAACCCCACTGACCCTAAGCATCCACACACCAACCTGGATGCTGGTGTGGAGAATCTGGGCCTTTCATGAACAGGGTGAGAGAATGGATGTAAGGCTAGAGGATAGAAGAGGAACATGGTGTGAGACTGAGGGCATCTGTGACATATGCAGGTGAAGCCTGCAGTTGGAGGTGACAGCAGATGGGACACTGGAAATCCCATCCGAAACTGAAGCTGGAGCCATGGGTTCTCCCCTGCACTTGGGCGTTTCAGCTTCTCCTCCTTGCCTGCACTCGGTAGTCCCTGGTCTCCATACCTAGACCTTTCCTGGGCTTCTCCGTGGCTCAGTGGTTCCCTCTCCCAGAGGAATGGTGGCATCCAGGTTCTGAACAGCCAAGCAGGGGCCCCTGGCAACTTCCTGCAAGAGTGACAGGAGAATAGGTGGTCACAGTGTTTCACAACCAGACACACTTTGGGGGTCTTTTATCCCAAGCCTGTCAACTTAAAGATGAGACAGGAAGGCCCATGGGGTTAAGTGACTTGCCCAAGACTATGTCACCCTGGACTCAGAGCAGAGACTGGGGTCCAGATCCAGGGATACACAGCTCTGATGTGGTGCCTGTGTCCACCCAGTGGGCAGGCTGCAGTTCAGCTCCAGCACTGATCACCCAGAGTTAGCAACAGACCCCACAGGCCTAGGGCCCATCCCCCGCAGACGCCAGCCAGAAGTCTCAGAGACCACTGGTACTTCTGACCCACCAACTATAAATTCAGGGGTTCCCATGAACCCTCAGTTCCTTTTTAAAAATTTAAATTCAACCAATCAACATATAGTGTAGTATTAGTTTTAGAGGTAAATTTCAGTTATTCATCAGTTTCATGTAACACCCAGTGCTCGTTGCATCACGTGCCCTCCTTAATGTCTATCACCCAGTTACCCTGTCCCCTCATCCCCCTCGCCTCCAGCAACCCAGCCTCTTATGGTTTGTCTCCCTCTCTGATTTCATCTTTTTTTTTTTAAGAACTTTTTAAATAAAGATTTATTTATTTGACAGAGAGAGCGAGAGAGCACAGGCAGAGGGAGCAGGAGGAGAGGGAGAAGCAGGCTCCCCGCTGAACAGGGAGCCCGATGTGGGGCTTGATGCAGGGCTTGATCCCAGAACCCTGGGATCATAACCTGAGCTGAAGGCAGACGTTTAACCATCTGAGCCACCCAGGCACCCCTCTGATTTCATCTTATTTTATTTTTCCCTCCCTTCCCCTATGATCCTCTGTTTTGTTTCTTAAATTCCACATGAGTGAAATCATATAATAATTGACTTTCTCTGGTTGACTTATTTTGCTTAGCATAATACCCTCTAGTTCTGTAATTCAATAGAACGTCTCATAGACTGAAGAAAGCCCTATGCTTATGATTAGTTTTATTGTAAGGGATGTATATAGGACAAGATCCTGGAGAGAGCTGGGAGCTTCCATGCCCACCCCCCATGGAATCAGGCATGTCACTGTCCTGGCACATCCATGTGTTCACCAACCAAAACACTGCCCCAGCCTCGATGCCCAGAGTTTGTATGAGGGTTTCATTACATTGGCAAGATTGATTAAATCACTGGCCACTTGATTTAACTCAATCTCCAGCCCCATCCAAGAGCCTGGGCTGGTCCTAGCTTCCAACCCTCCAATCATGAGGTTGGTGATATGCCCCCATCCTGAAGCTACCCCAGGGACCACCCTTAGCATAATAGAGAGCCTCCTGTCACTCAGGAAATCCCAGGGCTATGAGGCTTTTTGGCAGGACCCCAGCCCAGCAGCATTCCCTTCAGGTCAGGCTGGCAGACCCAGTTACATGAACGTAGCCAAAAAATCCCACTCCTGGCGATGGCAAATAATCCCCTTGAGAAAAGTACCGGGAAGGTTTCCACCAAAACAGGCATCACCTGAATGAGACCACTTAGCAGGCCGATAGGAACCAAGGACAACAAGACAAGGTGCTGGCCAGGCCAAGACAGTGAGGACACTTCCTTAAAGGGCTGGAATGTCTTCAAGGGAAGAGGGGCAGCCTGCTGTCCAGGTTCCCACACCAGCAAGGGGACACGGGCTAGGACGGCAGTGCACAGAGACCTCTTTAGCTGTACTCAGGTTTGCTTCTATTGCTGGATCATGGGCCACTCTGCACTCCGCATATTGAGATGAAAGTCATCACTTGCAGGAGAGAAGGCAGGACATCCCAACAGAAGCCTGCACAAAGAGCTTCGCCTCCCGGATCACAGGTAAGCAGCCCTGTTAGAAAAGCCACTCTGGTGTGAGTCTGTTACTGTGCCAGCGATTTGGGTAGTGTTTGCCTAACAAGCGAATCTACATTCCTGCTGTCTGAGCAAGCTGAACGTGGAGCCATGGGCCTTGTGGACTTGAACCATGTGGGACCCTACTCCAAGCCAGTTCCGAGCCACCTGTCCAAAGTCACCTGCAACCTCCAGTGCACACGACCTGCCCCGGGTTGGCTGGCTTTCCTGGCCTGGGGCTCTTGGGAAGCAGTTTATAAGCTTATCTGTGAAATTCCAGCCCAGCAAATCTCCGGAATGGGAGCAGATTCACCTAATGGAATTAAAAAGTATAAAATAGTAGTGATCTTGAAAGGGATTCGGAAACTAAGCCCCTTCTGGAAATTGGAAAGTCGCTAACATCAGCTGGGGAAATTATAGACCTGTGTGCCCGGAGGTAATGAGGTCAAGCCACTCCATGTATCTGAAGGGAAATCGGGCTCTCCAACTCACCAGAGCCCTCTAAAAAGTTCATCGAGTGGCAGGCATCCTGGCAACCCAGTGGACGTAATTTACCTGGGTTTTCAAAAAGCTTTGGATGAGTCCTGCCTGAGAGCTGATCAGGCCAGGGGAACAAGGGAGAGGAGAGTCCACTGCAAGTGAGCCCCTCTTTAGTAAGAGGGGTCCCGGGGCCAGCTGTTCCCAGAACTGCCTGAAGACAGTTCATCATGGACCCCTTGGGCAGGCTTTGGGGAGGAAACCGCCATTAAATTTAAAAACGTAAGGGTCACCTCATGAAATCTAGTTTCCTTGGGAGCTTTTCCACAGGCAAAGAGGCAGTGAGGAGTTTTGTTCTTCAGAAATGTTTTCTGCTTTTGAGCCTTTGAAATGCCAGTCGGGTTGGTGTCTGCCCCCACTTCCCCCGAACTGCCCCAGCACTGGGCAGGTACCATCCCTGCTGAGAAGTTGGTCAAAAGTCAGCTCTGGACAGATGCAGAGTAGGCTGCTTTCTGGGTGGGTTTGGTGCTGTTTTTGTGTATTGCCATAAATCTGCCTTCTTCTGGGCTGAGGGTCCCCCAATGGCTAAAGCTCTGCCCCTCCCCAGACCTCTTTCTGGGCAGGTTCCTCCAAAGGGGCCAGGGCCAGGAAGAAACAACAAGGAGGTATCAGCTCCCACCTGTGCCCAGAGATGCCCATAACCCACGCCCATATTTACTGAGGGCCCAGGAGTAAGACAGAAAGATCCAGGTAGGGTCACCTCCAGAAGGTACACGGGAAAGGTGTCCTGCCAGGCTTAAGCTGCCGACCAGAGCCTGTGTGCAAGTGTTCTGTGGCTGCCATAACAAATGACCACAAACCAGGGGGCCTAAATTAACAGAAATGTATTCTCTCACTGTCTGGAGGCCCGAAGTCTGAAATTACAGTGCCCGCAGGGCTGCACTCCCTCTAAAGACTACAGGGGAGGATCCTTCCTGCCTGTCCCAGCTGCTGCTGGGGGCTCCAGCTGTCAGTGTCCCAAATCTCCCTCCCTGTCACTGGATTTCAGGCCCACCCTAATTTCAGATTGATCTCATCTCTAGACCCGTAACATCTGCTAAGATGCTTTCTCCAAATACAAGGTCACAGTCACAGGTTCTGGGGGTTAGGACTTGGGTATATCTTTGTGGGGGACACAATTCACCCCTTTACAGGGTATGTGTATACATTCACCCAACAAATACTTACCAGGCTCTACTGTGGGCCAGGCTCTATTCTAGGTACTGGAGATTTGGGCAGCATTTGGCAATGTCCTAAATCTCATGGAGCTATGGTTCCAGGTAGGGGGTGTGGGGGCATTTAGTGTCCTTGGTCTGCCATCCAGGTGACTCTTACCTGGCCGGCCTAGAAAGAAGAAAAGTGTAGCTCACACAGAGTCAGAGCAGCCTTCTGCCTCCAGCCTCTTCTTCTGGCAGCTACTCATGGGGCTGCCACAGAGCAGGGCAGGGTTCTCCAGCCAGGTGTCCATGACAGGTGAACACCTGACTGGGGAAAGAAGGCGCAGTGTCAGCAGAGAGTCTGTGTGCCTTTCCAGTATTCCAAACAAATAACATAAATTCAAAGTGCTATGGAATTTACAAAGTGCCTATAAAGTACCAATCTTCACTTGGATTGCTCCTTAAAAGTACTGGCCCCCTTCCAAGATGCTGTGCTAGGGGGAAAGGAATGGAGAAGAAATCATAAAAATGTTCACCTTTGCTGCAGTTCTCACTCCGGCCAGAACGTGTCCAGAGCCATAAGTCTTCCACAGCCAGGGGACAGGCCCAGTGCCCATTTGGGTCAGAGAAGGAGGGATTGTACTGAGCTTCTCAGAGCACTGGGGATTCTGGAATGCCTCATTAGCCCTGGATGTGTTACCCTACCCGAGCTGAAGGCCCCAAGCCCACTTAGCCAAGTGGCAGCCATCTTGAACAGGCGAGGGCAAATCCTTGGGGGTGGTGGTTGATGCTTACCTATCCTAGCCTTACCTGTCGAATTCATCCATCCAGCTTGTGTGCTCCTTTAGCAGCCAGACCACCTGAAATGAAGGGAGGAGAAGGCCACCAGAACAGGTGCTTCATGGCCAAGGGTCTAGAAGGCACATCTCCCTGTCTGGGCTACCCCCATGCCCATGGCCGCAGGCAAATGGGTTGGTTTCCATCCAGTGGGAAGGAGAAGAGTGATTCTTTTAAAGCAGTTGTGGCCTGACCTCTCTCATGCCCCACGCAGGGATACCTTCCAGCGCTGTGCAGGGAGAGTGGGCCTGGACAGACACCCACAGCTCTGATGCCGCCCAGGGACTGCTCTCCATAGCCCTCCCAATAAGCCCACAGAAAGTGCCCACAGTTCTTCCCACTCTGCCTGCGGTCCTCCTCTCAAGAATGAAACCATGATTAAGGGGCCCTACCCTCGGAGCAGACAGTGGCACTGACCTAATTTAGGACCCTAATCAATTCCCCCCCACCGTGTGATTAATTGAGATCTTCCCATTGATTTTCCTTTGGAGAAACAGCCTAGGTGGAATTCAGAGAGAAAAGTACAAGGGCTCATACACCCCTGCAGCAGGGAGCCAAGACGAGGGGCTGTGTTCCCCCTCGTCTGAGCATGGGGTCAGCCACAGGTGCCCTTTCTCTCTGGGGTCCCACCTGCAGCCACTTTGGGAGCTCAGCAGACTCAGGAGCCTCCAGGGAGGGAGGGAGGAAGGAATTCTGTGCATATTAGTTCAAGGGTGCTCATGCTTCCTCCTTCATTTACTCAAACATATTTATGGCATGTCAGCTTTGAACCAGGCCCTGTCTTGGATTCTAGAGATACATAAGTGTCCACATCAGTGGACAAAACAGATAAAAGTCTCTCATGGAACTTACATTGCCCTGGCGGTGGGGGGGGGGAGGTGGACAGTCAACAGAAATACAAATAAGCAGCATTGTGCCTGCAGCAGCTAAGAGCCATGGAGTGGGGATGGGAGGTGTGTGTGTATGGGGGATGAATTGAGATTCTAATCCAGGTGAGAAAATGTATTTGAGCAAAGACCTCAGGGAAATGGGGTTTGGCTGGGGCAGGGGCAAAGCTGGAGCAAGTACAAAGGCCCTGGGGTAGCATGTGCCTGGAGAGCTCCGCAGCCAGCAAGAAGGCCAGTGCTGCCTGTGGAAAGAGCAGGAGGGTGGTGAGGTCTGGGGGTGAACAGACCAGAGCAGGGGCTGGTGCAGAGCTGGGGAAGGACTCTGAGGTTTATTCCGAGCATGAATCTATGAGGCAGACTGGAAATCTCTCTCACATCCTGTTTTTTTCTACTCGGCCACCCTGCTGGCCATTTCTCTTCTTCCTGGTGGTCAGGAGATTGGACACCCCTCAGGCCCAGATGACAGAAAGCTGGATCCAGCTTTGCTGCATTCTCCACCACAGGCCCGACGTGACCAAGCCTCTCTGGGCAGAGGACTGGCCCTTGGGGTGCTAGCTTTGGCCTTGGCAGACAGTGGTCCCTTTAGAGTCAGGGTCTCAGACCTGGCCACCAGTTGACCTCTCGCTCTTAGAAGCAGCCTCTGGGCACTTCTGACTCTGTTTAGCACCCACCACAGGCCCACATTCTTCCCTCCCAGGGGTCCTAGCTCTGAGGTGCTGAGGGAAGAGCAGGGCCACATGTGGGGGTTCTACAAGGGGTACAGGGCATGTGGGAGCTGAGGCCTTAGACTGCACTAGATCTATTGTGGGGGGTGTGGGACACCAGGCACGTTGGGTCCACTTTGTGAGGAGGGCCCCCCAAAGAAGCTGAGCTTCAGTAGAGGAGTGGGACCCCCCCCCCAAGGACTGACTCTGGGCAGTGGGTGGGGAGGAGTGAGGGGATTTCAGGCTGGACAAAGGGGGTTCACACTCTGACTCTCATCCCTGCACATCCTTATCTGGTGATTAAACAAGGTGATGGATGGATTGGGCCAGGCCTTGGCGAGGGCGGCGGGGGGGAAGAAGGTTCTACAAACATCAATGAGACAAGGTAGGAGGGGTTCCCGGGATTTCCATGGTGTTCTGCCGTGCAGAGGGCTCCACCTCTTCCATGTCTCCCGGAGGATGATGGCTGGAAAGGGCTCAGAGTCCAGGAGCCCATCACCCACCTCATACTCAGTTTCCTCATCTGTAAAATAGGGATGATGCTCAGACCCACCTCTCAGGGGCCCCCAGAGGGTGACTCAAGAGCCAACTAGGCAAAGCACTCAGATCGGCACTGAGTCCAGGGGTCTGCTATGGGCCCCTACGTGCAGGTGGGCAAACCGGGTGCAGGGAGGCTATGGTATTTGCTCAGGGCCTTGCACCTCGATTCAAGCCCTTCTTTTCCGATTCTTGCTCTGGAGCTCCATCCACAGAGCAGACCCAGCGGGGGCCCTGCTATCAGGCCCAGGTTTGACTTTCTGAATGTGCCCCCACCCCCATCCTCAGGGCACCGGCAGGGGCAGGATGGACGATGGTCTGTCTCACCTGCTTGCTCATTTCCCGGCCTCTGACACTCACAATTCAGCCAAAGGGTTGAGGTCGGGGTAATCCCACTGGCTCCCCTCACCGCCTCCAGCAGCTACCTGTGCTGCTGGTGGCCTTCCTCTCGCTGATGAGCTCCTTGGACCTGGCAGCTATCAGCCAAAGCTCTTGTGAGTCAGCCCCAGGGCTGCTCAGTTTAGAAGGTTTGCTCTCCCCTCCTAAAGCCTGTGGCCACTCAGGCCACCTGCCCTGTTGACCTTTGGCCCCAGCATGACGCTGCTGCACCTGCAGAGTTGGAAGGCTGCAAGAAGGGTCCTGGAAGGCCCAGACTGATGTGTGTTGAGCCGTCAGAGCTGGGTTCTTAATAAATGCCCTGTTGCCAGAGAGCACAGATTGTCCCAGTTTGGGATCACGTCTCCAGGGGGCACTTGGGACCTGTGTGGTCAGAGCATCACCAGGCTCACTGCTGCCCCTGGGTCCTGGCCTCTCCTTGGCTCCTGGGGAGCACAGGATCACCAGTCCAGCACAGGGAAACGTCTAGCATGTCCCTGTTCTACCCGCTTTCAGCCCCTCCCATGGCAGCTGAGCATTCCCCCAAGGTTGCAATGCAGCCTCTCTCCCTGGCCCCTAAAAGTTCTGCTCTTCCCCTTCCTCCATGAATTGCCTCCCAGATGAGACTTATTTGCAACCTGTCTGCTTCTCAGAAGAATAGGAGAGGCTCTTTCTAGGTGACGGCCCCTCCCCTGCTGATACCTTTCCCATATGCCTCTGTGTGCGGGCAGGTGCCCTCGACCCGGGGGGCTGGGGACCCAGAACACCCTCCCACCATACAGTAGCAGGTCCTTCCCGGTGGACTCCACTCAGGAAGGGCGCTGTGCCCACCCTGTCCCACACTGTCCTCAACCCAAGAAGAGCACAGCCCCTGGGGTGGAGTCTGAAGATGCCAGGCCGTGTCTGCAGCTCACTCAGGGTATCAGGTCGGTGTCAGAGGGGAGAGGAACGTGCAACCACAGAAAAATGGCATTTGGCATACACGGCCGCCCTGCTCTCTCCGCTACCGTACACACTTCAGCCTGATGTGCAGAATTTATGAGGGAAAGAGAATTTTGACATTTCTGGTTTTGAGCTAGTCTTGGAGGTAGAACTGCAAAGCCAGCTGTGGCCACAGAAAGAGCAGCCCTCCCTCGAGTGCAGAGCTGGGAACCTGGGTCTTTGGGGCTACATCTGCTGGGACGGTGTCTTTGAACATGGGGCATGCAGCAGCTCCCCTGCCTCCAGGGTAGGCTGAGATAGTCTGCTCAAGTTCAAGATAATCCAGGTTACCTTCTGGGCAACCAGCAGGGCAGGAGGAGCAGGCGGGAGTCCACTGGGAAGCCATAGTGTTGTCTCCCATAGCTCTGGGGTGCCAGACCCTCACCCCTCAAAGGGTTTGCCTATCTCCTGCTTGGTACAACTGAGAAGCACGTGGAGCCCCCCCCCTCCCCTGTTGGCTCCCAGAACCTGTAGCTCCTTTTAATCTGTCTGGGATCTGCCCCTGAGGGTTCCTGGCATCATTCCAGCTTAGGGAAATTATGCCCCATTTCCAAAGTGACCCCAGTAAGCCAGGGCTGGCCTAGCCCATTCTTGATGCCCAGTGAATGTGGCATCAGAATGGTCGCAGTGTTGATGGCGGTCCATAGCTACCTACCCAGTGGTTTTGAGTGAGGGAGATTCTACCTTCTGCTCTTGCCTCAGTACAGGAGGGATGAGTGGGGTGTGAGGCTCGGGGGTACGGTTTCGGGTTTTCCCTCACTGAGGCGGCTCCCAGTGCTTCATCTTTGCCTGCAGGTGCAGCGCTCCCCGCGCCAGGTCCAGTCTGAGAGTTGCACCAGCCCAGCGCCAAGTCACAAAGCAAATGTAGGTTCTTCTGCATAATCTCTAAATGATATGGGTTCTCCCTGAAAATGTCAAGAAGCAGTCTTGGACTTACGTTAAGGAACTGGAATCTATTTTCAGTAAGATGAGAAAACAGAAACAGAAAAAAAAGAGGATTCGGAACTCTTCAATGTAAGAAGCTGAGGGGTGTGCCTGCCTTGCTCTTCTTTGCCCAAAACAATAGCCAGGGACAGCGAGCAGAACTCGGGTCTGTTTGAAGTGTCTTTCCAGTCCCCAGTTTGCAGGCTGGGGTGGCCACACTGGGGACCTTCAGGATTTCACATGCTAAGCATGAGCTGAAAACGACATCCTGCATGGGTTTCTCTGGAATTGGGCACTCCTCCTGAGGCTCGGGGTTTCTCTGGAATTGAGTACTCCTCCTGAGGCTCGGGGCTCCGGGGAGAAACTGCGTGGAGCACCCAAGGGCTGAGGGCTTACAGTAGACCATCAGCTTCTCTGGAGGCCCTAGGACAGTCACTTCCCAGCATCTGGTGTTGCTGTATTTTGGTTTCCTGATGATTCCCTTCTCACAATGGAAGGAGGCAACTCACCCCTCAGGCTGGAGATGTGGCGCTGGGCAGACGGAGGGTCGGAGCCCATTGGCTCCCACATTTCTCCGCGCCCCATCCCCAGAGAACTTCTGTCTCTTTCTTAGGAGGAAGTGGGGGGAGAGGACACGGCGTCTTCCACCTAAAGACTTTCTCCTTCCCACAGTGATGCTTCTGCGATTTATGTTAAGGGCTATAACGGGTCAGAGTATATGGAATAAGTTTGCAATTAGTTTTCAAAGAACTTATCTCATTAGAGTAAATGAATTATTGATTTAGTGACACTCATGCTTTTAGTGAATGACATGGTGCCATCCTGGCTCTGTGCCTTGTTTCTCAGAGCTGGTGGCCGGCACAAGCAACCTTGCTTTGTGTAGGGATTTTAATTTTAATTTTAATTTTAATATTTCCTTCTCATGATTTAGCTTTGTATTTAAAGTGGATTCACATGAGAAATGAAGGGTCGGTCTATGGGAATAGAAGTTCCAGAGACAAGTGTGCCTGCCTCCCTGCAGGGAAGAGCAAATCTAATACGTCTCTGACCTCAATAGCTAATGAAGGTTGAGGAAGGCGGGGGGGGCACCCCTTAGGGGGGTGGGGCAGATTAAAATGGACCCTCCATTGCTGGTCCATTAGCAAACCCCTTTCCTCTGGACCATGGAAGTTCATGCACTGGAAGGTAGCTTCCTAAATTGCTAAGAGACTGTGACCAAGAGTTTGCGGGGTGGCAGGGCCTGGGCCCCCCAGGTTGGAAGAGCCCGGGGCAACAGCTTGAGGGCAGCTGAGCTCATCCTTGGCTCTGGAAGCAGAGGGAGCAGGAGCCCTGGCCCAAAGCAGAGGATGAAAGTTTCAGGCTTGGTTGGGCCTCGGTGCCAACTCCAGGACACCACTGTCCCCAGGATGCGCAGGAGGGTCTTCCCATCCCCGATTCTCTGAGCGGGGCGGGGCGGGGGAACAGGACCGGGCAGGGAGAAATGCAGGGACACTGACCCCGAGCCATGGTGCCCTCAGGATGGAAACTCGCAGGCCTCGAGGCTAAGCCACATGCTGGCTGCTGAACTGCTGTGGCCCCTGCCTGTCCTGGTGCTGACTCAGTGTCTTGCAGAGTCATCCCCAGGAGAGGTGACCGCCAGGGGAAGACAGAGAACCCCATTAAAGCTGCTGGTTTATGCTGGCCTCGGGCTTCTGGCTGCCTGTTGTTTTCATCCTTGGTTCAAATTAACATGGCCTTGCCCCTGAGTACAGCTGCTGGGGACAGCTCTCTGGAGTTCAGGATGGGGGAGCAGGGACTGTGCCCCTATGAGGTCAAACAGCAGTAGCAGCACAGGGGCTGGCATGCCCGAGTGTCACTCGTTGCGTCATCAGTGTCAGGCCCTGGCTGGGTGGGGCCTCCTTTGGGTGGAGGCTGCTTTGGCAGAGGGCCCCTGGGAGCAAGGGACGCTCCTTACCTGCCACCACCGACGGGCAGGGCTGTGAACCAGAAGGGATGAGTCCTGAGCTGCAGCTGGCCTCCACACCTCAGGGTCCCTGCTCCCTGACATCAGGACACCTGAGCCCCTTCTGGAATGTCACAAACTCGTGAATTTCAGCCTCACTGAGTGACACCTAGGAGCCTATTGGCCTGGGTGTTAGGGACCCAATAGTAAACTGGTCCTCCTTGCACAGCTGCATGCCCCAGCCTAGGCATCTGGGCCACTTCCTTTAGCCATTGATGACTCAGAAGTCCTGACACCCGCTCGGCAGATGGCTCCTCCCTGAGCTTGTGCTCAGCAGGCTGTGGGGAGAAAGGAAAGAGCTTGGGTTTGGGAATTTAAGTGGATCCACAAGTGGGCTCCTCATCCATTTACTTCTGCCGTGTGACCTCATGCAGGGTGTTCAACCTCTCTGGGCTTCCTTGCCAACAAGCCCGTCTCTCCCCACCCCCACCTCGTCTGCTATAGCTGGGAGAATTAAAGATGTATGAGTGTGTAAACCTTCCGGGACAGTGCCTGGCACACAGTAAGTGCTCAACAAACAGCCGGGAGCCTCCTGTGCTCGGCCATGCTGCTGGGCTCCAGTGGCTGCCTCACCAGCTGGACACAAACTGCCCAGCCTGTGATCTGAAATCCCAGAGCAGCAAACCAGGGCCGTTGCTAACTGGTTCAAATGTGGCTTTTCAAGTACGTATCTTTCTTTGTAATAAAAAAAAATTTTTTTTTTCCTTTAGTTCAAGATGTTGACATTGTGCCTGGATACTCCACCAGAGAAAGTGGCTATAAATTAAACATGAAATCTTTCATGGTCCATAAATAACTATTCATTTCTGGTTCTGTATATACTGGTTATAAATACAGGGCTTTTTTCATCTGGGAGGCCAACTTCTTTTTTTAACCTCAGCTGGATAATCTTGTTAAGTGGATGTAATTAAAAGTTGAATTAATCTGTGTCCTCCCCTGGCTTTGTCGGGGGTGGGGGAGGGGGAGAGGGGTACTTAGGGCAGGAGGACGTGGCCCCACTGGCTATAACCCCTCTTTGGGAGGTGCCAGGAAGCGGTCAGGAGGAGACGGGATGTCCTCCTCCGAGGCATTTGTCAGCCACCAGGTGCTACTTGGGCCATCCCAGGCTTCTGTTGTCAGGTTTCCTTGCTCCCTTTCCCAAACTGCACCCCCACAGTGGAGTCAGCAGCCTGGAGCTCTGTCCAGAGAAGCAGGGGCTGCTCCAAGAGCAACTTTGCAGAGCTCCAGGCTCCAAGAGAGTGCCACAGATGTGGGAGAAGGCCCAGGGTGGGCTCACACAGGCCAGTGCCCCAGGAAGGCGATTTAGAAAACCCTCCTCCACACTGTGAGGGAGGAACCCTGAGAAGGGGGCTTAGAGGCTGTAAGGTTTTGAGACCTTCAGTTCCCCTTGGTGAATCTGTTCCTCTTGTATCATGCCAGGTTGGTCAGCTGGGGAGGTTGGATGCATGTCTCATTCTCTGTAAACATTAAAGCTTGTAAAGGCCGGAAGGGAGAGGGAAGACAGACAGGTAGACCGCCAGAGAGATTGGCTGGAAATGGCAAAAAGAGCCAGGATCATGTGCTTCTGGGGCCTTTCCCCTAAGCTAAGAAGAACGTATTAGTTTCTGGTTGCTGCTGTAACAAACAAATGTGGTGACTTAAAGCAGCACAGATGTGTTACCTCATGGTTCAGGAGGTTGGAAGTCTGAGCGGGTCTCACTAGGCTCAAGTCAAGGTGTCAGCGGGACTCCTTCTGGAGGCTCTGGGGAAAGTCAGCTTCCTGGCCTTTTCCAGCTTCTGGAGGCACCGCATTCCTGGGCTTGGGGCCCCTCCTCCTCCTGCAAAGCTGGCAGCAGCAGGGTCTTTCTCACACTAAACCTCCTCACTCTGCACCGACCTCCCTCTTCCACATTTAAGGACCCTGTGATTACACTGGGCCCACCTGGATAATACAAGATAATGCTCCTGGGGCGCCTGGGTGGCTCAGTCGGTTAAGCGTCTGCCTTCAGCTCAGGTCATGATCCCGGGGTCCTGGGATCGAGCCCTGCATCGGGCTCCCTGCTCAGCGGGAAGCCTGCATCTCCCTCTCCCACTCCCCCTGCTTGTGTTCCTGCTCTCGCTGTGTGTCTCTGTCAAATAAATAAAATCTTAAAAAAAAAAAAAAGATAACGCTCCTATTTTAAGGTCGACTGATTAGCAAACTTAAGTCCATCTGCTACCCTAATCCTCCTTTGCTGTGTAACCTGACATAGTCACAGGTCCCAGGGGCCAGGATGTAGACATCTGGGGGGTTGGGGGAGAGCATTGTTCTCTGACCACAGGGGCTCTCCCTACTCCGATTGCAAACACAGCCTCCCCCGAGATGCATGTGAACCTGGGACATGTCTTCAGTCTTCGGGGCCAGAGGATCTAAATTATAGCTTTGTGCAGCTGTCTGTGTGTTCTCATCTTATGTTGCCTAAGGTAAGACAATGCCCTGGGATTAAGGAGTGGAGTGAAAATGCCCTAACTAGGGAGAAGGGGAAGAGAGAAGTGCAGAGGGCCAAAGGGCTGGGGTCCATGATGCTTTGAAAGTAGAAGAAATCCTGCATGGTACCATGAGGGTTAACCTGAGGTCAGAGGATAGAACACTGTCTGGAAGGGAAGGGCCTGCAGCAAGACAGTGCTGCAGGTGGACGGAAGGGCAGGTGCAAAGTTGTCCCTGTGGCTGGAGCCCACATGGGAAGGGGGACAGGAGCAGCTGTAGGGGTGGGCAGGACTAGACCACGTGGGACCTTGTATGCGAGGCCGAGCCTCTCCAAGAAGCAATGGAAGTGTGTTAATGGGAAGGAGGGAGCATGATCAGATTTGCATCATGAAAATATCTCCCTGGCTGTTAAATAGAGAGTGAACGGGTGGGAGCCTGAGTGGAGACCACTTGGGACTTGGTCCAGGTGAGAAGTGTGTGCCTGTGCTGGGGAGGTGGCACGTGGCACAAGGTGGAGAGAAGTAGATGAACTGCAGATGCACTCTAGAGGTCAAACTGACAGAATCGGCGACAGGCTGGATGATGGAGCATGAGGGCTTGCCCACTTGGATGGGTGAGGGCTCTATGTACCGAAATGGGAACCACTGACACAGAACCGGCTTTCTGGGAGAACCCTGAGCCCTGGGTGTGTCAGGCTAGCGGAGTCTGGGAGACACTCAAGTAAGGGTGCACTCTGAGCTGGCCTGACCCTTGGGGACTTTGGCTGGAGGTGCCAGATCAGGCCTCCCTAGCATGCAGGTGGTGGCACAGTCGGAGCGTGGACGGAGTGGCATGGGGGCACAGCACAGGGTAAGAGGAGAAAGGCCAGGATTGAGCCCGCGGGAGCCAGGATATTCCATCACCCCCTGGAGGAGGCTGGAGCTGCAAAGGGGATGAGTTGGTTAGGAAGGGCTGGAGAGGCAGGAAGGAGACCTGGTGTGGGTGTCCCGTGCAGGACAGGGGCTGCTCAGTGGCGGTGAGGGTCCAGTCAACAGTCCCACATCCTACTGAGAAAGACAGGGCTGACAAAGGCCACCTGATAATTCGGTTGAATGAATTTGTCTGTGGAGAGAAAGGGGTAGGTCTTTTCCAGCAAGGAAAGGAAAGATCCAGAAGCATGAACAAGTTTATCAGGGAAGCACAAGAAGCTCTACTTGGCCCGAGGGTAAACCCATGATAGGGGAGCTAGGGGGATGTGGGGCTACAAGGCAGGTTGGCACCCAGTGTGAGCAGCCACCAGGTTAAGGGTCTGGACCTTGTTGAGCCTGCAGGTGGCTGCTGAGGTATCTGATAGGGTCAAGGTTTGTAATGCGGCATTGAGGCCGGACTCACAGACGGTCGGTGCAGAGGGGCACGGACGGAGCTCTGAGACGAAGAGGGGGCCTTTGCCGTGTGACTTGAGAGCTTGAGTGTGGTGAGGGGCAAACAAATGCAAGAGGCACTGAGGAGGGAATGAGGGTAGAAGCCAGGGGTACAATTCGGGGAGGACACCAGGGAGGAGCTGGAAGAACAAATTTGCCAAGGCTCTGAGCCTGGGGTGCTGGATCCCCATCAGCACCATTGGGAAATGCTGGGGCTGAGGAGTGTCTCTGGGTGGCAACCTCCAGTCCTCTGTCCCGCTCACTGAGCTGGCAGTGACCCTGGCACGGGAACCCAGGTGATGACCGTGTCCAGAAAGGACCTGGATCCACTGGGCTGGAAACTTCCTGGTAGGAGTCCATGGAGGGTGGAGCCAGGGCACGGAGAAGCGCAGCCAGGCATGAGTTGCTTGGAAAGGAAGGGGCAAAGGGAAGGCAACGCAGAGGTGCCGCTCGCGAGTCTGAGCTAGCAGCTGGGGGGCACAGAGAGCCAGGGAAGGGGGTGGCTGTCCAATGAGCCTCACCGGGGATCCTCCCTGTGAACCTCAGCTCTGCTCTAATGTTTCTGTAAATCAGATGTTCTCCGGGTCAGGCAGGGCTATGAACCTCACCCCAACACGTCTGTCTGTTGAAGCGAATATTGGTCCAGTATGGACCAACCACAGAAGCCAGTCTTGCCCACACCTTGTCCTCATTAGGGGCCCCTCCCCTAACAGAAGTCATTGTTGTAATCATTATTGAAAGTCCTGACCATGAGCCTCGGAATGTCAGCATAAACACGTTCACAATTTATCACGTTTCGCGTCTCAGCAAAGATTTTCGGCATGAGCAGAGGACACCCGCTATCTGTTATTAAATAAACAGAACTGTCGATGCAAGCACGATCTGCAAATCAGCCGCTTGTCAATGTGGGTTAGTCTCAGGCAGATGCTGGCCAGGACACGGGTATGATAGGAGGCCACGTTCACTCCTCACTTCTGAGACCACTTCCCGCCCAAGACTCCAGAATTGGTAAAGCGAGCAGCGATGTGTTAATCCCGAAGGGGAGTCACTGAATGGTAATCGTGTTTTTGGGGGGTGGCTATGGCAGCAAGAGCGGGAGACCTTTATTGTGGTTTCCATGGGAAGGACCAGGTGGGGCAGTAGGCAGGCATAGGACTGGCTAGTTGAATGACTGCCGTGGGCTCTGGAGCACGAGGACTGAATCAGCTGGTACCTGACGCTGGGGCGATGAGAGCAGGGGGAAAGTGGCCCCAAGCATATAGAGGCTCTCAGTTGGTTGGTTTGCGTATTAAAGGCACACTCCTTGGCTAGCAGTCTGCTCTCTCTTTAGAAATTAATCAGCCCTGGGAGGGGCAGTCCCTCCGGGGTCAGGTAGGCTCCAAAGTCAAGGCATCAGGATACGGAAGATAAAAGGCCTGGTTATGCAGCTGGGTTGGAGCAGAAAGGCCCAGGATGAGCTGAACAGAGGGAGTTGGCTAAGAGTGGGCTCTGCCTTCTTCACAGCACCTCCCGGTACAAACCCGCAGCCCCAGCACACGGGGGCTTTGGACGCCCAAGCGCACCTTGACTGCCAGTGCTCCAGCAGGTAGCAGTGACTGTGTCGGGTGTCCAGACTCCGTGGTGGTTCCAGAAGTGGGCCTGCAGGGCTCAAGGGTCTCAGGAGTCCTTGGTCAGCTGCAGGAAGGGGGAGGGGGCATGTGACATTGTTAATCCAGGGGAGGGGGCCTTGTCCTGGCCCTGCAGGCAGGAAGACCCCTCCCCAGCCTTCAGTGGCAGGTCCCAGCTCACAGTAAGGACCTGGCAGGCAGGGGTCCACCCCTGCAGAAGATGAGGCGGTAGTCATGGGCCCCCAGATTGCCTGCCAAGCCTGCAGAGCTCTGAGCCTGGAGGAGAAGCTCTGCAGAGCTGGCTCCTGCTGATTAATAAGGCTGGACGCTGAGTCACTCTGTGTGTCAACACCCACCAGCTCTTTCCAGCCTCATTCCCTAGAGAAAGTGACAGTGACACCTCTACCACCCGAGGCCACCAGCCACTGCCGGGGTGGCCACCTGGAGAAGCCTCAGCTTCCCCACCTGTGCCTGGCAACAAAGACACGCATCTGGCAGCCCTGGGGAGGATTCGTGATAATTTTTGCCAAGTGCTCCCTAAACCATAGGAACACAGCACAGACTCGATAAATGAAAACCACTTACCTTCGCTTTACACTTGTTACCTCCCGGGTAAACCCGCTAGTTTAGGAAGCACAGTTTATTTTTTTTTAAAGATTTTATTTATTTATTTGACACAGAGAGATAGCTAGAGCAGGAACACAAGCAGGGGGAGTGGGAGAGGGAGAAGCTGGCCCCTGCAGAACAGGGAGCCCGATGCGGGGCTCGATCCCAGGACCCTGGGATCATGACCTGAGCCAAAGGTAGATGCTTAATGACTGAGCCACCCAGGCATCCCTGGGAAGCACAGTTTATTTCACACAAGTGGTGCCACACTCGCTTGGATTTGAGTTTCCTTCCCTACAGAGGGGCACCTTGGTGCAAATGAAGCCCACCCCCCAAGTCTCCAAACCCCCACCCTCCCAGGGTGTAAATTGCTGCTGGCCTCTTCATCACTTTGGGGCCAAGAGGTGCAGGAGCCTTCTTGGGGTTTGTTGCAAACTTCCCTCCCTTCCCTGTGCCCTGGGGCTGGGGGCGTGGGACAGGCACACCCTTTCCTTCCTGTTTGGGGGAAACAACCCAGGTGGGCTGCAAGCTCAGGGAGCAGGTCCTGCCATTATTGTCCATGGATGCCCGGCTGCCTCCTCCCCAGCAACAGGCCATGCACCTGATTTTCCTTAATCCTCCCAAGGGCACCAAGGGGTCAGTAGTATTTTCACCCCCACTTTACAGGAGAGTAAACTAGGCACTTGAAGGCTGAGTACTCTGAAATTCTAACAAGCATGCCAGGCCTGGCCCTCTGCTGTGAGCGCCCAGCACGGGGTCTTCTCTTCCCTGTGGGCTGCTGGAAAAAGCTGCGGGTACCCCATTCCATGATTTTTCCCAAAAAGGAAATCTCTGCATTATTTTCCTTTATTTCTACAAGTGATTTTCTAGTTGCGTTGAACTGGAGCAGTGCAGCTCTGTTCTCTGTGTCTCCCCACCTACAGAAGCCAGTAGGGGAGACGCAGGCGGCAGACTGAGCTTCCCAACGTGGTCCCAGATGGTTCCCAGACCCGCGGGTGCCCGCGGACTCTGCAGACAGCTTTCCTAACACCCGGCTCCCAATGCTCTCAGCCCATTATCTGCTTTTGTTTTGTAAGTAGCTTGATGGAGACAGATTTCTGAAAATCTTAAGACGGATGAACAGGTTGGTTTCTTAGGGGATTTGCTCAGGAAATGAGATTTTGCCCATTTCCCAAAGGAGAAAGGCCATGTCTAAATTATTGATAGAAAACATGCCTCCTCTAAGAAGCCAGCATACAGCTGTCTGCGTGCTGAATGGCGCTGTTTGCCCTGTGCATTGTCTCAGCTCCCTGGCCTGTCTGCCACCCACCTCATCCTCCACTGGCGCTGCTCACAGACCCAAAGGGGCAGCTCCAACCCCACACGTCCCACCCAGCACTTCTGCCGAGGGGCCACGTTCTCAGTGCGGACCTGCCTCTCTCCGAGGAGAGGCCATGCATCTTCAGGTTTCTAAAAGTCACCTGCAGGAGATGTTGAATGGGTCTTGAGAACTCACTGGTGTAGGAGACACATCCCAACTATGGCTTTGAACCTAGCCCAGGCTGACTGTCTGTACTCAAGAGCCAGCTTTTAAAGAAACAGAAGGGACGGGAGCCAAGGCGCAGCCAAGTGGAGACTGCACGGCCACCCAGACATGGCCATCACTGAACTCCATTTCAGCTGAGTGTTGAAGAGGACATGGCATACGGTACCCAGCTCCATGGGGAGCAGCGCAGACAGCGCCTCTGCTACCCCTATGGTTTGCATTAGAAAGAAGACCAGCCTCCTCAGCGCAATCAGACACCAGCACGCCAACGTGGCCAGAAAACCAGGCAGTCAAAGGTGTGCAAGACCCATAGTCAGAGGGCTCTCCAGGGGCGACATCCGTCTCGTGCAGCACCATGCCCCTCCCACCTGAACTCGATAAATATTGTTGAATGGATAAATGAACTTGGAGACCGGGCAGCTGTGAAGTTGGGTGTGCTGTTGAGGAGGTGCACGGCCCAACGTGACATCAAGAATGATGGGGAGAACATCAGACCACGATTGCTTGCAGCTATTATCCCCATTGTGTTCTACAGACGGTTTTGTATCCATTTTCATAACAGCATGAAATAAAATAGAAATGTGTCAATAGATAGAAGTCAAGATCAGAGAGCAGGAAAGATAGAACAGAAAAATACAGCTGTGGGGCTTTGAAATTCAATTAGCGAGGTTGGGCCACAGTTTTTGCTGTGGTTTTCTGAACTTGCAGGCAGCCAAACAGGAAACATGGCTAATTTTATGATTCTCATCTTCAAATGTGGCTTAAAACCCAACTGTTCATCAACAGATTAATGGATGAACAAAAATGTAGTCCATCCACACAGTGGAATATTATCCAGCCATTAAAAAGGAGGGACATTCTCACACCTGCTACAAGATGGACAGGCCTTGAAAACCTCAGGTTACATGGAATCAGCCAGCCACAAAAAGACAAATACTCTGTGACTCCACTTACAGAGGTCCCTGGGGTTGTCAGATTCACAGAGACAGACAATAGAATAGAGGTTTCCAGTCGCTGGGGAAGGGGAACAGGGAGTTCATGTTTAATGGGGACAGAGTTTCAATTTGGGATGATGACAACGATCTGGAGACGGATGGATGGATGGATATACAACAAATGAGAATGTACTTAATGCCACTGAACTGTGCACTTAAAAATGGTTAAAGTTATAAATTTTGTTATGTATATTTGATCACAGTAAAAAAAAAAAATTCAAACAAACAAAAACAAAAAACAAACCCAAAACAAATAAAAAAAGTGGATTCAAAATGCTCCCCAGAGGAATATCCGTTCTCCCGAGGTCCTTCACTCAGAAAGGTATTTCTCAGCGTCTGGTCCTGTGACACCAGGGGGGCGCCCAGCTTGACGGAGAAGAGCATTGGAAAGGACACCTCTGGGAGAGGTGAGCATCCCAGGGGTTGGCATGTTGGGAGTAATGTCATGGAGGGTCACCCAGGGGGAGGGAAGTGCTGCTAGGCAGCTGGACAAGTGCCATGGCTGCTCTAAGGCATGTGGAGAAGGCTGCAAGAGGAGCATCCCAGGGCTGCCATGACAAACCACCACACACCCGGGGACGTTTATTCTCTCACAGGCCTGGGGGCCAGCAGCCTCCCTCTAGAGGCCCTAGGGGAGAATCCTTCCTGCCTCTTCCAGCTCCTGGCGGCCCAGGCTTTTCTTGGCTTGTGGCCACATCCCTGCTTCCCGCGCCTGTCCTCTGCCTGGTGTCTTCTGCCTGGTCCTTAGAAATACACTCACTGCACTTAGGCCCCCCCTTAATCCAGGGCGACCTCATCTTGACCTTTTAACAACTACATCTGCAAAGACCCTATTTCCCGATGAGGTCACATTCTGGGGTATGAGGTAGACATGCATTCCTGAGGGTGCTCTTCTACCCAGGACACCTGGCATCTTGTCCGTGTGCTATCGGCCCATGGGGTTCTGCAGACGTGTTGAAACAACCCGACGCTGGACTGGTCAACAAGGGTGCCTACTGAAATCTCTTCAGGGAAGGGCTGAAGGCCCACCGCCTGCTTCCCCTCCATGACTGGGGGACCCTGGGAATTTCCATGTCCATAGCAGACTCTTTGGACAGTGTTGACCTTGGGGACCTCTGGGCCTCAGTTTCCATACCAGGCTGACCCGGGGGCAGGAGGGTGATACACAGCAGTGCCTGTGGACACCTTAGATGCTGTCAATGCCCCTCGGCTGTGGGTGGCCACCTGTCCTGTGACCAGTGAGCTTACTTCCCTTCCCAGGTCTGTGCTGAGTTCAGCATCTTCCCCACGGCCCCTCCTACTGACGGCAAGGTGCCCAGAGACCCCACCCCCCAGACAGAGCCTCTTATATAGCATGAGCAATGACAGGCAGCACAGGGGCCACTGGGCTGGGCCTGACATTCATCAGGACGTCACAAAGCCCAACACAGCCAGGAGAACCAGCTGGCCACAGAAGGTCAGAGAAAAGCAGGGCCTGGGGAACAGATAGGAGGGTTTGCACAGATGCTGAGCCGCTTGTGTCCAGGGGCCGGTAGGCTCACTAATCAGCCAGGTAGGCTTTACCGGCCTTTGCCGTGTGCACTGGGTGAGTGTCAGCAGCGCTGTTATGACAGGGCCCCGGGGTGCATCCCTTGTCCCTTCCGGCAGGAGGTGAGTAAGGGGTGCGCCCTGCTCCCATTGGAGTGGCCCGAGGGGACCTAATAGGAAGGACTCTGGCAGGTGGGCCCTGAGCCCCCGCCAGGTTTCCTGGGAGAGGGATCTGGGCTGCTCCAAGCACAGAGTAAATGCACTCCTGCCCGGCTGCCCAGTGGAGGCCCATGGGAGGGGGGCGCTTCCCTCAGGCCTGAGTGGGCTGTGTGCTCAGAACCCAAGGCTGCCCCTGCAGCCACTCTGATGGCCAGAACCTGCTAGAACTTCCCAGTCTTTCCCACAACAGCTTGAGGTCTCTGAGATGTGAGTCAGCGCCCTCCCCTCCCCTTTCTCCCCTCCCTCCCCTCCCCTCCCCTCTCCTCTCCAAAGGTGAATTTCTTTTCAGAAGGAAAAAAAAAAAACACTTTAAATTGAAGTGGTTCTGCCATCATGATCTCCACCATCAAAAGTCACATTTAAGCCACCCACAGTTAATTTTTTATTTATAAAATTGTGCCCTTCACCTCCAATTCCCCTGAGAGAGAGAGAGCACAAAACAGGCCATTTATTTTATTTTAAAGATTTTATTTATTTATTTGACACAGAGAGAGACACAGTGAGAGCAGGAACACAAGCATGGGGAGTGGAAGAGGGACAAGCAGGCTTCCCGCAGAGCAGGGAGCCCGACGCGGGGCTCCATCCTAGGACCCTGGGATCATGACCCGAGCAGAAGGCAGACCCTTAACCGACTGAGCCACCCAGGCGCCCCAACACAGCTCATTTAATAAAATCCCAGGTAAGATGACAGGAGTCCCAGCGGGCAGGCAGGCCTCATAGAGCCACCGTGAGTCCCCCAGCGCAGTCTCCCCGGAAGGAGGGTGGGCAGAGGGGCCCCAAGGTCCTTCCTGGCACCAAAGAAAATCTGCCCTGACTGTCCCTGAGAGCCAGCGCGTCACCGCACACCTGGGGAAATGCAGAAGGAGCAAAGCAAAGCAAAGCAAAGTGTGGGCACTGGCCCTCTGAGTGCCCTGGACTGAACGAGTGTGACTCCCCCATGCCCAGGCTGACATCCTAACCCCCACTGTGATGGTGTTGGCCCCCCATG
This sequence comes from Leptonychotes weddellii, assembly GCF_054177405.1. Lineage (NCBI taxonomy): Eukaryota > Metazoa > Chordata > Mammalia > Carnivora > Phocidae > Leptonychotes > Leptonychotes weddellii. The sequence continues at coordinate 37,772,971 of NC_138385.1, forward strand.
AGGTCATGAGCGTGGGGCCTCATGATGGGATTAAGGTCCTTGTGAAAGGAGACAGGAGAGCTTGCTGTGTGTCTGCCAGGTGACAACAGCAGGAAGACAGGAAGCAGACTCTTGCTGGGACCCTGGGTCGGCCAGCACCCTGACCTTGGACCTCCCTGCCTCTGGCACTGTTCAAGCCACCCAGGTTGGGGCATTTTGTTATAGCAGCCAAGCAGATGAAGACCCTGTGTCTTCGCGGGAAGACTCCTCTCCCTGCTTCAGACATCCGAGCCTCCTGCAAAAATGGGTCTGTTGTCTCTGGCAGTATGCTTACCCCTTCAGCATCTGCAAGCATTTCCCTCCTGGACCCCACTGCAAGGAGAGGCCACTTTCTCTTAGCCCTAGAGCAACAGCACCTGTGGCTGACTCGTTTATTCTTGCCCGTGGAGCTAAGAAGGTGCTCAGGATAGGTTGTCCAAATACCCTACCCCAGAAGTGCAGGAGGCTCAGACCAGGTTGAACATGTGAGGGCCCCTTCCCTCACCTGGACATCAGGCACGATAATGCCTACCTCCTGGGACTGATGTGGGGTTTGTAATGCATTCTCATTGTCTGGCACATCATAGTTGCTCAATAAATAAGAGCCAAGATGGTGACCCGAGAGAAACACTTCAGCAAACAGGAGTCACAACCCACCGCAAATACGTGTTCTGCATTCCCTATATCTTTCCATTCCTGCCCATCACGGAGTGACTCAGAGTCCAACCGGGCGGGAAAGGGGGCAGTCCAGGATGCCATGGTGGTGGCAAATGAACAGCCGTCATGAGAGGGAAGCGTCTGTGCTATAACCTTATTGGAGGTTTTCTGGCAAATTGTTTGTCATGATCCACACTAAAAAGTGGTCTTACTAATGGACATGTGTTCTTGTCATTATAAGGGTGATACAAGCGAGCGGCAGTCTAATTTCTGAAGAACAAAACATGAACAGAAGGAAGCAGGGTCACAGCGGTCACCTGTGTCATCTGGATGGAGTTGGATAGAGAAAGGAACAAGTGCTCTTGAGGAGGAGATTTGCAGAGGAAAGCTTACGTGGGGTCGGCATGGAGGGGACTAAACCGAGGCTGTGGGTTAGGCCATGGGCTGGAACCTGGTGGGCACAGGTGTAAAGCAGAGCCAAGCAGGCAGGAGATGGGGGAAAGGATCTCCATGGGTGGATGGATCTCATCCACAACAGGGATTCCTTAGAACAAAGATCACTCTATGAAGGACCCAATCCCTTCTTTAAAACAGTAGTGCAGGAATGCCTGGGTGGCTCAGTCGGTTAAGCGTCTGCCTTCGGCTCAGGTCGTGGTCCCAGGGTCCTGGGATCAAGCCCCGCATCGGGCTCCCTGCTCAGTGGGGAGCCTGATTCTCCCTCTGCCTGCTGCCTCCCCCCTCCCCTTGTGATCTCTCTCTGACAAATAAATAAATAAAATATTTTTAAAAAATAAAAAAATAAAACAGTAGTGCAGCTCAGGTCCCTGGAGGCAAATGCTTACTGGCTGGTTCATTCATTCATTCAGCAAAAAAGCACTGCCTCCCCTGTGGGGCAGTCCCATGCCAGGCTCTGCCCGTGGAGTTTGCAGTCAAGTGCTGGAGGCAGCCATGCTGGACAGTGGAAGTCTCTACCCCTGCAGGTGGGGAGCAGCCCCACTCTGCATAATTCCATGCCCACCAGGGCCCCCCCGGGCAGAGTCACCACAGTCTTGTGGCTCCACAGACTTTGTGTGAGGGCCATTGTGATGGGGTTGGGCTGGGTGAAGACCCTCTGAGCTTGGTAAATGCGTCTTGCTCTGTTTGGACTTCGCTGAAGGGTCTTTCCACGAGCACACTTAGGGAGGTCAGCACCCCTGGCCTAATAAGCTGTGTCCCTCTAGGAACCTTATCATCCAGGCAAAAGTCACCATAAGTGATTATCCTGCCAAGCGGTGGAGAGCAGTGTTTGCTAACAGTGAGGCTGAAAATCAGTTCCATATTTCCCAACCCACGAGCTTGTCCTGGGGTGTCATCATCAAGGTCCCAGGTGCCTCCCTCTCTCTCTCCATCCCTCGCCCCCAGAGTGGGTGGTGGGGCAGGGTAGGGGACATGATAAAGTAGAAGAGAGCAGGAAGCCACTGTTCATCCCAGAAGTGCAAGGCAGGCCCCATCCATGCCCATCCTTGTCTGACTCACACCTGGAGGGTGGCCGGGCCACAGCAGGAGTGGGTCCAAATGGGAGCTGCTTCCTTTTCACACAATGAGGCATGGGGGAGAACTCCATTACTCCAGAGATTATGTATCCTGACAGCGGACAAGGAGGGGCCAGGGGAACTCTTGGTCTGAAGCTCTGGGAAAACAGGTTGGACCTTCGTGTGCCATGGATGGTGGAGGCATAGTTTGTGAACCTCAAGGACCTATTTTCAGATCTATGACCTCACATGAGCCAGGCATCATATATATCACAGAGACGTGAACTGTCAGGAGCTCCTGAGGACTGTTGCCCTCAAATCTGGAGTAAAAGTTTCAACAGCCATCAAGACACAGATCCTCAGAATCTGAGTCCTTCAACCACCTGATAGGAGGTTGACCACAGACATGAAGAGCTGCACAGGGAGCGACAGATCCAGATATCGCTAGGCACCATGCTAGGCACTAAGTTACAGATAATGGCATTCATACAGTTGTTTTGTGGTCGTAACAACAATGTGTTTTAATGGGCTTCACAACAGGAACTCTTCCTTCTTTCCTCATTTATCCCCTAAGAACAAAGTTGAAAAAAAAAAAAAAGAAATGGCCTGATTTCATACAGGCATTCATAACTGCCTGTGGACAGTAACCACAAGTTCGTGGTCTTGCTAATGTGTATTGCTGAGTGTTCTCAGCGATCCTGTGGGTGAAGCATTCCCATCCCCATTTTACAGAGGGGAAGCTGGGGCTCAGAGTACTTAATTGTCTTCCCTCCTACACCTCTGCCTTCAGGGGAAAGCAGCTCCAGGACATCTCTGGAGCAAGACCCACACTCACTGGGGTGGGGCAGGACCCCAGGGGCTTTACCTCGAAAAAAGCCAGAGCATGGCATCCTGAAATGGGAAAGAGGCGACTTTGATCTGGGATCCCTTTGTATCCTCACACTCAACTGAGTCCCAAACGCCTGAAAGTAGGACATGCTCTTCTTTCCAGGCCACTTTCGTCTCTGTTCAAATGTCATCAGGGTCTTCACAATGAAGTCACGTTTCCCTGGCAATATAGTTGCTCAAGCTGATCCTTCACAATGATACTGCCACTGTTCTTTCAGCCATCAGTTGCAGAGTCCTGGGAAGCTGCATCCTTTCAGCCACCCAAAACCAAGGTTTCAGTCATTTGGGTAAAAACCTCTGGCCTGGGATGTGATAATCTGTGACTTTCCAGCATGTGTTTGATTGACATCCATCTACCTGTTCATCCATCCATCCAACCATCCATCCATCCATCCACTCATCCATTTAACAGGCATTAAGATCAAACTCTACATCATCCCTTTGGTTAAGTTTTAGGCTTCTCTAGAATGGAAACAAAGAAGTAAAATGTGAAAAGAGTAGTGTGGTGAATTCAGATGTTAAATCTAATAAGAGATGGTCATTTCCGTTAAGATTTCAGCCTGCTCACTCAGGTCTCCCATAACTGACAACTTATAAATATGGTTTAATGCCCTGGACTCCTCTCCACATCTCTAGTTACTCTCCTTTTTACATATACATGCAAAAATGTTCTTTGGAAAATTCTTGATACTTAATTCACATTCCCTGCACTTGCCATCCAACTTGGTCTTCATCCCTCATCTAATGGGGTGCTGTTCCCCCATGCTTCCACAGAAATTACACTTGCCAATTCTACAACCCAATCTTTGTTACATGTATAGATTAGGAAGATTTAAATGATTGTTCAAATGAAGACAAACATGTATTTCACCCAGAGGAAGAGATTTCTGTCCCTCATGACAGAATAAATTGCCTGGGTATAGATAAGGATTTTAATGCAGTGGGATCAGTTATGTACAGGCTAGAGTTGTAAATACTCTTCATAGACTCAGAGTCAGATAACAGGAAGGCTATGCTTCAGACAGTGGTCTTTCAAATGAACTGCACATTTTCCCCAACATGTCTCTACTTTTCCTTCATTAAAAAGGATTTTGCAAATATATTTTGTGCATGTTAGCAATAATATTTTCTGGTCACTTCCATAACCTCTTTCAGAACTTATTTTTATTTCTTTTTAAAGGAAACTATGTATGGAATAAAATTATGTGAAATTATAATTATTATAATTATTATATATTATTATAAATTATAATGTTGTTGAGACTGCACCCCTTGTAAATACTTGGTCACCTTTTGCAAAAGGAATCTAAACAGTTGCAACTGAAGACACATTGTTATCATCTTATCTTTGGGAGATGTTGTTCCTTGTTGCAGATGGGTAATTTTCCTTTTTATCAGGGAATGTTTGTTGGGGGGTGGAGCAAGATGGCGAAGGAGTAGGAGACCTGGATTTCGTCTGGTCCCAGGAATTCAGCTGGATAGGGATCAACTGCGGAGAAGTGAATCCGAGGCGATATTTGGGAGGATAGACGCCAGGGGAGGGGGCCTCCGTCGGCCACTTCTGGCAAGTGATAGAGCCGCGGAGCACAAAATCAGAACTTTTAGAAGTCGGCTCCGCTGAGGGACGTTGCTCCAGTGGCTAAGCAGGGGGTGGAACCCTCACTGGGACAGTGTGGTCTCAGGACCCTCGGGGTCACAGAAAGACCGGGGGTGCCTGAGTGCGGCAGAGCTCCCAGGGATCAGAGCGGGGAAGCTGGCTGCAGAGACGGAGCCGAGGCGCGGGCTCTCAGCTCGGGGTTGCCATAAACTGTGATCCGCGGTGCAGTCGGGCCACTGCTCCTCCAGCAGGGACCCAAGAAGCGGCAGATCCGGGGAGACTCCCCTTCCTCCCCCGGGAGGAGCGGCGCGGGAGTGCACCACAGGGATCTGCTGGGTATGGGGACTCCAAATGGATTCTTGTGTCAGAGATAGAAACGCTTGGTCACAGGCCGGGTGAGCACAGAGTGCGTCCGGAGACCAGGGAGACGGGAGTGACTGACTGCTTTTCTCTGGGGGTGCACTGAGGGGTAGGGCCCCGAGTTCTCGGCTCCTTGGGGGCAGAGATTGGGAGGCCGCCATTTTCACTCTCGTCCTCCAAAGCTGTACGGAAAGCTTGCAGGGAACAAAAGCTCCCGAGAGCAAACCCGAGCCGATTACTTAGCCGGACCGGCAAGGGCGGGGCAATTCCACCTCCGGCAAAGACATTTGGGAACCACGGCAAC
>NC_138385.1:37778805-37789647 GCF_054177405.1 Leptonychotes weddellii
CGCTGTGAATTGTGTAAGACTGTTGAATCACAGGCCTGTACCTCTGAAACAAATAATACATTATATGTTAAAAAAAAAAAAAAAGAAGAAGAAGATAGCAGGAGGGGAAGAATAAAGGGAGGAAATTGGAAGGGGTGATGAACCATGAGAGACTATGGACTCTGAAAAACAAACTGAGGGTTCTAGAGGGGAGGAGTGTGGGGGGATGGGTTAGCCTGGTGATGGGTATTAAAGAGGGCATGTTCTGCATGGAGCACTGGGTGTTATACGCAAAAAATGAATCATGGAACACTACATCAAAAATTAATGATGTAATGTATGGTGATTAACATAACATAATAAAATTTTTAAAAAATTAAAATAAAGTAACACCTCAGAAACATTAAAAAAAACACACAGTCTAGTCTAAGAGTATATAATTTCTATAAGTTTATTAACTATGTGACATAACCACAAACACACTGATCATATCAGTTAAGGTAAATGCACTGAACTCACCTAGTAAAAGTGTTTTCAAACTACCTGTTGAAGGAAAATCCAAAACTATCCTTTTTCCAAAGATAAACCTAAAAGAAAAGAATTCATATACATTAAAAATGTTAAAATAAGGGAATATATATCAGGAATTGCCAATAACAAGAAAGCAGGTGTTATAATCTTGATATTGAGAAAGTAGAATTGAGTACAATGGGTTTAAAAAATTAATTTCTTACGCTAATGACTAAATTTCACAGGGATGATATGTGATATTTATACTTATATACATAATCATACAGTGAAAGTATCCATAGAGCAAAAACTACAGTAAGTACAAGGGGAAACAGGAAGAAACACACTAATAATAGATGATTCTAGCACACTTCCCTTAATCCAAAAATGGTCCAGTGGAGAAATATTTAGTCATTTTAGAGAAGACCTAAACAGCATAGTCCCAATGGCAGAGCTTATAGAGATACTGAATTGTGAGGCCTATTAGACAAGACACTTACTTTTCAGAAAAGCATGGAATATTCATGGAAACTGAAACAAATCTTGGACCCAAATAGAAATATAGATTAAAATTGCCGAATTTGATGAGGATAATGGTAATGAAAACACAACATATCAGAATCTAGCTAAAGCAGCTGTCAGAGGACTTTTGGATGCATTACATACCTAGATTGAGGGGTTAGAAGTACAAACTTACAGCTATAAAATAAATAAGTCATGAGGATATAATGTTCAGCTTGGTGACTGTCATTCTATGGTTAATAAATACTACCTTGCATATTTGAAAGTTACTAAGAAAGTAGATCTTAAAAGTTCTTATCACAAGACACAAAAATTGTAACTTTGAGAAGTGATAGGTATTAACTAAACTTATTGTAGAAATCATTTTGCAACATATACATATATCAAATCATATTGTACTCATTAAACTTATACAATGTTGTATGTCAATTATATCTTAATAAAACTAAATAATAAAATAAAATACCAATATACATAATAATAATAATAAATTAAACATTTAATTCAGAAAGCATGGTAAAGAGCCACAACTTAGAACATAAGAGTGAGATGGAAAAAATAGTTAAAAGTAAAGAAGAAATGGATGGGTTAAGGAACAACATCCCTGTTAAAGCTCAGAGCAGTTGGGATGAAAAGGCTGCAAAATTTGGCATTGTGGGTAATACAGCAAATACTGTGTTGGGATGTTGAGTGAGGTTTCCCCTTGAACTTTTCACACTGTTCCCTTGGTTGTAAGGATCAGGTTTGTGTGTACGTATGCCCACCATACATATACACATTATATATATACATACATTATATATACACACATTTATATGCATATTATATATTTTATATATGCATATATTATATATAATACATATATATGAATGTATGTATGCAAACAGAATGTTAAATTAGCAAGTGGGAGGATGAGGACACCTATTAGGTTTATGTGCATGTGTCTGTGTGTGTATTTGCGTGTCTGTATATAGTGAAAACATACAAAACAATACTATATGTTTTAGGGAAGCTCTCATTTAAAGTAAAAGCATAAAGGAATGCATAGGAACAATAATATTCTCATTTGGATAGTGATTATCTACAGGGGAGAAAAAAAGAAGTGTAAACATTTTTCTTAACCTGGATTAATTTCGTAGCTCATTATGCTTTTTCAGCGAATATTTCGTAAGTCACAGAGCTTTTAGGGGATGTAGTTTTATCATAAATATAATCCATACAAATTTTAGCAATATTTAACTTTGAGCCAAGCACAAAGGCTAAAAATATCAACAGCCAGCAATCTCATCATCACTAGAATTCACATTGTGATATTTCATTCTATAGGGTATTTTTTAAATGGGTGCTTGTACATGTGCTATGTATGCATTATATATACAATTCATATAACTATTATCATACTATATGTACAGATTGGTATCTCATGTTTTCTGCTATTTTTGGTTTTGCTTATATCTCAGTTTTAATCTTAAGTACTAACAAGTGGATGAAATCTTGATTATTGACAAGGATAATTTATCATCTAATTTCATTTTTTAAAGGTTTATTTGAGAGAGAGAGCATGAGTGGAGGGAGGTGCAGGGGGAGAGAATCTCAAGCAGACTCCTCACTCAGCATGGAGCCTAACAAGGGGCTCGATCTCATGACCCATGAGTTCATAACCTGAGATGAAATCACAACCGACTGAACCACCCAGGTGCCCCTCTAATTTCTTTTTAACACTTTACCAGATGACCCAACCCCAATGTTTTCAATACATCTAGTTGGAAATGCCATACTTGTAGTATATGAAATTATGTTATATGTCAGGGTCTGCTCATGAGCTTTCTACTGACTTCTTTTTATCTGTATGTCAATCGGGTCTATCCAAAATTTATAAAAGTATAGGCTCATGGAACATTGTAATACTTGGCAATATAATTCTCATTCCTATAATTCACCCTTTGGTTGGGTTGTATGGATAGTAGTAGTAGCAGTAGTAAACAGTAATAAAAAACAAAGTTTACAAGGCACATAACAAATAGATTACTTGATCTAGTTCATGCAACCAGCAAGTAATGTTTTCCAGTGTCAAACACCCATCCTTCTGACCCCAATGTCCACACCTGTAACTATGATTTCTACACTGAGTGTTTGTCCATGTCAGGCTGGAGGTCAATAAAGGAAAGGGACTCACCTAAAGTGTTGTGGTCAGTTGAAGTGTCTGGCCAATGGGATATAGGTGTGATGACTTTCGTTTGCTGTCTAGGTGACTCATCATTATTCTTCGTTCTTCTGTAATATTTCTTCCTGGGGCTCAAAAAGAAACTGCTTTACCCATGTCAAACGAAAAAAAAGAGACCAGAAAGTCCTTGAAATTAAAAGAATAATGAGGCAGAACCAAGATTCACTTGTTGCTGCCACATTTGCACATGCATTCTATTTCTAATCTTTTATTTTATGGGACAGAGAGATTTTCTCTTGGAACCAGGAATCACTCTTCTAAAACTCTGTACAGGAGATACCATGTAAAAGGACAAAAAGGCATAAGCATAAAACCACTCCTGAGAGAACAAATCATAACAACAGAACACTTGAAATAAGACAGATGTCCACAAATAAGAGGCTGGATGATTAATCTACATCCTACAGTACTATGGAAGCTATGAGAAGCAATGAGGACTCCTTCCTTATAGTGCTATGGAGTTATCTCCAGGATATATTGTCAAGCAAAAAAAAAAAAGCAAGGTTCAGAAAAATGTGTAAAGGTGCTGCTGCTTGATATGGTAGGTACCAACCACATGTGGCTATTTAAATTTATGTTGATTCAATTTAGATGAAATGTAAAATTCAGTTTCTCAGTTCCCACTTTCTATGTTTCAAGTGTTCTATGGCCACAGGTAGCTAGTGACTACCATGTTGGACAATGAACACTGAAAAAACAACAGAACTGATTCTCTAAGCCCTATGGGACAACTACAAAAAGTGTCTCTTACTTGTCATAGGAATAACAGAAAGAGAAATAAGGAAGAAATAGAACAAATATTTGACACAACGACTAAGAATTTCCCCAACGTAGTGTCAGTCAATAAACCACGGACCCAGGAAGAGCGGAGAACACCAAGCTGGATATGCACCAAATAAAATTATAACTTGGCACCTTATTTTTAAACTACAGAAAATCAAAGACAAAGAAAAAATACTGAAAGAAGTCAGAGGGAGAAACACCTTCCTTATAGAGGAGCAAAGAAGAATTATATGGAACTTATCAGAAGTGTGTGTGTGTGTGTGTGCATGCAAGCAAAAAGAGAATGAACTCAAATATTTAAAGTATTGAGAGAATAAACCCACCAACCTCAAAATCTGTACCTGCCAAATTATCCTTCAAAGGTGATGGAAAAATATAGACTTTCTCAGAAAAACAAAAATTGAGGAGTTTGTTGCCTGTCGACATGCCTCACAAGAAGTATTAGGGGATGTTCTTTTTTTTAAAAAAATTTATTTAAATTCAATTTAGTTAAGATATACTGTATTATTAGTTTCAGAGGTAGAATTTAGTGATTCATCAGTTGCATACAACGCCCAGTGCTCATTACAGCAAGTGCTCTCCTTAATGCTCATCATCCAGTTACCTCATCTCCCCACCCACCTCACCTCCAGTAACCCTCAATTTGTTTCCTAGAGTTCAGCATCTCTTATAGTTTGCCTCCCTCTCAGTTTTCATCTTATTTTATTTTTCTTTCCCTTCCCTATGTTCATCTGTTTTGTTTCTTAAATTACACATATGAGTGAAATCATGTGGTATTTGTCTTTTTCTGACTGACTTATTTCGCTTAGCATAATACCCTCTAGTTCCATCCACATCGTTGCAAATGGCAAGATTTCATTCTTTTTGATGGCTGAGAAATATTCCATTATATACGTGTGTGTGTGTGTGTGTGTGTGTGTCTGTGCATACCACAACTTATCTATTCATCTGTTAATGGATATCTGGACTCTTTCCATATTTTGGTATTGTGGACATTGCCACTATAAACATTGGGTACACGTGGCCCTTCAAATCACTATATTTTTATCCTTTGGATAAATACCCAGTAGTGCAATTGCTGGGTTGTAGGGTAGCTCTATTTGTAACTTTTTGAGGGACCTCCATATTGTTTACCAGAGTGGGTGCACCAGTTTGCATTCCCACCAACAGTGTAAGAGGGTTCCCCGTTTTTTGCATCCTTGCCAACATCTGTCATTTCCTGTGTTGCTAATTTTAGCCATTCTGACTGGTATGGAGTGGTATCTCATTGCGGTTTTGATTTGCATTTCCCTGATGGTAAGTGATGTTGAGCATTTTTTCATGTGTCTGTTAGCCATTTGTATGTCTTCTTTGGAGAAATGTCTAGGAACCCTTTTAACTAACTTCATATTTTTACACCCATCTGGGAGAACATAGAGTTTCTTAATTATTTCTACAGTCAGAAAAAAATATATGTTTATTTATTGCAAGTGGATGTTAAAGATCAAGTCCTTGTCAAGTGGAACCATTCATTGCTTTTAGACAAAAGCGAACTTCTCTAAAATGGGCCTCAAAGGCCATCACACAGCATGTAGCTGCTGGTGGAATGACATTCCACCTGCTAAACCTCTTCTCCATGATGAGATTAAAGCAGCTTCTCTACTTTTAGGTTAGTGTGTGTGAACCTCACAGGAGCTATTCCACAACATGCTTTTGTTTAATCTACAAACTAAACTGTGCCAGGCATCGTACTCCACCAGGGATGTGAGGTGTTGGAGTTTCCTGAGGACTGCTGCCCTTGAATCTGGGGTAGAAGCTTCAGCAGCCATCAGGACAAAAATTCTCAGAACCTGTCTCTTTCAGGCACCTGATATGAGTTCAGTCACTGGCATAAAGACCTGCACCAAGAGAGACAGATTCAGCAATCACTATGATTTACTTTAGTAAATAAGCACTCCCACCATGCTAGATCATAGGTTAGTGACAATACCATTGATTACAACTGGGTCCTGATCCTAACAACCAAGTGTTATAATTGATTTTTCACCAGGGCCTTTTTCTCCTCCTTTCTTAGTCTATACCCTAACAACAAAATTGAAAATGAGTAGGAAGTGGCCTGAATTCGTGTAGGCATTCATGATCTCACAGTAACCACAGGGCTTGCTCCCGTGTATCACTGAGTGTTCTCAGCAATCCTGTGGGTGAAGCATTCTCATTCCCACTGGATAGAAGAGGAAGTTGGGTCTCAGAGTCTTGTCTTTCCTCTCAGGCCTCCAACTTCAGAGGAAAGCCAGTCCAGGACACCCCTGGGGTAGTTCCCACACTTACTGGAACTGGACAGTACCCCAATGCCTTTACCTATGAGATATCCTGGACACCTAGTCCCAAAACGAGAAAGGGGCAATTTGGATTTGGTTTCTCTTTGTTTCCACACACCCCAAGACCATTTAGCCTTCATTGCTGAAACCAACACCCTCAGCTGTGTCTCAAACACTTGAAGGTGGGACCTTGTCAGGCCAGGACTGTCTCTATTAAAATGTCCACATGGCTGCCACAGTGATGTCAGGTTTCTATGGCAACCACAATGCTCAGGCCAGTTCCCCACACCAGAAATGCTTCCCATCTTGTAGCCCATCAGTTGATGGTTTTTAAGAAGCTGCATACTCTCAGCTACCAAAGACCAAGGGTTCAGTCAGTTGCCATGAAGACTTCTGCCTTGGGACATAAAAATCCATGACTCCACAGCCATGTTTGACACTTCCTGCATCCATCCACCCATCTGTTCATCCACTCATCTGGTTAACATGCATTAAAACCAAACTCTACACCATCCCTTTGGTTAAGTTTTACACTTCTCCAGAATGAAAACAAGGAAGTAAAGTGCAGAAAGGGTGGGATAAGTAAATTCAGAAGTTAAGTCTAAGAAGAGATGGCTCCTACCCATTAAGATTTCAACCTGATCAAGTCTCTTATAAGTGATGATTTAAAAGTATGCTCTAATACCCTGGGCCCCTGTCTACATCTCTAATTACTGCTCTCTTTGCATATATTCTCGCCTTTGCACCGAAATTCTAAGAATTTTTGATAAGCAATTGAAATCTCCCGATTCTCCCCTCCAACTGAATCTTCATCCGTTATCTAACGGGAATGTGTTCCCCCGTGCTCCTACAGAGATTACACTTGACAATTCCACACCACCTCTTTGTCACTTGCACAGATCAGGAATGTTGAAATGATTGTTCAAATGGAAAAACAAAAATGTTTCCCCAAGAGAAAGGAATGTCCTTTTCCAATAATAGAATTCAATTGCTTGGGTATAGACAAGGATTCTATTGCAGTGCAATTTGTTATGCAAATGCTAGAGATTTAAATATTTTCTGTAGTGTTAGGGTAAGCTAACTGGAGGGTTATGCTTTAGACAATGCGTTTTCAAATGAAGCCCATATATTCTCCAGCATAGCTCATATTTTGCTTCGTTGAAAAGGATTATGCAGGGGTGCCTTGGTAACTCAGTCGACTAAGTGACTGTCTGCCTTGGGCTCAGGTCATGATCCCAGGATCCTGGGATGGAGACCCACATCAGGCTTCCTGCTCAGAGGGGAGCCTGCTTCTCCCACTCTCTCGCATGTGCTCTCTCTATCTCAAATAAACAAATAAATTCTTTAAAAAAAGGATTATGTAAATGTTTGTCCATGTTAGCAATAACATTATGCTCATTTCAGTAACCTCTGTATTATCAGTTTTTTATTTCTTTTTATGAAACCAAGTATGGAATAAAATTGTCTCAATACATAATGTTCCAAATTGCACACGGTTAAATATATTGCCTAAATGCATTTTCTAGGGGCGCCTGGGTGGCTCAGTCGGTTAAGCGTCTGCCTTCGGCTCAGGTCATGATCCCAGGGTCCTGGGATCGAGTCCCGCATCGGGCTCCCCGCTCTGCGGGGAGCCTGCTTCTCCCTCTGCCTCTGTCTCTCTGTCTCTCATGAATAAATAAATAAAATCTTTAAAAAAAAATAAATAAATGCATTTTCTAATATACCATATTTAGACAATAAATGGTGGTGATACATAATGGCAGAGATAGGGAATGAAGTTTCCTGCCTGTAGAGTCAAAATTCTTTTTTTCTTCACCATAGAAATCATGACGCTAAAACTTTTTGGATGGGTTCATTTTTTAAAAAATGAGAAAATAAGTAAATATGAATCCATACTGATATACATAAATGTTTAATTAATAAAAATGGGCCACAAGTGGCAAACTGTCTTTATCAAATAATTTAAAATAATATATATAGATACTCTGCCTCCATGGGGTGAACTTTAATCTGCCTCCCATCTCTGAAGGCAGGACAGAATTAGTGACTTCCTTCTAAAGAATAGAGTAGGTGAATGGCAAACAGTTACTGTACACTGGAGATATTAGACAAACACCACCTTAACCCTGTGATGAGGGTCAGCATCTTTAATGACCCAATGATATCAGATGGGTCTTATGTCCTCCTTAATATGAGGTGATGAGAAGGAGACTTCAACTGTGGTATTCTAACCCATAACCACAGTCTGTCTAATCAGGAGAAAAATAACTGACTACACCTGCACTCCTGAAGACTGTCAGGATCATGAAAACAGTCTAGGAGTTTCTCCTGGAGAGTTACTATATGACTCAGCAACTCCACTCCTAGGTACACAGCCAGGACAAATGACAACATATGTCTACATAAAAACTAGTATACAAATGTACAAAGATAGAATAATTATTCATAATATCCCTAAGTGGAAACAACCCAAATGAATAGATAAAAAGTGAGGCTTATTATTTGGTAATAAAAGAATGAAGTACCGATACATGCTACAACATGGATGAACCTTGAAAACATTATGCCAGTGACAGAAGCCAAATATGCAAAAGACCATATATTGTGTAATTCCATTTATATGAAATATCCAGAAAGAGGCCATCAGTATAGTTGTGTCCAAGGAATTCCCTCCTTTCTATCCTGACTTCCAGAAAGATCTTCTAGTGGGGTTGGGTCACAGCCTCTCTTCCCACTTTCAGGCTCCACAAACGTTCATGCTGTAGTTCAGACTTTTGTCACAAGGTGGTACCAACGTACCACCACCATCAAACTTTCCTAAGAAGTGTCTGCAAGGAGTAAAAAAATAAACATAAGCTTTAAAACACAGGTTTTGAAGCTATGTAGAATGTTCTAATTCTGTCTGAAAAAACTGATAGGGGTAAAACAAGACTGTAAAAAATATACTCCTGGGCCTGCAGAGGATGAAACCTTAGGTGGCAGTGGCATGCCTTGGCAATCTGTGGCAGGTGTGTGAAAGGCTGTGCAGATGAGAACAGGGGGTAGGAGCCTGAGAGAGGATGGAGCAGCAGAGCGGGGCCTGCACAGCTGTGTCCTGTGTCATTGACGGGGGCTGACAGACAAGGGGTGGGAGAAGGTCTGGACAACCTGTACAAGGGTGGGAGAATGGATGATGAATGCCCTGTTCTCTGATAGGGTCTCTCTGAAGAATCCATAGTGAACATCAGCTGATAGTGATGAGGAAAGCTGTAAATCAATGAGCTTGATGTAGTTTTGGTTCCACAGTATATGGAATTACTTTAACATACATATGAATTTTCCAAGTAGAATTGGTATCATGGTAAACAAACCACTTCGTGATATTTTTTAGCCTTTGTAAAATGTACTCCTTTTCATTATTGAAAAAAAAAGTGGAGGAAATATGATGCCACCCAGTGTTCACACTTAAGATAGAGCCTCTGAGAGTCTCAGACCAGGGGACTCAGCAAAGGGGAGGGAGGAAGGAGGTTGGGAGCTTGACTTTATGGGATCAGCTGCTTTCTGGATTTTTACAGCTGAATTTTTGTTTAACTGGTACAATCCCTCTGTATCCATCACTTTTCTAAGATATAAAAAAAAACTTTTCTTGGGATATCTAAGCCTGAGATTGGAGGTCCAGCTCCTGTCTGAACTGAGAATAATGCTGCAACTGTGAGAATGTATGGAGGTGGTAGAGTTGGATGGGGATATAGAAACACACACACACACACATACACACACATACACACACACAATTTACATTCATCACTTGGTACAAAAAGGGTACCCTGACACTTCCTCGGTACAGTTAAAGCAGATGGAATTTTTCCAGGGCAACCCTTAACTATGTTTCTGCCAGCGATTGCCCTTCCTTACTTCACATATATATGTAAGCTCCCTCTTATCTTGCATAACTGGGAAATTAGGTCTTTTCTTCAACTGAGTAGGTTTATAAAGTACAGCACCATTGATTACTCATTGGATCTGATATATTATTAAATCCAGATCAAAACCTCACGTTATTAAACCTGTCTTTCATGATCCCAAAGGCACTTGAGAATCCAAAATTGTCTCAGGATCATTGATTTTTGCTGGACAGTATTAAGTAATATAGAAGGTTTGCTAAGTCTGTGCAGCTCTGGATAGTCATTCTGGAAACAGTTAATCTGAATAAGGTGCATGACATTTTTAGGCTCTGTCACAAACAAGGTCCCGTTTCCACTGACCATTTATTTTATTTTTTTTATTATTATGTTATGTTAATCACCATACATTACATCATTAGTTTTTGATGTAGTGTTCCATGATTCATTGTTTGCGTATAACATCCAGTGCTCCATGCAGAACGTGCCCTCTTTAATACCCATCACCAGGCTAACCCATCCCCCCACTCCCTCCCTTCTAGAACCCTCAGTTTGTTTCTCAGAGTCCATAGTCTCTCATGGTTCTTCTCCCCCTCCGATTTCCCCCCCTTCATTCTTCCCCTCCTGCTATCTTCTTCTTCTTCTT
>NC_138385.1:37789747-37817814 GCF_054177405.1 Leptonychotes weddellii
CAGTTTGTTTCCTGAGATTAAGAATTCCTCATATCAGTGATCCACTGACCATTTATTTTAAACCTATGCTACAGCAAAGAATCCAGCTACTCACATTAGATGCATCCTGGGTCAGGTTTCCATCCTGGTACTTCCCCCATGTCTTTGGACTTTAGAGCAATTACTCTGATTTGGGCCAAGATAATGCCACAGACCAATGAGGAATGATGCAGGAGCAGATGACTGGAGTCACCAATGGCCATGCCTGCAGACACCAACAAAGCTTTCAAGAGAGAGTGGGAATCTTTGGAGCTCCCAGATCACCAGTGACACTTGATGAAGTCAAAGAGGAGCTCATGGTCAAAGACCTCCACTTGGAAGCCATATTTAAGAAGGAATTGCATACCTCTATTTTTTTGAAGACCCAAAGGCACTAGCTATGTCAAAAATCAGAGGAGCACTTAACCTTGTAACTGTTGTGAGAGCTGGAGCTTCTCAGCATAAAAAGGGGAATGCATGAGCTGGTGTGTGTGCAGCAAGGATTTTTCTCTGAGATGAGATCCCCTTTATGTCTGAAACTAAAAGAAATGTGAGAAGTGTGTACTGGGTGACTTACCTGGAAATAGTTATTATTGATATGTTTTAAATTTTCCAGTTATTGATTCTAGTAATGAAAATCAGATAAAGAGAAAACTGAGGCTAATGATAATATACAAAACTTTGCAAAAATGCAGTCTGTTCGAAAAGCATTGTCAATTACTACATACTTCTATGATCGGTCATCTTGACTTCTACCACAGTAAATCCATGTTTTCTTGGGATCCAAATGTGCTGCACTTTACCTTTAATCTTGTGTTAGTGTTTTTGTAACTCTTTTTCCACAAATAATACATTTTCATTACCAAAAATGTAGCAACTATGGATCAGCAAGTGAAGCTCCCTGTGTTGTTTATTTTATGCCCACAGAATGACATACAAAGTATGTCAAAACCTTATTCAAAGAAACACTTTCCAGAGCCAGGACAGATTAACCAACCATCTACATCACTTAATATCGTCCATCAAAAACCAGTGACCTTGAGACCTGGCTGGATTCTAAAGTGTCTTTTGGGTTATCAAGGACAGGTGAAATAAGGTGAGGTCTTGATCTGGGGTTCAGAATATATGAAATCCACTGATAAATCAATGATGCTACACTGTAGATGGATACTCAGTTGAAGAAAAGACCTCATTTCCCAGTTATTCTGGATAAGAGAGCTCACATATCTATGTAAAAAGGGAGAGAGGGCAATTGTTGGTGGACACATAGTTATCTGACCCTGACTCTATGGAAGGTATTTACAACTCTAACTTTTAGGTAACTGACTGCATTGAAATACAATCCCTGTCTTACTCAAGCAACTGTATTCTTTCCTGGAGGAAGCAAATCCTTTTCCTGTGGGAAAATACTTTGTCTTCATTTGCACAATCATTTCGACATTCCTGATCTCTACATGTGACAGAGAGATGATAGTTGACTTGGCCAGAGTAATTCCTACGGAAGCAAGGGAGAACATGGCCTGGTTACATGAAAGATGAAGACGGAGTTGTAGGACAGGTGCAGGGAAATATGCATTGAGTATTGAGAAATCTTCTTAGAATTTTGGTGCAAAGGTGAGAATATATGTAAAAGGGCTGTAACTAGAGATGTAGGCAGGGTCCCAAGGATTCAAGCAAATTTTAAAATCATTAATTCTAAGAGACTGCATCGGGTTGAAATCCTAATGGGAAGGAGCCATCTCTTCTTAGATTTAACATCTCAGTTGACTACACTACCTTATCCATACCTGACATCCTTGTTTCCATTCTGGGGAAGCCCTAAACATAATCAAATGGTGTAGAGTTTGGTCTTAATGCCTCTTAATTAGATAAATGGATGATGGATGTGGGAAGCGTCTAAGATGTGCTGTGAAGTCACAGATTTTTATGTGCCAAAGCAGAGCTCTTCATGAAGCTGATGAACCCATGGTGTTCAGTGGCTAAGAGGATGCAGTTTCTCAGGGCTCTGGATGGCTTCAAGATGGAAGGCACTGAGGGTGTATGGGACTGGCCTGAGGGTCACCAAGGAGACCTGATGTCATTGTGAGGATCATGATGACATTGTAATAGACACAATCACTGCCTGACAAGAAGAGCAAGAACTTTCTTTAAGTGCTTGAGACTCAGCTGAGGGTGGATCTTAGAGGGGGGTGCTCATCTGTCCTGGGGTGTGAGGAAACAAAGGGATTCAGAACCAAGTCTCCTCCTTCCACCTTTGGGGCTCAGTGCCCTGGATGTCTGAAAGGTAGTCATGGGTTCCTGCCAACTCCAGTGAGTGTGGGTCCTGTTTCAGGAGTGTCCTAGAGCTGCTTTCCTCTAAAGGCAGAGAGGGGTGCAGGAGGGAAGACAGGTAAGGCCTCTGAGTCCCAGCTTTCTCATCTGTCAAATGGGGATGAGAATGCTTCACCCACAGGTTTGCTGAGAACCCTCAGTGATACACATGAGCAAGTCCATGGCCCTGTGGCTACTGTGGGATCATGAATGCCTATATGAATTCAGGCCACTTCTTACTCCTCTTCAATTTTGTCATTAGAGGACGAAGGAAGAAAGGAAAAGAAAAAGGTCCTGTGAGAAGTCTATTATAACATGTGGTTGTCATGATCATGACCCAACTGCATCAGTGTCATGTCACTAAACTAGTGCCTAACATGGTGCCAAGCATGTAGTTACTCCAGTAAAGCATAGTGATTTCTGGATCTGTCTCACCCTGTGCAGCTCTTCATGCCAGTGGCCCAGCTCATGTCAGGTGCCTCAAGGAGGCAGGTTGTGAGGTTCTGTGTCCTGATGGCTGCTGAAGCTTCCATTCCAGACTTAAGGGCAGCAGTCCTCAGGAGACCCCAAAACTTCACATCCCTAGTGGGATGTGAACCCTGGATCAAGTGGGTTCATTGATATGAAGAATATCATGTAGTATAATAGCTCCGGTAAGGCTCACAAACGAGGCTGAATGTAGAGAAGCCACTTTGATCTCATGATGGGAGAAGAGGTTTCGCAGGTGAAATTTCATTCGGTCAGCAGCTACAAGCTTAGTGTAATAGCCCTTGAGCCCCATCTTAGAGAAATCTGCCATTGTCTGAAAGCAGTGAATGGTTCCACTTGATGAACACTTGTTCTTTAACATGCACTTGCAATAAATACACATGTATTTTTTCTTGCTGTAGACATAATTAATCCTACGTTCTCTCTGAGAATGTGAAAATATGCATTAGTTTGAAGGGTTCCTAGCAATTTGAGATTCTAACATGTCTTCTTTCCTGGTAACCATGGTTTTATCTGTTTGGTAAAGAGAATTTTTTAGGACCCTAAAATTTTTCAAGTGTTAGTTTAAAATGTCAGTTAAAAGGATGTGGAATTTTATAAAATAATAATGACCTGTGTATCTTTGCCTTATTATCGTGATACCACGTAATATCGCTTATAATAATCAGAAATTCTTAAACATCATTATGATTATATTCCCAGGACATCACAGTTAGATTTATAGTTGCCAACCACACCATGCCCCGTCTCCAAGCAACCACCAATCTTTTGTCAATAGATTAGTTTTGATTCCTTATAATTTTATGTCCGTGGAATCATACAAGTTGCATTTTATTTTCATCTGGCTTGTTATGTTCAGCCATTTATTTGTTTATCGATTTAAATTATCTTTTATTTGACATAAATATATGAAACATTTATGAACATTTGGGAAATGCTTCCTTGAATATTTAATACCTAATATATATTAAAGAAGACTTCTGTTCAGGAATCATGTAGATTACCATTTCTTTTGTGAATCACCAAATTATCCAATTCGTATACACTGAAGTAGAAAAACATACGGGATTCTCTTCAGATTTAAGATTATAGTAAATATTTAATATGTGACTATAACAAGTTGGAGTTATGAAACTGTCCCCAAGAAAGGAAAATAGAAATATTAGCCTTTCTTTCTTTTATAAAGGAAAATTTTGTGCTTTGGTGATGATAAAAACCAAACCATAGGAATTGCTTGTTTTGTTTCCTACAAACATATTTAACTGAAGAACAGTCAAGTAATTAAGAAAATAATAATCATATAAATATTTTTAATTTCAGAAATTTATTTTATACACATTCCATGTAACGCATGTCTTTAGATACACTTTCTTGCATCTACATGGGCTGATAAATATGTAAATTTTACCCTACATACATTTATTCATTGAAAAGAATTTTGCAAATGTATTTTATACATGTTAGCAATAATCTTCATGGTCATTTCAGTAACCTCTGTCTTATCTGTTTTTTTATTTCTTTTAAAAGATTACCAGTATGGAATAAAATAAAGATTACAAGTATGAAATAAAATAGTGTGTAATTATAATGTTCCAATTTCTGATATGGTTAAATATATTGACTGAACACATTTTCTAATATGCCATATTTAGACAATATAATGGTGGTGATAAATAACGGTGGAGATAGAGAATTCTTTTGCAGGTTTCTGAGTGTTCAGTTAAAATTCTTTTTCTGCACCATAGAAATCATGATGCTAGACTTACTTTGGGGATGTTTCCATGAAAAAAAAAATCTACAAAATATTATACATGAATCTAAATATATAAATAAATATAAATGTAAAAAAAGTTTGAATTAATAAAAAGTTGTCTTTATCAAATAATTCCAAATAATATACATAGATACATCACCTCCGTGAGGTGAGACGAAATTCCAATTTACAAATCCAAGGCCGGGGCAGACCTAGTGATTCTTTTCCAAAGAATAGAGTAGGTGAATTGAAGTTACCGTACACTGGGGAAGCTATACAAACACCACCTGAACCCTGTTAATAAGGGTCAATATCCTTAGTGACACAGTGAGGTCAAGTGGGTATCACCTCCTCCTAAATATGAGGTGATGAGAAGGGCACTTCAATTCTGTGGCCTTTTTTTTTTTAAAGATTTTATTTATTTTTATTTGAGAGAGAGAGAATGAGAGAGAGGGAGTACATGAGAGGGGGGAGGGTCAGAGAGAGAAGCAGACTCCCCACTGAGCAGGGAGCCCGATGCGGGACTCGATCCCAGGACTCCAGGATCATGACCTGAGCCGAAGGCAGTCGCTTAACCAACTGAGCCACCCAGGCGCCCAATTCTGTGGCCTTCTTTGCCAAAACCCATAACTGCAGTCTAATCAGGAGAAAATTAACAGCCTATGCCTGTACTCCTCAAGACTGTCAGGGTCATGAAAACATTCCTCAGACATTTCAACAGAGAGTTACCACTGGATCCAGCAATTCCACTCTAGGTACACAGCCAGGAGAAATGACAACATATGTCTACTTAAAAACTTGTACACGAATGGACATAGCATCATTATTCATAATAGTGGAAAGAACCAAAATATCCACCAATTAATAGGTAGATAGATAAAATGTAGCATATTATTTGGCAATATTTTTAAAAAGGAGAATGTAGTACTAATACCTGCCGTAGCATGGATGAAACTTGAACACGTTAAACTAAGTGAAGGAAGCCAAAAAATGCAAAAGATGTGTGATTCCATTATATGAAGTGTCCAGAGAATGGCTGTCAATATGCTATACCCAAGGAACACCGCCCTTTCCATCCTGACTTTGAGAAAGCTCTGTCTGTAGGATTTGGGTCCCAGACCTTTCCTCCCGCTTTCCTGTGCCTTACTGTTCAAGCAGCAGTTCAGGCTTTTATCACAAGGTGGCACCAAAGGACTACCATAATCAAACTCCTCTCCTAGACTTGTCTACCAGGAGTAAAATGAAATAACAATAATTTCCCTCAAAACTCAGGATTTGAACCTATACAGAATTATTTTATTTCTGAAAAAAAAACCTGTTAGGTGCAAAGGGAGATTATGAAAACATATACTCTGGGTTTCTGCTGACAATGAAACATAGCAGGTATGCCGTGGCAGCGCAGGGCAGAACAGGAGGTAGGTAACTGAGCGAGGATGGAGCATCACAGCAGATCTGAACAGCCGTGTCCTGTGTCATGGACAGGGAGTGACAGGCAGTGGGTGAAAGAGGGTCTGGACAGCCTGCACAAGGGTGAAGTAATGGAGGGTAAACACCCTGTTCTCTGCTAAATCTGTGCTAGTTCTGTGTATTCATTCTTTTTTTTTTTTTAAGATTTTATTTATTTATTTGAGAGAGAGAGAGAATGAGAGACAGAGAGCATGAGAGGAAGGAGGGTCAGAGGGAGAAGCAGACTCCCTGCCAAGCAGGGAGCCCGATGCGGGACTCGATCCCGGGACTCCAGGATCATGACCTGAGCCGAAGGCAGTCGCTTAACCAACTGAGCCACCCAGGCGCCCCTGTGTATTCATTCTTTTTTTTTTTTTTTAAAGATTTTATTTATTTGATACAGAGAGTGAGAGAGCACAAGCAGGGGGAACAGTAGAGGGAGAGGGAGAAGCAGGCTCCCCGCCAAGCAGGGAGCCCGATGCGGGGCTCAATCCCAGGACCCTGGGATCATGACCTGAGCCGAAGGCAGACGCTTAACCATCTGAGCCACCCAGGCGCCCCCCTGTGTATTCATTCTTAAAAGAGTTTATTTAATCGAGGTTTTGACACATTGGCTATTTATGTCATTCCATAAGCTCAAAATGAACAACACAGGGAGCTTCACTTTGCTCATCCATAGTTTCTCTAGTTTCAGTAACAAAAATACATGATGTGTGTAAAGAAAGGTATAGAAACACTAAGAAAAAAGTAAAGGTAAAATGCACAACGTTTGGATCCCAAGAAAACAAGAAGAGATGGTGGTTAGAAGTCAGGCGGACTGCACGTAATGATTAGGTTTAATTGACAATACCTTTTCCATAGACTGAAATTTTGTCCTGGGTTGCATATTATCACGACCATCGGTTTTCCTGCTTTCTCTGATTTTCATTACTAAAGTCACCAGTCTTTGGCTATGAGCTCCTCTTCAACATTTTCTTTTTTTCTTTTAAAGATTTTATTTATTTATTTGAGACAGAGAATGAGAGAGAGAGAGCACATGAGAGGGGGGAGGGTCAGAGGGAGAAGCAAGCTCCTTGCCGAGCAGGGAGCCCGATGCGGGACTCGATCCCGGGACTCCAGGATCATGACCTGAGCCGAAGGCAGTCGCTTAACCAACTGAGCCACCCAGGCGCCCTCCTCTTCAACATTTTCTAACGCCCACTGGTGATCTGTCAGCTCCAAAGCTTCCCACTGTCTTGAAAGCTCTGTTGGTGCCTGCAGGCATGGCCATGGCAGCTCCGGTAATCTGCTCCTGTATCATTCATGACTGGTCAGCTTAGAATCAGAGTAAATGCTCTGAAGCCCAAAGACACTGAGGAAATATCAGGATGCATAACTTCTGCAGGATGCATCAAATGTGAGTAGTTGGATTCCTTGCTGTAGCATAGGCTTAAAAGGGAGGACAGTAGAAATGGGACCTTGATTGAGATAAAGCCTGAAAATGTCAAGTTGACTCATTTACCAATAAGAATCGCAAGGGGAACCTTTGTTACATTGCCTTTCATCATGTCTGTGAGCATAGTGTGATGAGTCAGAGAAGGAAACACTACCTTCTTTTTAGGTTTCCTGAAAAATCCATCCTCTTTGTCATTGAAGTAATATTTTCTGTCTAGATAAGTGGGAAAAGTCATCATATCTGTAATTTTGTTTTATTTTCCTCCCAAAATATGTTGATATTTTAACCCCAGGTACCTATGAATGAGACTGCATTTGGATATAATGTCTTTGCAGATGTGATCAGGTTAAGATGAGGTCATTAGAACAGACCCCATTCTATAGGACTTATGTCATTATAAGAAAGGGAAAATGCCATTGAAGACAGAGACAGGTGGGGAGAACATGTGATGACAGAGGCAGAGACTAAAGTGATGTTGTTGCAAGCAAGGACATCAAGGATTGATGATCACGACCGGAGGCCAGGAAGAGGCCAGGAGGATTCTCCCTAGTGTCTCAAGGTGCAAGGCTGTACTGAAACCTTGATTTGGGTCCAAACATCCAAAACTGTGAGAGACTCAAATTTCTGTTCTTTTAAGCTACTCGTTTGTGTACTTTGTTACAGTACCCATGGAAATTATTATACTACCTTAATTTTAGGTTTTTCTTTCTTGGATATGTTTCTTTGCTGTGATAAACAATAAGGCTGTCTCTTATGATACGAGCAGCAGTAGCATATACTGGTTGCATGTATTTACTCAGGAGCCACACAGCCTGTGCTTAAATCTAAGCCTTGAAACTTGCTAGCCCTGCCTTCGCTGTGCCTCAATTCTGTGATGTCTAAAGTTGGGCAAAAATAGCTCCTCCTCATAGGTTGTGGTGAGGATTAATGATTAAGTATAGATTTAGCACATATAAAAATATTGGGCAAGAAAAGGCAACAGTAAATATTGATCATGTTATCATGAATATCATATCAGAATGGACCATTAAAGTTTCAACTGCCATTTTTATTATTTTGTGCATTCATCTTGTATGGCATGCATTGACTTTCATAATATAATATTTATTATAAAAAAGTAGCTCACAATGCTGTAAGTAAGGTATTATTTATGTTCTCAAATACAGTTATATTTGCATAGTGAAATATCTGAAAATATATACATTGAATTGGAAATAGTGCTTGTCTGTGATCAATACTCCTTTAAGTTTCTAATGATTTTCACCTTCCCTGTATTTTCCATATTTACTTACAAGAAAACACTTGGATTTAGAAGTGAAAAAATAGCAAAAATAAATTACCATTCCCAGCTGTTTCCATAGGAGAGTGAGTCAGTGTCAGATGTAGAATATCCCTAAAGCAGGTGAATCAGGTTAATTGGGTGGTCACAGCATTAATTCTTAAATCTACCACATGAGAGATGGCTAAGGAGTGGCAAGCAAGTCTCAAATAAATCTTACAATCTGCAGTCCTATTCCTATGATGTCTCCACTCCTGAATATTTAGTGGAGGTCATGAGAAGAAAGTACCTTTACAACATCATTATTTCTGTTCTCTCCAAATAAAGCCCCTTGAACTGAAAGCAGATTCAGGGCTTTAACCTCCAAGTTAGCCAAGCAAGGAATCCACAGGAGAGGGAAAGGGGGAGGCTGCATGAAATTGCCCAGTACTCAGCCCATAGCTTCCAGAGGGGAAATGCTTCAACAGCGGGATTCAGGGAGAAGTTTAGTCACAGCTCCTTCTGCCCAGGGCCCTGGAAAACAAACACAAGTGGATTTAAACACCTTTGAAGTACCTTCCTTGTGCAAATAAAATAGTAAAAAGAAAGGAGAATATTCACATGCCTAGCACTTGTAATACAAATCAGCTTGAGTTAAAACAGAATGCAACCCCAAATCAACTTAAGGTTTGGCTCTTAGTGTGGGTACAAGAAATGAGCTCCCTGCAATCACTGTCATCTGTCACCAGGATGGCCCAGATTAGGTTCTAGATGTACAGGCCTAGATGAGTAACAGTATGAATGAAATTCAGACAATGAGGCCTGGACAAAGGGAAGATGTTTCATGTTCAAGAGACACTGAGGCACTGTTTTGGACTAGCTGGAGCCTGGGAACTCTAAGACTGAACACAGATGATAAAAACTGACTAAACATAGAGCTGTTGATTCTATGAGGGCTTCCTGTAGCATGTAAAGTGAGAAAATGGGTTTGTTCTTGTCAGAAGCTCTGAAAGAGAATACACACGGCAAGGAGGCAGAAATGGCAGGTCACCCTATTGAGATGTGAATGTGGATTTGTTCTTGTCTTTCTTTCTTCCTCCTTTTCCATTAAGTAGCCAGGAATCTCTGAATAAAACATGTAGTGAAACAATACAATATTTCACGTAAGAAGAAACTATAAAGAAAGATTTCAAGAGTTAAAAAGCCCAATTCTTGATAATGGTCACCTCTGGGAAATTATAGAAGAGTGCAAAGTGAGTATCACCTCTCTATGTAATGTTTATTTCTGAATATGAGGACATAGAAGTCTGACCTACTATTTTCTGTTAACTATCTCATGTCTGTAATGTTCCAAAACAGCTATAGTTCTTATGAGTTTTAATTCCAATTTTGAAAACCACCCATACATTTAGAGAAAGTGAAAACTATAGTCAGACCCAGATACAAATAAATCAAATTTGGAACTCATTATCTTTTCAAGATATCATGTTTGTGCATTTCTTCCCTATATTAAGATAGACTAGAAGTCCAAGGTGAAAGCTCAGCAGGGTTGGCTTTTTTTTTCTTCATTTATTGTTTTTATTTGCAGGAGTGGGGTGCTTTCTTTTGAGGCCTTTCTCCTGGGCTTGCAGATGGCCACCTTCATACTGTATTTTCACATAGTCACCCCAAGGTTTGTGTTTCTGTGTCTTATTCTCCCATTATAAGGACACCAGTTATATTGGTGTGGGACCCACTGATAGGATTTCATTTTACTTTAATCACCTCTTTAAAAGCTCTGTCTCAAAAAACAGTCACATTCTGAGATACTGGGTGTTAGAATTTCAAAATATGAATTTTGGAGGGGGACACAATTCAGTCCGTAACACTCTCATCATATTCTCTATGGGTGTACATGTAATGCATATGTATTACATGTGGGTCTTATATATGTGGAGGCTCAACATTTGCTAAAGATCAAGTCAGTAATTAGATGTACCCAAGTGTTCTCCACACTTTAACCATTGGCATATGCAATCTTTTCTGTGTAAGGGCTGAGGCCAGCATAGAGGAAGTCACCAACCATGGTCCTGTAGGCAGGGACTGATCTGGGCTTGGGGACTAAAGTCTCCTGTTTTCAGTCTAATGTACTAGAAACTCATCTTTATACAATGTTATTTTCTGCTGTCTCCTCCTGGGAATCAATGGAGGTTTGTATTCCAATGTCAAATGGAAGGTAAAACACGAGAAGTCACATAAAATAAAAAGTAATGATATGTGATATAGGGTTAACACACAAAATATATAAACAACAACTCAATAGGAAAAAAACCAAACAATCCTAGTTAAAAATTGGTCAGTAGATCTGAATAGACATTTTTCCAAAGAAGACATATAGATGGCCAACAATACATAAAAAGATGCTCAATATCATTAAGCATCACGGAAATACAAACCAAAACCCCAATGACATATTACCTCATTCATGTTAGAATGGGAATTATCACAAAAACAAGATAACAAATGTTGGTGAAGACATTGAGAAAAATGTGTACTGTTAATGGGAATGTAAATTGGTACAAAACGTATGGAAAACATTATGGAGAGTCCTCAAAAAATTAAAATTAGAACTAACGTATGATCCAGGAATCCCATGTCTGGCTAATTGATGAAAATGAAAACACTAACTGGAAAAGATATATGCACACCCATGTACACTGCAGCATTATTTACAATAGCCAAGATATGGAAAGAACCTGTGTCCATTGATGGGTGACTAGAAAAAGATAATGTAGTATACACATAATACCACATATATAATTTTATACACACACACACACACAAGGGAATACTATTCATTCATAAAAAAGAACAAAACTTTGCCATTTGTGATAACATGGATGGAATAAAATCATTA
Source organism: Leptonychotes weddellii (assembly GCF_054177405.1). NCBI lineage: Eukaryota > Metazoa > Chordata > Mammalia > Carnivora > Phocidae > Leptonychotes > Leptonychotes weddellii. Next base: position 37,801,353 of record NC_138385.1, read on the forward strand.
CACTAAATGAATAGGTCAGATAGGGAAAGAAAATTACCATATGATCTCACTTACATGTGGATTCTAAAAAAAAACCACACAAATCAAAAAGAAAGAAAACAAGCTCATGGATATAGAGAACACATTTCTGGTTGCCTGAAGCAGGGATGAGGGGTGGGACAAATCGGTAAAGGGGGTCAAAAGGTAGAAACTTCCTATAAAATAAATGAAAATATATAAATTCTTATAAAATTCATAAGCATGGTAATGTAATATACAGCATGGTGACTCTGGTTAATACTACTGTATTGCATATTTGAAGGTTGCCAAGAGAATGGATCTTTAAAGTCTTCATCACACAAGAAAATGTAAGTATTTCAACTGACGGATATTAACTAGCCTTATTCTGGTGATCATTTCACAATATATATAAAAATATCACATTATGTTGTACAGCACATACACAAAAAAACAATAAAAGGATTGATTAGCTTCTTCTTCCTCACCATAATCAAGTAGCTCATCCACAAAGAAATGGCAACACACCTAACCCAGCATATAATTATGTATACATGTCCTTTCCTGCTGCATTAAAGCCCAATGGTGTTTATGAGTTATCATGGTTAAATCATCTCTATTATTGGGGGTAGAACACAGACGAGCCCATACCTGTCTTTGTTGAAGCTTTACACTGTTACATGTTGGATACTTTCAATTGGTTTGTTCATTTCTCCTCACATAGCTCTGTGAGGTAAGTATCAACCTGCCCATTTTACAGATGACCAACTACAGGATCACACACATCTACATACAGGCATCTTTTTCATTTTCTACAGGTTATTTTTTCCCAGAGAAAAGACATAATGTTAGACACAGAAACAAGCAATGAAAAGACAATTTTAGACACAGAACAAAGGTTTTTCTTCAAACTAAATTATGAAACAATATCTGTTGTGTGATCCCAATGCCCTTTGAAAAATTAATATGTGTATAAAAAGAATGACATACACATAATTTCACTTCCTACTTATGCCTACATCTACATTCATTTACTTACTAAATGCGAATTAGATGTCTACTGTGTGCCAGGCACTGTCACTCCAGTTCCACATCTGAATCCACATCTTTCTTCCCTTGATAAGTAGACTGGATAACTGGAAATGGCCATAGGCAGCAAGATGGATGTTAGTACCCAACACATGGGGCAGTGAGGTTTGACCTCAAATGGACTCCATTCCAAACATTTTTAGTCAAAGCTTGACTCTGAGTCCTGGAAATCCAGCATCTACACAGTCTAGACAGACTAGGTCTATACCCCAGTTCTCCACTTAAAATGCTGTGAGTTTGATACTTTTGCTTCCCCTTACAGTCACTCAGTTGCCTCCTTTGCAAAATTGCAATTATATGATACCGACCTTAGAAGAAAATGTCACCTTCTAAGCACACGAATCAGATTATGTCACTCCTACACTCTAAACCTCCACCATCATAATGACTCTAACTCCTTACATCCAAATGATGTGGTTCCTGTCTGACCTTTGATCTCATCTCTTACTGTCTGCACTTTCTCTGCAAGATTCCAGCCACTTGAGGTCATCATATGCTTCTGGAATAACTGATGCCATTCACATAGCAAACCAAAAAGCCAAGCCAGTCCTCTTCTTGTTCAGGACTCAACTCAAAATCCTTTCCTGAGAAAGAGTCTGACTGACAAACCCATCTGTAATAATCGCTGTCCCCATCATTTCCTACTCAATGGATCTGTTTATTGTTTAAAGCACTCATTCCCATATAAAATTCTCCTTCTTGATTTGTTTACTTGCTTATTGCCAGTTTTCCCAAGCTGAAACAAAGCATCAGGGACAATGTCTTCCCTTGTTCACTGTTTTGCATCCATAGTGACCAGTTCAGTGGCTGTTACAGATCTAATTGCGTAATCTAAAAAAGATACGTTAAAGTCTTAACCCCCAGTACCTCAATGTAAACTTATATGGAACTATGGTTGTTTGCAGATGTAATTGGTTAAGATGAGGACACACTGGAGTAGAGTGTGTCCCTAAACCAATGTGACTGGTATCCTTATGAGAAGACAGCCATGTGAAGATAGAGCAGGAGCAACACCATGTGACTATGAAGGTAGAGACTGAAGTCCTACAGCTACAAGCCAAGAAATGCACACATTGTTAGCAAACCAGCAGAAGCTAAGAAGAAGCTTAGATAAAGACGCCAAAAGGATTCTGAGGGAGCATGGCCCTGGAAACACCTTGATGTCAGGCTTCTAGCCTCCAGAACTGGGAGATAATCAATTTCTATGGTTTAAACCACCCAGGTTTTTGTACTTAGTCATGTGAGCCTTAGGAAAGTACTGCAGAGCCTCCCATATCAAACACTGAGTAAGTATGGCTGAAGAGAAAGAATTGTTCCCCTTTTGATCCATTGGGAAAAGGTATAGATACTTAAAGAGGAGTTACAGGAGAAATTGATACCAAATAAGAAATTAAAGCATTCAAAAATTTAAGAACACCTTGTTGCAAATGCACAGCAGTGACTTTCTACCTTAGATGAATACCACAATAACCAGGAGAAATTACACAAAATGTAGATAACCCGAGCCCCACTTCCCAGTTTTGGATACAGCAGACTTAGGGTGGGCCCATGTACCTGCTATTTCAATAATCACCCCCTACTGATTTTGATGAGGTGGTCCATGGACTCCACTTAGAAAACTCCTGACCTAAACATCGGACTTTTGTGTACCATTTATTTAATGCCTACCATTTAGTGTTCTGTGGTATGTGGGGAATCTCTTAATTTAATTACTCCAAAGGGCTCTGGTCCTTCCCTCTTACCTTCAACCATAAATTCCTTTCTTGCATGGGATCACACTTAAAGTCCACAATATTCCTGGCTAGTTCGAGCATTGGGTGTTGTTATCGTGTTGTAATGAAGACACTGGAGGAAGAAGGGTAGTGACTTAACTAAAGTGTCCTAATGATGTGACCCTGATCTCTTTACTCTTGTTCCAGCAAATTATGTAGCAGATTGAACATCACACCTGGTTCTTCTCTTTCAACCCCTGTTTCTGGGGCTCAGAGTCCACATCCTTCTCTCATATTCCACTAGAAGGGGGATCCAGGGTATCAAATAGATGGAATGGAGAGGAAAAGGAGAGGAAGGGAGAGTACATGAAGTGCAGGGGAAAGCAGTAAGCATGTGCTTGCCTGTCCCCACTCAGGTTACTGGAAGTTGTGCAATGACACTGTGCCTCTTCCCCAGCACCATCCCATAGTTGCCTCCTGCACACAGCAGTGACATTGAAGCTCTCACATCATGGAAATGTGAGCTCATGCCTGCTTGCTGTTCCATGTCCAAGTATTCTGTCTGGAAGCCACGTTATGGTGTTCATGTCAGAGGCAGCACGTTGACAGAATGAAGAAAGCAAAGCTGGAACAAGCATCTAACATTCTGAGGGCTTTCTAGATGCCATATAGTATAGGTTGCTCTTTTCAGACTCCTTCTGCCAAGAAACTGCCTTTGAATTCATCTACTGTATCAGTACCTTTAGTTCCCTAGCCAACTGCCTTCAGTCTCCAACTGTAACTCTTTCCTGAGTCTTCAGCCTGCTTGCAGGCTTCTTCATCAGATTCTACTATGCTTTCATATTCTCAGGAGTCAATATATTAAAATAAATGTCCATCAATATACCAACATCCCATTGGTTCTGTTTCTCTGGAGAACCCTGACGTCAAGTTTCTATGGCAAGTGCCATACCCAGGCGATTCCCCATACCAGAGATGATTCCTCACAGCCATCCAATCCCTGACCTTTTGCCAAAAGCAAAACACCTTTGCTCTTCAGGCCACCACATAAGAAAGCATTGTTGTTAAACCCTGTAGACTGAGACTAGGGAAATGGGTGGAAATCTGTCCAGGTTGATGGAACAAAGAATGTCCCTGTCATCAGGAATTTGGCTTACTTTAAACAGACAATAGGGAATTATTATCTCTACCCAGAGCCCCAGGGAGGTATCTTGGGTTCTGGCAGAGGAGCTACTATGCCTTAGAGGGTGAACATGTAAAATTAAGATCATGCTAAGCTGTCAGCTATCTGTGGCAGAAAACTAAAGACTGTTTACAAGTATGTGACTAAATGATCTAGATACATAAAAATGTCATCTAAGCAGCCTCAGAGTTGTTTCAGAGAAGCAGGCCTAAAATATTACAATTTCTACTTTTTCAGTTTCAGTTTTTTGTTTTTTTAATGTTCAATATATCACTCTTTCCCACATTGCTTCTGGAGTTTTGGTCCTAGCTGGGAAAGTTTCTAACATTATACTCAATGGCAAAACACTGAAAGCCTTTCCTCTAAGATCAGGATCAAGACAAGGATGTCCACTCTCACCACTTTTATTCAACATACTACTGGAAGTCCTAGCCACAGCATTAAGACAAGAAAAAGAAATAAAAGTAATACAAATTGGTAAGGAGGAAGTAAAACTATCACTATTTGTAGACAGCACCATACTATGTATAGAAGTCCCTAAAGACTCCATCAAAAAACTATTCAAACTGATAGGTGAATTCATTAATGTTGCAGGATAGAAAATTAATACACGGAAATCTGTTGCATCTCTATACAGTAAAAATGAAGTAACAGAAAGAAAAATTAAGAAAACAATCCAATTTATATTTGCATCAACTTTCAGTTATCAAATAAATAAATAAATAATGGAGAGTAAAAGATAGCATCTGAGATATGGTTAATAATACTGTAATAATGTTAGGTAACAAATGATCACTACACTTATCTTGGTGAGTATTGAGTAATGTATAGAATTGTTGACAATATGTTGTATACCAAAAACTAATATAACATAGTATGTTGAATATACTTCAAAACAAAAAATATTTATATATACCCTTGTCTTTTGGTTATTAAAAGGATGAATGACCAGGAATCACATAATTTTCAAAATTCTACTGTAGAGTTTGGAAAGGCAGGCTCTCTCTGAATCCTGAAAGAGTAAAAAACTTCTCTGTGCCTCAGTGTTCCTCATCTATAAACTAGGGAAAACAATCAGCCCTGCCTCAGGGGTGGCTGTTTTGAAAATTAATTGAGTTCATACACGAACACACTGAGCACAAGGCAAGGCACACAGTAATAGCTCAATATGCTAGAAGTTTTTGTAAATATATGCAAGTTCAGATTCTTACACTTTTGATAGTTTTCATGCATCTTTAATAGAGCTTAATAGTCTTATAACTGAATCCTATTCATCAACTGATGCATGTTTTAAATCACCAATTTTCACTATAACCATTGTTGGATACCTAGTTATCATGAGAATGACTCAAAAGTTCTTTGAACAACCCATCATAGAAAACAGCACCACCATTTCTGCATGTGGCTGAATAAAAACCTGAGGGCTCATCAAGGATCTGCCTTATGGTCCCACATCCCCACCCACAGCTACTGCAGGTCGCACATATCCTACCTCCAAAAACCCTATGCTGAGCCGGCTCTGTCCCCTGCAGACTGCTCCAATGCTGGGCCAATCCATGCTGGTCGTTCTCCTGGATTTCTGCAAGATGCATTTAATGGCCACCAGACTTGGTTTCCTCTTGACCTTCAGGACTCAGCTCAAATGTCCCTTCCTGAAAAAGTGCTTGACTGACAACATCATCGATAATCCCTGCCCTCATCATTTTCTACTCAATGGATTCATTTGTTGTCTTTAAATCACTCGTATCCAAAAAATAAAAAAAAATATATAAATAAAAAAGAATAAAGCACTCATATCCATATACAATTGTCCTGCCTATTGATTTCTTTACCTTATTGACAGTATTCCCAAGCTAGAAACAAAGCACCAGGGACACTGTCTAGTCTTGTTCACTGTGTTGTGGCCACAGCAACTAGTTCAGGAGCTGTTATAGGTTGCATTCCATCATACCAAACAAGACATTGAAGTCTTAACTCTCAGCACCTCAAAAGTAACCTTCTTTGGAACTATGGTTGTTCCAGATGTAATTTGTTATGATGAGGTCCTATTGGAGTAGGATGTATCCGTAAACCAATATGTCTGGTGTCCTTATAAGAAGACAGGCATGTGAAGACAGAAGAGGGATAACACCCTGTGACAATGACGTCAAGGATTGCAGTCACAAAGCTGCAAGCCAAGAAATAAACACATTGCCAGCAAACCACCAGAAGCTGGGAAGAAGCAGGATAGATACACCAAAAAGATTCTGAGGGATCATGGTCCTGGCACCACCTTGATTTCAGGCTTCTAGCTTCCAGAACTGTGAGACAACAAACTTTTTTTTAAAGATTTTATTTATTTAATTGACAGAGAGAGACACAGCAAGAGCGGGAACACAAGCAGGGGGAGTGGGAGAGGGAGAAGCAGGCTCTCCGCGGAGCAGGGAGCCCGATGTGGGGCTCGATCCCAGGACCCTGGGATCATGACCTGAGCCGAAGGCAGATGCTTAACGACTGACCCACCCAGGCGCCCCGAGACAACAAACTTCTATTGTTCAATCCACAGTTTGTAGTTCTTAGTCATGGGAGTCTTAGGAAAGTATCACAGCGCCTCCCATATTAAACACTGAATAAGTATGACTGAAGAGAAAGAATTGTTCCCTTTTTGATGCCCTGGGAATAGTCACAGATATTTAAGGCTGTGCTGCAGGAGAAATTGATGCCAAAATAAGACATTAAAAGATTCAATATTTTAAGAGCCCCTGGTTGCAAATCCACAGCAGTGTTTTTCAAATGTGGGTGAATACCACCATAAACAGGAGAAATTGTTCAAAATGTAGACACTTCCCACCTCACGTCCCTGTTTTGGATACAGTAGACGTTGGTTGGGCCAATATACCTGATGCTGTAGCAAGCACCTTGATGACTTTGATGAGGTAGTCCATGGACCAAACCTGGAAAAATCCTAAATTCAGCATCTTGATGTTTGTGTACCATTAATGTAACACCTACCATGTAGAGTTCTGTCATATGTGTGGAGACTCTGTTAATATAATACTAAAAAGGGCACTGGTCCTTCCTTCCCACCCATGGCCCAGATTGCTTTCCCACAGGGGATCACACTTAAAGTCCACAATATTCCTGGGTGGTTGGAGATTTGTGAATTGTTATCCTGTTGTACGGAAGACACCACAAAAAGAGTAGTGACTTACCTGAAATGTCCCCAATGACGGGATCCTGATCTCTTCACTCTTGTTCCAGGAAATCGTATACAACACTGGACATCATTCTTGGTTCTTCTCTATCAGCTCCTGTTTTAGGGACTCAGAGTCCACATTCTCTCTGACATTCCACTAGAAGGAGAGTCAGGGGATCCGACAGCATGTGGAATAGATAGGAAAGTGAGAAGAAGGGAAAGCACATGAAATGCAGGGGACAGGGGTCAGCATGTGATCACATGTCCCCACTCAGTCACTGGAATCCATACAACACTGTGCCTCTTCCCCAGCTGCATCCCACAGCCCCTCCTGCACACAGCAGTGACATTCACACACTCTCACATCATGGAAATGTGGGCTCATCCCTGCTTGCTGTTCCATGTTCAAGTATTCTCTCTAGTAGTCATGCTAGCATGTTCATGTCAGAGGCATTTCATTGATGGAATGAAGGAGGCAAAGCTGGAATGGACAGGCAACATATTGAGGGCTTTGTAGAGCGAAATACAGTGTAGGTTGCTGTTCCCAGATTTTTTCTCTTTTAAGTCCTCAAATCACTGCAGTGAGGTTGGCAACATTACTTTCTTTATACAGATTGGGAGATCATCAGGCGACAGAGCAAGGTCCATGCTCAAAGAATTCCAAGAAGGCAACAAATGTAAACAGCAGTTAATTTAAAAAGGCTAACATTGGCCAATTCTGTGACAATGTCAGCATCAAAATATATATAATTACTATGTCGGATGGTATTCCTTTGATCAAAGTAGGAATCCATGAGTCAGACTCATGAAATAAACCCATGAACAAGTAAATAATTGATAGGGGAGAAGGGACAACCCCTGACAGATATTTGAATGGCAATTTATAAGTCTAGAAAAAGTGACAGAATTATAAAAGCATCACTTAACAACTGTCAGAGTTGAGTGATTCAGGCAAGAATCATAAATGGATTTTCAGTCTGCACCAAATTTTACAGCAGTCACTGAGTCACCATGGTAACCATGCTGGCCAAGGAAAGCTGAGAGAAAACAAACAGCAACCACCCTGACTTGTCTCCTGACATGTGCTTGGGACTGAGGAGGACAGACGTACCCACAGTAATTCACCTCACATATTCCTCACAAGAAATATTCCTCAGAGCTTCACCAACACACACACACACACACACACACACACACACTCATACATGTTCTCGCCCTCTTTTTCTTACCACCCAATAATCCACCTAAACTATTTCATATTAGTGACTACTTTTCTGAAGATAACCTGCAGAATTTTGTGAGGCACATGTCAATCCCTATATTCAGTACATTGCTGATCACATCTAAAGGCTAATATGGATGGCTAACAGAATATGTTGGCTAATTGAATTTAAATAATAATTTTTAAAAACTACAATGAGATATCACCTCACACTGTCAGAATGGTTAAAATCAATAACACAAGAAACAACAAATGTTGGCAAGGATGTGGAGAAAAGGTAACCCTCCTGCACTGTCGATGGGAATGCAAACTGGTGCAGCCACTCTGGAAAACAGTGTGGAGTTTCCCCAAATGTTAAAAAAAGAATTAACCCTACAATCCAGCAATTGCACTACTGGGTATTTACCCAAAGAATGCAAAAATACTAATTCAAAGGGACACATGCACCTTAATGTTTATAGCAGCATTATGTATAGTAGCCAAATTATGGAAACAACCCCAGTGCCCATTGACTGACGAATAGATAAAGAAGATGTGGTATGTGTGTGTGTGTGTGTGTGTGTATATATCTCAGCCATCAAAAAGAATGAAATCTTGCCATTTGCAATGACATGGATGGAGCTAGAGGGTATCATGCTAAGTAAAATCAGTTAGTCAGAGAAAGACAACTATGATTTCACTCATATGGGGAATTTAAATTTAAGAAACAAAGCAAATGAGTAAAGAGGAAAAAAGGGGCGCCTGGGTGGCTCAGTCGTTAAGCGTCTGCCTTTGGCTCAGGTCATGATCCCGGGGTCCTGGGATCAAGCCCCGCATCGGGCTCCCTGCTCAGCAGGAAGCCTGCTTCTCCTTCTCCCATCTCCCTGCTTGTGTTCCCTCTCTTACTGTGTCTCTCTCTGTCAAATAAATAAATAAAATCTTTAAAAAAATAAAAAAAAATAAAGAGGAAAAGAAGAGAGAGAGGCAAACCAAGAAACAGACTCTTAACTATAGAGAACACAGTGATGGTTACCAGAGGGGAGACAGGAAGGGGGATGGGTGAAATAGGTAGTGGGGATTAAGGTGTGCACTTCTCCTGAGGAGCACTGAGTGATGTATGGAAGTGTTGAATCACTATATTGTACACCTGAAACGAATATTACACTGTATGTTAACTAACTGGAATTTAAATAAAAACTTAAAAATACATACATACAGATAATCTATGTAGTGTACCCATGACTACAGATGTGCAAGGTCTGTATACTGAACACTGCAAAACATTGCTGAGAGAAATTAAACAAGTCCTAAATAAATGGAGAGACATACCTTCTTCAGGGGTCAGAAGACTCAGTATTGTTAAGATGTCTATTCTCCCCAGACCGATCTATAGATTAAATGAAATACCAATAAAAATCCTAGCATATGTACTTAAAAAAAATTGACAGTCTTATTCTAAAGTCATGTGAAAATGGGGAGGGACTATACTATGAAAAAAAAAGACTTTGAAATAGATAATAAAGTTGGAAGATAAGCTCTATTTTATTTCAAAACTATAAATTCACAGTAATCAAGACAATGTGGCATTGGGATGGAAGTAGAGATGTATATCAAAGGAACGACATGAAGAGTCCACAAATAGACCCAAACATGTATGGACAACAGAATTTTGACAAAACTACAAGGGCAATTCAATAAAGAAAAAATAGTCTTTTCAACAAATAATCCTATGACAAGTGGGTCTCCATAAACACAAACAGCATCTGTGATCCTTGTATTGCACCATACACAAAAGTCAAATCAAAATGAACCACAGAACTAATTGTAAAAACTAAAAGTATTAAACATCTAAGAGAAAACCACAAGCAAATAATCCCGTCATTCCTAGACTAGCTGAAAATTTCCTAGATGTGACATCAAATGCAAAATCAAAACCATGAATGAACAAACAGAAAAACTAGACTTCCTCAGAATAATTTTTGTTCTTCCAAAGACACTGCTGAGAGAATTAAAAGACAAGCCACTGACTGGGAGAAAATATTTGAAAATCATATATCTGATAAAGGACTTGTTTCCAGAATAAAAAATCTCAAAACAATAAGAAGGAAACAGACACTCCAATAAACAAGTGGGCAACAATTTGAAAAGATACTACACCAAAAGAGATATACAAATGTCAAATAATCACATGAAGAGATGCTGAACATCATTAGTCATTAGGGAAATGTAATCCCATTACACCCCTCTGAGAATGGCTGAAATGAACAGATTGACCATTCCAAGTCCTGGCAGGGTTTTGGCAGATGAAACTCAGACACTGTTGGTGGCAATGAAAAATGGTGCGACCACATGGGAAAATAGTTGAGCACTTTTTTATAATGTTTATTTTAAATTCCTCTAAATAAACACAGCTAAGTATTAGAGAAAGAAACCCTACATCCAAGCACAATCTTAAACCCAAGTGTTTATAGCAGCTTTATTTACAAGAGCCCAAAATTGGAAACAATTCAAATACCCATTACCTGCTGAACATAAAGACCAAATTGTGGTGTATCCACATAAAGCGATATTAGTCAAAGATTAAAAAAGAAGGTAATAGTCACACATGCAACAAATGCATAAATCAAGAAATAAATAGATTGAACAAAAGAAGACTGACAAAAAGGAATACACCCCGTTGAATTTCATTCACATAAAATTATAGGAAAAGGGAAGTTATTCTTACTGACAAAATATCAATGACTGCCTGGGAATGAGGTTAGATGACATAGACAGGGAGTTAGGGAGAGGTAAATGGGGGCATTACAAAAGAGTATAAAGAAGCTTTTTGAGGTGATGGATACTTTCATGATCTTGACTGTAGTATTGGACTGACAGGTGTATACATATATCAAAACTTATTAGAGCATATAATTTAAATATGTACAGTGTATTGTAGGTCATCCACACTGGATGTCAAACATCAAAAAGTGTTTGACATATATTTATAATTCTCTGGTACAATACTAAAAAGTGGGTGGAAGAGTCCTACGATTATGTTCTTATACTATTAACAGACTTATGCTATAGCTAATCAAATTGGCCCATACTGCATATAACCAAAGTAGAAATAATCACTTGCAATGAAATCTCTCCAGATCTTTAGAGAAAGTTGATGTCCGTTTCCTTCCTAAGTACAGAAATAAAAATATTATATATTAGGAAACAATCAATTATATTTAAGAGAACTGGTTATTTTATGGAAGGAGAATGAGGTTCAATTTCATTGGGCAAACTGTGGAATAATAAATATTCTTTACAATATTAAATTTTAAAGCAGAGTGAGAAATAGAGATTTCCAGTATTAAACTGAATAAGTCACAGGAATAAAAGCCAAGGGAATATAGTCAATGGTATTGTAATAGCACTGGGTGGTGACAATAGCTATATGTGTGAGCATAGCATAACTTAAAGACTTGTGGAATCACTATGCTGTACACTTGAAACTCGTGTAACATTGTTTGTCAACTACACTTCCATTTTTAAAAATATATGAAATTCTAGACGCTGACATTTCAAACTAACATTTGGAAAATTCCTGGCTCTTTCAAAACTTTATTATATAATGGAAAAAAAAAAACATGGGGACCAGGGAAGAATCTATGTTACAATGTGAAATTGCAAGGAAGATCTAACAACTGCACATTGACGTCCATCTATGAGATACATGGGAATTGCCGATTATTCTTTATGCAGTAAGAACAATTTAGGTTCATTTATCCCAAATGCATTAAAGACCAACTTCCTACTCCAGCTGAACAATTTATTACTTCTTAGGGAAAAACCTCATCTCTAAGAAGGGCCTCAAAGGCTACTACACAGGCTGTAGCTGCTAATGGAATGACATTCCACCTGCTAAACCCCTTAACCCATAATGGGAACAAAGCAGTTTCTCTCATTTTAAACTAGTTTGTGAACTTCACAGGAGCTATTCCACAGCAATCTTTTGTTCAGATCTATGAACTCACTTCAGCCAGGATTTATATGCCAGCAGGGTTGTGAACTGTTAACAACTCCTGAGAACTGCTGCTCTAGAATCTGGAGTAGAAGTTTCAGCAGCCATCAGGACACAGATGCTCAGAAATTGCCTCCTTCGGACACCTGATATGAGCTGGGCCACCAGCATGAAGAACTGCACACGAAGAGAGACACATCCAGTAATCACTATGCTTTACCGGTGTAACTATGTGCCCAGAGCCAGGCTAGGCTGTAGGTAGTGACAATGACACAGATACAAGAGGTTGTGATCCCAACAACAACGTGTTATAATAGACTACTCACCTGGCTTTTTTCTTCTCTCTTCCTCATCTATCCCCTAACAGCAAAGATGAAAAGGAATAGAAGTGACCTGAATTCATACAGGTTTTCATGATACCGCGGTAAACATAGGGTCATGGGCTTGCTCATGTGTATCGCTGACTGTTCTCAGTGATCCTGTGGGTGAAGCATTCTCATTCCCATTTTGCAGAGGGGGAAGCTGGGGCACAGAGCTGTGGCCTGTCTTACCTCCAGCACCACTGCCTTTAGAAAAAAGTACCTCCAGGACACTCCTGGAGCAGGACACACACTCACTGGGGACAGGCAGGACCCCAATGGCTTTACCTATGAGACTGCCTGGGCACTGAGTCCCAAAGTGGAAAAGGAGAGACTCAGATCTGGATCCCTTCGTCTCCCCGCACCATGGTACCCAAGCCCTCAGCTAAGATCCAGACAACAACTGAACTGTGCCCCTGCAATCCCCATCAAGCAACTGCATCTCTATTAAGTGTCCTCACAACCGCCATATTGAGGTCAGTATTCTCCACCCCCCTTTTTAAAATTCACTTAGCCAACGTATAGTACATCATTACTTTTTGGTGTAGTGTTCAATGATTCATTAGTTGCGTATAACACCCAGTGCTCATCACATCATGTGCCTTCCCTAATGCCCATCACCCAGTTACCCCATCCCCCCACCCACCTCCCTTTCTGCAACCCTCAGTTTGTTGCCCAGAGTCAAGAGTCTCTCATGGTTTGTCTCCCTCTCTGATTTCCTCCCATTCAGTTTTCCCTTCCTTCCCCTATGATCCTCTGAGCTATTCATGTTCCACATATGAGTGAAACCATATGATAATTGTCTTTCTCTGATTGACTTATTTCACTTAGCATAATACCCTCCAGTTCCATCCATGTTGATGTAAATGGTGGGTATTCATCCTTTCTGATGACTGTGTAATATTCCATTGTATATATGAACCACTTCTTCTTTATCCATTCATCTGTTGAAGGGCATCTCGGCTCCTTCTACAGTTTGGCTATTGTGGACATTGCTGCTATGAACATTGGGGTGCAGGTGCCCCTTCTTTTCACTACATCTGTGTCTTTGGGGTAAATATCCAGTAGTGCAATTGATGGGTCATAGGGTAGCTCAATATTCAACTTTTTGAGGAACCTCCATGTTGTTTTCCAGAGCTTGCATTCCCACCAACAGTGTAAGAGGGTTCCCCCCTCTCCACATCCTCGCCAACATTTGTTGTTCCCTGTCTTGTTAATTTTGGCCATTCTAACTGGTGTAAGGTGTTATCTCATTGTGGTTTTGATTTGTATTTCCCTGATGGCAAGTGATGTGGCGCATATTTTTCATGTGTCTGTTAGCCATTTCTATGTCTTCTTTGGAGAAGTGTCTTTTCATGTCTTCTGCCCATTTCTTGACTAGATTATTTGTTTTTTGGGTGTTGAGTTTGATAAGTTCTTTATAGATCTTGCATACCAGCCCTTTATCTGTTATGTCATTTACAAATATGTTCTCCCATTCCATAGGTTGCCTTTTAGTTTTGTTGACTGTATCCTTTGCTGTGCAGAAGCTTTTAATTTTGATGAAGTCCCAATAGTTCATTTTTGCTTTCGTTTCCCTTGCCCTTAGAGACTTATTATTATTACTTCTTAGGGAAAAACCTCATCTCTAAGAAGGGCCTCAAAGGCTACTACACAGGCTGTAGCTGCTAATGGAATGACATTCTACCTGTTAAACCCCTTAACCCATAATGGGAACAAAGCAGCTTCTCTCATTTTAAACTAGTTTGTGAACTTCACAGGAGCTATTCCACAGCAAGAAGACATGTCTTGCAAGAAGTTGCTGTGGCCGAGGTCGAAAAGGTTACTGCCTCTGTTCTTCTCTAGGATTTTGATGGATTTTTGTCTCACATTGAGGTCTTTCATCCATTTGAATTTATCTTTGTGTATGGTGTAAGAGAATGGTCCAGTTTCATTCTTCTGTGTGTGGTTGTCCAATTTTCCCAGCACCATTTATTGAAGAGACTGTCTTTTTTCCATTGGATATTCTTTCCTGCTTTTGTGAAAATTAGTTGACCATAGAGTTGAGGGTCCATTTCTGGGTTTTGTACTCTGTTCCATTGATGTATGTGTCTGTTTTTGTGCCAGTACCATGCTGTCTTGATGATCACAGCTTTGTAATATAGTTTGAAGTCAAGCATTGTGATGCCCCAGCTTTGGTTTTCTTTTTCAACATTCCTCTGGCTATTCAGCATCTTTTTTGGTTCCATACAGATTTTAGGATTATTTGTCCCAGCTCTGTGAAAAATGTAGATGGTATTTTGATAGGGATTGCACTGAAAGTGTAGATTGCTCTGGGCAGCACAGACATTTTCACAATGTTTATTCTTCCAGCCTATGAGCATGGAATGTTTTTTCATCTCTTTGTGTCTTCCTCAATTTCTTTCATAAGTGATGTCAGGATTCTATGGCAACTGGGAGCCTAGGCTGATCCTCCACACCAGAAAAGCCTCTGCACACTCATCCACCACCACCCATTTTCCTGAAAAGAAAACGCCTTAGCTCTTTAGGTCACACATGAAAAAAACACAGTAATTAGAGGCACTAGACTGGGACCCTGGGAAATTGGCAAAATTCGTCCCTGGTTGATGGAACAAAGAATTTCTCTGTTCTCAGGAATCTTGTTTGACTTAAAGAGATGGTAGAGGACTATTATCAGTACACAGAGTCCCAAGGAAGTATCATAGGGTTCTGGGAGATGAGCCATCCCATGGAGGATGAACATGGATAATCGAGGCGATGCTAACTAGCTAGTCATCTGTGGCAGGAAACTAATCATTTAAGAAGTCTCAGAGTTATTTCAGTGAGGCAAGCCTAAACTATTAGTCAGTAGACAGAAACCTAGTCAACTAAACTATATAAGTGTTTTCCTGGGGAATTCTTGCCCTCCAGTCCCAATAAGTTCTTCCAGGTGTAGGGACAGGTACAACCAAAGACATCTAATTGCTCTACCTAGAGAATCACTTATCTGATCAGTGAGGTTAGAAGGACAAATGGTTTGCACAACCCAGGCCTCTCTCTTCAAAACTCTTGTAGCAAGCTGCCCTGATGAAGCACATGTTTTCCTCTGCCCTCAGAGGTGGGCCTAAAAATACATTCACAACTCCTCTCCTCTTTTCTATGTCTTGCTGGTTCCCACACTATTCCTATGGTCTTGCTCCAAAATGTTTTGATCTTTAAGAGCCCCCTCCCCAAATACATTCCTTCTCCACATCTGGGTTCTAGGCCAACTAAAAAGAAGGACAAAAAAAGGAAAATGCATTGACTATTTCTTTTTCTTTTTTTTAATTAACATATAATGTATTATTTGTTTCAGGGTACAGGTCTGTGATTCATCAGTCTTACACAATTCACAGCACTCACCATAGTACCTACCCTCCCCAGTGTCCATCACCCAGCCATCCCATCCCTCCTACCACCCTCCACTCCAGCAACCCTCAGTTTGTTTCTGAGATTAAGAGTCTCTTATGGTTTGTCTCCCTCTCCACTTTCGTCTTGTTTCATTTTTCCCTCCCTTCCCCTATGATCCTCTGTCTTGTTTCTCAAATTCCTCGTATCAGTGAGATCATTTGATACTTGTCTTTCTCTGATTGAATTATTTTGCTTAGCATAATACCCTCTAGTTCCATCCACGTCATTGCAAATGGCAAGATTTCATTTTTTGATGGCTGCATAATATTCCATTGTGTGTGTGTGTGTGTGTATATATATATATATATATATATATATATATA
>NC_138385.1:37818314-37835062 GCF_054177405.1 Leptonychotes weddellii
TGGGTATTGAGGAGGGCACATTCTGCATGGAGCACTGGGTGTTATGCACAAACAATGAATCATGGAACACTTCATCTAAAACTAATGATGTAATGTATGGGGATTAACATAAGAATAAAAAAAAATACGTAATGAAAAAAAACATAATCATACGAATACTTCACCCAATTTATTTAATAACATCAGAGAATTATGAATATATAAATGTCAAATACTTCATTGAGGTACAGTTGATATACAATACACTACATATTTAAAGGATATGCTCTAAAAGGCTTGGTATGTGTATGCTCCTGTCAATCCAGTTCTACAGTCAAGATGATGAACATATCCATCCCCTCAAAAAGCTTCTTTGTGCCCCTCTGTAATGCCCACAGCTACCTCATTCTAGCTTCCCTCTCCACATCACCCTACCTCATTCTCAGGCAACCACTGATCTCTCACTATGGATAAGTTTTCTTCTCCTATAATTTTATGTGAGTGGAAGCCTACAATGTGTACTCCTTCTTTGCCAGTCTTCTTTCCTTCAACCTAATTATTTCTAGATGTATCGATTTGTTGCATGTATGAATATTTCCTTCTTTTTTTTTTTTTAAATCACTGACTAATATTCCAACCTGTGGATGCATCACTATTTGGTCTTTCATTCACCTAATGGATATTTGGGTTGTTTCTAATTTGGGGCTCTTGTAAATTCAGGTGCTATGAACACTTAGGTGTAAGTTTTTGCTTGGACCTCTGCTTTCTTTCTCTAATACTTAAGTGTATTTACTTAAAGGAGTTATAAAATTAACTTTGTTAGAAACTGACTGTTTTCCTCAGTGGTGACACCATTATTCATCACCACCAACAGTGTATGAGACTTCCATCCTTTACACCCTGCCAGGACTTGCTATGGACATTTTTATTTTAGCTATTCTCAGGGATACAGTGGTATTACATTTCTTTAGTGACTAATGATGTTCAGTATCCTTTCTTGTGTATTTCACATTTTTATATCTTCTTTAGTGGAGTATGTTTTCAAATATATTGCCCACTTATTTATTGGAGTGTCTGTTTTCTTCTAATCGACATTTGTGAGATTTTTTTATTCTGGGTACAAGTCCTTTATCAGATATATGATTTACAAATACTTTCTCCAAGCCAATGGCTTTAAATCCCTCAGCAAGTCTATGGAAGAACAAAAGGGGTTTTTCTCGTTGTTGTTCTTTTTATTTTGAGGAAATCGAGTTTTCAGTTTGTTTATCATTTATGGTTTGATTTTGCATATCTATAAAATATTCAGCTAACCTAGGGTCATAAGGATTTTCTCCAGTGTTTTCCTTTAGAAGTATACTTTTAGCTTTTATATTTAGATCTGTGATTCATATTTAGCTGACTTTTGTAATATGGTGTGATACATGGATCATAGTTGATATTTGTGTATAGGGAGACCTACTTGTCCCAGCACCATTTGTTGAAAAGACTGTACTTTCTGCATTGAATTACCTTTGTAGCTTTGTCAAAAATCAGTTGTCCATATATGAGTGGGTCTATTTTTGGACTCTTCATGTCGTTCCTCTGATACACATTTCTACCTTCATCTCAATCCCATACTCTCTTTGTTACTGTAAATTTATATTTAGTTTTGAAATAAGGTAGTGCTTATCCTCTAACTTTATTCTTCTTTTTCAAAGTTATTTTAACAGTGTAGGCGCTTTGCATTTTCACATGACTTTTACAATAAGCTTGTCAGTTTCTATAAAAAATATATATGCTAAAATTTTTACTGGGATGAGGCTGAATGTATAGATGGAATTGGGAAGAATAGTTCTCCTCACAATACTGAGTCTTCTGACGTCTGAAGACAGTAAGTTCTTCCATTTATTAGGCCATATTTCCTTCAGCAATGTTTTGCAGTGTTCAGCATACAGGTCTTGCACATCTGTGGACATAGATGCTTTACATAGTTTGTGTAGTTCATACTTTTTATGCTTTTGTCAACAGCAGTAATTTTTGTTACAGTTTTCAGGTAACATATTTTCACTGAACTGTCGGTAGCCAAATGTTGTTGGGGAATCTTTTTGTTTGAAAACACAAGTTACTCTAGTATAGAAAAGATATTTGCTGCCTAACACTTGTATCGGCCAGTGTTCTCCAGAGAAACAGAATGAAGAAGATGTTGGCATATAGATAGAGATTTATTTTTAAAAATTGACTCAAGATTGTGGAGGGTTGGCAGAATCTGATGGGGGAGGCTGGCAGTTTGAAGACTCGGGAAAGCGTTACAGTTGGACTCTGAAAGCTATCTGCCAGAGAACCAAAATTTGCTGAAGTTGTAGTGAAGTCAAAGACAATCTACTTGAAAAATTCTCTTTGGCTCAAGGAAGATAACCCCTCCTTTCTGAGGAGGGCTTCGCCTGATTAGATGAGGCCCATCCACATAGAGAGCTAATTGCTTTCCTCAAAGTTTACCCATTTCAGTGTAAGTCTCATTCAAAAACACTCATAGAAACATCCAGAATAGTCCTTGTTCAAATATCTGGCCACTGTGGCCTCACTAAGTTGACACATAAAATGGTTGGTCACAATATTCATTTGCCAAGACTTTCATAGTAGCTTTTAGATATGATGAGCAATGTATTGAATCTAGGGAGTAAAATGACCTACAGAAAATTCTACAGGTCATCTTCAGAAAATTATTCACTAATATGAAATAGTTGAGTAGCTTTAGACTTTGTGTGGTTAGAATGGAGTTATGGATTTTTCCTTAAACAAATGCACCTCGATGAATTCTTGAGTTTTTTGGTGGCAAGAAAAAAAGCAAGAGAGCATGCATGAGTGTGTGTGTGTGTGTGTGTGTGTGTTGGTGGAGATGTGAGGAATATTTCTTGTGAGGAATACGTGAGGTGAATTACTGTGGGTTACGTCTGTCCTCCTCAGTTCCAAGCACATGTCAGGAGACAAGTCAGGGTGGTTGCTGTTTCTTTTCTCTCAGCTTTCCTTGGCCAGCATGGTTACCATGGTGACTCAGTGACTGCTGTGAAACTTGGTACAAAGTGAAAATCCATTTATGATTCTTTCCTCAATCACCCGTTGTTCTGATAATTGTTAAGTGTTGCTTTTATAATGCTGTCCTTCCTTCTAGATTTTAAAAATTGACATTCAAACGTTGAATAGAGCTTTTTGCTTCTCCCCTATCATTACTTATTTATTCATGCATGTATTTTATTGGTATGATGCTTTGATTCTTATTTTGCTCAAACATTTACCATCTGACATCATGCGTATGTATTTTGATGCTCAAGTTGTCACAGAATTAGCCAGTGTTAGCCCCTTCAAATTGGCTTCTGTGTCTATTTATTACCTCCCATGAATTCTCTATGCATGTACTTTGTTCTTTGAGCCTGAGTATTCCCCAATCTGTAAGAAGAGAGTAATGTTGCAAACTTCAGAGCAATGCTTTGAGGATTTGAAGAGAAAAAGTCTGAAAACAGCAATCTACACTGTGTGGCATCTAGAAGGCCCTCCACATGTTAACTGTCCGTTCCAGCTTTGGCTCCTTCATTGTCAATGTGCTGCCTCAGACGTGAACATTCTACCATGACTGCTAGAGAGAATAATGGGACATGGAGCAGCAAGCAGGGATGAGCCCGCATTTCCATGATGTGAGAGCTTCGGTGTCACTGCTGTGTGCAGGAGGGGGCTGTGGGATGGAGCTGGGGTAAGAGGCAGAGCGTCACTGCACAGCTTCCAGTGACCTGAGTGGGGCAGGCAAGCACATATTCATCTTCCCCTGTGTTTCATGTGCTCTCCCTCTCACTTTCCTGTCTATCCCCGTGCTGTCTGACCTGTTGACTCTTGCTTCTAGCGAAACAGCAGAGAAGGGTGTGGACTCTGAGCCCCTGGAATAGGAGCTGATAGAGAAAAATCAAGTATGGTGTGCAGGGTGCTAGACAGTTTCCTGGAGCAAGACTGAAGATATCAGGGTCCCTTCATTGAGACACTGTTGTTAAGTCAATGCCATTTTTCCAGTGTCTTTTTTATAACAGGAGAACAATACACAATTCTCCAACAACACAGGGATATTGTGGAATTTAAGTGTGAACCCATGTGGGAATGCAATCTGTGGTCATAGTTGGGAGGGAAGAACCAGTGTCCCATCAGATAATTATACTAAGAGAGACACCCCATATATCACGGTATTCTGCATGGTAGACATTACATTAATGATACACAACCGTCAGATGTTTAGGTCAGGAGTTTTACAAGTGTGGTCCCTGGGCTACCTCATCGTAATCGGCAGGAAGTGCACATCGAAATAGCGGGTACGGGGGCCCACCCTAGGTCTGCCGTATCCCAAACTGAGAAATCAGGTTGGCCGTATCTACATTTTGAATAGTTTCTCCTGTGTATTGTGGTATTCATGCAAGTTTGAAAAGCACAGCTGTGAACTTGTAACAAGCCGTTCTTAAAACTTTGAATTCTTTCATGACTTACAGTGGTGTCAATTTCTCCCGCAACTCAGTTTTAACTATCTGTGCCTGCTCCCAGTGGATCAAAAAGGGAGCAATCCTATCTCTTCAGTCATACTTACTCAGTGTTTGATATGGGAGGGGCTGCTGTACTTTCCTAAGGTTCCATAACCAAGTACCACAAACTACGTGGCTTAAACAATAGAAATTTATTATCTTACGTTTCTGGAGGCTGAACGTCTGAAATCATGGTTTTGCTAGGGCCATGCTCCCTCAGAATCCTTTCAGGGTATCTATCCATGCTTTTTCGTAGTGGTTTCCTGGTGGTTTGCTGACAATCGCTGCATCTCTTGGCTTACAGCTGTACGGTTGCAATGTCTGCATTCATAGTCACATTGTGTTACCCATGTTCTGTCTTCACGTGGCTGTCTTCTTACAAGGACACTAGTCACCTTGGTTTAAGAACAGACCCTACTCCAGTATGACCTCATCTTAACTAATGACATCTGCAATAACCACACACTTCAAGTAAGGTTACTTTCTGAGATACTGGGGGCTAAGACTTCAAGATATCTTTTTGGGGGTGAGTCAATTCAACCTATAACACAGCCACTGAACTAGTTGCTGGAGCCACAACACAGGGAACAAGACAAGGTATTGTCCCTGGGGCTTTGTTTCTAGCTTGGGAAAACTGGCAAGAAGCAGGTGAGCAAATCAGTAAGCAGGACAGTTGTAAATGGGAATGAGTGCTTTACAATAAATAAATAAATCCATTGAGTGGGGAGTTGTGGAGACTGAGATTTTTATAAATGGGGTTGTCAGTGACGCTCTTTCTCACGAAGTGACATTTGAGCTGAGTCGTGATGATCAAGAGAAAACCAGGCCCGGGCTGGCCTTTTGGTTTGTGATGTGCCTGGCACCAGTTATTCCAGGAACAGACAAGCTGAAGTGGCTGGAGCCTGGTAGACAAAATGCAGATGGTAGGACATGACGTTGCAGGACAGACAGGAGCCACATCATTTGGGCCGTGTAAGGAGATTGGGGTCATTCTGAAGGTGGAGGGCTACATTATGAGAGTGATGTGATCTGATTCATGTGCTCAGAAGGTGACTCTGGCCACTGTGTAGAGACTGGACTGGACAGAGACAAGATGGCTGTAGGGATGACCATTAGGAGAATCTTCGAGAAGTCAAGGGAGGGAGGGATGAGGGTGGATTGTCTCAGTACTGCAGCAGTGTGCAGGGGACAAGGATGGCCTTGGACTGAGCCTGTTGGAGATAAGACATGCAGGACCTGCAGTGGCTGTGGGTGGGGGTTTGTGGGGACAAGGCTGAATCCAGGATGAGCCCTTGGATTTTGTTTACTCATGTGCAGAAATGGTGGTGCTCTTTCCTGAGACTGGTTGTTCCAAGTGCTTCTGAGATGTTCTCACAATTAGTTAGGTATCCCTCAGTGGTTATAGTGAAAGTTAGTGATTTAAAGTACGCATCAGTTGATGAATAGGATTCAGTTGTAAAATTATTAAGCCTTATTAAAAACACATGAAGATCGGGGCGCCTGGGTGGTGCAGTTGGTTGAGTGCTGACTCTTGGTTTTGGCTCAGGTCTGATCTCAGGGTCGTGGGATCGAGCCCCGTGTTGGGCTCTGCACTCAGCACAGAATCTGCTTCAGTTTCTCTCTCCCTCTGCCTTTATCCCTCGCTCTCTCTCTCTCAAATAAATAAATTTAAAAAACACATGAACTATGGTGAGCGTTGTGAAGTGTGCAAGACTGTTGAATCACAGATCTGTACCTCTGAGGCAAATAATACATTATATGTTAAAAAAAAAAAAAAGAAGAAGAAGAAGATAGCAGGAGGGGAAGAATGAAGGGCGGGAAATCAGAAGGGGAGACGAACCATGAGAGACTATGGACTCTGAAAAACAAACTGAGGGTTCTTGAGAGGAGGGGGGTGGGAAGATGGGTTAGTCTGGTGATGGGTATTAAGGAGGGCACGTTCTGCATGGAGCACTGGGTGTTATATGCAAACAATGAATCATGGAACACTACATCAAAAACTAATGATGTAATGTATGGGGATTAACATAACATAATAAAAACACATGAAAACATTTTATAAAACTATCAAAACTGAAAGAATCTGAACTTGCATATGTCTATAAAAACATCTGACATTTACTGAGCTGGTGCTGTGTGCCTTGCTGTGCCTTGCTGTGTTTTAAGTGTGTTTGTGTATTAACTCAATCAATTCTCAAAACTGTAACCCAAGAATAAGGTCCAGTCGTTTTCCCCATTTTACAGAAGAAACTGAGGCTCAGAGAAGTTCTTTCACTCATCCAGGGTTCAGAAAGAGCCAGCTGTCCCAATGTCTCTGCAGTAGCATTTTAAAAGTGATGTGGTTCCTCACCATTCATCTTTGTAAAAATCAAAACACAAGGACACGTTTTTGTTTTAAATAGTTTTCTTCTGTAGTCAGTACCATATAAGTGCAATTTTAGAGTTTAGGCAATTGAGTTAGTGTAAGGTAAAATAAAAGTAATCAAACTCACACCGTTTCCAAGTGGAGAACTAGGGTTTAGGCCTTGTCCGTCTACAGGGCTCACGCTAGTAAACAGTACGCTTTGGAAGAAGAATGAGACACTTGTTGAACTGTGTTAGCCCATGGTGGGTGATAGTAGGTCAGGCCATATCTCTTTCAGTGGTGTCAAAAAGAAAACCACGGGTCCAAAATGCAGTCGCTTATGCTGGGCCAAGTCACCAAACTGGGCCTTAATACTAACATAGTTACATTTTCAACTTCCTCCAGAAATGTTGTCTTAACTTGTCAGTCAGGAATTTTCTGGTCGGCACCAATAAGGAAATCCATCACAGGAAAACTGGAGTTGGTCATTTCTACTAGGTTGGTCATTGTTTTTTGTGGTTTCCAGGGCATGGAGCCTATGACTATGTATTATTATTTCTAAGAGAATATACATCATCTCCTCCCGTCTTGGGCTGCTCTTCTGTCACCTTATAGGTGATCATTTTTATCCGTTTTTGTTTAAACTTCCAATTTAAAAAATATAATCAATTACAAAATGTACATTGGTTTTCTCCCCTGTTCAGAGGTAAAAGGCAACATATTCTACACCAGTGCTGTGCAGTAGACATTTCTGCAGAAATGAAAATGTTCTGTGTCTGTGCTATCCAACATGGTAGTCACTAGCTACCTGTGTGTGTTAAGCACCTAAGATGTGGTTACTGAGACTGAGGAACTAATTTTTTGTTTTCATTTAACTGTAAATAGTCCTGTTTGGCTTGACTACCATATTGGACAGCAGCATCTCTACACATTTTTATCACCTTGCTTTTTTCTTTTTTTTTATATGTATATCTTTTTAAAATTTTATTATGTTATGTTAGTCACCATACAATACATCATTAGTTTTTGATGTGGTGATCCACGATCATTGTTTTCGTATAACACCCAGTGCTCCATGCAGTACGTGCCCTCCTTAATACCCATCACCGGGCTAACCGATCCCCCCTCCCCCCTCCCCTCTAAAACCCTGTTTGTTTCTCAGAGTCCAGAGTCTCTCATGTTTCATCTCTCCTTCCAATTCCTCCCCCCCCACCTTGCTTTTTTCACCAGTGTATGCTGGAGATCACTCCATTAACAGTACAGAGAGGGAGCCCTCAGTGCTTTTCTAATTGCATATTATGCTAGGATGTAGATATCTTATTCATCCAGCCCCCTACTTGTGGACACCTGTCTTATTTTTAGGTTTCGGTGTTACAAATTTTTCTGTGAGGAATGGCCCTGTATTTATGCCTTTTTGTCTTTTCCATTGTTTTGGTTTTGGTTTTTTAGGATATATTTTTTATAAGAGAGGTTAGTGGTTCCAAGAGGAAATTTGTATATAATTTTACTAA
The DNA here is from genome assembly GCF_054177405.1 of Leptonychotes weddellii. Taxonomy (NCBI): domain Eukaryota; kingdom Metazoa; phylum Chordata; class Mammalia; order Carnivora; family Phocidae; genus Leptonychotes; species Leptonychotes weddellii. The sequence goes on from NC_138385.1 coordinate 37,826,681, forward strand.
ATAGCACCAGTGAAGCATGGGAATGCTGATTTCTTTAGAGACTATCACATTGTTATCATATTGTTAAGAAGAGGTAATGAATTTTCTGGGGGGAGGGGGAGGGTAAAACACCTGTTTATGTCTATTGCCTCTATGTCTCTCCTGGTATTTTGGAGGGTATTTTTGGTTTCACTTTTTCATGACTCCCTATATGTCAGGGATCAAAACTTTTGTGACATAAGTTGTAAATATTTTTCAAAATTTGTGATTGTTCAATTTAGATTAGTTATGTTTTTGTTTTTGCCATGCAATTTTTAAATGAAATTAAATACATCACTCTTTTCCCTAATTGCTTCTGGGTTTTTAGTCATAGTTGGAAAAGTTTACTGCACTGCTAGGTTATAAAGGAATTTCACTGGGTCTAGTTCTGTGAACAGGAAAGAGATGAGAGAGAGATGGATCTTACTGGGGTGTCAGCCCTAAGAGGAACAGTTGGGGAAGTGACTTTCTTGTGAGAAATCTGTGAAAACCATGTCACTGAGTCAGGAGAATTAGATGTTGAAGCCAGGGTCCTGGTTTTGTGCTTGTCTTTGAGAACCTCATTTCTGCCCTTTCCCCTATGGATCTGAGTCCAGGCCCCCACAACTGGGAGATGAGGTCTTACATGAAGCAGTAACTCCATGTCACTTCAGATGGACCCCTCCGAGGACTAAATGGGAAGATCAACATCCTAGGCATAAAACAGACACAAATTATTTTCAAAAATTTACCATACAACCTGACCATGGACTAAAAAGTAAAACTTCTATTTCCCACCCATGAGACAACCAAGGCAACTACAGTTTAGCCCCACTCAACCGCATTATTTCCCATATAGGTGCTGGGTTTGCAGGACTCAGGGTTAAGCCCTGGCTTAACTTGTTTGGAATGGAGACCGTTTGAGGTCAAACCTCACCACCCCATGTGGTGGGCACTAACATCCATCTGGTAGCCTGTGGACATTTCCAGTTATCCAGTCTAGATATCAAGAGAAGGAAGACATGGGTGCAGGTGTGGAATTGGATTGACAGTGCCTGTCACACAGTAGACCTCTAATTCACATTTGATAAACATGACATGTAGATGTAGGCATAAGCAGGATGTGCAACTTTGTATATGTTCTTTCCTTTTTTTCATACACATGAATTTTTCAAAGAGTATTGGGATCACACTATAGTTATTGTTTCATAATCTGGTTTGAAGAAAAGTTTTTGTTGCTGCGTCTAAAATAACGTCTTTTCATTGGGAAAAAATAACCTGTAGAAAATGAAAATGATGCATCTACGTAGATATGTGCGATCTTGTAGTGGGTCATCTGTAAAATAGGCAGGTTGATACTTAACCTCACAGAATGTTGTAAGAGAAATAAGCAAAGCAATAAAAAGTATCTGACTTCTAATGCTGTAAAATTTCAACAAATATATGTATACGTATATGTCACTCCTGTGTTCTCTCCCCGCCCCAACAAAAGAGATGACTTAACTATGAACATCTCATAGAGACGATTGGGCTTTGACACAGAAGAAATGGAAGTGTACACGTATTTATATGCTGGATTAGCTTTGGTGCCATTTCTTTGTAGATGAGTTACCGCATGACAGTGAGGAAGAGGAAGCAAATCATCATTACTTTTTATTTGTGTATGTATAACATAATAATATGATATTGATATGTATATCATGAAATGGTCATCACAATAAGTCTAGTTAACATCCATCACCCTACATAGTTACAGATTTTTTGGGTGTGATGAGGACCCTCAAGATTTACTTCCTGAGCAACTTTCACATTTGCAATACAGTATTATTAACTATAGTCACCATGCTGTACATTATATCCCTGTGACTTATTTATTTTGTAACTAGAGTTTGTATGTTTTGACCTATTTCCCCATTTTGCCCACCCTTCAGCCATCACCTCAGGCAGCCACCAATCTATTCTCCATATCTCTGCACTTGGTTTTTCTGTTTGTTTTTGTTTGCTTTTTTTTTTTTTTTAGATTCCACATGTAAGTAAGGACATACGGTATTTTTTTTCTCTGTGGGATTTATTTCATTCAGCATAATGCCCCTAAAATCCATCCATGTTGTTACAAATGGCAGCATTTCATTCTTTTTATGGCTCAGTAATAGTCAATTGTGCATGTGTGTGTGTGTGTGTGTGTGTGTGTGCATATTATATTTCACATTTTCTTTATCCATTCACCCATCAATGGACACCTTAGGTTGTTTCCACGTCTTGGCTATTATAAATAAATCTGCAGTAAACTTGGGGTTCATATATATTTTCAAGTTAGTGTTTTTGTTTTCATCAGAGAAATCCAGAGCCAGAATTGCTAGAAAATATGGTGGTTCTATTTTTAATTTTTTGAGGAACTTTTATATTGTTTTCCATCGTAGCTGCACCCGTTTACCACCAACACTGTATGAGGGGTTTTTTTCACTGCATCTTCACCAACACTTCTTATATCTTGTCTTTTTCATAATCCCCATTCTAACATGCATGAGGTGATACCACATTGTGGCTTTGTTTTGCATTTTCCCGATGGCTACGATGTTGAGCATCTTTTCATGCATTTTTGGCCATCTGTATCTTTTCTTTGTAAAAATTTCTATTCAGATCTACTGCCCTTTTAAACATTGGATTGTTTAGTTTAGTTTTGCTATTGAGTTACATGAGTTGCTTACATAATTTGGATCTTAACCCTTTATCAGATATTGCTTTCCTTTTGATGTGATTTCTATCTTCTTTTTCATCTTTTACATTTTATTTTTTTAAGATTTATTTATTTATTTTAGAGAGAGAGAGCACGAGCAGGGGGAGGAGCAAAGGGAGAGGGAGAGAAGCAGACTCCCCGCTGATCATGGAGCCCAGTGCAGGGCTCGATCCCAAGGCCCTGAAATTATGACCCTGAGATCATGACCTAAACCAAGATCAAGAGTCGGATGTTCAACCGACTGAGCCACCCAGGTGCCCTGTTTTTCTCCCTTTTCTTTTGACATTAAAATATCACCCTCTCAGGGCACCTGGGTGGCTCAGTCGGTTAAGCATCTGCCTTGGGCTCAGGTCATGATCTCAGGGTCCTGGGATCCAGCCCTGCATCTCATCGGGCTCCCTGCTCAGCGGGGAGTCGGCTTCTCCCTCTGTCTCTGCCTCTCCCCCCGCTCATACTCTCTCACTCTGTCTCTCTCAAGTAAATAAATAAAATCTTAAAAAAAATCATCCTCTCAGTGGTCCCCTAAAAGGAGACAGTACAGAATAACAAAGTACAAAGGGGAGCCTGTTGCACAACAGATTGAAGACAGGAGACTTGAGTCCCAAATACAAGATCAGTCCCTTCCTACAGGTCCATGGCTAGTCACTTCCCCTGTGTTGGTCTCAGTCCCTACACAGAAAAAGAATGCATATCCCAGTGGTTAGAGTGGGGAGAAAACTGGGTCATTTAACTACCCATTTCAGGATATTTAGGAAATGTTGAGTCTCCAGATATATGAAGCCCACATGTAATGTATACGTATTACATGTGCACACATGGAGAATATAATGGGACGACTATGGACAGTATTATGTCCCTCTCAAATTAATATACTGAAATCCTAAACCCTAGTATCTCAGAATGTGATGGTTTGGACACATGTCCTTTAAAGAGAAATTAAGGTTAAAAAATCCCATAGGTGGGCCTAAATCAATATATCTGGTATCTTTATAAAAAGAGAATTGGACACAGAAAAGACAGATCTAGGGATGACCATGTGAGGATACAATGACAAGGTGGCAATCTACAAGCCCAGGAGAGAAGCCACCAAGAAACCAAACATGCTGACCCTTTGACCTTGGACATCTACCTTCCAGAAATGTGAGAAAATAAATTTCCATTGTCTAAGCCACCCAGTCTGTGGTATTTTGTTATGAAAGCCCTAGCAGACTAACATAGGGAGGAACTGCACAAACATACTTTGAAAAAAACTGAGTGGCGGGATTGCAGATTGGTTTACTCATCTGTATGTGGTTTGACTATGGTTTTCATTTTCTCTAAATTAGTATGGATGATTTTTCAAAATCAGAATTAAAGCCCATAGAAACTGTGGTGGTTTTGAAATATTACAGACATGAGATAGTTATAGAAAATACTAGGGCAGACTTCTGTGTCCTCATATTCAGAAATAAACATTCCCTAGAGAGGTGACACTTACTTTGCACTCTTCTATGATTTCCCAGAGGTGACCACTGTCAAGAATTGAAGTTTTTTTTTTTTTTTTACTCTTGATGCCTTTTTAAATAATTTCTACTTCGGTGAAATATTCTGTTGTTTTGTTACTTTTTTTTTTTTCACTGATACCTGGCTACCTAATAGAAAAGGAGGGAGAAAGAAACAAGAACAAATCCAGAATCACATGTCAACAGGCTGACCTGCCATTTATGCGTCCTTGCCATGCGTGTCCTCTCTCAGAGATTTTAAAAGGGACACACCCAGCTTTTCACTTTGCATGCTATAGGGAGCACTAACAGAGCAAGCAGCTGGTATTTTCAGTCACTTTTTTCATCATCTGTGTTCAAGTCTTAGTTCCCAGGCTCCAGCTAGGCCAAAGCAATGTCTCGGTGTCTCCTGAACCTAAAACATTTTCTTTTGTCCAGGCCTAATTTTCTGGCTTTCATTCACACTGTTATTCATCTGGGCCTATACATCCAGATCATAATCTGGGCCATGCTGGTGAGAGACGACAGTGATTGCAGGGATTTTGTTTTTTCTGTGTCCAGAATAACACCAAAATCCCTAGATTGGTTCCGGATCCATCACATTTTGAACTTGAGCTGATTTGTAGTATAAGTGTTGGCCATCTGCATATTTTTCCTTCCTTTTACTAACATAGTGGCACAAGGAAGATACTTCAAAGTGGTTTTAATCCACATGTTTTTGCTTCCCTAGGCCCTGGGCTGAAGGAGCCTGTGACGAAATTCCCCCCCTGAATCCTGTTGTTGAAGCATTTCTCATTGAAAGCTGTGGGCTGAAAGCACTGGGCCATCTCATGCCCCCTCCCTCTTTCTTTCCCCTGTGGGTTCCCTGCTTGGCTAACTGGGAGGTTAAATACCCTGAGCCTGCTTTCAAGTCAAGGGGCTTTATTTGAAGAGAACAGAGAAGCGTGCTGTGAAAGTGCTTTCATCTCATGACCTTCACTAAATCCTGGAGAGTGGAGCTATCATAGGTCTGCGGAATGTAAGGTTTACTTGAAAGACATGCTTGCCTTTCCTTAGACATCTGTAGTGTCCCTGAAGATGCCAATTGGGACTATCATGTGGTAGATTCAGAACTTAAAGCTGTGGCCACCTTATTACCTAATTTCCTTGCTTTTGAGATATTCTACATCTGACACTGACTCAGGCTTCTTTGGGAACGGCTGAGGATATTTATTTCTATCTTGTTATCTTTTTCACTTTTAAACCCAAGTCCTTTTGTTGTTAAAGAAAAATGGAAAATACAAGGAAGGAAAAAAAATCATTAGAATTTTTAAAATGTCTATTACTCATGGCTAAGTACTGTTTACAGTTGAATACATATTTTTTCAGAAATTTTACTGTGCAGGGGTGCCTGGGTGGTTCAGTTGGTTAAGGATCTGCCTTCAGCTCAGGTCATGATCCCAGGGTCATGGGATCGAGCCCCACGCTTGGCTTTCTGTTCAGTGGGAGCCTGCTTCTCCCTCTCCCTGCCGCTCCCCTTGCTTGTACTCTCTCTCTGTCAAATAAATAAATAAAAAATTTAAAAAAAATAAATTTTACTGTGCAAAGTAACTATATTTAAGGACAGAAGTGAAATGATATCCCACTTACAGCCTTTTTTTTTTTTTTTGAGCAAAAGAGAGTGAGTATGAGTGTGGTGGGAGGGGCAGAGGGAGAGAGAGAATCTTAAGCAGATTCTCTCGAATGTCACGATTTGATCTCACGACCCTGAGATCATGACCTGAGCCAAAACCAAGAGTCCAACACTTGACTGGGCCACCCAGGAGCCTCCAATTTAGAGCTTTTAAACTGATTTTTGATGATAAGTATTATATTATGAAGGTCACTCAACATCATACAATATGAATGCACATAATAAAAATGGCTCTCAAAACTTTAAAGGTGCATTCTGACATGATAGTAATGATAACATGATTAATATTTATTGTTACTTTCCCTTTGTCCAATACTGTTAAGTGTGAAACCTACACTTACTCATTAATCCTCACCACAACCTATGAGGAGAAGCTACTGTTGCCTGACTTTCAACGTCAGGGAACTGCGACACAGTGAGGGCAGGGCTAGTAAGTTTCAAGGCTTAGATGTGAACACAGGCTGGGTGGCTTCTGAGTGAATACATCTAACCAGTCTATGCTGCTGTTCCCCATATCATAAGATACAGCCTTATTGTTAATCTTAGCAAAGCAACCAATCTGACAAGAAAAGAAACAAAGCCAAGGTTCTGTATTTGTTTCCATTGACTGCTATAGTAAACTACACAAGTCAGTGGCTTAAAACAACAGGTATTGAGTTTCTCACAGTTCTGTATGATAAAAGACTGAAATCAAGGTGTCACTAGTGCCTTGCACAATGGGACACCATGGAGAGTTCTCCTTGCCTCTTCCTAGCCTCTGGTGCAACCATCAATCCTTGATGTTCCTTGCTTAAAGCAATGTCACTCCAGTCTCTGCCTGTGTCATCACATGTCTCCCTTAGAGTCCCAGTCTTCAATGGCGTTTTCCCTTCTTACAATGCCGTATGTCATATAAGATTAGGGCCCACCCTAATAACTTCATCGTAACCTGATACATCAGCAAATTTGCAATTTCCAAATAAGGTCCTATTCATAGGTACCTAGGTTTAGATCCTCAACATACTTTTGATGGGACAGTACAACCAAATAACAAGTACAGGGGCGCCTGGGTGGCTCAGTCGTTAAGCGTCTGCCTTCGGCTCAGGTCATGATCCCAGGGTCCTGGGATTGAGCCCCGCATCAGGCTCCCTGCTCTGCAGGAAGTCTGCTTCTCCTCTCCCACTCTCCCTGCTTGTGTCCCCTCTCTACGATGATAGGGAAGGGCCCGGAATGGGAAAAAAATTAAATTAGCAAGGGCCTGGCAGAGCCTCTTAACCATAATGCAAGTTTTTGATCTGGTATTCAGAATAATTCAAACTTATTGAAAAATCAGTGGTTTTGTACTGCATATGGATACGGAGTTGAAGAAAAGAGCTCAGGTCCCAGTTATTCTGCATGAGAGAGTTTACATATGTATGTAAGAAGGTAGTGAGGACAATTGCTGACAGACACATAGGTAAGGGCTGCCCAGGAACAGCTCCATCTGGATCAACTGTCCTAAGAAAGAGGCAGGGTGCCATTTCTGTACCAAGAAGTGAATGTAATTTTCTATTGAATGCTGTAATAAAGAACAAATGACTCTTGACTCTACAACTTAAACCAACCTGTTTTCTCTTTGATTTTTTTTTTGAATTGACTGTGTGTGGGTATGTATTTCTCTATCCCCTCCAGCTCTACCACCTCCATACACACTCATCACATTTGCATTTTTACTCTCAATTCAGGCCCGAGCTGGACTTCCAATCTCAAGTTTAAGTATCCCCCAAAATGTCTTTCTTTATGTTCTAGAAAAGCGATGGATACAGAGGAATTGTTCCAGTTGTGTGAAAATCCAGATATTTGGCTGGTCACATGAGGTCAAGCTTCTAATCTCTACCCTCCTTCCTCCTTATGAAGCCCCCTGGTCTGGGACTCTCTGAGCTGCCATCCTGGATCTGACCACCAGTTAGTATCACACTTCTCTCCATTTTTGTTTTTCTCTTTTAACTGAAAGGAGTACATGTTCCAAAGAGTTAAAAAGTCATGAAACAGTTTGTTTACCATGATACCAATTCTGCTCAAAAATTCATAAGTATGTTAAACCAGTTCCATTTGCTATTGAGCCCAAATTTCATATTCATTCTCTCTCTTCCCTCATCACTGTCAGCTCATGTACAGTGTGAACTGTACACTGGGTCCTTACCAGAGAACAGGGCTTTCACTCTCCATTATCCCACCCCTGCACCCGCTGCCCAGACCTTCTCCCATCCCCTGTTTTTCATCCCCTGTCCATGACACAGGACACTGCTGTGAGACCCCGCTCTGATGGCCTAACCTCTCTCAGGCACTTGCCCCCGTTCTGATCTGCATAATCCTTCACATACCTACCTCTGACTGCCAAAGCATGCCACGGACACTGGTTGTTTCATCATCAGAAGCCCTGGAATACATGTTTTCAAAATCTTTTTTTTTACATACCACAATTCTTCAGACAGAATTATTATCATTGTGTATAGGTTCAAATCCTGGGGTTTAAG
>NC_138385.1:37835562-37851850 GCF_054177405.1 Leptonychotes weddellii
AAATAAATAAATAAATAGATAAAGAGTTAATAAATAATATCGATGTACCTTGAAAATATTCAGCTAAGTGAAAGGAGACAAAAATGCAAAACACCACATATTGTAAGACCACATATTGTATGAGTCCTCTTATATGTAGTGCCTAGAGGCAGCCCACCAATATGGTTTAGTCGAGGAATTCCCCACTTTCGTTTTTGACCTCCACAAAGTTCTGTGTGGTGAGGTTGTGTTACGGACCATCCCTCCCATTTTCCCGTTCCATAGTGTTCAAGCAGCAGTTCAGGCTTTTGCCACAAGGTGGCGCCAAAGAACCATCATCAAACTCCACTCCCAAGAATTGCCAGCAAAGTGTACAATACATACATACATAAATACATAGTAAATAAATAAAAATACAATGGATGAACCTTGAAAATAGTAAGCTAAGTGAAAGGAGTCAAAAATGCAAAAGACCACAAATATGTCTATATTTGTCTATAAAAATGACTCCAATTATATGCATTATCCAGAGAAAGCTCACCAACAGGGTTTAGTCAAGGAATTCCCTACTTTCCATTTTGACCTCCAGAAAGATTTATGTGGTGGGTTTGTGTCACAGACCATCCCTTCCATTTTCCTGTCCCTTAGGGGTCAAGTAGCATTTCAGTCTTTTGCTACAAGGTGGCGGCCAAGAACTTCCACAATCAAACTCCACTCCTAAGAATTGCTTGCAAAGTGTAAAATACATATATACATACATACATAAATACATAAATAAATACATAAATACATAGAAAATTAATAAAAATACAGTGGATGAACTTTGAAAATAGTAAGCTAAGAGAAAGGAGTCAAAAATGCAAAGGACCCCAAATATGTCTTTCTTTGTCTCTAAAAATGATTCAAATTATTCACAATATCCAGAGAAAGCCCATCAATAGGGTTTTGTCAAGGAATTCCACACTTTTCATTTCGAACTCCAGAAAGATTTATGTGGTGGGTTTGTGTTACAGACCATCCCTCCCATTTTCCTGTTCCTCTGTGTTGAAGCAGCAGTTTAGGCTTTTGCCAAGGGGCGCCAAAGAACCACCATAATCAAACTGCATTCTCAACTATTTTCTACAAGGTGTAAAATTCATACGTACATACATACATACATAAAATGGACGAACCTTGAAAATATTCAGCTAAGTGATAGGAGAAAAAATGCAAAACACTACATACTGTATGATTCTACTTATATGTAGTGTCTAGAGAGAGCCCACTAATAGGGTTTAGTCAAGGAATTCCCCACTTTCCATTTTGACCCCCACAAAGGTCTGTGTGGTGGGGTTGTGTTACAGACCATCCCTACCATTTTCCTGTTCTTTAGTGTTCAAGCAGCTGTTCAGGATCTTGCCACAAGGTGGCGGCAAAGAACCACCATCATCAAACTCTACTCTCAAGAATTGTCTGCAAGTTGTATAATATATAAATAAGTAAATTAGTATGTAAATAAATGAATGAACGAATGAATGAATGAATGAGTCAATCAATCATTCAATAAAAATAAAATGGATGAACCTTGAAAATAGTAAGCTAAGTGAAGGGAGTCAAAATACAAAAGACCACAAATATGTCTATATTTGTCTATAAAAAAAAAAGATCCAGTTTATATGTTGTGTCCAGAAAGAGTCTTCCAATATGTGTAGTCAAGGATCCCCACTTTCCATTTTAACCTGAGTAAGTTCTGTCTGGTGGGTTTGTGTCACAGACCATCCATCCCATTTTCCTATTCATTAGTGTTCAACCAGCAGTTCAGGCCTTTGCCACAATGTGGTGCCAAAGAACCACCATCATCAATTTCACTCTCAAGTATTTTCTGCAAGGTGTAAGATAATAAATAAATAAATAAATAAATAAATAAATAAATAAATAAATAATTGAATCATTAAATAAGAAACCTCGAAAGTAAGTAACTCTCTAACTGACTAACTAAATAAATAAACTGGTTTTATGTTGAAAATATTAAGCTAAGTGAAGGTGTCAAAAATGCAACAGATCATAAATATGTCTATGTCTGTTAAAATGATTCCATTTATGGGTAGTGTCCAGAGAGAGCCCACCAATATGGTTTAGTCAAGGAATTCCCCACTTTCCATTCTGATTCCCACAAAGTTCTGTGTGGTGGGGTTGTGTCACAGACCATTCCTCCCATTTTCTTGTTCCTTAGTGTTCAAGCAGCAGTTCAAGCTTTGGCCACAAGGTGGCGCCCCAAAAAAGCGCACCATCATTAAACTCCCCTCTCAAATTGTCTGCAAAGTGTAAAATACGTACAGAAATACACATATAAATACATAAATACATAAATAAATAACTCAAAATGCAATGGCTGAACCTTGAAAATAGTAAGCCAAGTGAAAGGCGTTGAAAATTCAATAGAGCGCATATGTCTATATTTATCTATAAAAATTATTCCAATTATATGCAGTATCAGAGAAAGCCCACCAATAGGGATTAGTCAAGGAATCCCCACTTTCCATTTTAAACTCCAGAAAGTTTTATGTGGTGGGTTTGTGTCACAGACCATCCCTCCCATTCTCCTGTTCCTCAGTGTTCAAGCAGCAGTTCAGGCTTTTGCTACAAGGTGGTGCCAAAGAACCACCACCAACAAACACCATTCTTAGCTATTTTCTTCAAGGCATAAAATACATACATACATACATACATACATGAATGGATGAATGAATGAATGAATGAATTGGTAAATAAGTAACTAGGAAAGGTAGAAAGTAAGTAACTAAATAAATAAATAAACAAACAAACTGGTTGAACCTTGAAAATATTTGGCTAAGTGAAAGGAGTAAAAAATGCAACAGATCATAAATACGTCTATATTTGTCTCTAAAAATGATTCTGTTTATGTGTAGTGTCCAGAGAGATCCCACCAATATGGTTTAGTCAAGGAACTGTCCACTTTCCAGTTTGACCTCCAGGAAGTTCTGTGTGGTGGGTTTGTGTCACAGACGAACCCTCCCATTTTCCTATTAAGAGTTCAAGCAGCAGTTCAGGATCTTGCCAGAAGGTGGCGCCAAAGAACGATCATCATCATATTCCTCTCAAGTATTTTTTGCAAGGTGTATAATATATATAAATAAATTAATAAATGAATAAATAAAGTGGATAAACCTTGAAAGTATTCAGCTAAGTGAAAGGAGTCAAAAATGCAAAAGACCAGTTAGTATGATTCCACTTATATGTAGTGTCCACAGAGAACCCTCCAGTAGGGTTTAGCCCAGGAATTCCCCACTTTCCATTTTAACATGAGAAAGTTCTGTCTGGTTGGTTTGTTTCACAGACTATCCCTCCCATTTTCCTGTTCCTTAGTGTTCAAGCAATAGTTCAAGCTTTAGCCACAGGTGGCGCCAAAGAACCACCATCATCAAACTCGACTCTCAAATTTGTCTACAAGGTGTAAAATAAATAAATAAATAAGTAAATACATAAGTAAATCAGTAAGTAAGCCAATAAATAAATAAATAACATGAATGAACCTTGAAAATATTAGGCTAAGTGAAAGGAGTCAAAAATGCAGGAGATCACAAATATGTCTATATTTGTCTTTAAAAATGATTCCAATCATAGGTAGTGTCCAGAGAGAGCCCACCAATATGGTTTAGTCAAGGAATTCCCCACTTTCCTTTTTCACCTCCAGAAAGTTCTGTCTGGTGGATGTCACAGACTATCTCTCCCATTTTCTTTTTCCTTAGTGTTCAAGGGTAGTTCTGGCGTTAGCCACAAGGTGGCGCCAAAGAACCACCATCATCAAACTTCACTTTCAAGAATTCTGCAAGCTACATAATATATAAATAAATAAGTAAAGAAATAAATATATTAATAAATAAATTAGTATGTAACTAAATGAATGAACAAATGAATGAAGCAATCAATCAATCATTAATAAAAGTACAATGGATGAACCTTAAAATTAGTAAGGTAAGTGGAAGGATTCAAAAATGCAAAAGACCACAAATATGTCTGTATTTGTATATAAAAATGATTTAATTATATATCATGTCTAGAATGAGCCCTCCAATATACTTTAGTCAAGGAATTCCCCACTTTCCATTTTAACTTGAGAAAGATCTGTCTGGTGGGTTTGTGTCACAGGCCATCCCTCCCGTTTTCCTGTTCCCTGGTGTTCAAGCAGCAGTTCAGGCTTTCCTCAAAGTGGCGACAAAGAACCATCATCATCAAACTCCACTCTCAAGAATTGTCTGCAAAGTGTAAAATACATACATACATAAATACATAAATACATAAGCAAATAAGTAAAAATACAGTGGATGAACCTTGAAAATAGTAAGCTAAATGAAAGGAGTCAAAAATGCAATAGACTGCAAATATGTCTATATTTGTCTATAAACATGATTCCAATTATATGCAGTATCAGAGAAAGCCCACCAATAGGGTTTAGTCAAGGAATTCCCCACTTTCCATTTCGAACTCCAGAAAGTTTTATGTGGTGGGATGTCACAGACCATCCCTTCCATTTTCCTGTGCCTTAGCGTTCAAGCAGCAGTTCAGACCTTTGGCACAAGTTGGCGCCAAAGAGCCACCATCATCAAACTCCATTCCCAACTATTTTCTGCAAGGCGTAAAATACATACATACATACATACATAAAGAAATGAATAAATAAATAAATGACTCAGTAAATGAGCAAGAAAGCTAGAAAATAAGTAAGTAAGTAACTGAATAAATAAACTTGTTGAACGTTGAAAATATTCAGCTAAGTGAAAGGAGTCAAACATGCAACAGATCATAAATATGTCCGTATTTGTCTATTATAATGATTCCATTTATATATAGTGTCCAGAGAGATCCCACCAATATAGTTTAGTCAAGGATTTGCCCACTTTCCAGTTTGACCCCCAGGAAGTTCTGTCAGCTGGGTTTGTGTCACAGACCATCCCTCCCATTTTCCTGTTCTTTAGTGTTCAAGCAGCTGTTCAGGATCTTGCCACAATGTGTCGACAAAGAAGCACCATCATCAAACTCCACTCTCAAGTATTTTTTGCAAGGTGTATAATATATAAATAAAGAAGTAAAATATAACCAACTAAATAAATAAAAATTAATAAATAAATAAGTTAAGGGCGCCTGGGTGGCTCAGTTGGTTGGGCGACTGCCTTCGGCTCAGGTCATGATCCTGGAGAACCGGGATCGAGTCCCGCATCGGGCTCCCTGCTCGGCGGGGAGTCTGCCTCTCCCTCTGACCCTCCTCCCTCTCATGCTCTCTGTCTCTCATTCTCTCTCTCTCAAATAAATAAATAAAATCTTTTAAAATAAATAAATAAATAAATAAGTTAATTAATTAAATGGATGAACCTTGAAAGTATTCAGCTAATGGAAAGGAGTCAAAAATGCAAAAGACAAGATATTGTATGATTCCACTTATATGTAGTGTCCAGAGGGAGTGCACCAATATGGTTTAGTCAAGGAATTCCCCACTTTCCATTTTAACATGAGGAAGTTCTGGCTGGTGGGTTTGTGTCACAGACCATCCCTCCCATTTTCCGGTTACTTAGGATTCAAGCAGAAGTTCAGAATGTAGCCACAAGGTGGCGCCAAAGAACCACATCGTCAAACCTCACTTTCAAGAATTTTGCAAGCTGTATAATATATAAATAAATAAGTAAATAAGTATATTAGTAAGTAAATTAGTATCTAAGTAAATGAATGAATGAATCAATCAATCAATAAAAGCATGGATGAACCTTAAAAATAGCAAGCTAAGTGAAAGGAGTCAAAAATGCAAAAGACCACAAATATGTCTGTATTTGTATTTAAAAATGATTCCATTCATATCCATGTCTAGAATGAGCCCTCCAATATGCTTTAGTCAAGGAATTCCCCACTTTCCATTTTAGCCTGAGAAAGTTCATTCTGGTGGATTTGTGTCACAAACAATCCTTCCCACTTTCCTGTTCTAGTGTTCAAGTAGCAGTTCAGGCTTTTGCACAGGTGGCACCAAAGAACCACCATCATCAACTCTACTCTTAATAATTGCCTGCAAAGTGTAAAATACATACATACATACATAAGTATATAAATACATAAGTAAATAAAAATACAATGGATGAACCTTGAAAATAGTAAGCTAACAGAAAGGAGTCAAAAATGCTATAGACTGCAATATGTCTATACTTGTCTATAAAAATGATTCTAATTATATGCATTATCTAGAGAAAGCTCACCAATACAGTTTAGTCACAGAATTCCCCACTTTCCATTTTGAACTCCAGAAAGATTTATGCGGGTGGTTTGTGTCACAGAGCATCCCTCCCATTTTCCTCTTCCTTAGGGTTCAAGTAGCAGTTCAGACTTTTGGCAAAAGGTGGCGCCAAAGAACCACCATCATCAAACTCCATTTTCAACTCTTTCTGCAAGGTGTAAAATACACAATTATAAATGAATGAATGAATGAATGAATGAATGAATGAAGCAGTAAATGGGTAAGTAAGAAAGCTAGAAAGTAACTAACTAACTAAATAAATAAAATGGTTGAACCTTGAAAATATAGACTAAGTGAAAGAAGTAAAAAATGCAACAGATCATAAAAATGTCTATATTTGTCTACAAATATGATTCCATTTATGTGTAGGGTCCAGAGAGAGTCCACCAATATGGTTTAGTCAAGGAATTGCTCACTTTCCAGGTTGACCTCCAGGAAGTTCTGTGTGGTGGGGTTGTGTCACAGACCATCCCTCCCATTTTCCCGTTCCTTAGTGTTCAAGCAGCAGTTCAGGATCTTGCCACAAGGTGGCGCAAAGGACCACCATCATCAAACTCCACTCTCAAGTATTTTTTGCAAGGTGTATAATATATAAATAAAGAAGTAAAAATTAAATAAATAAATAAACAAATAAAATGGATGAACCTTGAAAGTATTCAGCTAATGGAAAGGAGTCACAAATACAAAAGACCAGATATTGTGTGATTCCACTTATATGTAGTGTCCAGAGAAAGCACACGAATATGGTTTAGTCAAGGAATTCCCCACTTTCCATTTTAACCTGAGAAAGTTCTCTTTGGTGGGTTTGTGTCACAGACCATCCCTCCCATTTTGATGTTACTTAGGATTCAAGCAGCAGTTCAGACTGTAGCCACAAGGTGGCAACAAAGAACCACCATCATAAAACTCCACTTTCAAGAATTCTGCAAGTTGTATAATATATAAATAAATAAGTAAATTAATAAGTATATTAATAAGTAAATAAGCATGGAAGTGAATGAATGAATGAAACAATCATTCAATAAATAAATGTATAATGGATGAACCTTAAAAAGGAAGTGACGTAAAAGGAGTTAAAAATGCAAAAGAGCACAATATGTCTGTATTTGTATATAAAAATCATTCCATTTATACGCCATGTCTAGAATGAGCCCTCCAATATGCTTTAGTCATGGAATTCCCCACTTTCCATTTTGAACTCCAGAAAGATTTATGTGGTGGGTTTGTGTCACAGACCATCCCTCCCATTTTCCTGTTCCTTAGTGTTCAAGCAGCAGTTCAGGCTTTTGCCACAAGGTGGCGCAAGAGACCCAACATCATCAAACTCCACTCAAGTATTTTTTGCATGCTGTATAATATATAAATAAATAAGTACAAAATAAATAAATAAATAAATGAATAAATAAAATCAATGTACCTTGAAAATATTCAGCTAAGTGAAAGGAGACAAAAATGCAAAACACCACATATTGTATGATTCCACTTATATGTACTGTCCAGAGAGATCCCACCAATATGGAATTCCCAACTTTCCATTTTGACCTTCACAAAGTTCTGTGTGGTGGGGTTGTGTCACAGATCATCCCTCCCATTTTCCCGTTCCTTTGTTTGCAAGCAGAAGTTCAGGTTTTTGCCACAAGGTGGCGCCAAAGAACCACCATCATCAAACTCCACTCTCAAGAATTGCCGGCACAGTGTAAAATACATACATACATACATACATAAATACATAAATACATAAGTAAATCAATAAAAATACAATGGATGAACTTTGAAAATAGTAAGTTGAGTGAAAGGAGTCAAAATGCAAAAGACCACAAATATGTCTATATTTGTCTATAAAAATGATTCCAATTATATGCAGTATCCAGAGAAAGCCCACCAATAGGGATTAGTCAAGGAATTCCCCACTTTCCATTTCAAACTGCAGAAAGTTTTATGTGGTGGGGTTGTGTCACAGCCCATCCCTCCCATTTTCCAGTTCCTTAGTGTGCAAGCAGCAGTTCAGAGTTTTGCCACAAGGTGGCGCCAAAGAACCACCATCATCAAACTCCATTCTCAACTATTTTCTGCAAGACATTAAATAAATAAATAAATAAATAAATAAATAAATAAATAAATAAATGATATGGTTGAACCTTGAAAATATTCAGCTAAGTGAAAGGAGAAAAAATGCAAAAGTCTACATATTGTATGATTCCACTTATATGTAGTGTCCAGAGAGAGCCCACCAATATGGTTTAGTCAATGAATTCCCCACTTTCCATTTTGATCTCCACAAAGTTTTGTGTGGTGGGGTTGTGTCACAGGCCATTCCTCCCATTTCCTGTTCCTTAGCGCTCAAGCAGTAGTTTAAGCTTTTGCCTCAAGGTAGCGCCAAAAATTCACCATCATTAAACACACTCAAGAATTGCCTGCAAAGTGTAAAATACATAGATACATAACTACATAAATAAGTACATAAATACATAAGTAAGTAAATAAAAATACATTGGATGAACGTGGAAAATAGTAGGCTAAGTGAAATGAGTCAAAAACGCAATAGACTGCAAATATGTGTATATTTTTCTATAAAAATGATTCCAATTATATGCAGTATCAGAGAAAGCCCACCAATAGGGTTTAGTCAAGGAATTCCACACTTTCCATTTCGAACTCCAGAAAGTTTAATGTGGTGGGTTTGTGTCACAGACCATCCCTTCCATTTTCCTGTTCCTTAGTGTTCAAGCAGCAGTTTAGACTTTTGCCACAAGGTGGCGCCAAAGAACCACTATCATCAAACTCCATTCCCAACTATTGTTTGCAAGGTGTAAAATACATACATACATACATAAATGAATGAATGAAGGAATGAATTGGCAAATAAGTAAGCAACTAGGAAAGCTAGAAAATAAGTAACTAACTAAATAAACTGGTTGAACCTTGAAAGTATTAGGCTAAGTGAAAGGAGTCAAAAATGCAACAGGTCATAAATAAGTCTATATTTGTCTCTAAAAATGATTCCATTTATGTGTAGTGTCCAGAGAGAACGCAACAATATAGTTTAGTCAAGGGATTGACCACATTCCAGTATGACTTCCAGGAAGTTCTGTGTGGTGGGTTTGTGTCACAGACCATCCCTCCCATTTTCCTGTTCTTTAGTGTTCAAGCAGCTGTGCAGTATCTTGCCGCAAGGTGGCGCCAAAGAACCACCATCATCAAACCACTCTCAAGTATTTTTTGCAAGGTGTAATATATATAAATAAAGACGTAAGATAAATAAATAAATTATTGAATTAAATGGATGAACCTTGAAAGTATTCAGCTAATAGGAGTAAAAAATGCAAAAGACCAGATATTGTATGATTCCACTTACATGTAGTGTCCAGAGAGAGCACACGAATATGGTTTAGTCAAGGAATTCCCCACTTTGCATTTTAACATGAGAAAGTTCTGTCTGGTGGGTTTGTGTCACAGACCATCCCTCTCATTTTGCTGTTACTCAGGATTCAAGTTGCAGTTCAGACTGTAGCCACAAGGTGGTGCCAAGGAACCACCATAATCATACTTCACTTCCAAGAATTTTGCAAGCTGTATAATACATAAATAAATAAGTAAATAAATAAGTATTCAAAAAGTAAATTTGTAAGTAAATGAATGAATGAAAGAATGAAACAATCAATTAATTAATCAATAAAAGCAGAATGGATGAGCCAAAAAATAGTAATCTAAGTGAATTGTATCAACAAAGCAAAAGACCACGAATATGGTATATTTGTCTGTAAAAATGATTCCGTTTATATTCCATGTATAGAATGAGCCCTCCAATATGCTTTAGTCAAGGAATTCCCCACTTTCCATTTTAACCTGAGAAAGTTCTGTCCAGTGTGTTTGTGTCACAGACCACCCCTACCATTTTCTTAGTGTTCAAGCAGTAGTTCCGACTTTACCACAAGGTGGCGCCAAAGAACCACCATCCTAAACAACTGTCAGCAAGGCGTATAATATATAAATAAATAAGTAAATAAGTAAATTAGTATGTGAATGAATGAATGAATGAATGATTCAATCAATAAATCAATAAAAATACAATGGATGAACCTTGAAAATAATAAGCTAAGTGAAAGGAGTCAAAATACAAAAGACCACAAATATGTCTTTATTTGTCTATAAAAATGATTCAGTTTATATGTCGTGTCCAGAAAGAGCCTTCCAATATGTGTAGTCAAGGATCCCCACTTTCCATTTTAACCTGAGAAAGTTCTGTCTGGTGGGTTTGTGTCACAGACCATCCATCCCATTTTCCTATTCATTAGTGTTCAACCAGCAGTTCAGGCCTTTGCCACAATGTGGTGCCAAAGAACCACCATCATCAATCTCACTCTCAAGTATTTTCTGCAAGGTGTAAGATAATAAATAAATAAATAAATAAATAAATAAATAAATAAATAAATAATTGAATCATTAAATAAGTAAGTAAGAAACCTCGAAAGTAAGTAACTCTCTAACTAACTAACTAAATAAACTGGTTTTATGTTGAAAATATTAGGCTAAGTGAAAGGTGTCAAAAATGCAACAGATCATAAATATGTCTATATTTGTCTCTAAAAATGATTCCATTTATGGGTAGTGTCCATAGAGAGCCCACCAATATGGTTTAGTCAAGGATTTCCCCACTTTCCATTTTGACCCCACAAAGTTCTGTGTGGTGGGTTGGTGTCATAGACCATCCCTCCCATTTTCCTGTTCCTTAGGGTTCCAGCAGCATTTCTGGCTTTAGCCACAAAGTGGCGCCAATGAACCACATCATCAAACTCTACTTTCAAGAATTATCTGCAAGGTGTATAATATATAAATAAATAAGCAAATAAATAATAAATTAATAAGTAAATTAGTATGTACATTAATGAATGAATGAACGAACGAATGAATCAATCAATCAATCAAAATACAATGGATGAAACTTGAAAATAGTAAGCTAAGCGAAATGAGTCAAAATACAAACTACCACAAATATGTGTATATTAGTCTATAAAAATGATTCAATTTTTATGTTGTGTCCAGAAAGAGCCTTCCGATATGTTTAGTCAAGGATCCCCACTTTCCATTTTAACCTGAGAAAGTTCTGTCTGCTGGGTTTGCATCACAGACCATCCCTCCCATTTTCCTATTCATTAGCATTCAAGCAGCAGTTGAGGCTTTTGCCACAAGGTGGCGCCGAGGAACCACCATCCTCAAACTCCACTCTCAAGAATTGCCTGCAAGGTGGAAAATACATGCATACATACATACATATACATAAATAAATAAATACGTAAGTAAATAAATAAAAACACAATGGATGAACCTTGAAATATTCAGCTAAGTGAAAGGATGCAAAAGTGCGAAAGACCAGATATTGTATGATTCCACTTATATGTAGCATCCAGAGAGAGCTCAACAATATGGCTTACACAAGGAATTCCTCTGTTTCCATTTTGTCCAGCAAGTTCAGTGTGGTGGGTTTGTGTCACAGACCATCCCTCCCATTTTCTTCTTCCTTAGGGTTCAAGCAGCAGTTCAGGCTTTCGTCACAATTTGGTGCCAAAGAACCACCATCATCAAACTCCACTTTCAAAAACAGTCTGCAAGGAGTATAATATATAAATAATTAAGTAAATCAATAAGTAAATTATTATGTAAATAAATGAATCAAGCAATAAAAATACAGTGGATGAACCTTGAAAATAGTAAGCTAGTTGAAAGGAGTCAAAAATGCAAAAGACCACAAATATGTCTACATTTGTCTATAAAAATGATTCCATTTATATGTCGTGTCCAGAAAGATTCCTCCAATATGCTTTAGTCAAGGAATTCCACACTTTCCATTTTAACCTGAGAAAGTTCTGTTTGGTGGTTTTGTGTCACAGACCATCCCTCCCATATTCCTGTTCCTTAGTGTTCAATTAGCACTGCAGGGTCTTGCCACAAGGTGGCACTAAAGAACCACCTTGATCAAACACCACTCTCAAGTATTTTCTGCAAGGTGTAAAATACAGACATACATACATACATGCATGCATGCATCAGTAAATAAGTAAGTAAATGAAAAGCAAGAAAGTAAGTAACTAACAAAATAAATAAATAAACTGAATGAACCTAAAAAATATTAGACTAAGTGAAAGAAGTAAAAAATGCAACAGACCACAAATATGTCTATATTTGTCTATAAAAATGACTCCATTTATATGTAGTTTCCAGAGAGCCCACCAATATGGTTTAGTCAAGGAATTACCCACTTTCCATTTTGACCTCCAGAAAATCTGCCTCGTTGGTTTGTGTCACAGACCATCCCTCATATTTTCCTGTTCCTTAGTGTTCAAGCAGGAGTTCAGGCTTTGCCACAAGGTGGCGCCAAAAAACCACCATCATCAATTCCACTCCCAAAGAGTTTTCTGTAAAGGGTAAAATACATACATACATATATACATATACATAGATAGATAGATAGGTAAATAAGCAAGATAGTAACTAACTAACTAACTACCTAAATAAATAAATAACATGGATGAACTTTGAAAATATTAAGCTAAGTGAAAGGAGACAAAAAGGCAACTGACTTCAAATATGTCTATATTTGCCTAGAAAAATGATTCCATTTATATGCCATGTCTAGAATGAGCCCTCCAATATGCTTTAGTCAAGAAATTCCACACTTTCCACTTTAACCTGAGAAAGATCTGTCTGGCGGGTTTGTGTACAGACCATCCCTTCCATTTTCCTGTTCTGTAGTGTTTTAGCAGCAGTTAAGGCTTTTGCCACAAGGTGGCGCAAAGAACCACCATCGTCAAACTCCACTCTCAAGAATTGCCTCCAAGGTTAAAATATATACATACATTCATACATACATACATAAATACATAGAGAAATACATAAGTAAATAAATAAAAAATAAAATGGATAAACCTTGAAAATAGTAAGCTAAGCGAAAGGAGTCAAAAATGCAAAAGACCAGATATTGTATGATTAGACTTAGATATTGTATGATTAGACTTATATGTAGCGTCCAGGGAGAGCGCCCCAATATGGTTTAGTCAAGGAATTCTGCACTTTCCATTTCAAAATGGAAACTCCAGCAAGTTCTGTGTGGTGGGTTTGTGTCACAGACCATCCCTCCCATTTTCCTCTTCCTTAAGGTTCAAGCAGCAGTTCAGGCTTTCTCCACAATTTGGCGCCAAAGAACCATCATCAAACTCCACTTTCAGAAACAGTCTGCAAGGAGTATAATATATAAATAAATAAGTAAATCAATAAGTAAATTATTATTTAAATAAATGAATCAATCAATCAATAAAAATACAGTGAATGAACCTCGAAAATAGTATGATAATTGAAAGGAGTCAAAAATGCAAAAGACCACAACTATGTCTATATTTGTCTATAAAATTATTTATTTATATGTAGTGTCCAGAAAGAGCCCTCCAGTATGGTTTAGTCAAGGAATTCCCCACTTTCCATTTTAACCTGAGAAACTGCTGTCTGCTGTCTGGGTTTGTGTCAGAGACCATCTCTCCCATTTTCCTGTTCCTTTGTGTTCAAGCAGCACTTCAGGCTCTTGTCACAAGGTGGCGCCAAAGAACCACCATCATCAAACTCCACTCTCAAAAATTGCCTGCAAGGTGTAAAATACATACATAGATACATGAATATATAAATAAATACATAAGTAAATAAATAACAATTCAGTGGGTGTACCTTGAACATAGTAAGCTAAGTGAAAGGTGTCAAAAATGGAAAAACCACATATTGTTTGATTCCACTTATTAGTAGGGTCCAGAGAGGGCCCACCAATATGGTTTGGTCAAGGAATTCCCCACTTTGTATTTTGAACTCCAGCAAGTTCTGCGTGGTAGGTTTGTGTCAGAGACCATCCCTCCCATTTTCCTATTCCTTAGGGTTCAAGCAGTAGTTCAGGCTGTAGTCACAAGGTGGCGCCAAAGAACCACCATCCTCAAACTCCACTTTTAAAAATTGCCTGCAAGGTGTAAAATACATACATACATTCATACATATATACTTATATAAATAAATTACTAAGTACATAAGTAAATACATAAAAAATACATAAGCAAATAAAAATAAAATGGATGAACCTTGAAAATAGTAAGCTAAGTGAAAGGAGTCAAAAATGCAAATGAGAAAAGATGGAGGAGGAGTAGGGGACCCTATTCCAACCGGTCCCCGGAATTGAGCTGGATATCTACCAGACCACTCTGAACACCCACAAAATCAGCCTGAGATGTAAGAAGATAGATCTGGATCTCTACAAACAGAATATCGCAGGCGGTTGGTTTCGAGGCACGAAGTGGGGAGCCGTGATTCTGCGGGCAGATATCGGAGGATAAATGGCAGGGGGAGGGAGCCTGGCCATGGGGATCCTACACCACCGGTGAGCGATAACCTCTTGCACTGGGGACGGGGCACAGACTCGCAGATTGGTAGTGGTGGGGAAAGGACTTTAGGGCAGCCCCCAGGACAGAAGCTGGAGTGCACGGGTGACCTGGGGGTGGCTGGCAGTTCTAGAAGCACAAAGGGCAGAGACGAGCCTGACCTGGATGCAAGGACTGGGAGCGCTGCTGAGGGGCGCACAAACCTGGACTGCAGTTTATAGCAGCACAGACAAAAACGGAGAGAGTGTGGCCTGGAGAGCTCACTGAAGAAGAGATTGCGATCTCTCTGCTCTGAGGCAGAGAGGAATCTTCTGCTCTGACTCTCCGAAAAGATGTGGAAAGCCACCAGGGAAAGCCACCAGAGAACAAAAGCCCCAAAAAACCAATTTTCCCTGAGCCCATCCCCTGCCACAGGGGGCAGGGCAACTCTGCTCAAACAGGGTTGCCCAAGTAACAGTGCAGCAGGCCACTCCCCCAGAAGACAGGCTGGGAAAACAAGAGGCCAGCAACCCTAAGGTCCCTAGAAAACAGGTGCATCTTGTTTGGGTCGTGGTCAATAATTTGGACTCTATACATTCCCTCAGCCACCCCTCAACAGAATTAGGAGGAGGAACCCCCAAAATAGGAAAAACTCAGAGATTATGACTTATGCAGCAGATTTACAAATGGATGCAGATATAACCAAGATATCGGAGATGGAATTCAGGCTAGCAATTGTGAAGACAATAGCTACAATGGAGAAATCAATTAATGGCAACATAGAGTCTCTAAGGCCAGAAATGAAAGTGAATTGGCAGAACTTAAAAATGCTATCAATGAGATCTAATCTAATCTAGATAATCTAACAGCTAGGGTAAGTGAGGCAGAAGAACAAATTAGTGACATGGAAGACAACGTAATAGATAAAAAGGGAAAAGAGGAGGCCAGGGAAAAACAACTCAGAATCCATGAAAATAGAATCAGAGAAATAAGTGACACCAGGAAACGTTCCAATGTCAGAATTATTGGAATCCCAGAGGGGGTGGAGAGAGAGAGAGAGGACTAGAAGATATATTTGAGCAAATCGTAGCTGAGAACTTCCCTAATCTGGGGAATGAAGCAAACATTCGTGTCCTAGAGGCAGAGAGGACCCCTCCCAAGATCAAGGAAAACAGGCCAACACCCCGGCATGTAATAGTAAAACTCGCAAAACTTAGAACCAAGGAAACCATCTTAAGGGCAGTTGCGAGAAGAGATTCCTTACGTACAGAGGGAGGAACATCAGAATAACGTCAGATCTATCCACAGAAACCTGGCAAGCCAGAAAGGCCTGGCAAGACATATTCAGGGTACTAAATGAGAAGAGCATGCAGCCAAGAATACTTTCTCCAGCAAGGCTGTCATTTAGAATGGATGGAGAGATGTGAGCTTCTAAGACTGGCAGAAACTGAAAGAATATGTGACCACTAAGCCGGCCCTGCAAGAAATATTAAGGGGGATTCTATAAAAGGAAAAAGACCCCAAGAGTGATATAGAACAGAAATTTACAGGGACAATCTATGAGAACAGGGTCTTCACAGGCAACAGGATGACAATAAATTCATATCTTTCAATAATCACACTCAATGTGAACGGCCTAAATGCT
>NC_138385.1:37852350-37887904 GCF_054177405.1 Leptonychotes weddellii
CACTGGGTGTTATGCACAAGCAATGAATCATGGAACACTACATCAAAAACTAATGATGTAATGTATGGTGATTAACATAACAATAAGAAAATTTAAAAAAAGAAGTGAATGGAAAAGCTCTACCCAACATTTGAATGCTAAATTATTAATCTAGAAAGAATGATAGCATTATAAAAGCAACACTTAACCGCTATTAGAAAAATGAGTGATTCAGGCAAAAATTATAAATGTATTTTCAGATTGTACCAAGTTCCACAGCGGTCACTGAGTCACCATGGTAACCATGCTGGCCAAGGAAAGCTGGGAAAACACAAACAGCAACCATCCTGCTTTATTATAAAATATTTTGAGAGCTTTCTTCTTGTTCTATTCAGTCCTCCTCCTGATTGGATGAGGATCATCTACCTTATGGAGGGCTAATTGCTTTTTACAGTTTTATAAAAAAGATTTTATTTATTTATTTAACAGAGAGAGAGTGGGAGAGTGAGGAGAGGAAGGCTCCCTGCTGAGCAGGGAGCCCAACATGGGGCTCGATCCCAGGACCCTGGGATCATGACCTGAGCTGCAGGCAGACACATAACCGACTGAGCCACCCAGGCGCCCCTAAATAAATAAAATGTTAAAAAAAAAAAAGAAGACATACCAATGGCCAACAGACAAATGAAAAAATGCTCCACATCACTTGGCATCAGGGAAATACAAATCATAACCACAATGAGATACCACCTCACACCAGTCAGAATGACTAAAATTAACAAGACAGGAAACAACAAATATTGGCAAGGATGTGGAGAAAGGGGAACCCTCTTACACTGTTGGTGGGAATGCAAGCTGGTACAGCCTACTCTGGAAAACAGTATGGAGGGTTCCTTAAAAAGCTAAAAAGTAGAGCTACCCTATGACCCAGCAATTGCATACTAGGTATTTACCCCAAAGACACAAATGTAGTGACCTGAAGGGGCACCTGCACCCCAATGTTTATAGCAACAATGTCCACAATAGACAAACTGTGGAAAGAGCCAAGATGTCCATCAACAGATGAAAGGTTAAAGAAGAGTTAGTATATATATACAATGGAATATTACCCAGCCATCAGAAAGGATGAATACCTAGCATTTACATTGACATGGATGGAACTGGAGGATATTATGCTGAGCGAAATAAGTCAATCAGAGAAAGACAATTATCATACAGTTTCACTCATATGTGGAATATAAGAAACAGTGAAGAGGATCATAGGGGAAGGGAGGGAAAACTGAATGGGAAGTCATCAGAGAGGGAGAAAACCCATGAGAGACTCTTAACTATAGGAAACAGAGGGTTGCTGAGGTAGGTGGGGGAAAATAAATAAATAAATAAATAAATGGAAAAACATATTTGATAAAATACTTAATCAAAAGAAATATACAAATTTCAAATAAGGACATGAAATGATGCTGAATATTGCTAGTCATTAGGGAAATGTAATCTCACTACACCCCTCTGTGAATGGCTAAAATAAACAAACTGACCATACCAAGTCCTACAAGGTTGTGGAGGATGGAACTTGCATACGTTGCTGGTGGTAATGAAAAATAGTGCCAACACTTTGAAAAACATTTTGTCAGTTTATTTCAATGTTGATCCTACACCTGCCATATATGATCCAGCTGCTACACTCCAGATGTATCTACCCAAGAGAAAGAAAGCATATATGTTCAAGCAAAGATTATACACAAACGTTCATTGCACCTTTTTTTTTTTAATAAGAACTGCAAATTGGAAAAAAAATAATATCCATTACCAGGTGAGTGGATAGATCAAATTGTGGTATACCCACACAATGGAATGTTGGCCAACAATAAAAAAGAAAAAAATACTCATATACGCAACACATGGACAAATGTGGAAATAGCTTGACAGAAAGAGGAATGACAAAAAAAATACACATTTTATGAGTCCATTCACATAAAATTATTGGAAAAAATCATAGTAACAGAAGATCAGTGGTCACCCAAAAATGGGGTAGGGTGATGTAGAGAGGGAGGCTAGAGAGGTAGATGGGGGCATTACAAAGGGGTACAAAGAAACTTTCTGAAGTGATGAATATGTTCCTTATCTTGACTGTAGTATTGGATTCACAAGTGCATATAGATATAAAAGCTTATTAGAGATTATACTTTATGTACAGTGTATTGTATGTCAACCAAACTTTAAGGAAATATTTGACATATATTTACATATTCATAATTTTTCGATACAATTCCATTAGGTGAAAAATTCCCATGATTATATTCTTATAATATTTTTTAAAAGATTTTATGTATTTATTTGACACAGAGAAAGAGCACAAGCAGGGGGAGCAGCAGAGGGAGAGGGAGAAGCAGGCTCTGTGCTGAGCAGGGAGCCCGACACAGGGCTCAATTCCAGGACACTAGGATCATGACCTGAGCCAAAGGCAGACTCTTAACCGATTGAGCCACTCAGGAGCCCCTATTCTTATAGTATTAACAGATTCACACTATGTCTTATCAAATTGGTCCATACTACATATAACCAAAATAGAAACAATCATTAGCAATGAAATTTACCCAAGTATTTAGAGAAAGTTGATGTCTATTTCCTTCTGAAGTACAGAAATAAAATATTATGTATTAGGAATAATTATGATATTTATAAGTAACTGCTCAGATTATTGAGAGAGGAATAGGCCAAACTCTACTGTAATAAATATTTTTTAAAATATTAAAATCTAGGGATGCCTGGGTGGCTCAGTCAGTTGAGTGTCCAATTCTTGGTTTTGGTTCAGGTCATGATTTTATGGGTCACGAGATTGAGCCCTGAGTTGGGTTTTGCACTCAGCAGGGAGTCTCCTTGAAGATTCTCTCCCTCTGCCCCTCTCCCCACTAGCGCTCTCTCTCTAAAATAAATAAATAAATCTTTAACAAAAAAAATAAAATATTGGGGCGCTTGGGTGGCTCAGTCGGTTAAGTGTCTGCCTTCGGCTCAGGTCATGATCCCGGGGTCCTGGGATTGAGCCCGGCGTCAGGCTCCCTGCTTAGCAGTGAGTCTGTTTCTCTCTCCCCCTCTGCCCCTCTGCCCGCTTGTGCTCTCTCTCTCTCTAATACATAAACAAAAACTTTAAAAAAAAAATATTAAAATCTAGTCATTGAAATCTTTAACACATGGAAATGTTCTGACTCTTTATTTTTATTTATTTATTTTTAAGATTTTATTTATTTATTTGACAGAGAAAGACACAGCGAGAGAGGGAACACAAGCAGGGGGAGTGGGAGAGGGAGAAGCAGGCCTCCCGCCGAGCAGGGAGCCCGATGCGGGGCTCGATCCCAGGACCCTGGGATCATGACCCGAGCCAAAGGCAGATGCTTAATAACTGAACCACACAGGCGCCCCTGTTCTGACTCTTTAAAGAATCTTTTTATAAATTGGGGGAAAACCATGAGCAGTAGGGAAGAATCTATATTACCATGTCAAATTGCTAGGAAAATCTAAAAACTGTAAATTTCAACACCCTTCTAGGAGATACATGTGATTTGCCAATTATTATTTATATGGAAAGAACAATTTAGGTTATTCATTGCAAATGCATATTAAAGACCAATTTCCTTCTACAACTGGACAATTAATTGCTTTTCAGCGAAAAGGAATCCCTAATAGGGGCCTCAAGGGCTACTACACAGCAGTGTAGCTGCTGATGGACTAAAATTCCACCTGTTAAACCTCTTCTCCCATGATGAGATCAAAGTAGCTTCTCTACTTTTAGGCTAGTTTGTGAACTTCACAGGAGCTATTCCACAATATGCTTTTATTCAGATCTTTGAATACCCTTGTGTCAGATGTCGTTTCCCATTAAGGATTTGAAGTGATGGGGTCTTCTGAGGACTGCTGCCCTTGAATCTGGAGTAGAAGCTTCAGCAGCCATCAGGATACAGATCTTCAGAACCTGCCTCCTTCAGGCACCTGATATTAGATGGACCACTGACCAGAAGAGTGGCACAGGGATCAATCCAGCAATTACTATGCTTTACTGGTATAACTATGTGCCCAGCACCATGCTAGGCACTGGGGAAGGACAATGACACTGATACAATTGGGCCCTGATCATAACAACCACATGTTATTATAATGGGCTTCTTACCAGGACCTTTTCTTCTCCTTTCCTCCACTATCGCCTACAAAGTTTTGAAGGAGTAAGAAATGGCCTGAATTCATACAGGCATTCATGATCCTCCAGTAACCACAGGGCCATGGGCTTGCTCATGTGTATCACTGACTGTTCTCAGCAATCCTGTGGGTAAAGCTTTGCCATCCCCATTTGACAGAGGGGGAAGCTGGGGCTCAGAGTCCTTACCTCTTTTACCTACTGCACCCATGCCTTTATTTTTTTAACTTTTTTTTTCATTATGTTCAGTTAGCCAACATATAGTACATCATAGGTTTTTGCTGTAGTATTCAATGATTCATTAGTTGCATATAACACCCAGTGCCTTAAGGAGGGCACCCATGCCTTTAGAGGAAAGCATCTCCAGAACAACCCTGGAGCAGGACCCAAAGTCACTGGGATAGGGCAGGACCCCAATTGCTTTACCTATGACACAGCCTGTAACACCCAAGTATTATGGCTGGGACACTGAGCCCCCAAGTGGGAAACAGGCTTGGATCTGGATGGTTTGCATCCCCACACCCCAGCCACTGAGGTGACCCATGCCCTCAGCTGAGTCCCAAACACCTAAGGTGGGACCTGATCTTCACACCAGGGTATGTTTTGTCTCTACTGAAAAGTCATCACGGTGGCCTTAATGACGTTAGGTTTCTATGGCAATCATGAAGCACAGGCAGGATCCCCCACACCAGAAATGTGTCCCCTCAGCAATCCATGCCTTGGTCTTTTGCCAAAAGCAAAACACCTTCACTCTTCAGGCTACCAAGTGAGAAGGCATTGTAATTAGATGCACTAGACTGGGACCCCTGCTATTGGTGGAACTCTGCCCAGGTTAATGGCGCAAAGAATGTCCCTGTCATCTGGAGTTTTGTTTGCTTTGAAGAGACAGTAGGGGCATATTATTAGTACACACACCCCAGGGAGGTATTCTAGGGTTCTTGGAGATGAGCTGGCCCTTGCTGGGTGAAAATATAAAACCAAGGCTTTGGGGATGCCTGGGTGGCTCAGTTGGTTAAGCGACTGCCTTCGGCTCAGGTCATGATCCTGGAGTCCCGGGATCGAGTCCCGCATCGGGCTCCCTGCTCGGCAGGGAGTCTGCTTCTCCCTCTGACCCTCCCCCTCTCATGCTCTCTCTCTCTCTCTCTCTCATTCTCGCTCTCAAATAAATAAATAAAATCTTTAAAAAAAAAAAAAACCAAGGCTTTGGTAAGCAGTTAGTCAGCCATCTGTGGCAGAAAACTAAGGGATTGTCTATAATCATGTGACTGAACCATCTAAACACACACACACACACACACACGCAAGTCATTTAAGAAGTCTCAGAGTTATTTCAAGGAGGCAGGTCTAAAATATTACAAATCATACTTTTCCATTGTATTTTCCTTATGTTTTTTGCTTTTGTCATGTAATTTTTAAAATGGAATTAAATACATCACTCTTTCCCTTGTTAAAAAAACAAACAAACAAACACAGAACCAAAATGGTGTTACTGCGACCATGTTCCCAAACGGGGACTTAATAACATAATCTAATTGCAGTTTCAACCTCCCCCAGAAATGTAATCTTAACCAGTCAATCAGGAATTTTCAATCAGTGCTAATTAATCCGACACGTGGGCCCTCTCCATTCTGCCCCCCAACAGTTGAGGCAATCAGTATAAGACCCTTTGCTTTCCACCCTATAGAAAAGCCAACTTGCCTGAAATAACTCTTTTCTTTTGCTAATAGCTTTCCTGCCCCACCTTCCTTCTATAACTACCTTCCATTTTTTTTACATCTCCTAGGAATGCCCCTCTATTTGTTTGATGGGATGCTGCCAGATTCATGATTCGTTTAATAAAACCAATTAGATCTTTGCAATTTATTCAGCTTAATTTTTGTTATATCACTCCCCAATTGTTTATGGATTGTTAGTCATAGCTGGAAAAGTTTCCGCTACCACCAGGTTATAGAGGAATTTCACTGGCTGTACTTCCCTGGACAAGAGAGAAAGTTGGATCATAGTGGGGTGTCAAGCATAAGAGGAACAGTTGAGGGGGTGACCGTTTTGTGAGAAAGGTACAGAAACCACGTTACTAACTCAGGAGAATTAGATGTTGAGATCAGGGTCCCGGTCTCAGCCTTGTCTTTGAGAACTGTCTCTCCTCTTTCTCCTGTGCATCTGAGTCCAGGCCCCCACAACCAGGAAACAAGGTCTTCAATGAAGCAGAAACTCTATGTCACCTCAGATAGACCCCCTCAGAGGACTAAATGGTAGAGATGAACTTCCTAGGATAAGACAGCCACAAAATCATTTTTGAAACCTACCACACAGGGCGCCTGGGTGGCTAAGTCAGTTAAGCATCTGCCTTTGGCTCAGGTCATGATCCCAGGGTCCTAGGATCGAGTCCCACAAGGGGCAGCCTGCTCTGCAGGGAGTCTGCTTCTCCCTCTGCCCCTCCTTCCACTTGTTCTCTCAATCTCTCTCTCTCTTCCTCAAATAAATAAATAAAACCTTTAAAAAAAGAAAGAAAGAAATCTACCATACAACCTGGCCATGGACTAAAGAGAAAGTAAAACTTCTAGTTTGCACCCATGAAAGAATCAAGACTGAAACCACACAAGTGTTACCTTGTCCTTCACTCTCTCTCTGGGAGTGAGGTCTCCTCAAGAGAAGGGAGTAGCCTCTGAGTGCTATTCAAGACAGTGGAGGTCTGGTTTATAAGTGGCTTCAATTTCTGAAGGTACAACTCCCCCCTTCAACTGAATTATTTCCTGTTGAAATGCTGGGTTTCTGGGACTCAGGGCTAAGCTTAGTCAAAAAGTGCTTCGAATGGAGTCTGTTTTAGGACAACCTAAACACCCCATGGGGTGCCCACTAACATCCATCTTTCCACCTGTGAACATTTTCAGCTATCCAGTCTAGATATCAAGACAGGGAAGATGTGGATGCAGATATGGAATTGGAGTGACAATTTCTGGCACACAGTAGACATCTAATTCACATTTAATAAACATGAGATGTAGATATAGGCATCAGTAGGATATAAAATTATGTATATGTTCTTCCAGTTTTTTTATTCACATGTGACTTTTTCAAAGAGCATTCGATTACAACAGCTATTCTTTCATAATCTGGTTTGAAGAAAACTTTGCGTTACTTTATCTGAAAGTTACATCTTTTCATTAAGAAAAAATAACCTGTAGAAAATGAAATAGATACTTCTACATAGATGTATGTGACCCTGTTTTTTTATATTCTAAGCAAGTGATAGATACAGAGGGATTGTCCCAGTTAAGTGAAAAATCCAGAAATCTGGATGATCCCATGAAGGCTTAATACATATTCTTTTCAAACTATTCTAAAAAAGAAGAGGAAAGAAATATTCCAAATTCATTTCATGAGGCCATCATTGCCGTGATACCAGAAGCAGATGAAGATACAAAAAAGGAGAACTACAGGCCAATATCCCTGATGAATGTAGATGCAAAACTCCTCAACAAAACTAGAAAAATGAATCCAATAATACATTTTAAAAAATCATTCACCATGATCAAGTCAGATTTATTCCTGGGATGCAAGGGTAGTTCAATATTTACAAATTAATCAATGTGATACATAACATCAGTAAGAGAAAGGATAAAAACCACATGATCATTTCAAGAGCTGCAGAAAAAGCATTTGACAAAGGACAACATTTATTCATGATAAAAACCCTCAACAAAGCAGTTTAGAGGGAACATACCTCAAAACAATAAAGACCATATGTGAAAAACCCACAGCTAACATCATACTCAATGGGGAAGAATAGAGAACTTTTCCTCTAAGATCAGGAATAAGGCAAGGATATCTATTCTCACCACTTTTATTCAACATAGTACTGGAAGTCCTAGCCACAGCAATCAGACAATAAAAATAAATAAAAGACATTCATATTGGTAAGGAAGAAGTAAAACTTTCACTATTTGCAGATGACATGATACTATATATAGAAAACCCTAAAGACTCACCAAAAACTACTAGAACTGATAAATGAATTCAGTAAAGTTGCAGGATACAAAATCAATATACAGAAATCTGTTGCATTCATATCTACTATAATGAAGTAGAAGTAAAAGAAATTAAGAAAATAATACCATTTACAATTGCACCAAAAATAATAAAATACCTAAAATAAACTTAACCAAGGAGTGAGGATCCCATACTCTGAAAACTATAAAACACTGATGAAAGAAGTTGAAGATGACACAAACAAATCGAAAGATATTCCATGGTCATGCATTGGAAAAACAAATATTGTGAAAATGTCCATACTACCAAAAGCAATGTACACATTTAATGCAATTCCTATCGAATTACCAACAGCATTTCTCACAGAACTAAAACAAATTATCCTAAAAATTTGTATGGAATCAAAAAAGACCCCAAACAGACAAAGCAGTCTTGAAAAAGAAGAATAAAACTAGAGGTATCACAATCCCAGATTTTAAGATACACTACAGAACTGAAGTAATCAAAACAGAATGGTACTGGCACAAAAACACAGATCAACTGGAGAGAACAGAGCCCAGAAATAAAGCCATGATTAGTCAATTACTCTTCGATGAAGGAGGCAAGAATATGCAATGGGAAACAGTCTCTTCAACAAATGGTATTGGGAAAACTGGACAGCAACATGCAAAATAATAAAGCTGGATCACTGTCTTACACCATACACAAAAATAAACTCAAAATGGATTAAAGACGTAAACATGAGACCTGGAACCATAAAAATCCTAGAAGAGACCACAGACAGTAATTTCTCTGACACTGGCCATAGCAACATTTTTCTAGGTGTGTCTTCTGAGCCAAGGGAAACAAAAGTAAAAATAAACTATTAGGGCTACACCAAAATGAAAAGCTTCTGCACTGCAAAGGAAACAATCAACAAGACTAAAAGATAACCGATGGAATGGGAGAAGATATTTGCAAATGACATAAGATTAGTATCCAAAATATATTAAAAAAACTTATACAACTTAACATAAAAAAACACAAATAATCCAATTAACAAATAGGATAGGCAGAAGACATGAAGAGACATTTCTCCAAAGAAGACATACAGATGAACAACAGATGCAAGATGCTCAATATCATCCATCAGGGAAATGGAAATCAAAACTACAGGTGTGAGATATCACCTCACACCTGTCAGAATGACTAAAATAAAAAAAACACAAGAAATAAGTGTTGGTGAGGATGTGGACATAAAGGAACCCTAGTGAACTGTTGTTGGGAATGCAAACTGGTGCAGCCACTATGGAAAACAACATGGAGATTCTTCAAAAAGGTAAAAATAGAACTACCCTATGATCCAGTAATCGCACTACTGGGTATTTACCCCAAAAATACAAAAGCACTAATTCAAAGGGATATATTCAC
This sequence comes from Leptonychotes weddellii, assembly GCF_054177405.1. Lineage (NCBI taxonomy): Eukaryota > Metazoa > Chordata > Mammalia > Carnivora > Phocidae > Leptonychotes > Leptonychotes weddellii. The sequence goes on from NC_138385.1 coordinate 37,861,913, forward strand.
CCCTATTCTTACTGCAGCATTATTTGCAATAGCCAAGATATGGAATCAACCCAAACGTCCATTGATAGATGAATGGATAAGAAGATATTGCATATATACTCCCTCCCACACACACAATGGAATATTACTCTGCCATAGAAAAGAATAGATCTTCCCATTAGCAACAACATGGATGGACCTAGAGGGCATAATGCTAAGTGAAATAAGTCAGTAGAGAAAGACAAATACCATATGATTACACTCATATGTGGAATTTAAGAAACAAAAAAAACGAACAAAGGAAAAAAGAGGCAAACCAAAAAATAGACTCAACTATAGAAAACAAACTAATGGTTACCAGAGGCGAGGTGAGTGGAGGGATGGGTGAAATAGGTGAAAGGTGATTAAGAGTACACTTATCATGATGAGCACTGAATAATATATAGAATTGTTGAATCACTATATTGTACACCTGAAACTAATATCATACTGCATGCTGATTACACTGGAATTAAAATTAAAAACTTAATAGAAAAAAGCATGATAAAGAATCACAACCAAAACTATAAGAATGAGAAGGAAAAAATAGTTAAAGGTAAAGAAGAAATGAATGGGTTAAGAAACAAAATCCCTGTTAAAGCTCAGAGCAGTTAGGATGGAAAGGAAGCAAAAATTAGCATTGTATGTGACGCACCCAATAGCCTTCTGGAACTGGAGGGAGGTTTACCCTTGAACTCTTCCCAACACTCCCTTGAGATTATGGATTGGGTTTTCTGTGTATGTGTATATATACACTCTACACATATACACATCATATATATGTACACTATATATATATAAATTATACACACACATATTATTTATAATACATATATATGAATGTATGTATGCATACATTTTGCTAAATTAGCAAGTTGAAGGATGAGAACATCTACTATGTTTATGTGTAAATGTGTTTGTGTGCATCTGTAAGTAATGAAATCATATAAAACATGATTTGTTTTATTCCCTATGTTTTGTTTAGGGAAGCTCTCATTCAGAATAAAGTAAGAAAGGAATGCATGGAAATGATAATCATGTCATTCTGGATACTGATTATCCTAAGGAGAAAAGGAAACAAGTGTTAAGATTTCCCTACCTGGATTAATTTCATGGCTCACAATATTTTTTAACTGAAATATTTCATGAGTAGCAGAGTTTTAGGGGATAATGTTTTTAATCATAAATATAATCCATACTCATATTAACAAATGTTTAACATGGAGCCAAGTGCAGAGGCAAAAATATCAACACTCAGTGGGTTTAGAGGGAACACACTTCAACATAATAAAGGTCATATATGAAAAACAGACAGCTGACATCATATTCAATGGGGAAAAAAATGAGAGCTTCTTCTCTAAGATGAGTAACAAGACAAGGATGTGCATTCCTACCACTTTTATTCAACGTAGTACTGGAAATCCTAGCCACACCAGTTAGAGAAGGAAGAGAAATAAAAGGCATCCAAATTGGTAAGGCAGAAATTTAAATGTCACTATTTGCAGATGACACAATACTATAAATAGAAATCTCTAAAGATACCATCAAAAAAACTATTAGAAGAAATAAATGAATTCAGTAAAGTTGCAGGATACAAAATTAATACACAGAAATTGGTTGTGTTTCTATACACTAATAACATAGTAGAAAGTGAAATTAAGAAAACAATCCTATTTACAATTGCACCAAAAAGAATGAAATACCTGGGAATAAACTTAACCAAGGAAATAAAAGACTATACTCTGAAAAATATAAAACATTGTTGAAAGAAATTGAAGACAACACAAATAATCAGAAAGATATTCCATGCTCATGGATTGGAAGAATTAATATTGTTAAAATGTCCATACTACTCAAAGCAATCTACAGATTCAATGCAATCCCTATGAAAATGCCAACAGCATTTTTCACAGAACTAGAACAAATAATCCTAAAATTTGTATGGAACCACAGAAGACCCGGAATAACCAAAGTAATCTTGAGAAAGAACAAAGCTGGAGTTATCACAATCCCAGATTTCAAGATAAAGTATAAAGCTACAGTAACCAAAAATGTATGGTACTTACACAAAAACAGACACGTAGATCAACGGAACAGAACAGAGGGTCCAGAAATAAACTCATGCTTACATATGCCAATGGAGGCAAGAATATACAATGGGGAAAAGATAATCTCTTCAATAAATGGTGCTGAAAATACTGGACAACTACAAGCAAAAGAATGAAAATGGACTACTTTCTTATACCATACACAAAAATTAATTCAAAATAGATGAAAGACCTAAATGTAAGACATGGAACCATAATGCCCTTAGGAAAAAAATATGCATAATATCTTTGATATTGGCCTTTAGCAGCATATTTTTAGATATGTCTCCACAGTCAAGGGAAACAAATGCAAAAATAAACTATTGGGCCTACACCAAAATAAAAAGCTTTTGCACAGCCAAGGAAACCATCAATAAAAAGAAAAAGCAACCTATTGAATGGAAGAAGATATTTGCAAATGATTTATCTGATAAGGGGTTAATATCCAAAATATATGAAGAACTTCTATAACTCAACACCAAAAACAAAACAAAACAAAATAAGTAATCTGATTAAAATGGGCAGAGGACTTGACTAAACATTTTTCCAAAGAAGATATACAGATGGCCAACCAACACATGAAAAGATGCTCAGTGTCACTAATCATCAGGAAAATGCAAATCAAAACCACAATGAGATATCACCTTTCACCTGTCAGAATGGTTAGAATAAAAAATACAAGAAGTAACAAGTGTTGGCAAGGATGTAGAGAAAAGGGAACCCTCGTGCCCTGTTGGTAAGAATGTAAATTGGTTCAGCCACTGTGGAAAACAATACAGATGTTGCTCAAAAAATTAAAAATAGAAATATCATATGATCCAGTAATTCCACTAGGGAGTACTTACCCAAAGAAATTGAAAACACTAATTCAAAAATATATATGCAGCTCTACATTTATTTCAGCATCATTTACAATAGCCAAGGTATGGAAGCAACCCAAGTGATAATCCATAGATGACTGGATAAGGAAGATGTGATATATATAAAAAATGGAATATTATTCAGCAATAAGAAGAATGATATCTTTTGCGACAATATGGATGGACCAAGGTGGTGTTATGTTAAGTGAAATAAGTCAAAGAGAGAAAGACAAATACCATATAATTTAACTTATAAGTGGAATCTAAAAAAACAAACAAAAAATTACAACAAACCTATAAATACAGAGAACAAACTGATGGTTGCCAGAGAGGGGCTGGGGGAAAGGGCAAAATGAGTAAAGGGGAGTGGGAGATACAGACTTTTAGTTGTGGAATGATTAAGTCACAGAGATGAAAGGTACAGCATAGGGATTACAATGAATGGTATTATAATAGTGTTCTATGGTGACAGATGATAGCTGCACTTGTGGTGAGCATAGCATAATGTATACCTTTGTGCCATCACCATTCTGTATACCTTAAACTAATTTAACATCATGTGTCAACTACACTTTGAGAAAAAATTCAATATTCAGGAATCTCATAATCATCAAAATTAACATTGTACACTTTCATTTTTTTGCTAATGGATGTCTGCACATGTACTATATATGCATTACATACACAATTCATGTAACTATTATCATGCCATATGTGCAGATTAGATCCTGTATTTTTGTTGGTTTTGATTTTGCTTTTATCTTAGCTTTTATCAAGTACTAACAAGTAGATGAAGCCTTCTTAAGTGACAAGCGTAAGATATGATTTAACTTTGCCTTTTGACAAACCCTTTACCAGCTGACCAACTCTTATTCTTGATCAATGCATCTGATTGGAAATGTCATACCTGTACCATATGAAATAATGTTATATGTGTGGGTCTGCTCTTGAGCTTTCCATAGAACTCCCTTTATATGTATGTCATCCACTCTATCCAAAATTTATAAAATTATAGGCTCATGGAACACTGTAATACCTGGCAATGTAATCCTCACTCCTACAGTTCATATTCCTGGGCAACCTTTAACTATGTGTCTGCCAGCAACTGTCCTCTCTCCCTTGTCACATAGATATGTAAACACTCTCTTATCCAGAAAACAGGTCTTTTCTTCAACTGAGTATCTATATATAGTACAGCACCATTGATTTGTCAATAACTTTGATATATTCTGAACACCAGATCAAGACTTCACATTATTTAACCTGTCTTTCATGATCCCAAAGGCACTTGAGAACCTGGGAGTGTCTCAGGGTCACTGATTGTCACTTGACAGTATTAAGCAACATAGAGGTTTTGCTAAGTCCGTGCGGACTCTGGGTATTCACTCTGAAGACAGCTTTTTTGAATAAGGTTTTGACATATTGCTCTGTGTGTCATTCTGTAGGTTCAAAATGAACAATACAGGGAGCTTCACTTTGCTCATCCATAGTTGCTATACTTTCAATAATGAAAATGCATTATTTGGGTAAAGAAGTTATAAAAACACTAACAAAAAATTAAAGGTAATATGCAGGGAATTTGGATCTCAATAAAACAAGAGTTTACTGTAGTTAGAAGTAAGGCTGACTGCATATAATTATGAATAATTGACAATACTTTTTCCACAAACTGAAATTTTGCTAAGTTTTGTACATTATCACTGGCTTCGGTTTTTCCCCTTTCTCTCCCCCTTACTGGAGTCACTAGAAGGAAAATTTAAATTAGTTTTTATAATAACTATTGCAGGTAAGTTGCCCTGCACACAGTCCTCATATTTTCTCTAGATTCAAACATAAAGGGGATCCCAGCTCAAACAAGAATGATCCTTGTTGCACACGTGCCAGGTCATACATCCTCCTTTTTATTCTGGGAGGCTCCAGCTCACATGAAACTTACAAAATTAAGCACTACTCTGAACCCAGGAATTCATCAAGGTGGGTGGATTTGTTTGGGAATAAAAGAAAATTTCACAATTAAATTCTAATCACACACAAAAAAATTGAAAGCTACTAAACTATTTCATTTTGGTGACTGATTTTCTGAAGACAACCTGTAGAATGTTCTGTGGAACATTTTACTTCCTAGGATCAATACATTGCCAATCACATCTAAAAGATAATATGGAAATCTAGGCAAATGAATATTGTGATGATGTTTCTACTTGGCAGGGACACAGTGCCCAGATATTTGATCAAACATTATTCTGGATGCTCCTGTGAGAGTGTTTTTGAATGATATGTATATTACAATAGGTAGATCTTGAGTAAAGCAATTAGCCTTCCTTAGGGTTGGTGGGCCACATCTAATCAGGTGAAGACATGAATAGACCAGAGGGGCCATTTCCCCTTAGTGAGGAGTTCGTCCAGGAGACTGCCTTTGACTTCACTACAACATCAGTATCTCATAGTACTCAGGAAGACTATCTTCACACTCCCAACTGTAACTTTCATGAGTCTCCAACCAAGTGACCTCTCCCATTAGATTTTGCCAAGGCTCCACACTCTCATGAGTCCATTCCTTAAAATAATTCTCTATCCACATATCAACATCCTATTGGTTCTGTTCCTTTGGAGAACCCTGACTAATACAGGTGTTAAGAAGTTTTAGGTATCGGGGCGCCTGGGTGGCTCAGTTGGTTAAGCGACTGCCTTCGGCTCAGGTCATGATCCCGGAGTCCCGGGATCGAGTCCCGCATCGGGCTCCCTGCTCGGCAGGGAGTCTGCTTCTCCCTCTGACCTTCCTCCCTCTCATGCTCTCTGTCTCTCATTCTCTCTGTCTCAAATAAATAAATAAAATCTTTAAAAAAAAAAAAAAGAAGTTTTAGGTATCTATTCTGTCCTAGAGTAACTTGTGCTTTCACCAAAAAACAATCCCTAATAACATTTGGCTACTGACAGTTCAGTAAAAATTGTAGTAAAAATACAGCCATTGACAACAGCAACAAAAAGTATGAACTATATAGAGATAATCTATGTTGCACACCTAAGTCCACAGGTGTGCAAGGCCTATGCTCTGAACGCTGCAAAATGTTACTGTGAGAAATTAAACAAGGCCTAAATAAATAGAGAAACATACTGTATTCAGGGGTCAGAAGACTCAGTATTGTTAAGGCATTTATTCTCCCCAAACTGATCTGTGGATTCAATGCAATCACTGTAAAAATCCTAGCACAAATTCTTTAAAAGTAACTGACAGTCCTATTCTAAAAGTCATGTGAAAATTCAAAAGACCTAGACTATGAAACTAACTTTGAAAAAGAAGAATAAAGTTGGAGGATAAGCACTACCTTATTTCAAGACTCATTATAAATCCATAGTAATCCATACAGTGTGGTATTGGGATGAAGGTGGAACTGTATATAAAAGGAACAACATGAAGAGTCCACAAATAGACCCACACATATATGGACAAGAGATTTTGACAAAGCTATAAAGGCAATTCAATGGAGAAAAAATAATCTTTTCAACAAATGGTGCTGGGACAAGTGGGTCTATATATATACAAACATCAACTGTAATCCTTTATTGCACCATATGCAAAAATCAAATCAAAATAAATCAAAGACCTAATTATAAAAGTTAAAAGTATAAAACTTGTGGAGAACAACACAGGAAACAGTCCTGTGATCCTACGTTAGCTGAAGATTTCCTAGATATGACATCAAAGGCAAAATCAAAACCATGAATGAACAAATTAAAAAACTAAACTCCCTCAAACTAAACACTTTTGTCTTTAAAGACAACGTTTAGAGAATTAAGACAAGCCACTGACCAGGAGAAAATATTTGTAAATCACATATCTGATAAAGGAATTGTACCCAGAATTAAAAATCTCACAAAGGAAAATAAGAAAACAGACACTCCAATAAAAAAGTAGTCAACATATTTGAAAAGATACACCAAAATAGATATGCACATGTCAAACAATTACATGAAAAGATGCTGAATATCATTAGTCATTTAAGAAATGTAATCCTACTACTCCTCTGAGAATGGCTAAAATAAAACACTGACCATACCAAGTCCTGGCAGGGTTGTGGAGAATGGAACTCTCATATACTCGCTGTTGGTGGCAACAAAAAATGGTGCAACCACACTGGAAAAAGGCTAAGCACTTTCTTACAATGTTAATTTTATAACTCCTCTGAGTAAATACACCTAAGTATTAAAGAAAGAAACCATATGTCCAAGCAAAAACTTACACCTAAATGTTCATAGCAACTTTATTTATGAGAGCCCCAAATTGGAAATAACCCAAATATGCATGACTAGGTGAATGGAAACACCAAATTGTGGTATATCCACATAATGGAATATAAATCAATGATAAAAAAAAGAAGGAAATTGAGGCGACTGGGTAGGTCAGTCGGTTAAGCATCCAACTCTTGATTTCGGCTCAGGTTATGATCACTGTGCTAAGTGGGGAGTCTGCTTGAGATTCTCTCCTTCTCCCTCTTCCCCTACCTCTGCTCACTCTGTCTAAATAAGTAAATAAATAAATAAAATCTTTAAAAAAAGGAAAAAAGTAAATATTCTTACATGTAACAAATGCATAAATCTAGACATAATTAGGTTGAACAAAAGAAGACTGACAAAAAGAACACATTGTAGGATTCCATTCACATAAAATTATAAGAAAGGAAAACTTATCCATAGTGACAAAAGATCAGTGGTTGCCTAGGAAGGAGGTAGGGTGACATAGACAGGGACATTGGAGAGAGGCAGATGGCAGCATTACAAAGGGGTTGAAGAAGTTTTTTGAGGTGACTGATATGTTCATTATCTTGACAGTAGTACTAAATTCATAAGTACATATATATATAAACTGATTAAAGCATATACTTATTAAATATGTGTAGTGCATTGCATGTCAAGCATACCTCATAAAGTATTTGACATATATTTATATATTCCTAATTCTTTGATGCATTTAAATGAATTGTGTGAAAACTTCCCACAATTATGTTCTTATACTATTAACAGAGCCACACTATATCCAATCAAATTGGTCCACACTACATAAACCAAAGAAGAAACATCATTTGCCATGAAATTTATCCCAATTTTTAGAGAAAGTTGGTGTCCACTTCCTTCTGAAGTACTGAAACAATATATATTAGGAAAATAATAATTATATTTAAGAGAACTGGTTAATTTTTGGAAAGAGGTTGAGTATCATTGTAGTAGGGCAAATTCTAGGGTAATAAATATTTTTTAAAATATTAAATTTTAAAGAGATGTGGGAGGTACAGGCTTCTGTTGATGGAATAAGTCATGAAGATGAAAGGTAGAGCATAGGGAATAGAGTCAATGGTATTATAATAGGGCTGTATGGTGACAGATGGTAGCTATACTTATGGTAAGCATAGCATAACTTATAGACTTGTGGAAACTCTATGTTGTACACTTGAAACTAATGTAGCATTGTTTGTCAACTACATTTCAATTCAAAAATATATTAAATTCTAGTCACTGACATTTCAAACTAACATTTGGGAAATTATCTGGCTCTTTTAAAAACGTATATCTACATTTATATATATGTCATATTATATATGGCAAAAACTGCACTGGAGAAGAATCTATGTTACAATGTCAAATTGCTAGGATGATCTAACAACTACACATCCACACTCATCTATGAGATACAAGGGAATTGCAGATTATTATTTACACTGTGAGAACAATTTAGGTATATTTACTGCGAATGCATATTAAGACCAACTTCCTGCACCATCTAGACAATTTATTGTTTTCAGCAAAAAATAGGTATTTCTAAGATGGGGCACAAGGGCTACTACACAGCATGAAGTTGCTGATGGAATGAAATTCCACCTGCTAAACCTCTTCTCCCATGATGAGATCAGAGCAGCTTCTTTAAGTTAATTTGTGACCCTTACAGGAGCTATTATACTACATAATATTCTTCATATCAATGAACCCACTTGATCCAGGGTTCATATCCCACCAAGAATGTGAAGTAATGGGGTCTATTGAGGACTGCTGCCCTTGAATCTGGAGTAGAAGCTTCAGCAGCTATCAGGACACAGATCCTCAGAACCTGCCTCCTTCAGACACATTATATGAGCTCATCTATAAGAGACAGATCCACCTATCACTATGCTTTCCTTGTGTATATGTGCCCAGAGCCATGTTAAGCACTAAGTTAATAACAATGACAGTGACACAATTGTGGTCTGGTTATAATGACACATTATAATGGACTTCTCACAGGGCTTTTTCTCCTCCTGTCTCACAGGGCTTTTTCTCCTCCTGTCCTTGTTTATCCCCTACCAGCAACATGGAAAAGGAGTAAGTAGCCTGAATTTAAAGATTTTATTTATTTATCTGAGAGAGAGAATGGGAGACAGAGAGCATGAGAGGGGAAGGGTCAGAGGGAGAAGCAGATCCCCCGCCGATCAGGGAGCCCGATGTGGGACTCGATCCCGGGACTCCAGAATCATGACCTGAGCCGAAGGCAGTTGCTTAACCAACTGAGCCACCCAGGCGCCCCAGTAGCCTGAATTTATACAGACATTCATGATCCCACAGTAACCACAGGTTCATGGACTTGCTCATGTGTATTACTGAATGTTCCCAGAGATCCTGTGGGCGAAACATTCTCATCCCCATATTACAGAGGGGGAAGCTGGGGCTCAGAGTCATTGCCTGTCTTACCTCCTGAGCAGTTGCCTCTAGAAAAAAGCAGCTACAGGATACTCCTGGGGCAGGACCCATACTCACCGGGGCTGGGCAGGACCCCAATTGCTTTACCTATGAAACAGGTGGTGCACTGAACCCCAAAGCAGGAAAGACGTGACCTGGATCTGGACTCTTTGTCTTCTCACACCCCATAATGGTTCAGCCCCCACCACAGGGAACCACACCCTCAAATGAATCCCAAACACCTGAAAGCAGGACCCTGCAATCTCCACCAAGGCACCTATGTCTCTATAAAAAATTGTTACAAACCCCAATTGACATAGTGTTTCTACGGCAACCCAGATGCTTAAAGTGTTCCTCCAACACCTGAAATGCCTGTACATACTCATCCAACCCCTTCCTTTCCCCTAAAAGCAAAACACCTTTGCTCTTCAGGCCACCATATGAGAAAGCATAGATAGTAATTAGAGGCTCTAGACTGAAACCTGGTAATTGACAGAATTCTGCCCTTGTTGATGGAACAAAGAATGTCCCTGTGGTCAGAAATTTTCTTTGCCTTAAAGAGACAGTATTAAGGGGAGTATTAACGGCATGAAGCTTCCTCAGTGCCTCCAGCTCACCTAGTAGTCTTTAAACTTTAGCAACTACCTTTAGCACATGTGAATTGATTAACCTTCCTTCACGTATCTATACATCATGCATTCTTGAACAGAGCACTCCTGTACATTAGGAAACAGGAACCAAACCCTGTTGCACAATCACGGGGCACTAAGGGACCAGGCCCCCTAGCACAACCTCCTAGCACAGAGATAACGTCTGTAGCTGGCACCATTGAGTCTGCACATAATCAAGAAATGTTATGGACCACTGTACTGCCCTTACTGATTAACTGCCCTAAACCACTTTAAAAAATCCTTGGGCCAGGCAGAAATCTCAGAGTTGGCCTTTGTACAAGAGTCCACCTTCTCCCCAGGCAGCCGGCCTTCTGAATAAAGTTCATATCCTTTCCAATCAAAACTCATCTCTTGAGTATTGGCTTTTCCATCAATGGGTAGCAGAACTTGGTTTTTGGAAACAAATACACTGAGACCCAGGGAGGTATAGTAGGGTTCTTGGAGGTGAGCTAGGCCTTGGAGGATGAACATATGAAATCAAGGCCATGCTAAGAAGTTAGCCATGTGTGGTAGAAAACAAAGACACTGTCTATAATCATGTGACTGAAACATCTAGATACATACGCAGAAAATGTCATGCAAGAAGTCTCAGAGTATTTCAGGAAAGCAGGCCTAAACTACTAGTCAGTTAGTTAGTAGGCAGAAACTTACTCAGTTGAACCATACATTGGTTTTATCCTGGGGAATTCTTGTCCTCCGTTCCCAATATTTTCTTCCAGGTAGGCACATCCATGACCAAACCCATCTAACCTCTCTAAACACTCCTTCCTCTACCTAGAGAATCACTTATCTGATTAGTGAGATTGGAAGGACAAATGGGTTGCACAGTCCAGGCCTCTCTCTTCAAACTTCTTGTAGCAAACTGCCCTTATGGAGCATGTGTTTTCCTCTGCCTCTTCCTCAGGGGTGGGTCCACAGCTCTTCTCTTATTCTATGTCTTTCTGGCTCTCAAACTATTCCTATGTTCTTGCTTCATAAAGCTTTGGCCTTTAAGAGACCCCAAAGTACACCCTTCTCCACATCTGGGCCCTGAGCCAACTAAAATACAGTACAAAAAAATAAGAAGGAAAATGCATTGGCTTTATTCCTCATAAAGGAGATATTGGAGAATGTGGCTTAGATTCATTATAAGGCAGGTGGTCTCCCTATTAACAAACCCAAGAATGGAACAGACTTTTCCACCCAGCAATGCTGCACAGGGACAGTCAGAAAGGTCAAGAACTACAATGAGTATTTATCTGTTGTCTAATGAAAGAGTCCTGTATACATGTATTCAGGAAAAGTGGCTTCCTTGCAAGGCTATCCCTGTAGCAGAAGAAAGTACTTTAGGACAACTTTTTTGAGAAAACTTCTCAAAATGAATAATATTCCTTGTTCCAACTGCACAATCACCAAGCCACTTTCTGAGGAAATGGGTTTCCATGTATCTCAGGGAGCAGTTTCAATAAATACCCTCTTATTGCCTTAAAAAGCATGAGTGCAGTGGAGGCTCATCTTATGGAAGGCGATTGGAATAAATTTCTGAATTCCAGAAGTAGCATGAAAATCATACATTGTGAAAATGTCTCCTGAAATACCTTCAAACAATTAAAAGAATGTTCAAAATCCACACATAAACCCACACATAGACTATAGCCAGGCAAACATAGATAAAACATGCAAGAGAATAATAGCATATTTCACATAAGGATATATACATATGTTAAAAAAACTATAAATGTGTTGAGAATGAAAAATCTAAATTCTTGTGAGTGGTTACCTCTGGATAAGAAGACTACTGCAGCCAGAAAATACTTCAAGTGAGTTATAACAATATGTGATATTATTTAGTAGGAAGATATAGAAGTGTTATATTATTTTAGGAATTTCTAAAATATTTTATAAGCAATGTTTCTTTATGACCTTCAATATTGATTTTTAAAATGACTCATACTAATTTAGAAATTATGGGAAAAATAGTGAAATCTAGAATGAAATATACAATTCAATCAGCAATCCTACCATTTATTAGTTTAAAAAAAGAGTACCACATTTGTGCATTTCCTCCCATTACAAACTCTATGCATGCATCTATAATGCATATTCATTACATGTGGTTTCACATATGAATCAATATTTGTTAAAGATCATAAAATTAGTCATTATATTTTCCTAGGTTGACAAGCAACTTTGAGTCCAAAGTCCTGTACCTAACCATTGGGTTTATACTCATTGTTCTGTTAGGACTGAGGCCAGAGCAGGGGAAGGGACTACCCATGGTCCTACGGGCAAGGACCAATCTGGTATTTGGGACAGCAGATCCATCTTGATACTCTATTATTTCCTACTGTCTCCTTTCTGGGGTCAAAGGAAGATGGCTATTCTAGTGTCAAAATGAAAGTTGAAAAGAACAGAAAACATAAAAAAAAAAAAAAGAGGTGATGATTTGCTTCTTCATTTCCACCATCTTCAGGTAATTCATCCTATAAAGAAATACCAAAGTTATTCCATCATATAAATATGTATTCATTTCTTTTCCTTCTGCCCAATCTGAAAGACCGCTATAAGATGTTCATTTTTTAGACTCATTTGTGAAATAACACAGTGAAGACCATACATATATTTGCTGAAATATTATGTATCAGGTGCTCTCTAAATGTTTGCTCATTTCCCATAACAGTTCTCTGAGGTAAATATCAATATGCCCATTGTACAGATGAGCAAGTTCAAGCTCACAAAGGATAACTAACTACTCCAGTGTCATACACATCTTCAGAGGAAGGAATGCTGCTGTACAGAATGTGTTCATTTACACATATTCTTTCCCCAAATCATTACATTACACATATATTTTTTAAAGATTTTATTTATTTATTTGAGAGAGAGAATGAGAGAGAGCACATGAGAGGGGGGAGGGTCAGAGGGAGAAGCAGACTCCCTGCTGAGCAGGGAGCCCGATGCGGGACTCGATCCAGGGACTCCAAGATCATGACCTGAGCCGAAGGCAGTCGCTTAACCAACTGAGCCACCCAGGCGCCCAACATTACACATATTTTAAGAAACTTCTCTATTACACATATTTTAAGAAACTTCTCTTTTTCACCAATCAATATGCTGCCTACAAGAGACTAATTTCAGACCAAAAGACACTTACATATTGAAAGTGAGGGGATGGAGAAACATTTATCATGCAAATGGTTGTCAAAAGAAAGCCAGAGTAGCAATACTTATATTGGACAAAATAGACTTTAAAACAAAGACTGTAACAAGACAAAGAAGGACACTACATAATAATAAAAGGGACAACCTAACAACAGAATATAACAACTGTAAATGTTTATGCACCCAACATGGGAGCACCCAAATACATAAAACAGTTAATAACAAACATAAAGGAAATAACTAATAGTAATATAATAATAGTAGGGGACTTTAACACCCCATATACATCGATGGACAGATCATCCAAATGAAAATAAGGAAACAGTGGCTTTGAATGACACACTGTACTAGATGGACTTAACATATATATTCATATATTCATATATATGAATATATTCAGAACATTCCATCCTAAAACAGCAGAATTACACATTCTTTTCAAGTGTACAAGGAACATTCTCCAGAATAGATCACATATTAGGCGATAAAACAGGCCTCAACAAATTCAAGAAAACTGCAGTCATACATGACATGCATCTTTTCTGACTACAATGCTATGAAACTAGAAATCAACCGCAAGAAAAATCTGGAAAGAGCACAAATACACGGAGGTTACATAACATGTTATTGAACAATGAATGGGTGAACCAAGAAATCAAAGAGAAAGTAAAAAAATACATGGAGATAAATGAAAATGAAAACACAAGGGTCTAAAATCTTTGGGATGCAGCAAAAGTGCTTCTAAGAGGGAAGTTTATAACAATACTGGCCTACCTCAAGAAGCAAGAAAAATCCCAAATAAACAGCATAACTTTACACCTAAAGGAGGTACAAAAAGAAGAACAAAACCCCAAACCAGTAGAAGAAAGGAAATAATAAAGATTAGAGCAGAAACAAATGATACAGAAACTAAAAAACAATAGAACAGATCACTAAAACCAGGAGCTAGTTCTTTGAAAACATCAACAAAAATGATAAACATCTAGCCAGACTCATCAAAAAACAAAAGAGAGAGGACTCAAATTAACAACATCACTAATGAAACAGGAGAACTGACAACCAACACCACAGAAATACAAACAATTGAAAAAGAATATTATAAAAACCTATATACCAACGAATTGGACAACTTAGAAGAAATGGATAAATTCCTAGAAACATATAACCTATCAAAACTAAAGCAGAAGAAATAGAAAATTTGAACAGACCAATGACCAGCAATGAAATGGAATAAAAAATTAAGTATCAAAAAAAAGTAATCAAAAAATTCCCCAAAAAACAAAAGCCCAGGACCAGATGGCTTCACCAGGGAATTATACCAAACATTTTTTAAAAAACTTAATACCTATTCTTCTCAAACTATTACAAAAAACAGAAGAGGGAGGAAAACTTCCAAATTCATTCTATGAGGGCAATATCACCCTGATACCAAAACCAGAAAAGATACCACAAAAAAAAAAAAGAAAAGAAAAGAATTACGGGCCAATATCTCTCATGTATATAGATGCAAAAATCCTCAGCAAAATATTAGCAAACCAAATCCAACAATACGTTAAAAAAATCACTCACCATGGTCAAGTGGGATTTATTCCTGGGTTGCAAGAGCATTTCAATATTCATAAATCAATCAACATGGTACATCACATCAATAAGAGAAAAGATAAAAATCATATGGTCATTTCAGTAGGTGTAAAAAAAAGCATTTGACAAAGTACAACATCCATTCACGATTTAAAAAAACCCTCTGCAAAGTGGGTCTAGGAGGACCATACCTCAACATAATAAAGGCCTTATATGAAAAACCCACAGTGATCATCATACGCAATTATAAAAAAACTAAGAGCTTTTCCCCTAAGATCAGAAATAAGACAAGGATGTCCATTATCACCACTTTTTTTTTTTTTAACACAGTACTGGAAGTCCTAGCCACAGCAATTAGACAACATAAAAAAATAAAAAGCATCTAAATTGGTAAGGAAGAAGTAAAACTCTCACTGTTTGCAGATGATGTGATACTCTATAAAGAAAACCCTAAAGATTCCACCAAAAAACTACTAGAATTCATAAACAAATTCAGTTAAGTTGCAGGATACAAAATCAATGTACAGAAATTTGTTGCATTCCTATACACTAATAATGAAGCAGCAGGCAGTGAAATTAAGAAAACAATCCCATTTACAACTGCACCAAAAATAATAAAACACCTAGGAATAAGCTTAACCAAAGAGGTGAAAGACATGTACTCTGTAAACTATAAAACACTGATGAAAGAAATTGAAGACAACAAAAACAAAGGGGAAGACATTCCATGCTCATGGATTGGAAAACAAATATTGTTAAAATGTCTATATTACCCAAAGAAATTTACACACTTAGTGCAACCCCTATCAAAATACCAATAGCATTTTTCACAGAACACCAACGAACAATCCTAAAATTTATATGGGACCACAAAAGACCTTGAATAGCCAAAGCAATCTTGAAAAAGAAAAACAAAACTGGAGGTATCACAATTCCAGACTTCAATTATATTATAAAGCCATAGTAATTAAAACAGTATGGTACTAGAATAAAAGTAGACACATAGATCAATATAATAAAATAGAAAACCAAGAAATAAACCCACAACTATATGGTTAATCTTCAACAAAGGAAGAATGAATATCCAATGGGAAAAAAGATGATCTCTTCAATAAATGGTGTTGGGAAAACTGGACAGCCACATGCAAAAGAATGAAACTGAACCACTTTCTTACACCATACATAAAAATAAACTCAAAATGGATTAAAGACCTAAATGTGAAATCTGAAACCATAAAAATCCTTGAAGAGAATACAGACAGTAATTTCTCTGACATGGGTTGATGCCACTTTTTTCTAGTTATATCTCCTGAGGCAAGGGAAATAAAAGTAAAAACAAACTATTTGGACTACATCATAATAAAGTTTCTGCACAGTGAAGGAAATAATCAACAAAACTAAAAGGCAAACTACTGTATGAGAAAAGATATTTGCAAATGACACATCTGATAAGGGGTTAGTATCCAAAATATATAAAGAACTGATACAACTCAACCCAAAAAACAAATAATCCAATTAAAAAATGGGCAGAAGACATGAACAGACATTTCTCCAAGAAGACATCTAGATGGCCAAAAGACACATAAAAAGATGCTCAACATCACACATCATCAGAGAAATGCAAGTCAAAATTATAATGAGGGATGCTGGGATGGCTCAGTCAGTTGAGCATCTGACTCTTGGTTTCGACTCAGGTCATGATCTCAGGGTCATGAGATCGAGCTCCACATCAGGCTCCATGCCCAGCAGGGAGTCTGCTCCAGATTCTCTCTCCCCCTCTCCCTTTCCCCACCCCCACTCTCTCTCTCTCTCTCAAAATAAATAAGTAAATCTTTAAAAAAAAAACTACAATGAGATATCACCTCACAGCTGTCAGAATGGGTAAAATAATAAACACAAGAAACGATAAGTGTTGGTGAGGATGTGGAGAAAAAGGAACCCTTGTGAACTGTTGGTGGGAATGCAAACTGGTGCAGCCACTCTGGCAAACAGTATGGAGGTACCTCAAAAAATTAAAAACAGAACTACCCTATGATCCAGTAATCGCACTACTGGGCATTTACCAAAAAACACAAAAGCACTAATTCAAAAGGATACATGCACCCCTATGTTTATAGCAGCATTATTTACAATACCCAAACTATGGAAATAGTCCTGTATCCATCAATATATGAATGGATAAAGAAGATGTGCCTGCTTCTCCCTCTGCCTGCCGCTCCCCCTGCTTGTGCTCTCTCTCTCTCTCTGACAAATAAATAAAATCTTAAAAAAAAACAACAGAATATTTTGAGGCATTACATATCTATATGAGGGGTGGGCAGTGGGCAAAATGACTGAAGAAGGCAAAAAGTACAAATTTCCATTCATAAAATAAAAAAGTGATGAGGATGTAATGTTGAGAATGGTGACTATATTTATTAATCCTGTACTGCATATTGAAAGGTACTACCAGAGTAGATCTTAAAATTACCACCACAAAACAAATTTTGTACCTATGTATGTTGACAGATGTTAAGTAGACATATTGTGGTGGTCATCTCACAAAATAAATACAGAGTCATTATGGTGTACACCTGAAACCAACATAATATTATATGTTAATCATATCTCAATAAAGAAGAAAAAATGGGTAGATGTAGTCAAAATGTACAAATTTCCAGTTACAAGATAAATCAGGTCTGCAGGGAGGAGGAGTTAAGATGGCAGAGGAATAGGGGGACCCCAAGTTTATCTCATCCCTCAAATACAGCTAGACAGTTATCAAATCATTCTGAACACCTGAGAAATCAATCAGAGGTCTGAGAGAACAAATCCTGCAAGTCTACAAGTAGAAAAGCGACGACCTTTTGGAAGGTAGGAGGTGTGCAAACTTGAATCCAGTGTGATATAGCTGAGGATACAGCCACGGGGAGGGAACCTGCTTATGGAGGCTACCACAAAGTATTATAAGCAGCAGAGTACAAAATCAGAACTTTTGGAAGTCTGCTACAGTGGGGGACATGCCTGGCTTAAAGGTGCTCAGGTGGCAAAGCAAGGCAGGATCCCGGTGTGACATCATGGTCCGAGGATCCCCTGGGTTGCAAGAAGAATGGGTGGCGCCTAAGTGCTGCATTGTTCCCAGGCGTAGGAGTGTGGAAACCGGCTGAGAACAGTGACTCTAGGTGCCAGCTTTCTGCTTCGTATTGCCATAAACTGTGAACTTCTGAGTGGTGGTGTGACTGCTTTCTGGTTCAGGTCTGGCAAATGGCGGAGGTGGAGTGATACCTTCCCTAGGAGGAACAGCGTTGGATCTGTGCCACAGGAGTCACTAAAATTTGGACTTTTGAAACTCAGTCATGAGCCTGAGATAAAAAAGCTCCAACACAGGCAGGATGAACACAGGATTCTGACGGAAACCAGGGAGACAAGAGTGACTGATTGCTCTTCTGTGAGGGTTCACTGAAGAGAGGCAGGCGCAAATTTTCAGCTTCTGGGCTGCGGTATTCATCCTGCCCTGCCCATCAGTGTTGAAAGGTTTCAGGGACCAAACAGTGCCACCTAGTGGAGTCTGGAGCCGCTTACACCAAGCCCTGCCTGCCTGAGTCCTGGAGGGGCGTTTCCACCAGGGCAAGTCCACCTGAGAATCAACGCAACAGGCCCCTCCGCCAGAAGACCAGCATAAACAGCTCCCTTGCACCAAGTTTACTGATCATAGAGGGCTGCAAAGCTTCAGCTCTAGGGGAAAATAGAATCTACCCTCCTTTGTACTTTTATTTTTTATTATTTTTTCATTTATTTTATTTTTTCAATTATTTTTTATTTTTATATCTATTTATATATTTATATGTTTTTTATTTTTTGTTTGCTTCCATTGTATTTTATTTTTAGACCTTTTTTTCTTTCTTATTTTAAGATCTAGTTTCTTTTAACAAGCAGACCAAAACACACCCAGGATCTAGATTTTTTGTATTTTGTTGTTGTTGTTCTTGCTGTTCTTTTTTTTTCTTCTTTCTTCTTTTCTGGACAAAATGATGAGACAGAGAAATTCACCCCAAAAGAAAGAACAGGAGGTAGTACTCACAGCCAGGGATGTAATCAATAGAGTTATACAATACAGTTATATCAATACAGTTATAAGTAAGATGTCTGAACTATAATTTAAAACAATGATTATAAGGATACTGGCTGGACTTGAAAAAGGCATATAAGACACTAGAGAATCCCTTGCTATAGAGATAAAAATACTAAAATCTATTCAGACCGAAATGAAAAATGCTATAACTCAGATGCAGTCCCAAGTGGAGCCATAAACATGAGGATGGAAAAGCAGAGGAGCCAATCAGTGATATAGAAGATAAAATTATGGAAAATAATGAAGCTGAAAAGCAGAGGGAAAGAAAACCAGTAGATCATGAAGGTAGACTTAGGGAATTCAGCGATTCTGTAAAACAAAATAATATCTGTATCATAGAAGAGTGGAAAAAGGGAGGAGAAGGTTTATTTGAACAAATTATAGCTGAGAACTTCCCTTCCTGGTGAAGGAAACAGGCATTCAAGTCTAAGAGGCACGGAAAACTCCCCTCAAAATCAACAAAAACAGGTTAACACAATGACATATCATAGTGAAACTTGCAAAATGCAAAGACAAAGAGAGAATTTTGAAAGCAGCTCAGGAGAAAAGGTCCTTAACCTACCAGGGTAGACACAAAAGGCTGGCAGCAGACCTGTCCAAAGAGACCTGGCAAGCCAGAAAGGACTGGCATGATATATTCAATGTGCTAAATGGGAAAAATATGCAGCCAAGAATACTTTATCCAGCAAGACTGTCATTCAGAATAGAAGGAGATAAAGAGTTTCCAAGACAAACAAAAACTAAAGGAGTTCATGACCACTAAACCAGCTCTGAAGACATATTAAAGGGAAAGAGAGACCAAAAGCAACAAAGAATAGAAAGGAACAGAGACAATCTACAGGAACGACTTTATGGGTAATTCAATGGCACTAAATTCATATATTTCAATAATTACTCTGAATGTAAATGGACTGAATGTTCCAATCAAAAGACATAAGGTATCAGAATGGATAAAAAAAAGCGCCCAAGACCCATTGATATGCTACTTATAAGAGACTCATTTTAGACCCAAAAGACAGTTCCAGATTGGAAGTGAGGGGGTGGAGAACCATTTATCAGGCTAATGGACATCAAAAGAAAGCTGGGGTAACCATCCTTATATCAGACGAATTAGATTTTAAACCAAAGACTGTAATAAGAGATTAAGAGGAGCACTATATCATAATAAAAGTATCTATCCAACAAGAAGATCTAACAATTGTAAATATTTATGCCCCTAACGTGGGAGGAGCCAATTATATCAACCAATTAATAGCAAAATTAAGGAAACACATTGAAAAATACAATAATAGTAGGGACTTTAACACCCCACTCACTGCAATGGACAGATCATCTAAGCAGATCAACAAGGAAACAAGGGCTTTGAATGACACACTGGATCAGATGGATTTCACAGATATATTCAGAGCATTTCATCCTAAAGCAGCAGAATAAACATTCTTTTTGAGTGCACATGCAACATTCTCCAGAATAGATCACATACTAGATCACAAATCAGGCTTCAACCAGCACAAAAAGACTGAGATCATACCATGCTTATTTTTAGCCACAGTGCTATGAAACTTGAAGTCAACCACAAGAAAAAATTTGGAAGGACCACAAATACATGGAGATTAAAGAACATCCTACTAAAGAATGAATGCATTAACCAAGAAACTAAAGAAGAAATAAAAAAAATACATGGAAGCAAATAAAAATAAAAACATGACAGTCCAAAACCTTTGGGATGCAGTAAAGATGGTCCTACAAGGGAAGTATATAGCAATATAGACCTTCCTCAAGGGGCACCTGGGTGGCTCAGTCGTTGGGCGTCTGCCTTTGGCTGGAGTCATGGTCCCAGGGTCCTGGGATCGAGCCCCGAATCAGGCTCTCTGCTTGGCTGGGAGCCTGCTTCTCCCTCTCCCGCTTCCCCTGCTTGTGTTCCCTCTCTTGCTGTCTCTCTCTCTCTGTCAAATGAATAAATAAAATCTTAAAAAAAAAAAAAGACCTTCCTCAAGAAGCAAGAAAAGTCTCAAATACACATACTAACCTTACAACTAAAAGGGGCTGGAAAAAATGCAAATAAAGCCTAAATCCAGCAGGAGAGGGGGAATAATAAAGATTAGAACAGAAATCAATGATATAGAAATAATAAAAAAAAAAAAACAGTAGAACAGACCAACGAAACTAGTAGCTGGTTCTTTGAAAGAATTAACAAGATTGATAAAGCCTTAGCCAGACTTATCAAAAAGAAAAAAGAAAGGACCCACATAAATAAAATCATGAATGAAAGAAGAGCGATCACAACTAACACCAAAGAAATACAAACAATTATAAGAGAATATTATAAGCAATTATATGCCAGCAAATTAGGCAATCTGGAAGAAACGGATGAATTCCTAGAAACATATATAAACTACCAAAACTATCAGCTGCACAGTTCTGAGAGGGTACATTCTCTCAGCGACCAATACCACGGCTTCATTCAGCTGCAAGAAGAGCTCTGCCTGGAATGTAAATATCCATGAGTTCCCCCCCGCACATGTGTGACACCTCCTACATGTATGCATGCATGCATGCATCTATCCATCCATTCATCCAATTAACAGGAATTAAGAAAAACTCTACACCATCACTTTAGTTAAGTTTTAGGCTCCTCCAGAATGGAAACAAAGAAGTAAAGTGTGAAAAGGGTAGGGTTGTTTGAAATAATAAAAAAACAGGTGACAAGAGACAAACTATCTTCATCAAATAATTCAAAATAACATATGTAGATATCTTGTCTCCATGAGGTGAACCTTAATTCCATTTCCCAACCCTGAGGTCAGGACTGACTTAGTGATTCACATCTAAAGAATATAGTAGGTGAATGGAAAATAGTTACATTAGTCAAACTAAACAAACATCACCTTAACCTCGTACTGAGGGTCAACATCTCAGTGATGCCATATTGGTATCAGGTCCTCCTAAATGTAATGTGATGCGAGGGCACTTCAACTCTTTGGTGTTCTTTCCCAAAATGCATAACCTCAATCTAATCAGGAGAAAAAATAACAAGACTATGCCTGTACTCCTCAATACTGTCAGGGTCATGAAAACACTCTGGTAATTCCTGAAATGCTTCAGCAGTTACCATATGACCCAGCATCCCACTGTAGGTACACAGCCAGGACAGATGACAACATATGTCTATATAAAAACTTGGACATGGACGTACATAGCATCATTATTTATAAGAGCCAAAAATGGAAATAACCCAATTTTCCATCAATTAATGAATGCATAAATAAAATGTGGTATATTATTTGGCAATAAAAAGGAATCAGGGGCGCCTGGGTGGCTCAGTTGGTTAAGCGTTTGCCTTTGACTCAGGTCATGATCCTGGAGTCCTGGGATCGAGTCTCGGATCAGGCTCCCTGCTCAGCGGGGAGTCTGCTTCTCCCTCTTCCTCTGCCCCTCTCCCTGCTTATGCTCTCTCTCTCTCTCTAATGAATAAATAAAATCTTAAAAAAAAAAAGAAAAAGGAATAAAATAGTGATATGTGCTATAACATGGATGAACCTTGAAAATGCTATGACAGTAAAGCCAAATATGCAAAAGACCACATGTTGCATGATTCCATTTATATAAAATGTCCAGAGACAGGCCATCAATATAACTGTACCCAAGGAGTTTTCCCCTTTCCATCCTGACTTCCAGAAAGTTCTGTGGGTCACCAGCCCCTTGTTCCCATTATCCTGTTCAAGCTGCAGTTCAGGATTTTGTCACAAGGTGGCATCAACGTACCACCAGCGTCAAACTTCTGTCCTACAGAATGTTTGCAAGAAGTAAAAAAAACAAAACAAATAACAATAACCACCCTAAAAACCCAGGCTGTGAACCTATACAGAATGACTTTACACCTGAAAAAATGATAGATGTAAAATAAGATTGTGATATACTATGGGGTCCGGAGACATCAAAACACCTGGTGGCAAGGGCGCCTGGTAGGCTCAGTCAGAAGAGCATGTGACTCTTGGATCTCAGGGTCATGAGTTTGAACCCCACGTTGTGTATAGAAATTACTAAAAAAAAAATAAATAAACTTAAAAAAAAAACACCTGGTGGCAGTGGCATGCTTTGGCAGTCTGTAGCAGGCATGCAAAGGGCAATGCAGGGCAGAAAAGGAAATAGATAACTAAGAGAGGATGGGGCTCGGAGTGGGGTCTGGGCAGCTATGGTCTGTGTCATGGACAGGGGATGACAAACAGGGAGTATAAGTTGGTCTGGGTAGCCTGCAAAGATGGGGTAATAGAAGGTGAACACCCTGTTTTCTGGTAGGGACACTCTGCACAGTCCACAATGTACATCAGCTGGCAATAATGAGGGAAGAGATAAATCAATGAACACCAGGTAGTCTGCGGTTAGTGGAAAATGAGTCTGCTTTAATACACTTATGAATTTTCCTAGCAGGATGGGTATCATAGTAAACAAACCATTTTTCCCTGATATTTTAAAAAAAATTTTAGATATCTGAATTGTGAACTCAGCCAGAGTCACCTTGTGAGCACATGAATCAGATCTTGTTGCTCCCATACTGCAACCCTCCAAACTCAGAATGACTCCAATCTCCATACACAGCCCAAAATATGTGGCTCCTCCCTGCCCTTCAATCTCATCTCTTACGACTGGCACTTTGTCTGCCAGACTCTGGCCACTTGAGTTCATCCTCTGCTCCTGGAACTAGCGCCACACACATCACAAACCAAAATACCAGCCCAGGCCCGGTTTCCTCTTGTTCAGGACTCAGTTCAAATGTCACTGCCTGAGAAACAGCATCAATGACAACACCATCTATAACACTCCCTGTCCCCATCATTTCCTACGCAATGGATACATTTATTTTCTTTAAAGAACTCATCCCATATGAAATTCTCCTGCCTATTAATTTGCTTACCTGCTTATTGCCAGTTTTTCCAGGCTAGAAACAAAGCACCAGGGATGCTGCCTTGTCTTGTTCAAAGTGACGCATCCATGGCAAGTGGCTACTTCAATGGCTGTTATAGATTGAACTGCATCACCCCCAAAAAGATATGAACCACCAATACCTCAGAACATAACCGTATTTGAAATTAGGGTTGCTGCAGATGCAATTAGTTAATACTGGAGTAGGGTCTGTCCTCAAACAAATGTGACTGGTGTCCTTATGAGAAGACAGCCATGTGAAGACAAAATAGGGACAACACACTGTGATGATGAAGACAGTGATTGGAGCCAACATCTGCAAGCCAGTAAATTGCAGAGATTGCCAGCAAACCACCAGAACCTAGGAAGGAGCATGGATAGTCCCCAAAAGGATTTTGGGGGAAGCATGGCCCTGGAAATACTTTGATCAGGGATAGCTTCCAGAACTGTGAGATAATAAATTTCTATGGTTTAAGCCATCCAGTTTGTGGTACTTAGTTACATGAGCCTTAAGAAACTATGGCAGTCCTTCCCAAATAAACACTGAATAGTATGACTGAAAAGAAAGAATTGTTCCCTTTCTGATCCACTGGGAGCACACACAAATATTTAAAGCTGAGCTTCCAAAGAAACTGACATCAAAATAAGACATTAAATGATTCAAAATTTTAAGAAACCCTTGTTGCAAATTCACAGCAGTGCTATTCAATCTTGGGTGAATACCATAACACACAGGAGAAATCATTCTCACTCCACCTCCCTGTTTTGGATACAGCAGACCTAGGGTGATCTTCTGTACCTGTTATTTTAACAAGCACTCCATGCCAACTTGATGAGGGGGTATATAGACCATACTTGGAAAACTCCTGATCTAAACATCTAACATTTCTGTACCATTAATTTAATGCCTACCTTGCAGAGTTCTGTGATACGTGGTGTGTCTCTGTTAATAAATTACTCAAAAGGGCACTGGTCCTTCCCTCCCACCTATAACCACAGATTCCTTTCTCACATGGGATCTCACTTAAAGTCCACAATACTCCTGGGTGGTTGGGAGAGTTGGGTATTGTTATTCTGTTATATAAAAGACACTGGAGGAAGAGTAGTGACTTACCTAAAGTATCCCAATGATGGGACCCTGATCTTGTCGCTCTTGTTCCAGCAATTTGTCTAGCACACTGGACATCACACCTGGTTCTTCTCTATTGTTTCCTGTTTCTGGGGCTCACAGTTCACACACTGCTCTGCTTTCACTAGAAGGGAGAGACAGGGGATCATTCAGCACATGGAATAGAGAGGAAAGTGAGAGGAAGGGAGAACACACGAAAGGCAGGGAAAAGAGGCGAGGATGTGCTTGCCTGTCCTCACTCAGGTCACTGGAAGCTGTGCAGTGACACTCTTCCTCTTCTCCAGCTCCATCCCACAGCCCCCTCCCGTACACAGCAGTGACACTGAAGCTCTTACATCATGGAAATATGGGCTCATCCCTGCTTGCTGCTCCATGTCCAAGTATTCCTTTTTTTTTTTTTTTTAAAGATTTTACTTATTTGACAGAGAGAGACACAGTGAGAGAGAGAACACAAGCAGGGGGAGTAGGAGAAGGAGAAGCAGGCTTCCCGCCGAGCAGGGTGCCTGATGTGGGATTCGATCCCAGGACCCTGGGATCATGACCGGAGCCGAAGGCAGATGCTTAACAACTGAGCCACCCAGGCGCCCCATGTCCAACTATTCTATCCGGTACTCATGCTATCAAATTAATGTCAGAGGCAACATTACATTCCTTCTATATTTTGGGAAATACTCCATTTTGCAGAACAAAGTACATACTGAAAGTATTTTGGGAGGTGACAAATAGACACAGAACCTAATTTGAAGGGGTAAACACTGGCCAATTC
>NC_138385.1:37888004-37917992 GCF_054177405.1 Leptonychotes weddellii
GGTACTCATGCTATCAAATTAATGTCAGAGGCAACATTACATTCCTTCTATATTTTGGGAAATACTCCATTTTGCAGAACAAAGTACATACTGAAAGTATTTTGGGAGGTGACAAATAGACACAGAACCTAATTTGAAGGGGTAAACACTGGCCAATTCGGTAACAATGTGTGCATCAAACTACACAATTATACTGTCAGATGGTAAGCCTTTGAGCAAAATAAAAATCCATGAGTCATACTAATAAAATAAATACATGAATGAATGAATGAATGAATGAATGAATAAATAAATAATAGAGATGGAAAAGCTCTTCCCAATATTTTTTTTTTAGATTTTATTTATTTATTTGACACAGAGAGAGAGAGAACAAGTAGGCAGAGAGGCAGGCAAAGGGAGAGGGAGAAGCAGGCTCCCCGCTAAGCAGGGAGCCTGATGCGGGGCTCGATCCCAGGACCCTGGGATCATGACCTCAGCCGAAGGCAGTGGCTTAACCGACTGAGCCACCCAGGCGCCCCACTTCCCAATATTTTAATGACAATTTATAAATCTAGAAGGAATGACAATTGTAAGATCAACACGTAAAAGCTATCATGGTAACGAGTGATTCAGGCAAGAATCACAAATGCATTTTCACTCTGTATGAAATACCCCAGTAATCACTGAGTCACCAGAGTAACCATGCTGTCCAAGGAAAGCTGGGAAAAAACAAACAGCAACTATCCTGACTTGTCTCCTAACATGTACTAGGAACTAAGGAGGACTGACATAACTCACAGTAATTCACCTCACATATTCCTCACAAGAAATATTCCTCACAGCTACACACACACACACACACACATTCATATGTGCTCACTCCCTCTTTTTCTTACCACCCAAGATCCAAGGAATTAATTGAGGTGGATTTGTTTGGGGATAAAGAAGGAAAACTCCACAATTCAATTCAAACCAAACAAATAAAGTTAA
Organism: Leptonychotes weddellii; assembly: GCF_054177405.1. Classification (NCBI taxonomy): domain Eukaryota; kingdom Metazoa; phylum Chordata; class Mammalia; order Carnivora; family Phocidae; genus Leptonychotes; species Leptonychotes weddellii. The sequence continues at coordinate 37,888,974 of NC_138385.1, forward strand.
AAGCCACTAAATTATTTTCATGTTAGTAACTAATTTTCTGAAGATGACCTGTAGAATTTCCCATGGGACATTTGATTCCCTAGGATCAGTATATTGCCAATCACATCTAAAAGCCAATAAGGCAATCTAAGCAAATGAATATTGTGATGATGAATTTTGTGTGTCCACTTGGTGGGGCCACAGTGCTCAGATATTTCATCAAACATTATACTGGATATTTCTGTGAGGGTGTTTCTGAATGTGACTTACACTGAAATGGGCAGTCTTTGAGTAAAGCAATTAGCTCTCCATAACGTGGGTGGGCTTTATCTAATCAGGTGAAGGGCATGAACAGAACACAGGGCTGATCTTCCCTGATCTAGAGGGAATTTTGCCAGTAGACTGCCTTTGACATCATCTACAACATCAGTACCTTGTGGTTCTCTAACAGACTGCCTTCAGACTCCAACTGTAACTCTTTCCTGAGTCTTCAGCCTGGCAGGTTCTCCCATTAGATTCTGCCAAGTCTCCAAAATCTCATGAGTCAATTCCTGAAAATATATCTCTATCTATCTATAAACACTCTATTGGTTCTATTCCTCTGGAGACCCTGACTAATATAGGTCTTAAACATCAAGTATTTTTTCCATCCTTAAGTAACTTGTGCTTTCAACCAGAAACATTACCCAGCAACATTTTCCTACTGAGAGTTCAGTGAAAATATAATTAAAAAGTGTAACACAAAATACTGCCATTAACAATAGCATAAAAAGTATGAACTACATAGAGAAAACTATATAGCACATGCATATTCACATGTGCAAGGCCAGTACTGTGACCCCTGCAAAACATCAGCTGAGAGAAATTAAACAAGGCCTAAATAAATGGAAGAATATATCATCTTCTTGAGGGAGGAGACCTAGTATTATTATCTATCCTCCCCAAACTGACCTATAGAATCAATACAATCCCAATAAAAATCCTAGCATACATTTTAAAACATAAGTTGACATTCTTATACTAAAAGTCATGTGGAAATAAAAAGAGACAAGAATATGAAAATAACTTTGAAAAAAAAGAATAAATTGGGAGGATAAGCACTGTCTTATTTCAAGACTCATCATAAATCCACAGTAATCAAGACAGAGTGGTATTGGGATAAAGATAGAATTGTATATCAAAGGAACAACATAAAGAGTCCACAAATAGAACCACTCATAAATGAATAACTGACATTTGACAAAGCTAAAGGCAATTCAGTGCAGGAAGTGTAGACTTTTCAACATATGGTACTGGAACAAGTGGGTCTCCATATGCACAAACATCAACTGCAATAGATATAGCACACCATATGCAAAAGTCAACTCAAAATGAAGAAGAGACTTAATAAAAAGCTAAAATATAAAACTTCTAGAAGAAAATGCAGTAGAAAATCCTTCTGACCTCAAGTTAGGTAAAGATTTCCTAGAAAGGACACCAAAAGCAAAATCAAGACAATAAACAAATTGAAAAACTAGACTTCCTCAAAATTAAAAACTTTGTTCTTCCAAAGACATTATTGAGAGAATTAAAAGACAAGCTGCTGACTGGGAGAAAATTTTGCAAATCATATTATCTGATAAAGGACTTGTATCTAGAAGAAAAATTCTTATAAATGTCAATTAGAAGAGGAGAATTACAAAAAAGATGATGGACTAGGGGGACCCTAAGCTTACCTCATCCTATGGATCCAACTAGATAACACTCACATCAATGGAAATAACCCAGAAAATGACCCAAAGACTGGCAGAGCAAACTCCACAACTAAAGGTAGAAAAGACCTGTACCTCTGAAACAAATAATACATTATATGTTAAAAAAAAAAAGATAGTAGAAAGGGAAAAATGAAGGGGGGAAATCGGAGGGGGAGACAAACCATGAGAGACTATGGACTCTGAGAAACAAACTGGGGAGGAGGTGGGGGGATGGGTAGGCCTGGTGATGGGGATTAAAGAGGGCACATACTGAATGGAGCACTGGGTGTTATAAGCAAACAATGAATCATGGAACACTACATCAAAAACTAATGATGTAATGTATGGTGATTAACATAACATAATAAAATTTTTTAAAATGTAAAAAAAAAAAAAAAAAAGAGGCCATATCAGAGAGGGTAGGAAAGGCAGAGATGCAGTTAGAAGCTAAAGGGAGCCCTGGGACCTTCTGCAGAGGGAGAGACCCTGGCATGGAGAGGGGAAAGAAACAGACTATCACACCAGGAAGCCCACACAGGAAAGATAAATCCCCATAACATTTGGCTTTGAAAGTGAGAGGGGCCAAATTTTATGAGTTGGAAAGGAAAGACTGTAAGTAAGAGTAAGAAAAGTAGGAAGCACAAAAGCAGTAAAAACTAGTATTTCTGTAAAAATCAGTCAAGGGATTCATAAAATAAAAGGATGTTAAATATGACACCATATACCTAAAATGTTGGGGAAGAGGAGTAAAGAATGGGTTCAAACTGAAGCAACCATCAACTTAATATAGACTGCTGCATGTATAAGATGTTATATACAGACATGCCCGTGGCCTTCATCAATACTGCTGGGAGCGTCCACCTGCCATCCACCAGTATGGCAACATAATTACAGTACCACCAGTTGCTAAGTGACTATGGGCTACCATCTCTAGGCTACACCCAGGGAACGGGGAACAGCCAGGCTCCCAAAAGCAAATATGCTGAGTTGCTAGCCATCATCAAGGAGTTGGGGAAGGAAATTAGACCCACCTATGCAGGGAACAAGAGCGCCATGGAGAGACTAAAATGAGGCATTATTCACACCAGAGGACTGGTGTGAGAGTGCTTGGCTGAAAAGGAGTGGAATGCCAGATCCTAGCTGCCTGTTAGTGCGGAAGGTTTTCCATCTTCTTCCAAGATGAGAAGTTACAGCTCATCTCCCATGCTCAGATGAAACTCTTGTTTTCAAAATGGTAGCAGTTTGTTTTCTCCTTCCCGTGTCCCTCCCATGGTTCATGAGGCTCTGAGATTGAGAAATATTTTGCAGATGACTAGGATTTACATTTTAAATAGTTAGGAACTACCCAGGATTTTTTTTAAAGCACTGATTTAAAAGTTGCATGTAAAAGATACTTATCTCACAGCAGATACCAGTGTCTCCCTTTCATCCTCTCTTTTGAATACAGTTAGGTTACCCAGATTATTCTTTGTTCCTTTTCATAAGTTAATACTACAACTCTGAGGGTTTTGTTTTTAGTGCATATGTTTGCCACATGGTGTGGATTCCATTTAATGTAACTTCTTTTGTGCTTAATCATTTGCTTGTATGACTATCAGTGCTTTAAGGTCAATTTAAAAAATGCACAAGTTATGAATACAGAAGAAAGAGCAACCTAACAAACCTAACCTAACAAGAAACCCTGAAAATTTTCCTATTGAGACTGTGTATGGATTTCAGTTCCGCCTTTCCTGTAAGTTGATCTAAACATCTGGAAGAAAGTGAATAAAATTGTTTGCATCTTTGTATGTATTTATTACTTGATGTAATAAAACTTATTTTCATTAACAACAAAAAAGATGTTATATACAAACTGAACAGTAACCACAAATCAAAAACCAGTGACAGATATGCAAAAAATAAAGAGAAAGGAATCCAAGTATATCATTAAAGAAAGCCAGCAAACCATGAAAGAGAGCAAGAGATGAAAGGAACAGAGAGGAACTACAAAAACAACCACAAAATGGCAATAAATACATACCTACCAATATCAACATAATGAAGGCCATGTATAAAGAACCCACAGCCTTCATCGTACTCAATGAGGAAAAACTGAGAGTTTTTCCCCTAAGGTCAGGAACAAGACAAGGGTGTCTACTCACCACTTTTATTCAACATAGTACTGGAAGTCCTAGCCACAGCAATGAGACAATAAAAAGAAATAAAAGGCATCCAAATTGGTAAAACTTTCCCTATTTGCAAATGACATAAAACTATATATAGAGGGCGCCTGGGTGGCTCAGTTGGTTAAGCGACTGCCTTCGGCTCAGGTCATGATCCCGGGGTCCTGGGATCGAGTCCCACATCGGGCTCCCTGCTCAGCAGGGAGTCTGCTTCTCTCTCTGCCTGCCAATACTCCTGCTTGTGCTCTTTCTCTCTGTCAAATAAAGAAATAAAATCTTATTTAAAAAAAAAAAACTATATATAGAAAACCCTAGGACTCCACCAAAAAGCTACTAGAACTGATAAATGAACTCAGTAAGTTTGCAGGATACAAAATCAATGTACAGAAATCCATTGCATTTCTACATACTAATAATGAAGCAGCAGAAAGAGAAATTAAGAAAACAATCCCATTTACATTTGCACCACAGTAACAACATATCTAGGAATAAACTTAAAGAGGTGAAAGAACTCTACTCTGAAAACCATAAAACATTGATGAAAGAAATTAAAGATGACACAAAGAAACAGAAAGACATTCCATGTTCATGGATTAGAAAAACAAATATTGTGAAAATGTCTACATTACCCAAAGCAATCTACACATTTAATGCAATCCCTATCAAAATACCAACAGTATTTTTCACAGAACTAGAAAAATCCTAAAATTTGTATGGAACCAAAAAAGACCCCAAATAGCCAAATCAATCTTGAAAAAGCAAAACAAAACTGGAAGTATCACAATTCCAGACTTCAAATATGTAGTAATCAAAACAGTATGGTACTGGCACAAATAGACACATAGATCAATGAAACAGAACAGAAAGCCCAGAAATAAACCCCCAATTATATGGTCAATTAATCTTTGACAAAGGAGGCAAGAATATGCAATGGGAAAAAGACAGTCTCTGCAACAAATGGTGTTGGGAAAACTGGACAGCTACAAGCAAAAGAATGAAACTGGACCACTTTCATACACTATACACACATATGTATATACATATATATATACACACAAATATGTATACATATTATATATATCAAATGGAATATTATTCAGCCATAAAAAAGATGGAGTCTTGCCATTTGCAACAACATAGATGGATCTAGAGAGTCTAATGTTAAGTGAAATAAGCCAGTCAGAGAAAGAAAAATACCATGTGATTATACTCATGTGGAATTTAAGAAGCAAAATAAATAAATAAGGGAAACAAACTGGTGGTTACCAGAGGTGGGGTGCGTGGGAGCATGGGTGAAATAGGTGAAGGGGATTAAGAGTATACTTATCTTGGGGGCGCCTGGGTGGCTCAGTTGGTTGGGCGACTGCCTTCGGCTCAGGTCATGATCCTGGAGTCCCGGGATCAAGTCCCGCATCAGGCTCCCTGCTCGGCAGGGAGCCTGCTTCTCCCTCTGACCCTCTCCCCTCTCATGTGCTCTCTGTCTCTCTCATTCTCTCTGTCTCAAATAAACAAATAAAATCTTTTTTAAAAAAAAAGAGTATACTTATCTTGATGAGTATTAAGTAATATAGGGAATTGTTGGATCAATATACTGTACAACTGAAACTAGTATAACATTGTATGTCAACCACTGGAATTAAAATTTTTAAAAAGAGAAGAAACAGACACTAAAATAAGTGATTGGGCAACATATTTGAAAGTCACCAAAAGAGATACACAAATGTCAAATAAGCACATGAAAAGATGCTGAACATCATTAGTTATTAGGAAAATGTAATCCCACTACACCCCTCTGAGAATGGATAAAATAAAAACAGTGAGCATACCACATCCTGGCAAGGCTGTGGAGGATGGAACTCTCATACACTGCTGGTGGCAATGAAAAGTGGTGCAACCTCTTTGGAAAGCAGTTAGTCTGTTTCCATATGATTCTATCCTATACCTACCATATGATCCAGCTTTCACACTCTAAATGTACTTACCGAAGAAGATGAGAGCATATGTCCAAGCAAAGATTATACACAAATATTCATAGCATCTTCATCTACAAGAGCCCCAGATTGGAAAAAGCCCAAATACCTATTACCAGTTGAATGGATAGAATAAATTGTATATATCCACATAATGCAATATTAGTCAATAATAAAAAAGGAAATATTCATATATGCAACAAATAAATCTAGAAATAATTAGGTTAAAGGAAAGCAAACTGACAAAAAAGAATACACATTTATGATTCCATTTACATAATATTGTAGGAAAAGAAAACTAATCCATACTGACAGCTAATCAGGGGTTGCCTGGGAATAGCATCTGGTGATGTGGAGAGCAAGCCTGGAGAGAGGTAGATGGGGGCATTACAGAGGAGCACAAAGGTTTTTGAAATGATGGATATGTTCATTATCTTGACTGTAGTGTTGAATTCACAGGTGTATACATATATCAAAACTTACTAGAGCACATACTTTAAATATGTACAGTATCAACCCCACTTCAATGAATTATTTAACATATATTTATATATTCACACTTGTCTGATGCAATTAAATCAGGTAGAAGATTCCCATGATTATGTTCTTACAGTATTAACAGACCCACACTATATCTAATCAAATTGGTCCACACTACATAAAACCAAAAAAGAAGTAATCATTTGCAATGAAACTTAACCAGATATTTAGGGAGAGTTGATGTCCATTTCCTTCTGAAGTACAGATACAAAAATATGACATCCTAGGTAAAAATTATAATATTTAAGAGTAACTGGTAATTTTATGGAAAGTGGCTATCATTATAATAAGGCAAAGTCTAGGGTAATAATATTTTAAAAAATACTAAATTATAGTAACTGACATTTTAACTGATTCTTCAAAAATTTCTGGCTCTTTAAAAAATTTCATTATATAATGGAAAACAAACATGGGTATCAGGAGAGAATCTATGTTACAATGTGAATTTGCTAGGAAGATCTAACAACTGCACATTTCCACACCCATCTATGAGATATGTGAAAATTGAAAGTTATTATATACATGGCAAGAACACTTTAGGTATATTTACTAAAAATGCATATTAAAGACCCACTTCCTTCTCCAAATGGACAATTTATTGCTTTTCAGCAATAATAGGCATCTCTAAGATTGTCCATGAGGGCTACTACACAGCATGTAGCTGCCGATGGAATGAATTTCCACCTGCTAAACCTCTTCTCCCATGATGAGATCAAAGCAGTTTCTCTATTTTTAGGCTGGTTTGTGAACCTCACAGGAGGTATTCCACAACATGCTTTTATTCCTATCTGTGAAATCACTTGAGCCAGGCATCATGTACCACTGAGTATGTGAGGTATTGGGGTCTCCTGAGGACTTTGGCCTTGAATCTGGAGTAGAAGCATCAGCAGCCATCAGGACACAGATCCTCAGAAACTGCCTCCTTCAGGCATCTGATATGAGCTGGGCCACAAGCATGAGAAGCTACATAGGGAGAGACAGATCCAGCTACCAACACGCTTTATTGATGTAACTAAGTGCCCAGCACCATGCTAGGATAGTAGGTTAGTGACAGTGACACTGATACAATGGGTCATGGTCATAACAACCACATATTATAATGGAATTCTCACCTGGCCTTTTTCTTCTCCTTTCCTTATCTATCCCCTAACAACGAAGTTGGAAAGGAATAATAAGTGGGCTGAATTCATACAGACATTCATGATCCCACAATAACCACAGGGCCATGGGCTTGCTCATGTGTATCACTAAATGTTCTCAGCGATCCTGAGTTAAGCATTCTTATCCCCATTTTAAAGTAGGGGAAGATGAGGCTCAAGGTCATTATCTGTCTTCCCTCCTGTACCCCTGCCTTTAGAGGAAAGCAGTTCCAGGACACCCCTTGAGCAGGACCAACACTCATTGGAGCTGGGCCATACCCCAGTGGCTTTACCTACAAGACAGGGTCACCCAGTCCCAAAACGGGAAAAAGTGACTTGGATCTGGGATCCCTTTGTCTCCCTACACCCTAGGGCAGTTCAGCCCCCACCGCAGGACCGATCCCTCAGCTGAGTCCCAGACACCTAAGAGGCAGGATATGCTCTTCTTGCCAGGCCAGGTCTGTCAGTCACCACGGTTGCCACAATGACTTCACATATCTATGGTAACCAGGATACTCAGGCTGGTCCTTCACATAGGAAATGCCTCCCATCTTGCAGCCATCAGTTGCTGAGTCCTGAGAAGCTGCATCCTCACAGCCACCCAACACCATGGTTTCATTAACTGCATGAAGAGCTGTCCTCAGATGTAAAAATCAATGACTTCCCAGCACATGTTTAACACCTCCTGCATCCATCCATCCATTCATCTGTCTATCCAGTTAACAGGCATTAGGACCAAACTCTACACCATCACTTTGGTTAAGCTTTAGGCTTCTCCAGAATGAAAAAGGAAAGGAAGTAAAGTGTTGAAAGGGTGGGGTTGTAAATTGAGATGTTAAATCTAAGAAGAGATGGCTCCTTCCCATGAAGATTTCAACCTGCTCAATTCTCTTATCATTGATAATTTAAAAATATGCATTAATGCCCTGGGCTTCTCTCCACATCCCTGTCCTCTTTACATATATTCTCCCCTTAGCAGCAAAATTCTAAGAAGAATTCTCAATACTCATTCACATCCCACTGCACCTGCCTTCAAACTTAGTATTCATCTCTAATCTAACTGGGCTGTGTTTCCCCATGCTTCCACAGAAATTACATTTGCCAACTCAGCAACCACCTCTTTGTCACACTTATAGATCAGGAATGTTGAAATGATTGTTCAAATGGAGGCAAACAGGTATTTTCCCAAGAGGAAAAGATTTCCTTTCCCCCATGACAGAGTTCAGTTGCTTGGGTATAGAAGAAGATTGTATTGCAGTACGATCAGTAAAAGCTAGAGTTTATCCTAGGAATGCCCCTTTTCCTCCCAGAGTTCCAGAAAGTTCTGCCCGGTAGGTTTGGGCACTTCCCTCCCAGTTTCAGCTCGGCAATGTTCAAGCTGCAGTTCAGGCTTCTTTCACAAGGTGGCACCAACGTACCGCCATTTTCTCATTCTTTAAAAAGACGTTTATTTATTTTTTTTAAAGATTTTATTTATTTATTTGACGGAGAGAGAGACATCGAGAGAGGGAACACAAGCAGGGGGAGTGGGAGAGGGAGAAGCAAGCTCCCCGCTGAGCAGGGAGCCCCATGCGGGGCTCCATCCCAGGACCCCGGGATCAGGACCTGAGCCCAAGGCAGACGCTTAACGACTGAGCCACCCAGGCGCCCCAAAAGACGTTTATTTAAAGAGCCAAAAAAACCCCCCAAAAAACCAAACAAAAAGCAATACCCTCCCTTAAAATCCAGCCTATGAAGCTATGTACAGAATGATTCTAATTCTGCCTGGGGTGTGTGGGGGGGAAACCTGATAATATAAAAGACTGTAAAAACATATACGCCAGGGTCTGCAGACGATGAAACACCAGGTGGCAGTGGCGCCTTGGCAGTGGGCGAACAGCAGCTCAGGACAGGTGGGAGGTGACTGAGAGAAAATGGAGCGTTAGAGCGGGATCTGGGCAGGTGTGTCCTGTATCATGGACAGGGGATGACAGATGGGGTGCGGTGGAAGAGAAGGTCTGATTTGTCTGTACAGGGGTAGGGTAATGTAATGTGAACACCGTGTTCTCTGGTAGAGAGCCCTGTGTACGACCTACAGGGCACATCAGTGGACAGTGATGAGGGAAGAGATAAATCAATGAACATGATATAGATTTGGGGTCAACAGCAGATGGAGCTGCTTTAATATACTTATGAATTTTCCAAACAGAATTGGTTTCATAGAGTACACAGACCGTTTCATGGTATTTTTTACTCTGTTGCCAAACGTACCCTTAAAAGAACACTTATGGAAATGGATGTGGTGCTACCTGGTGGGAAGATCTAATACTGCAGCTGTGAAGTTTCAGACAAGGGGTTGAGCAAGGGGGAGAGCGGGGTGGAGGTTTGGGAGCTTGCCAGTGTTTCTTGCAGTTTTATTTAACTGGAACAATCCCTCTGCATTAATCACTTTTCTAGGATATAAAAAAGCACATATTCTGGAGTATCTAAACCTGAGATTAAAAGTCCTGCTCCAGTCTCAATTACACACACACACACACACACACACACACAGAGTCAATTTAATTTTTTTTAATCTACTTCATTATCTATCTTCATTTCTCCTTGAAATTGAATATAATGGAGACTTTACAAAGTAACTAATATATGTACACATTTCTCAATCTGTTCACAAGTCTTTTTTGTTTCCAAAATTTTATGAAAGTACCATTTTTCCTGAATACAACATTCCAAATAATAAAATATATTTATAAAGTGAAATTGTCCTGCATCTCTCACTAGACCTACTCCTACCCCCCGACCCAAATGGTCTGTTGTCAATAGAATGGTGCCTCCTAACCGCATATCTGAGATATTTGCAAACACTTTCCCCAATGTCTTCACACAATTCTTTATGGTAATTTTTACTTTCTTTTTTTTTTTTTAGATTTTATTTATTTATTTGACAGAGAGAGAGAGACAGCAAGAGAGGGAACACAAGCAGGGGGAGTGGGAGAGGGAGAAGCAGGCTTCCAGCTGACCCAGGAGCCTGATGCGGGGCTCGATCCCAGGACCCTGGGATCATGACCTGAGCCGAAGACAGATGCTTAAAAACTGAGCTACCCAGGTGCCCCTATGTTTTTTACTTTCAAATTTGCTTTTCAATTTCAATAATATTGTGACTTTAAAGCTTTATGGAGCATAATTTTTTTAAAGTTGAATAACACACTGGGAGCATGTAATGACGTCTTATGGAGAGATTAGAGTGTTCAGAGCCCTGGAGGCATTAAAAAATTACAGAAAAATTTCGGAGTTATTCCAAAATTAGCTGTTGATAGGGAGATGACAAAAAGCATTTCCCAATTTACATGAACTCCTCTAAAATCAGTATCCTGGTATAGATATTAGTAATAATGCTGAATAACTTGAATAGCTGTTAGGATTAGATGAGATGAAACATAAAGTACAATTTCTTAAAGCAGTTCTGTACAGATCACTTTCCTTCCCTCAAGATAACCTGTCCCAAGGTCAACACCCGAGCTTCTGCCCAAACCCCACTCCCCATTTCAGGGATCAGCCAATGGATGTGGTGCAACACCCAGGTCTCTCAGCACAAGGAGTAGAATTTCATCTCCTCTGAGTGAGTACCCAAGGGGCCACAATAGCAGGGGTGTTGTGATCCAACCATTTCTCCAGTCCTGAAAACCCACCTTTGAAAGGGGAGGCTGCTCTGTGTTCTCTAGGGAGGGCAAGGGATAGAACCTCATTCTCATCTTGCCACTTATTTGGAACAATGACTTAGGCTCTGTCAACCTGAGCCTGGTCATCTGTGAAGTGGGACTCACCATACTTTTGTACAGAACTGTTCGAAAGATTAAATGAGAAAAGTTATCTATATCATACGGCATGTAGTGGGACTTCAGGGGCCCTTTAAATGTTGAGCTAGAACAGTAGGTGCTGGCTGAGCCTCAAGGCTAAGGCAGGCACTGTGACAAGTTGTTTCTCTTAATGAGGTTATAGATATGTAGAGGAGGGAAGAAAATCTCTCTCTGACATGCCTTGAGTCAAATTTTTGGAGACAGAGGTTCTCTACTTTCTTAAGTGATTCAGAATCTCATAAGAGCTGTTCAACATCATGCCCCTGAGCAGACCCTAATACAGTTGCCCATGCTGGGAAGACAGGCTTGTCTGACTCATCTGGTGAGCTCAGTGGTGCTAACACCAGGGTAGCACACTGTGGTGTTTGCCTAACCGCTGCTCCTGGACGGCTCCATATCCTGATAGATTTGTAGGAAAATTCTGGACCCATCACCCAGTCACCAGTGCAGGGGTCCTCAGAGTCCTCAGAGCACGCATTATCCAACCACATCACATTAGGATTCCTGCCATCCACTGCCTCTTTGAGAGGCAACAATCCACGAATTACTAGCATTTCGTTGACATGCAATTATCCACTCTTCCATTCACCTATGGCTAAATATATATTGATCTCAAAACCCATACTGTTCCACTGGAGATGTCCCACTAGCTTCATCCTCATTCAGTCATAGACTTTCTCTCTCTTTCCCTCCCCGCCTTCCTCCTTCCCTCTCTCCTTCTCTCCCTTCTCTGCCTCCCTCCCCACCCACTGGCCCTCAAAATCAAAGTTCCAGAAAGCATTTTCTGCATTCCCTGTTATTCTTCACTTTCCACTGACTTCTCATCTCACTGCACTAGAGCTTCTGTCCCCAGAACAGAACGTGCTCTCACCAAGGTCACAGGCATCTTTTTGTCACCAAGTCATTATTTGTATAAATATATGAAGATATGAATATTACCTTTAATGACTACCTAAAAGATGTGTACTTTTGCAGACTGCTTCTGTCGCTTCATAACAAATCTTTGACTGTTTCCACGCTCTGGAGAATGTGGTGCTATACAAAGTTAAGCTGTCCTGCTCCTTAACTGTGCAGTCCTGGGCCAAGTCCCTATTCTCTGTGTCCCTCAGCTTTTCATTTATAAAATGAGGATGAGCAACAGTATCTACCTCATAGGGGTGCTATGAGCATTAGATGACTCAATAAAAAAAAATCATTAGCACATAAGAAAAATTTAGCCATATTTGTTTTTCTTATATGTCCTTATTAGCATTACTATCCTCTCAGGCATGAAAGATAAGATATAGACTGATGTTTATCCATAATCAATGACTTTTGGGGTATGTGGTTAATGAATGTATTAGTGCTTAGAGCTGCCATAACTAAATAACAGGAACTTCGTGGCTTAGAACTATAGTAAGTTATGATCTCATAGTTCTCAAGACCAGAAATCTGAAATCAAGTGTTGGTGGGACCAGGCTTAGAGCCTGCAGCCTTGAGAGGAGAATCCTTCCTTACCTCTTCCAGTTTCTGGTAGCTACTGGCTTTCCTTGGTTTGTGGCAACATAACTCTGCTCTATCTTCACATGGCCTTCTTCCTGTGTGTGTGAAATCTCCCTCTCCCTTATTTATAAGGACACCAGTCATTGGATTTGGGGACCATCCTAAATCCAAAATGACAACTTTTCAAGATCTCTAACTTAACTATATTTGCAAAGACCCTATTTCCAAATAAGATATGGAGGGGGTGGTAGAATTTGGAAATATTTGGGGGGTACACAATTCAATCTACTACAGTGAGACAAGCAAGTTATAAAGTTAAATGTTAAATAAAGATGAGATCTTATGTTTTGCACATAAATATATAAATGTATGAATACATACATAAATACATAAGTACCTGCATAAGAATACTTGAATACTTCTGGAAGAATATGATACAGATGAAAATATTAAAAAGGCTTTACATTGGGTGGTGAACTTTGAGGTATTATTTTCCTTTCCATGTCATCTACTTTTAACTATAATAAACACCGATTACTCTTGCAATTACACAAAATATTAAAATGGCTGGGAAACATAAGCATTTTCTCCCCCAACCATAGGTAAGCCATTCATTTTAGAACAGAACATCCCTGGGGCCCAGGAAGGGAGACAAGATACTGGAGGGCCCAGTGAGGGAGACAAGATACAAGATTCCACAGGATAAGAGGACACCATTCCCCAAATTCCAAACCACACTACTGAAGATCAATATTTTAAATTTTTGCCTAGTTAACCGAGAAAAAAACCATGGGACCTTAATTAGTTTTCTTTTGCTGTGCCCTAATTCAACAGTAAGGTTGAGGATCTTATAAGATGAAAAGCAATAGTGTACACTGGTTAAATGTAGGGGCTCAGCAGCCGCACAAATTCTGTTCAAATCTAGTCTTGTGACTTGCTAGCCCTGCCCTCACTCTGCCTCAATTCCCCGTTGTGTAAAGTTGAGCAACAATAGCTCTTCCTCCTAGGCTGCAGTGAGGTTGAAATGAATAAGTATAGGTTTAGCACTTACAACAGTTTGGAGCACAGAGGGAATCAGCAATAATATTAACCTTTCTTATCATTATTATCATACCACAGTGGACCATTAGTGATTTTACTAGCATTTTTATTATATGGGCTTATATTAATTGGCAAGGATTGACCTTCATGTTTGTTGTAAAAAAAAAAAAAAGTAGTTTACAAAGCTGTAAGTAGGATACCATCTCATTGCTATTCTTAAATATATATGGCTATATTTGAATGGCAAAATTTCTGAAAATTACAAATTTATTAAACCACTAGTACTTATCCATGAATAGTAGACTTTCAAATGTTTCTAATGATTTTTATTTTGCTTTCATTCATTTTCCATTTTTTATTTACAATGAAAGTGCCTTGGTTTTGGAAGTTAAAAAAAGTAATCAGAAAAAATAAATATCTCCAGCCTTTCCCATAGGAAATGGGCTCAGTGTTAGAATGGGAAACATCCCTAAGCCAAAGGAATTAGATAATAGGATGGTCCTAGAACTAATTTATGAATCTACCACATGGCAGTCTTAACTGGACAGCTTCAGGGACATACGGATGCCTAGGGGAAGGGCAAGCATGTCTCTCAAATAAACCTTATATTCTGCAGTCCTACAGTGTCTCTCCTTCCCAGGATTTAGTGCAGGTCATGAGACGAAAATATTTTTACAACATGCTTCTTTCTGTTCTCTCCAAATAAAGGTACCTTTAACTAAAAGCAGGTTCATGAGTTTAACCCCCAGTTAGCCAAACAGAGAACTACAGGGGAGAGAAAGGGAGAAACTGCATGAGATCACCCAGTGCTCAGCCCACAGCTTCCAGAAGGGAAAATGCTGCAACAGCAGGATTCACGGGCAACTTTAGTCACAGGCTCCTTCAGCCTAGGGACCAGGATAACCAACACACACAGATTAAAACAGCTTTGAAATATTTTCCTTGTGCAACTAAAATAGTAAAAGGAAAGGAAAATATACATATGCAGAGCACTTGTAATACAAATTAGCAGCAATAACATGGATGGACCTTGAGGGTATTATCCTAAGTGAAATAAGTCAGACAGAAAAAGACAAATACTTCTTTCTCTTTCAAGATTTTATTTAAATTCAAGTTAGTTAACATATAGTGTAGTATTAGTTTCAGGGGTAGAATTTAGTAATTCATCAGTTGCATATAACACCCAGTGCTCATTACATCAAGTGCCCTCCTTAATGCCCATCACCCAATTACCCCATTCCCTGCCCCCATCTCCCCTCCAGCAACCCTCAGGTTGTTCCGTATAGTTAAGAGTCTCTTGGAGCACCTGGGTGGCTCAGTCGGTTGAGCATCCGACTCTTGATTTTGGCTCAGGGTCATGAGATTGAGCCCGACTTCGGGCTCTACGCTGATGATGGAGCCTGCTTAAGATTCCTTCTCTCGCTCTCCCTTTGCCCCCCACCCCTGCTCGCACGCACACATGTGCACGTGCTCTCTCTAAAAAGAAAAAAGAGAAAAGAGTCTCTTATAGCTTTCCTCCCTCTGTTTTTATCTTATTTTATTTTTCCTTCCCTTCCCCTATAAAAAAAAGAGACAAATACTGTATGCTACCATTTATATATAGAATCTAAACAAACAAACAAAATAAAACTTATAGAAAAAGGGATCAGATTCGTGGTTACCAGAAGTGAGGGCTAGGGAGAGGGGGAATTGGATAAAGGTATAAACTTCCAGTTATAAGATAAATAAGTAGTGGTGACAGATGGCAGCTATACTTCTGGTCAGCACAGCATAATATATAAACTTGTTGAATCACTATGTTGTACACCTGAAACTAATATTACATTGTATATCAACTATACTCAAATTTAAAAAATAGGTAAGTAGTGGAGATGTAATGTAAAAAATGAGGACAGTAGTTAACACTGCTGTGTGGCATATTGGAAAGTTGTTAATAGGATAGATCCTAAGGGTTTTCATCACAAGGAAAAAACTTTTTTTTGTATCTGTATGAAATGATGGATGTTAACTAAAATTTTTGTAATCATTTCACAATATATATAAGTCAATCATTATGCTGTACCCCCTTAAACAAATACAGTGCTATATGTCAATTGTATATCAATAAAATTAGAAACAAAATTTAAAAAGAAAAAATTAAAGTAAAAAAAATCAGCTCAAGTTCTAAATGGGATACATCCCTAAACCAACCAAGGGATTTGGATGTCTTTAAAAGAAAGGAAAGTGGGGCGCCTGGGTGGCTCAGTCGTTAAGTGTCTGCCTTCGGCTCAGGTCATGATCCCAGGGTCCTGGGATTGAGCCCTGCATCGGGCTCCCTGCTCCACAGGAAGCCTGCTTCTCCCTCCCCCACTCCACCTGCTTGTGTTCCCTCTGTCGCTGTGTCTGTCTCTGTCAAATAAATAAATAAAATCTTAGAAAAATAAAAATAAAAATAAAAAATAAAGGAAAGTTTCGAGTCTCTTACGTGAAAAATCTGCAGAATTTCATTCAAGTACAATTGACTGTTGAACAACACAGGGGTTAGGGGTGCTGAGCCCCTGCACAGTTGAAAATTGGAGTATAACTTTTGACTCCCCAAAAACTTAATTACTAATATCCTACTGTTGACTAGAAGCCTTACCAATAACATGCAGTTGATTAACATATATTTTGTATGTTATCTGTATTACATACTGTATTCTCACAATAATACCTTTTTCTTAATTTTTTTGGTATATCTAGGCTACACAATTCATCTGCTTTTTTTTCGAATTGTTGCAAATCTCCCAAATTTTCCAATATATTTATGGACCTAAGCACTGAATGCAGTACTTAGGTCCACGTGTAAGTGGACCCAGGCACTTCAAACATGTTGTTCAAGAGTCAACTGTACATTTAAAATCACAGACAAAATGGATAAATTTTTTGAAAATTACAACTTATTCAAATTGACCCCAATAGAAACAAAGAGTCTAACTAGGCCAATTACATGAAGAAACAATGAATGAGTTTAAATAATTCTCTCATGAAAAAGCACAGGGTGAGATCTTTCCAGAGAATTCCACCAAACCTTTAAAGTTTAAACTATTTCATGGGCTTAGAAAATATGTAAAATGCTGAAGTATAAGACTGATTTTAAAAACAGTAACA
Source organism: Leptonychotes weddellii (assembly GCF_054177405.1). Taxonomy (NCBI): domain Eukaryota; kingdom Metazoa; phylum Chordata; class Mammalia; order Carnivora; family Phocidae; genus Leptonychotes; species Leptonychotes weddellii. The sequence goes on from NC_138385.1 coordinate 37,905,985, forward strand.
ATTTCACAAAAAAATAAATTACACAATAGTATCTATAAGAATATGAAGGAATGTTCTTTTTTTTTTTGAAGGAATGTTCTTAAATAAAATATTACCAAACACAATTGAATAGCACATAAAAATAGATCATGACCTTATAAAGCTTGTTCCAAAAATGCAAAGGTGTTTCAATATCAGGAAATCTGTTAATACAATCTAGTGTATTAACAGAGCCAAGGAAACAATTATATGACACCTTCATTTGCAGAAAGGTATTTATCAACATCAACACTCACTCATGTTTTTAAAAAACTCCATAAAATTGGAATTGGTGGGTAATTTCTTAACATGAAAATATGTAACTTGTTGTGATGAGTACTGGGTGTTGTATGTTAGTGATGAATCACTGAATTCTACTCCAGAAACCAATATTGCACTGTATGTTATCTAAGAAAAATTTAAATTAAAAAAGAAAATATGTATACACACCTCAGACAAAAAGCTAGCATTCTACTAAATGGAGAAACACTAATGGCATTCCTTCTAAAGCCCAGAAAACTAAAGATAAATCATCATCATCATCATCATCATCATCATCATCATCATCTTGAAATCAGGGAGAAAGAATGCATTACTTAGGGGAAGAAAATGGCATGAAGGATAGCATATTTCTTGTCAAAAATTGTGTAGTCCAGAAGGAAGTGGCACATTTTTCAAGTGCTGAAATAAAGGAACGGTCAACCTCAAATTCTATCTCCAACTAAATTATCCTTCAAGAATTAATAGCAGTAAAAAGACATTCTTAAATGAAGGGAAACTAAGATTATTTGTCACCAGCAGATATACCCTAAAGAATGGGTAAAGGAAACAGAAAGGAATTGATATAAGAAGAAATTCAGGAAAATATGGAAGGAAAAAAGAACAACAGAAAGCACAAAAATATGGTTAAATATTTTCCTTTTCCTCTTGAGATTTCCAAATTCTGTTCGATGGTAGAAGCAAAAATTATAACACTATCTGATGTGGTTCTTTTTTTTTTTTTTTTTTAAAGATTTTATTTATTTATTTGAGAGAGAGAGAATGAGAGACAGAGAGCATGAGAGGGGGGAGGGTCAGAGGGAGAAGCAGACTCCCTGCCGAGCAGGGAGCCCGATGCGGGACTCGATCCGGGACTCCAGGATCATGACCTGAGCCGAAGGCAGTCGCTTAACCAACTGAGCCACCCAGGCGCCCCATTTTTTAAAAGATTTTATTTATTTGATAGAGACACAGCGAGAGAGGGAACACAAGCAGGGGGAGTGGGAGAGGGAGAAGCAGGCTTCCCGCCGAGCAGGGAGCCCGATGTGGGGCTCGATCCCAGGACCCTGGGATCATGACCTGAGCCGAAGGCAGACGCTTAACGACTGAGCCACCCAGGCGTCCCTGATGTGGTTCTTAATATATGTCAAGGAAATACTGAAGACTGTATCACTATAAATGGTAGATGGTAAAGGGATTGTATTGACCACACCAGCAGAAAGTGCTGGGCATGCAGGTACTCACCACTGTTTGGGGCACCTATTATTCATGAATGTATGAATCAAGAAATGAATGAGAGATATCCTGAGATAAGGGCATACCTTTTCCCCATATTCTAACTAGATGGTTATGAACTGAACATCACTTCTTAAGACATTTGGTTACTTTGACCTCAGTGATCTTTTCTCTTTCCTTAAAAAATATCTCTATTGGAATGCAATGCTTTCCAGGTGTTCCAAACTGTACAAATACTACATATCTTACTTCATTAGCTCCATTCCCTGGTTATTAGATACTTCTGCTCTAAGGTCAAAGGACTCAGGACAGCCTAGGAATCATCCTTTGCATGTTTGTTAATTTCTACCTTCGGTAAGCTGGCAGAAAGATGAATTTAGAGATAAATGGAAAGAGCATTGTGGGTCCGCCTGGGAAAACACTGAAGCTACCCAAAAAGAATCCAGGATAGGGCCAACTGTGTATGTGCATGCAGTTAACATGACTGAAATCCAGAAAATAACCCACATCCCAGGTGAGATCCTGTGCAGAGTCTACTGAACACAGTTTAAAAGTTCGGGTAGTGTGAACACATTTAAAAAGGTCAAGTAGTATGGACAATAGCAAAATGCATTTTTGTGTAAAGTATGCAGAGCTCATGTTTCTACCACAGCACAGTTACCCAATAATCAGGGGGTGTTTGGTCAACAAATCCAGCTCCAGTTGTGGTCATGGTGCCACATTTAACCCTGCAGAAATTATAAGTGTGCAAAAGCAATATGTAAAAGACAGTGACAGTGAATGTTAAATTTTGCTTAAACTTGTCCAAGCCGTGTGGTTCTCTGATATAACCCACTGAACTTATGAAAGGAGTTGAGGCAACAAAGGAGGAGAAAAGCCTCACCGAGTGATCTCTGGGAGGATACAGAAATGAAACAAATGAAAGCATGGAGAGAGAGCTAACGCACAGAGAGAGTGTTCTGGTTATGTGACTGCAGGAGGCAGGCAGAAACTTGCTGACACATGGGATTCTATGGGACCCAGGGTCAGTGAGAAACGAAAAAGTATCATTTCCAGCCAGTGTGGGGTTCCATTAATGGTAAATCCTTCCCCTTGATGTCTGCTTCTACTTTAATGAAGGTTTAGGGAGCTGAACATCAAATCAGCTTTACTACTGTCGGTGCTCCTGGTTTTTTCCTGCCCCCATGGACCAGTGAGACATATAGGGCACTTTCCTTCTCACCAACAGTTGTGTCATTTCAGTGTGTAAAGGGACTACGTAGCATCCCATGGAAGCAAATGTGTCCTTTTAAAATCTCCAATCAATCCTAAACCAGGGTGGTCTCAGCCCCCTAGAGTGTCCAGTCAGTTACCTCTGAGCCCTGTCTGCTCACCTGGGAGCCCCCATTCTTCACCAGTCAGTTTGGACTCCCTGTCCCCACCCTCCTATTCATCATCCATAACTCCTGCCCACTGTGCCAGGCCCAGTTCCTCTTTGAGGAGTGTCTGACGACTCCAGTGAACTCTTCCTCCTCTTTATATATTAAGGAGGTTCTACAAAGGTCACTATAACTTCTAAAAGGACCAGGACCCTGTGAAACCATTACCATGACCTCTGCAGCCCCCAGGCCACTGAAGGTGTGCTCAGCGAACACCTGCTTCATAGTGCAGGTCACAAGCAAGGGAAGGAACTCATCCTGGGATGGCTCAGGTACTGAGACCTGGGAAGAGCTCCTGACTCTCAGTGCAGTCTTCTTCCCTGCCAATCCCCCAGTTACCTCTTCCTGGAGCTTCTGATAGGTTCCAGACTCCCAATTATGTGCAGTCCTAATGTGAACAAGGAGGGCACCAATAGAGAAGAGGAAAAATACAATTATTACCATGTGAAGGGTGAGGACTTTCCCCAGCCCAGCTCCTTTACACTGCATACCACACAGATGGCACCAAATTTCCTACGTAATATGTGTTTGTGTGTGTGTGTGTGTGTGTGTGTGTGTGTGTGGTGTGTGGTGTTCTCTACTTCTTACATTCCCAAATGCTCACTAAAATATAGTAATTCTATTGAGACTAAGAAACAACATCCTTGTTAAAGATCAGAAGAATTGGAATGGGAAGGCAGCAAACACTGGCATTGTGAATGATGTACCACATACTGAACTGCAATCTCAATGAAGTTTTCTTCTGGAACTCCTCACAACACTCCCTGAGTATAAGGGTCAGGAGGGACATATGCAACATGTAATTTTAATAAATAGATATAAAGTTAGATCATATATATAATAAATAATAATAATAATATATAGTAAATATATATTACATATTATAATATTCATTACATATTATATATTATTACATTATACATTTATTAATTATATAAGTATTACATAATATGTATTATATTATATAATTAATTATGTATAATAAACAGTATATATGATATTAAATATATTTTATATATAATATGCATGATATACATATTAGGTATACATAAATAAATCATCAAGGTGGAAGATACCTGTGTATGTATGATAGCTGTGTATGTATGCAGTGAAAATGTGTAAAGCAGTATTATATTTCGTTCATGGAAGCTAAGAGAGTAGATCTTAAAAGTTCTCATCACAAGAAAAAAATTTGTACCTATGTGTGGTAACCGACGTTAACTAGACTTATTGTGGTGATCATTTTGTAAAATATACAGATACTGAATTATTATGTTGTACACCTGAAACTAATATAATGTTATATGTCAGTTATATCTCAATAAGAAAAAAAGACAATGTACATAAAAAGCAATATAAATCCCCAACAAATACTTAGAAACACACCACACATAAGTAAAATGAAAAAAGAATCATATTTAGTCAGTCAAACAAGTCAAAAATATAATGTAGGGGGTGCCCGGCTGGCTCAGTCAGTAGAGCGTGTGACTCTTGATGTTGGAGTTGTGAGTTCAAGTCCCAGATTGGGCCTAGAGCTTACTTAAAAAAAATTTAAAAATAAAGACAATAAAAAAATATAAAAAATAATGTAGAATATGGGCCTCATTATGCAAAAGAATATATATCTCAACATGGATTTATAGATATTTATGTGTGATTAAAAATAAGTTAGTATATTATAGAGAGAGAAAAAAGTCTGGAGAATAGGTATGAATAAATCAACAGTGACTATATTTGTATTATGTAGGGGGAGAAGGTGAAGACAGAGAGAGACAGAATAATTTTAATTTCTAATGCACTGTGATATTGTTTGATATGTCTTAAACAACTAAACCATTAACTGGTGATGTGACAAATACTGAAAGGTGGGGCCGTGCCTAAGGGTCACTGGCACACACTGTTAAGCAAAACGAGTACTCACTGAATCTGAAACAGAGAAAGATATTCCCACACAAGGCAACAAACCTGGCACAGGCTATGTGGGCTCTTTATCTCTTGGGATGTAAGTGTTCCAGGCCCAAGGCCCATTCTTACTATAACTGAGTGGGAGTTGAAAGACTGTGCACATAAGCCTTTCATTCCCAACAGGCAAGAATGTAGCAGGATTGCCACAAGTGTGTAGAAAACTCCAGAAAGTTTTGCCTACACAATAAAATCAATATACTACCCTCACTCTCTCCCACTACCTCACCCTTTGCCAGGTTCCCTAGAAGAGGCTTTTACACCTGCAACTGACTCTGATCACCAGGTGGCATCTTTCTCCATTTTCTATAGGTTATTTTTTTCCCAATGAAAAGGCATAATTTTTAAAAATCAGACACAAAGTGTTTTCCTCAAAGCAGATTATGAAACAATAAGTACTTAGTGATCAAATTCTCTTTGAAAAATTCATATGTTTCTAAAAATACTGAGCAGACATATACATGGTTGCCTGTTCTGCTTATTCCTACATCTCACTAATTTATTAATGTGTATTGGGTTTTTACTTTGTACCAGGCACTGTCAGTCCAATTCAATATCTGTATCCCACACCTTGTCTCTCTTGATCTCTAGACCTGCATAATTGGAAATGTCCACAGGCAGCAAGATGGGTATTAGCACTCACCCCATGGGGTGATGAAACTTGACCTCAAATGGACTCCATTCCAAGCAAGTTTAGTCCAACTTTCATCCTGAGTCCCGGAAATTCAGCATCCAAACAGGAAATCATGTGGTTTAGAGGTGAGAATTTGAACCTTGAAAAACTGTCGCACCTTGTAACCCACACCTCCTTCCTCCTGCGTAGCACTAACAGGCTCCTACTTTCTCCAAAGATCTCACTCATAGAAAGTAAAGAACAAGGTCAGTCTTGTTTCTTCTCATGGCGAGAACTACCTACACATTTTACTCTTTCCTTTAGCCCTTTGTTAGATGATAGTGGTGGATTTCTGAACTGGTTTTGTGCCTGCCTCATCCCTGAAGGCAAGTCCTTCCCACTAGTATTCTCAGGTAACATGGAGTTTCTGCTTCATCTTAAGACTAATATAACATAATAACAAAATTATTTAAAAAATAGGAAGGGAAAATACATTAAAAAAAAAAACCTCCTCTCTCAGTTGGAGGGGCCTAGATCCACAGGAGACAGGAAAGAATAGAGCCAGAGTCTCAAAGACAAGGACTAGGACCCTTGTTCAAACATCTAATTTTCCTGATTTATGAAATAGTTTTCATAGATTTCTCACATTATATTCACTTTCCCTCAGGGTTCCTCTTTTTTTAAAAAAAAATTTATTTATTTGAGACAGAGTAAGCAAGAGAGAGAGCATGAACAGGGTAGAGGGGCAGAGGGAGAGGGAGAAGCAGACTCCCTGCTGAGCTGGGAGCCCTACGAGGGGCTTGATCCCAGGACCCTGGGATCATGACCTGAGCAGAAGACAGATGCTTAACGACTGAGGCACCCAGGCGCCCCCCCACCCCAGAGTTCCTCTTAGAGAGCCTGTGAGGAAGCAGGATTCTGATGCGTTGCTGGAGATACAGTACAATCTCTGTAGAGGGGATTTGATGCTATCTAGTAAAAATACACAGGTATTTAAGGTATACCTACATCCTAGAGTACTATACAGCTATAAAAAGCAATGAGTACTCCCTTTCTCTACTGCTATGGAGTGATCTCCAGGATACACCGTTCAGTGAAAAACAAGGTATAGAAAAGTATGTAAAGCTGCTCCTGTCCAATGCAGTAACCACTAGCCACACATGGCATTTAAACTTAACAAACCAAATTTAAACAACACAATAAATTCAGTTCATCATTAGCACTCACCATGTTTCATATTGGGCAACATAGATACAGAACATTTTCATTTCTACAGAAATTTCTATTGGACTGCACTGGTGCAGAATATGCCACCTTTTACCTAAGAACAGGGGTAAAAACTAATATACGTGTTATATTTCCTTATATTTTTAAAAACTGAAAGGATAAATAAAACCTGATAAAAAAAATGATTGTCTATAAGGGGATAGAGGAACAGCCCATTTTGGAAGCCAGTGATGTATATATTCTCATCAAAATGTAAAATGGGACTTCTGGTTTCTGGTCCAGATGTGAAAAGTTGCAAGTTAACACACTATTCTAAAAAGTTAAAAAGCGGGCGCCTGGGTGGCTCAGTTGGTTAAGCGACTGCCTTTGGCTCAGGTCATGATCCTGGAGTCCCTGGATCAAGTCCCGCAGGGAGCCTGCTTCTCCCTCTGACCCTCCCCCCTCTCATGTGCTCTCTGTCTCTCTCATTCTCTCTGTCTCAAATAAATAAATAAAATCTTTAAAAAAAAATAAATAAAAAAATAAAAAGTTAAAAAGCTGAATGAATTGAAAAAAAAAAAATCAACAACTCGTCTTAGATCCAAAAGAGATGTGAGATACTAACTACCAACCTAGAATTCTGTACCCTGTGAAATTATCCTTCAAAAACAGAATAAAGGCTTCCTCAGGAAAAAAAAAAAAAAAAAAAAAAGAGGGAATTTGTTGCCTTGCAAGGAATGTTAGAAGTTCTTTAGAGACAGGGAAAATGATGTAGGTAGAAAACTCAGATCTACATGAAGAAAAGGAAGAGTGAAGGTAAAATAAAAACTTTTCTTTATTCTTAATTGATCTAACAAGTTTGTTCAAAATAATAATAGCAACACTGTCCTTGATTATCTATGCTTATGTGTACACTTATGCTTGTGTATAAGTAAAATGAATGGCAGCAATAAGACCAGGATGGGAGGGAGGAATTAGGATTATTTCATTATTATGAAATATTTGCATTCCTCATAAAGCTGTATAATGTTATTGGAATGTAGAATTGATTAATTATAAATATGACAACTTCTAGAACAACCACTTAACAAAGTTTTTTTAAAAAGTATAATTGAGGGGCACCTGGGTGGCTCAGTCGGTTAAGTGTCTGCCTTTGGCTCAGGTCATGAACCCAGGGACCTGCGATCCAGCCCCGCATCAGGCTGCCTGCTCAGCAGGGGCCCTGCTTCTCCCTTTCCCTCTGCCCCTCCTCCCTGCTTGTGTTCCTTTCTCTCTCTCAAATAAATAAATAATCTTTTAAAAAATAAAATAAAAAAATAAAAAGTATAATTGAGGGGCGCCTGGGTGGCTCAGTCAGTTGAGTCCAATTCTTGATTTTGGTTCAGGTCATGATCTCAGGGTCGTGAGATCGAGCCCTGTGGCTGACTCCACGTGTGCAGAATCTGCTTGAGATTCTCTCTCCCTCTCCTCCTCCCCCAGCTCACTCTCTCGCTCTCTCTCTAAAATAAATAAATAAACAAAATCTTTTTTTAAAAAGTATAATTGATAGGGGCACCTGGCTGGTTCAGTCAGTAGGGCTTGTAACTCTTGATCTTGGGGTTGTGAGTTTGAGCCCCACATTGGGTGTAGAGATTACTTTTTAAAAAAATCTTTAAAAAAGTATAATTATACACTCTCAGAAAGGAGAGAAAATGGAATCATGTAAAATGCTCAATTAAAAGTACAAAATGCAGAAAAAGGGTAGGAGAAAAATAGAAAACAAGGGCAATAAATGGAACACAGTGCCAACTATAGTAGATGCTAATCACCCTATATCAATAATCACTAAATGTACCAATTAAAAGACAGAGATTATCAGAGTGGACTAAAAAGCAAGACCCAACAATATGATATCTACAAGAAACCCACTTTACATATAATGACACATATAGATTAAAAGTAAATGGATGGACACCACTATGTTTATTGCAGAATTATTTACAAAAGCCAAGATATGGAAGCAACCTAAGTATCCACTGATAGATGAATGGATAAAAAAGTTGTAGTATGTATGTGTGTATGTGTGTTTGCGTGTGTGTGTGTGTGTGTCTGCATGCACGCAATGGAATATTACTCAGACATAAAAAAAAGAATGAAATCTTGCCATCCATAACAACATGGATGGAACTAGAGGATATTATGCTAAGTGAAATAGGTCAGACTGAAAAAGATAAATACCATATGATTTTACTTATGGTTGGAATCCAAAAAACAAAGCAAACATAAAAATAGAAATAGACTCATACACACAGAGAACAAACTGGCATTTGCCACAGAGAAGGAGGGTGGGGGGATGGGCAAAATAGGTGAAGGGGATAAAGAGGTACGAACTTCCAGTTATAAAAAAAATAAGTCAGGGGGATGAAAAGTACAGTTACAGAATATAATCAATAATATTGTAATAATTCTGTATGGTGACAGATGATAACTATACTTCTTGCAGTGAGCATTTTGTAATGTATATAATGGTCAAATCACTATGTTTTACACCTAAAACCAATATAATATTGTATGTCAACAGTACTTCAATAAAAAAAATTTTTAAGTAAATGGACGGAGAAAGATATACCATACTAACACTAATCAAAAGAAAGCAGGAGTAGTTATATTATTAGACATCAGAGTAAAGAAAGTTATCAGGGATAAAAAATGGCATCATATAATTATATAGGAATCAGTTCTCCAAGAAGACATAACAATTCTTAACATGTATGTGCCTAACAAAATACTGTCAAAATATATATGACAAAAACTGATAAAACTTCAAGGAGAAATAGATAAATCTATTATAGTTGGACACTTCAACGGCCCTCTATCAAAAATTGACAGATCTAGCAGGCAAAAAATTAGTAAAACTATAGTTTAGCTCAACAGCACCATCAATCAACTGAATATAATGGACATCTATAGACTACTTCACCTAACAGCATGGTATGCATTCTTAAACTCACATGTAACATTCACCCAGATAGATCACAGTCTGGGCCATAAAACACACTGAACAAAGTTTAAATGACAGAAATCATACAATGTCTGCTCTCAGACCACAATGGAACTGAACTAGAAATCAATAAGAAGAAAGATAGCTGGAAAATACCATAACACTTGGAGATTAAACAACACATTTCTAAATGACACATGAGTCAAAGAATAAATCTCAAGAGAAATTTTGAACTAAACAAAAATTACAACTTACCAAGATTTGTGGGATACAATGAAATCAGTAGACAGAAATTTATAGTAGTGAATGCATATATTCAAAAGAAGACCTAAAGTCAATAATCTAAGCTTTTACCTTAGAAAACTAGAGAAAATAGAGCAAATTAAATCTAAAATAAAAGAAAAAAAAAATAAAATTTAAAGCAGAAATCAATGAAATTAAAAACAAGAAATCAATAGAGAAAATCAATGAAATCAAAAGCTGGTTCTTTGAAAAGACCAATAAAATTGGAGGAGTTAAGATGGTGGAGGAGTAGGGGACCCTAATTTTGTGTGGTCCCTGGAATTCAGCTGGATAGTTATCAAATCATTCTGAACACCTACGAAATCAACCGGAGAACTGAGAAAAGAATTGCTGCAATTCTACAAATAGAAAAATGACCACTTTTTGTAGGAGGTGTGGAGAAGTGAATCTGAGGCAATATATTGGAAGATAAACTGCAGGGGTGGGGGGCAAGCCTCCATAAGCCAGGTACTCTAAAGTATTATAAGCAGCGGAGTGCAAAATCGGAACTTTTAGAAGTCTGCCTGAAAGGTGCTCAGGTGGCAAAGCGGGGCGGAATTCCAGGTGGGATAGTGTGGTCTCAGGATCCCTGGGGTTGCAAAAAGAATGGGGGTGCCTGACTGCAGCAGCGTCCCCAGCATTTGGAGCAGGGAAACCAGCTGAAAATAGTGAGTCCAGGTGATGGCTTTCTGCCTGGTGTTGCCATAAACCGTGAACTACTACACAGTTGGGCGACCACTCTCTGAGCAGGGGCCCAGAAAAGAGACAGAACATCGGCAAGAACCCCTCCCTCCCCAGAGTGCAGGTGCCCACCGCAAGAGTCCATAAAGTTTGGAGAATCGAAACAGGGTCAGGTGCCTGAGATAAAGATGCTCAGTCATAGGCTGAGTGAACACAGAGTTCTGACGGAAACCAGGGAGACAAGAGTGATTGACTGCTTTTCTGTGAGGGCTCACTGAAGAGTGGGGGGCAGGAACTTTCAGCTCCTGGGCTAGAGATTGGAGTGCCACCATTTTCATCCCCCCCATTAGTGCTGAAAGCCTTCAGGCACGAAAACAGAGCCCCATAGTGCAATCCGGGAGCCCCATACACTGAGCTAGGCCTCCTGGCAATGATGGTGCAACTCCGCCCAGGCAAAGACACCTGAGAATCGCTCAACAGGCCGCTCCCCCAGAAGACCAGCAGGAACATCAGGCTAATACCAAGTTTACCAATCATAGAGAACTGCAAAACTCCAGTTCTTGGGGAAAACACTATATAGCATTTGTGGTTTTTTCTTACTATTCTGTAGTCTTTCAGTTTTATATTTCTTTTTCCTTTTCAGCTATTTTATCAATTCTTTTTTGAAGTCTTTTAATTTTCATTTTTACATTTATGTTTTATATAATTTTTTTTCATTTTTGGCTTCCTTTCATTGCATTCAATTTTATTTTTGTATATATATGTTTTTCTTTCTTTCCTATTTTGGGATCTAGTTTCTTCTAACAAACAGACCAAAATGCACCCAGGATCTAGTTTATTGTTGTGTTCTGTTCTACTTCTTGTTTGATTTTTCTCTCATCATCTCTTTGGTTTCTGTTTTCTTCTGTTTTGTTTGTATCTTTCAGGTGTTGTTGTTGCTATTTTTTTTCCAAAGATTTTATTTATTTATTTGACAGAGAGAGACACAGCAAGAGAGGGAACACAAGCAGGGGGAGTGGGAGAGGGAGAAGCAGGCTTCCCACTGAGCAGGGAGCCCGATGAGGGGCTCGATCCCAGGACCCTGGGATCATGACCTGAGCCGAAGGCAGACGCTTAATGACTGAGCCACCCAGGCGCCCCTGTTGTTGCTATTTTTGTATTTTCTCTCTCTCTCATCTATTCTTTTCTGGACATACTGACAAGATGGAAAAACTCACCTCAAAAGGAATAACAGGAAGAAGTACTCACTGCCAGGGATTTAATCAATATGGACATAAAAGTAAGATGTCAAAACAAGAATTCAAAACAACAATTATAAAGATACTAGCTGGGCTTGAAAAAAGCATAGAAGACA
>NC_138385.1:37918492-37970890 GCF_054177405.1 Leptonychotes weddellii
GGTGGTGGGTATTGAGGAGGGCACATTCTGCATGGAGCACTGGGTGTTATGCACAAACAATGAATCATGGAACACTTCATCTAAAACTAATGATGTAATGTATGGGGATTAACATAAGAATAAAAAAAACAAAACAAAAAAACTCTTAGTAAACTTGGAATAAAGGGGAACTACCTAAATGTGATAAAGAATGTCTACAAAAAACTTACAGGTAACTTTATACTTAATTGTGAAAAACATGAAGCTTTCCCACTAAGATGAAGAACAAGGCAAGGATGTCCCCTTTTACCACTGCTTTTCAACATCTAACTGAAAGTCCTAGCTAATGCAGTAAGACAAGGAAATAAAAGGTATATGGATTAGGAAGGAAGAACTAAAACTGTCTTTGCTCACAGATGACATGGTCATCTATGCAGAAAATCTCAAAGAATCAACAAAAGTCTCCTGGAACTAACAAACCATTATAGCAATGTTGCAAAATACAAAGTAAACATACAAAATTCAATAGCCTTCCCATGTGCCAGCAAAGAACAAGTGGAATTTGAAATTAAAAACACAATTATATATATATTAGCAACCCCAAAAAGGAAATACTTAGATATAAATCTAATGAAATATGTACAAGGTCTATATGAGGAAAACTAAAAAACTCTGATAAATGACCAAAGAACTAAATAAATGGAGAGATATCCCATGTCCATGACTAGGAAGGCTCGATACTGTCAAGATGTCAGTTCTTCCCAACTTGATCTATAGATTCAATGCAACCTTGATCAAAATCTCAGGAGGTAATTTTGTGGAAACCAACAAACTGATTCTAAGGTTAAATGGAGAGGCAAAGATGCAGAATAGCTGATACCATACTAAAGGAGAAGAACAAAGTTGTAGGATAGACATTACCAGATTTTAAGGCTTATAATAAAGCTATTGTAATCAAGACAGTGTATATTAATGAAAGTATAGTCAAGGAGATCGATGGAACAGAATAGAGAGCCCAGAAATAGACCCAACATAAATATATTCAACTGGGGCACCTGGGTGGCTCAGTCGGTTAAGTGTCTGCCTTCAGCTCAGGTCATGATCTCAGGGTCCTGGGATCGAGTCCCATATCAGGCTCCCTGCTCAGTGGGGAGTCTGCTTCTCCCTCTGCCCTTGCCCCTACACATGCTCTCTCTCTCTCACTCTCTTTCTCTCTCTCAAATAAATAAATCAAATCTTAAAATAAATAAATAAATACATTCAACTGATTTTGAAAAAGGAACAAAGGTAATACAATAGAGCACAGATACTCTTCAACAAATGGTACTGGAATAACTGGATATCAACATGCAAAAAAATGAATATAGATATAGACCTTAAACCCCTCACAAAAATTAACTTAAAATGGATGATAAACCTAAATGCAAAGAAGGTAACATAGGAAAAAATCTAGATGATCTTGGATATGATGATAACTTTTTATTTACTTTTTTTAAAAGATTTTATTTATTTATTTGAGAGAGACAGAGATAGTGACAGAGATAGCAACAGAGAACACAAGCAGGGAGGAGAGGGAGAAGCAGGCTCCCCACTGAGCAGGGAGCCCAATGTGGGGCTCGATCCCAGGACCCTGGAATCATGACCTGAGCTGAAGGCAGACGTTTAACGAACTGAGCCACCCAGGAGCCCCTGATGATAACTTTAGATTTGATACCAAAAGCATGATCCATGAAGAAATAATTGACAAGCTGGATTTCATTAAAATGAAAATCTTCTTCTCTAAAAAAGACAACCTCAAAAGAATGAGAAGACAAGCCACAGAGTTGGAGAAAATTTTTGTAGAAGACACATCTAATAAAGGACTGTTAATCCAAAATACAAAAAGGACTCTTAAAATTTAACAATAAGAAAACAAGCAACCCAGTTAAAAAATGGGCCAAAGACCTTAACAAACACCTCACCCAAGAAGATATACAGGTTGAAAGTAAGCATGTGAAAAGATGCTCCACATCATATATCATCAAAGAAATGCAAATTAAAACAAGATACCCCTACACACCTATTAGAATGACCAAAATCCAGAACACTGACAACACCAAATGATGCCAAGGATATAGTGCAATAAGAATTCTCATTTATTGGCAGTAAGAATACAAAATAGTATGGCCACTTTCAAAGACAGTTTGGCAGTTTCTTATAAAACTAAACATCCTCTTACCATGCAATCCAACAATCATGCTCCCTGGCATGTACTCAAAGGAGTTGAAAAGTTATGCCCTCACAGAAATCTGCACACGAATGTTTATAGCAGCTTTATTTATACTTACCCAAATCTGGAAGCATCCAAGATGTCCTTTACTAAATAAATTGACAAGTAAACTGTGATACATTCAGACAATGGAATATTATCAGTGATAACAAGTAATGAACCATCAAGCTATTAAGACATGAAGGAACCATAACTGCATGTTATTAGGTGAAAGAAGCCAATCTGTAAAAGCTACATACTGTATGATTCCAACTATATGACATTTTGAAAAAGGCAAAACATGGTGACAGTAAAAAGATCAGTGATTGCCAGGGGTTAGAAAGGGGAGAGGGATGAATTGGTGAAGCACAGAGGATTTTTAGGGCAATGAAAGTACTCTGTATAATACTATAATGGTAGATACATTTTTCCAAACCCATAAAATGCACAACACCAAGAATGAGCCATAATAAACCATAAACTATGGACTTTGGGTGATAATGATATGTTAAAATAGATTGATCAATTAAAACAAATGTAGCAGTTTCATAATGGGAAAGGCTATGCATGTGCAGAGCATGGCACACATGGGAAATCTCTATACTTTCCACTCAATTTTGTTTTGTGCCTAAAACTGCTTTAAAAAATAATGTCTATTTAAGAGTTACATATATATATATATATATATATATATAAAATAAGTATTTACAGGCTACATGCATTGAAAAGGTCAAGAAACAATGGCTAACCAAGTAGCAATGAGCACCTCTAGTACCCTGACTGAATCCTCTAAAATCACGTCCCACTCAAAGGAACCAGGCTTCCTTAGAGAAATGGCTGATTCCAGGTCTGGGGTAGGAATTCTATCATGAATTATGGATCAAACTATCCTGCCAGAAAACATATTAAAAAGACTCAGAAGCCAATCTGAAGGAACTTCACCGGCCAAACACAAAACATTTTGAACATCAAAATGATTAATGACCACAATGGATTAAAACATCAAATATAAAGATCTTTGAGTTCATGATGACACTCTAACAAAAAGCAAAACAAAATAAAACAAACTCACTGTTCACCTTTGGAGGATTTTAGTAAAACAAATCATTATTTTGAAAAGTAGAAATACTGTGAAAGAATTACACATTCATCCTTCCCTTCCTATGCAAACCAAGTTTAGCACAACCTAAAAGTTGATGAGGTTAAGTTTCTTTAATAAAAGAATTTTAGCTAATGAATGCAGGCAAAATCAGAATTAGAATATCACTTTTTTGCAGCCTTTAATGAAATGTAGACCCAGGCAACAATCTTCAGAGATTGCATAAAACATGAGATGAAAAGCACATGGGAAATTTTATAATCAATGGATCAGGCTAACTCAGAACTCAGTGATGAATCTTAATGTCACAACAGGAGACAACTAGACAAAATGAGCTTCATGGTGTAATACTATAGAACTAAACAACACCACATCTAAGGTACTCGTGCCAAAAAACCTGAATCTAAATAAGCCTCTAAACCTAATTATCAATTTAAAGACAATAGAAGGGCCAGAGGAACATAATAAATTATATAATAAGGATATAATTAGCAAAACCCCAAATTTAAATTCCACAGGAAAAAAGATCTAGTTTTTTCAGCAAATAAATCAGAAGGTTAAAAAATGGACCTTCTTTAGATTAAAAGAAACTAAACACTTCAGAGAGAGTTAAAGAAAACTTATAACAGAGAAATTGAAGTTAAAGCCACAGTGACATACCACTACATGCCCACCAGAACAACAAAAATGAAAAAGATGGAAAATACCAAGTGTTGTCAAGAATTTGGAAAAAGTAGAACTCACAACATACTGTTGGTAGGAACACAGATTGGAACAACCACTTGAAAAACTGCTTGGCAGTGTCTACTGATCTCAACATAAGCACACTCTATGACTTAGAAATGCCTTTCTTTAGTATATGTCCAAGAGAAATGAAAATATATATGTCTATCAAAAAATACATAAAAGAGCATTCATAGTACCATTACTCAAAATAAATCAAAAATGTAAAAATATGTAAATTCTCCAAACAGATAGATACATTATGAAATATCCACATAATGTACCTCTTACTATACCTCAATGAGAATGAACAATTTACAACTATGGACAATGATAATGTAAATACACATTATGTTGACTGAAAGATGCCAGTCACAAAAGAGTACACGCTGCATGCGAGATTCCAGGAATTTTTCTTCTAGTCTCCCAATAGAGATTAGGGAAGGAGAGGATAATCAATACCCTATTTCTTGTTATTTGAAGAGACTAAGTGTCCTTGTATATTACTTGCAGGTTAACTTAATTTTTTACTTTTTACTTTTATTTTTTTACTCACAGGTTAACTTTAAAGAAGCACGTATCCTTTGAGCCCTTAGAGTGATTCACTGCACATAGGAACAAGGACAGAGCTATGTCTGATGTACAGAAAACTGAGTACCAGACAGGAGACAAACTTGGCCCCATAGGCCAACCTAACCTACTAACTCTAGGTGACCTTGGGTAAGTCACCACACCTCCTCTAGCTTCACCTATCAAAAGGGGTCAAATCAGCCCTGCCCTCCATCCAACAAAGCCTAGAGCACAGAGCAATGTGATTCCCATCTGAAAAGCACTTGGAGCTCATAAGAGGGGGAAAAAAAATTTACCATGAAAGTCCAAGGAATTATTTTAACAGCCAATTTGTCTAATGCATAGTAACTATCGTGATTATTCCTCTTTATATAATTATTACCCTTGATAAAGATTTTCTCCTGGGCCAAACTCTAGACAGACTCCTCTTAGCCCTTTTCTTGACTATACCTCAACCCTGGCCAGTTAAGTCTTGAACTAAACACTACCATAGTTTTTTTTCTTTATTAACATATTATGTATTATTTGTTTCAGGGGTACAGGTCTGTGATTCATCAGTCTTACATAATTCACCATAGCACATACCCTCCCCAATGTCCATCACCCAGCCACCCCATCCTTCCCACCCCCCTCCACTCCAGCAACCCTCAGTTTGTTAGTTTCTAACAGCTCAAAGCTACATTCCTAAGATGACCCTAAATCCTCTTAAAGTGATTGCCTGAGAAAACTCAAGGCTGCCAGAACAATTTACTATTTGTCCCAGCCAACACCTGAAGATAGGGCCCCTGCCTCCAGCATCTGTGGGAGAGTAGAAATCTAACCTGAATAAAGGCCAGTTAGCATACTCAGGTGGGCAAAACCCACTTCCTTACTTTTGTAATTTTTCATTTCCTTGACTCTACTGAGCCCCTACTTACTACGCTCCCTATTCCCTTATACTCCCTTTAAAATGCTCAGTCACCTCTGTACAAATTGGTGATGAGTTCACATTCAACTCTTCCCTGTTACAAAAGTATATTACTGATTAAAATCTGTCCTTACCACTTTAACCAGGGTCTAGCTTTGTTCATCTATGACACCCTTTTGTTTCTATAATTATTACCTTTTTGTTTTTCTTAAATAAATACCATCTGGTACAATGCAAATGCCTACTGAAGCATAGTTTCCACCCAAAGAGATACAGATGGCCCTGACCTAACATCACCCATCGTAGGCTGATGTAGTGCAACAAATGTCTTTTTCTTCTTCTAAGTGTACTGGTTAGGAATGTGGCTTCTGGAGACAGACCACGTCCAAATCCTAGTTCTGTGTGAGTCTGAATACTTTTACTTCACCTTACAGTCACTCAGTTGTCTCATGTATAAAATTGGGATTATGCAGTACTGTAGAAGACACATTTTTAAATAAATATTGCTTTGTGTTTGGTCTTTACAAGGATAAATAGTCCAGAATCCTATTATTCAAAAAATTCTACTGCAAAGACGTCAGGATACCTGGATCTCTATGATCTTAGGAGACTGAAAGAACCTGTGCTTCAGTTTCCTCTTCTATAAAATGGAGAACACAATCACCCCTACGTCATGGGTTGTTTTGTGAATTGAGTTAATACACAAAAGTACTTAGAACACTGCTAGGTACACAATAAGAGCTCAAAAATGTTAGCTACTTTAAACAAATACAATATGAGATTTGTATAGTTTTATAGTTTGTATGTGTGTTTAATAAAGCATAATAGTTTTTACCACTGAATCCTACTCATCAAATGCTGCATCTTGTAAATCACTTTCACCATAACCACTGTTGGATACCTAACTAATTATCATGAGAACATCTCAAAAGTGCTTGGAACAACTGATGTCAGGAAATAGCACCACCATTTCTGCACTTGGCTGAACAAAAAGCCAAGGGCTCATCCTTGATTCTGCCTTATCATCACATACCCCCACCCACAGTCACTGCAGGTCCCACCTGTCCTGTTGCCAACATGTCCTGTCCAAGACCACCCCTGTCCTTTGCACACTGTGGCAGCACTGGGCCAATCCACCCTCATCCCTCTCCTAGACTACTGCAAGATTCTCCTAATGGTTATCCCCACAGCCATCTTGTCACTGTCTAGTCCATTCTCATCACAGCAGCCCGAGTCACCTTGTGAGCACATGAATCAGATCATGTAACTCCCATACTGTAACCCTCCACCGTTAGAATGACTCTAATTTCCTTACATGGCCCAAGTGATGTGGCTCCTGTCTGCCCTTTGACCTCATCTCTGACCATCAGCACTTTGTCTGCCAAGCTCTTGCCACTCAAGCTCATCATCTGCTCCTGGAACAACTTGTGGCATGCACATCACAAACAAAAGGGCCAGCCCAGGCCTGGTTTCCTTTTGCTGTTTAGGACTCAACTCATGTCACTTCCTGAGAAAGAACTTCACGGATAACCCATCCATAATAATCCCTGTCCCCATCATTTCCTATTAAATGGATTCATTTATTTTCTTTAAAGCACTCATTCCCATATGAAATTGTCCTGCTTATTGATTTGTTTACCTGTTTATTGCCAGGGACCCTGCCTATCTTGTTCTGTGCTGTGTCCTAGTGACTAGTTCCGTGTTTCATATGTAAATCTCTGAATAAATATTACTTACATGAAGGAATTGTTACCTATTTGACACACAGAAGCAGACACAGATATTTAAAGCTGAGTTTCAGAAGAAGCTGACAAGGAAGTTAGACATCAAAGGATTAAAAATTATAAGAAGAGTTTGCTGCAAATTCACAGCAGGACTTTTTAAACTTAGATGAGTACCAGAAACAACTGGAGATATTATTCAAAATGTAAACCCCTCCCATTCTACCTTCCTGTTTTTGATGAACTCTGAGGACTACAGTTGGAGAAATCCTGACCTAAGCATCTGACATTTGTGTACCATTAATCTCATGACTACCAGAGTTCAATGGTATCTGGGATGTCTCTGTTAATATAATTACTCAAAAGTACACTGGTCCTTCCCTCCCACCTATGACCACAGATTGCTTCCCCCCATGGGATCACACTTACAACATGCAATATTCCCAGGTGACTGGGAGAATTGGGTATTGTTATCTTGTTGTATAGAAGACATTGAAGGAAGGGTAGTAACTTAACCTAAATGGTCCCAATGATAGGATCTTAATCTCTTCACTCTTGTTCTAGGACCCAGTCTAGCACACTCAACATCACACTTTGTTCTTCTCTATTGGCTCCTATTTCAGGGGCTCAGAGTCCACAGCCTTGTCTGCTGCTCCATTAGCCAGGAGAGTCAGGGGATCAGATAGCACATGGAATAAAGAATAAAGTGAGAGAAAGGGAGAGCACATGAAACACAGGGGCAATGGGTGAGCATGTGCTTGCCTGTCCCCACTCAGGTCACTGGAAGCTGTCCAGTGATGCTGTGCCTCTTCCCCAGCTCCATCCCACAGCCTCCTCCCGTACACAGCAGTGACAATGAAGCTCTCACATCATGGAAATGTGTGCTCATCCCTGCTTGCTGCTCCATGTCCAAGTATTGTCTCCGGTACTCATGCTATGATGTTCATGTCAGAAACACTGCCTTGACAGAATGAAGGAGGCAAAATTGGAATGGAGAAATAGCATTCACTGAGGACCTACTAGACGCCACATGCTGTAGGTTGTTATTTTCTCTTCAGTTCCTCAAAGTGATGCTGAGTTGGGCATCATAATTTTCTTTCTACAGATTAAAAGATAGCCTCAGGGAACAAAGTAAATGTTGAAAGAATTCTAGGGGCTCCTGGGTGGCTCAGTCAGTTAAGTGTCTGCCTTTGGCTCAAGTCATGATCGAGTCCCACATCAGGCTCCCTGCTCAGCAGAGAGTCTGCTTCTCCCTCTGCCTGCCGCTCCCCCTGCTTGTACTCACTTTCTCTCTCCCTCTCTCTGTCAAATAAATAAATAAAATCTTTAAAAAAAAAAAGAAAGAAAAAATTCTAAGAAAGTGTCGAAGAGACACAAGTCAACTTGAAGGGGCTTCCATTGGCCAATTCTGAGACATTTGAGCATAAAAAAAATAATTATAGCATCAGATGGTAACTCTTTTTGCAAAATAGGAATCTATGAGTCATACTGATATAAATTTTAAAAAAAACAAATAAACAGGGAGAAGAGAAAGCCCTACCTCCAGCCAAATTTCAATTAATAAACCTGGAGGGAATGAGGAAATAAGAAAAGCAACACTTGACAACCATGATCCTAGTAAGGGATTCAGGCTAGAATTACAAAACAATGCTCAATCTCCACCAGATACCACAGCAGTCACTGAGTCGCCATGGTAACCAGGCTGGCCAAATGAAGGTGGAAAAAAACAACCACTGTGATTTGCTTCCTATTATGTGTTAGGAAGTGAACACGACTGACATGACCACAGTAAAGTAATTAACCTCAAGTATTCCTCACAATAAAGATTCCTGGCAGCTTCCACAATATACACATACATACAAACATACGTACTTATATATGTACATGGTCTCTCCTTCCTCTGTCTCACCACTCAAGAACGCAGAATTCATCAATTCTAAGGAAAAAAAGGAAAACCCCACTATTCAACTGGTTCAATTCTAACCACACATATAAAGTTGAAAGCTACTATAACTATTTTCTTTTAGTGACTGATTTTTCTGGAGATGACCTGTAGAATTGTCTCTGTGACATTTTTCTCCCTAGTTTCAGTACATTGCCAATAATGTTAAAAAGCTGACATAGAAACACAGTCAAATGCTTGTTATCCATCAGGTAGCTTTTTCATCTTAGAGTAGTCTGTGCTTTCAACAAAAAACATCTGGCAACAGCTATTATTAAACATTTGGCTGCTGACAGTTTGGTGAAAATATAATACTTGGGAATTATATTTACAAAACAATGCCTTTTACAATAACATCAAAAAGTATGAAATACTTACAGATCATCTGTCCACAGATGTGCAAAGCCTGTTCACTAAACACTTCAAAACATTGCTCAGAAAAATTAAAGAAGACCTAAATAAATGGAGAGACAAGTGTCTTTGTGGGTTGGAAGATTCAGTATTATTTCAGTGTCACTTCTCCCTAAATATAGATCCACATATTCAATGCAATCCAATAAAAATCCTAGCAAATATTTTTAAAGAAATTGGCAGGCCAATTCTGAAGTTTATATGGAAACGCAGAGGATCTAGACCATGAAAAACAACTCCGAAAAAGAATCAAATTGGAGGATGAACACTTACGGATTTTAAGACTCAGAAACCTACCGTAATCAAGACAGTGTGGTATTGGAATCAAGGTAGACAAGTAGATTGAAAAGAATAGAGTCCAGAAATAGACCCACACACATATGGACAACTGATTTTTGGAAAAGGGGCAAAAGCAATTCAGTGGAGAAATGGGAGTCTTATCAACAAATGGTGCTGAAACAAGTGGATATCATATACACAAATATCAATTGTGACCCATATATCACACTACATATAAAAGTCCACTCAAAATGGATCACAGACCTAAATATATATCCTAAAGTTGTCAGTCTTCTAGAAGAAACATAGGAAAGAGTCCTTGTGATCTTGAGTTAGGTGAAGGTTTCATTGAAGAGATACCAAAACTACAATCTATAAGTGAACTAATACATAAATTGGACTTCCTCCAAGTTAAAAAATGCTCTTCTTAAGACACTGTGAAGAGAATGAAAAAAATGAGGCACTAAGTGGGAGAAAATACTTGCAAATTACATATCTGACAAAGTACCTGTATCTAGAATATAAAAAATCTATATAGAAAGTCAATTAGAAAAAAAATACACTACAATAAATAGAGAATAGACACTTCACCAAACATGTAGACACTTCACCAAATGAATAAACACCTCACCAAACATATAGAAATAGCAAATAAGCACATAAAAATATGCTCAACATCATAAGGGAATTGTAAATTAAAACTATAATTTGATACCACTACATCCCCATGAGAACGGCTATAATTAAAAAGATTGACCATACCAAGCATTGGCAGGGTTGTGGAGGATGTAATTCACATACAATGCTGGTGGCAAAGAAAAAATGGTACAATCAGTTTGGTAGTTTCTTAACAATGTTAATCTTAAATCTACCATGTGACCCAGCCATTGCACTCTTAAGTATTTACCCTGGGGGAAATACTAGAGAAAGAAAGCTCATATCCATGTAAAAATGTATACAAAATGTTCATAGGAGCTTTAATTTTTTTTAAAGCAACGAATTTCAAGCAAGTTGTAGTATATCTGTATAATAGGATTCTACTCATCAATTAAAAAAGAATGAACTATTTATATATACAAAAAAATGGGTAAATCTAAACAAATAGGCTCAATGAAAGAAGCCAGGCCAAAACCAAAAGCCAAAAAAAAACCTTTATGCTTCCATTTAAATAAAATTCTAGGACATGAAAACTAATCTATAGTAAGAGAAGATCAGTGCTTGTTGGGTATACATAGTGGGGCGGGTGGGGGGGCGTGGAGGCCAAGTAATAAGGAACTGAAACTGTTATATACCAGGAAAGTAAACATAACCATATTTAAGAATACTTGGTTATTATAGCAGATATCGCTGGATATAATAAATACATAATAATAAAACACTCTGAAGTATTTAAAAAATATATAAATTCTTATAACTGACATGCTTAACTAATATTTGGAAAATTTCTGGCTTCTTAAGTATTTCATTATAAAATGAATAAAAATGTAGCAGCCAGGGAACTATATTACATTCTCAATCTATATTACATTCTCAAATCGCTAGGAAGACTTTCTAATCAAATGCATTTTTCAACACCCATCTGAGAGAAACATGAGAATCACTGAATATTTACCCAGGGAGAACAACTTAGGTATATTTACTCCAAATGCATGTTAAAGATCACATTCCTTCCTCAAGCTGGACAATTCAGTGCTTTCAGACAAAAGACTTCTCCAAGATGGGCCTCAAGGGCTACTACAAACCATGTGGCTGCTGAAGAAATGACATTCCACGTGCTAAACCTCTTCTCTCATGATCAGATCAAAGTAGCTTCTCTACTTCTAGGCTAGTTTGTGAACCTCACAGGAGCTATTATTCCACAACATGCTTTTGTTCAGATCTATGCACTCACTTGATCCAGGCGTCATATTGCACCAGGAATGTGAAGTGTTGGGGTCTCCTGAGGACTGCTGCCCTTGAATCTGGAGTAGAAGCTTCAGCAGCCATCAGGACTCAAGTCCTCAGAACCTGCCTCCTTCAGGCACCTGATTGGAGCTGGGCCACTGGTAAGAAGAGCTGCACAGGAAGAGACAGATCCAACTATCACTATGCTTTACTGGTGTAACTACGTGCCCCCGTACCATGCTAGGCACTGGGTTACTGACAATGACACTGATACAACTGGGTGGTTGTCATAACAACCACATGTTTTAATGGGCTTCTCACGAGGGCCCTTTTCTCCTCCTTTGCTTGTCTATCTCCTAACAATAAAATTGAAAAGGAGTGAGAAATGGCCTGAATTCATACAGGCATTCATGACCCCCCAGTAACCACAGGGCTCTGGGCTTGCTCAGTTGTATCGTTGAAGGTTCTCAGCGATCCTGTGGATGAAGTATTCTCATCTCCATTGTACAGACTGGGAAGCTGGGGCACAGAATCATTTTACCTGTCTTCCCTCCCTAGCCCCTGCCTTTTGAGGAAAGCAGCTCCAGGACACCCCTGGAGCAATACCCACATTCACTGGAGCTGGGCAGGACCCCAGGGGCTTTACCTATGAGACAGCCGGGGCAACGAGCCCCAAAGCGGAAAAGAGTTGGACCTGGATTCCTTTGTCTCCTCACACTCCCGGGCGGTTCAGCCCCCACGGCGAGGACCCCACACCCTCAGCTGGGTCCCAAACATCTGAGGGCGGTACCTGCTCTCATTGCGAGGGCAAGTCTGTCTCCCTGAAAAACTCGTCACGGTCGCCGCATGACGTCAGGTTTCTATGGCAACTGCAAAGCGCAGGCTTCTCCTCCACTCCGGAAATGCCACCGCAAGACTCACCCACCCCCGGGAATCTCGCTGAACGTAAAACACCTTCGCTCTTCGGGCCACCACAGGACAAAGCATAGGAATTAGAGGCTCTAGACTGAAATAGGCAGTTGTCGGAACTCTGCCCAAGTTGGTGGAACAAAGAATGTCCCTGTCGTGAGGAATTTTGTTTGCTTTTTTTTTTTTCTTTTGAGTTGTTGAGACTTTATTTAGCAGGGGTTTTTTTTAATTATTATTTTTTTTATTATTATGTTCAATTAGCCAGCATATAGTACATCATTTGTTTTTGATGTAGAGTTTGCTTTAAAGACACAGTAGGGGAGTAGTATCAGCACACACACCCTAGGGAGGTATCTTGGGGTTCTTGGAGATGAGCTAGCCCTGGGAGGGTGAACATGTAAAGTTACTCGCCATGCTAAGCAGTTAACCATCTGTGGCAGAAAACTAAAAGATTGTCTATAATCATGTGACTGAATGACCAGATACATACACAAAAGGTGTAATTTAAGCAATTTGGAAATTATTTCAAGGAAGCCAGCTTAGAATATTATAGTAATTTAGCAGGCAGACTTAGTCAATTGAATAATACATTGGTTTGTACTGGAGAATTCTGATCATTCATTCCTGATAACTTCTTTCATATGGAGGGGCATCCATACATAACCAAAATACTTCTAGCCTCTCTATATACCAGCTCTTCCCCCTTCAAACCCCTGGTGGTAAGTTGCCCTTATGGAGCAAAGTTCTGCTCTACCCTCAGGGGTGGGTCTCACAGTTGACCCCCTGCTCTTCTCCCCTTTCTGTGTCTTGCTGGCTCTCAGACGTTCCTATGATCTTGCTCCAAAATGCTTGGGCTTTTAGGGTCCCATCCACCATACATCCCTGCTCCATATCTGAACTCTAAACCAACTAAAAATATGAAAAAAGAATAAGGAGAACAATATATCAACTTTCTTATAAAAGTTATATTAGAGAAAGGGCTTAGAATCTGCAGGCAAAGCATTTCCTATTAATAAACCCCAGAGTTGGACAGATTTAGCCATCCCACAGTGTTGCATTGAGATAGTCACAAAGGCCAAGGTCTGCAATGAGTATCTGGTGAAAGAGCCATGTCCAAGTTTATCCAAGAAAGAAGTTTCTTTGCAAAGCCATCCTTGTAGCCAGAGAAAGTGTTTCAGGACACCTTCTTTGAGGAATACTTCTCCAAGTGTATAAATATTGCTGGTTCTGTTTTATTTTTTATTTAAATTTTAGTTAACATACAGTGCAATATTGGTTTCTGGAGTAGAATTCAGTGATTCATCACTTACATACCCAGTGCTCATCATATCAAGTGCTCTCTTTAACACCCATCACCCATCTAGCCCATCCCCCACTCACTTCCCTCCATCAACCCTCAGTTTGTTCTCTACTGTTAAGAGTCTCTTATAGCTTGTTCCCCTCTCTCCTTTTTTTCTTTTCCTCCTTACCATGTATTCATCTGTTTTCTTTCTTAAATTCCACATATGAGTGAGATCATATGGTATTTGTCTTTCTCTGACTTATTTCACTTAGAATAATCCACTCTAGCTCCATTCACATCATTGCAAATGTGAATTCTTTTTGATGGCTGAGTAATATTCATGTATATATATAATATATACACATATATAATGTATATAATATACATATATACATATATAATGTATATATGAAGTATATAATTCATGTATATTTTTTCTCTATATACATATATATGTGTGTATATATATATGTATATATACATACACACACTACTTCTTCTTTATCCATTCATCAGTCAATGGACATTTGGACTCTTTCCATAGTTGGACTATTGTTGATAATGCTGCTATGAACATTGGGGTGCACGTACCCCTTGGAATCTGTATCCTTTCAGTAAATACCTAGTAGTACAATTTCTAGATCGTAGGGTAGTTCTATTTTTAACTTTTTAAAAAATTTTTTATTTAAATTCAATTAGCCAACATATTATTTCAGATGTAGTGTTGAATAATTTATCAGTTGCATATAACTCTTTTTAAGATTTTATTTTTATTTATTTGGGAGAGAGCAAGAGCAAGAGATATCACAGAGGGAGAGGGAGAAACAGACTCCCCGCTGAGCAGAGAGCCCGACGTGGGGCTCGATCCCAGGACCCCAAGATCATGACCTGAGCTGAAGGCCGATGCTTAACCAACTGAGTCACCCAGGTACCCCTATTTTTAACTTTTTGAGGAATCTCTATACTGTTTTCCAGAGTGGCTGCACTAGTTTGTAGCCCCCCCCACCAGTGTAAGAGGGTTCCCCTCTCTCTGCATCCTCACCAACACCTGTTGTTTCTTGTGTTGTTAATTTTAGACATTCTGGCAGGTGTGAGGTGGTATCTCATCATGGTTTTGATTTGTATTTCCCTGATGATAAGTGATGTTGAGCATCTTTTCATGTGTCTATTAGTCATCTGGATGTCTTCTTTGGAAAATTGTCCATTCGTGTCTTCTGCCCATTTCTTAACTGGGTTATTTGTTTTTTGGGTGTTGAGTTTGGTAAGTTCTTTATGGATTTTGTATGCTAACCCTTTATTAGATATGTTGTTTGCAAATATCTTCTCCCCTTCTGTTGGTTGCCTTTTAGTTTTGTTGATTGCTTCATTCACTGTGCAGAAGCTTTTTATCTTGATGAAGTCCCAATAGTTCATTTTTGCTTTTGTTTCCCTTGCTTTTGGTGACATGTCTAGTAAGAAGTTGCTATGGCCAAGGTCAAAGAGGTTTCTGCCTGTGTTCTCCTCTAGGATTTTGATGGTTTCCTGCCTCACATTTAGGTCTTTTATCCATTTTGAATTTATTTTTGTGTATGGTGTAAGAAAGTGGCCCAGTTTCATTCTTCTGCATGTTGCTGTCCAGTTTACCCAACACCATTTGTTGAAGAGACTGTTTTTTTTCCATTGGATATTCTTTCCTGCTTTGTTGAAGACTAGTTGACCATGTAGTTGTGGGTCCATTTATGGGTTCTTTATTCTGTTCCATTGATCCATGTGTCTGTTTTTGTGCCAGTACCATACTGTCTTGATGACTACAGCTTTGTAATATAGCTTGAAATCTGGAATCATGATGCCTCCAGTTTTTTTTTTCTTTTTTCAGAATTGCTTTGGCTATTTGGGGTCTTTTGTGGTTCCATACAAATTTTAGGATTGTTTGTTCTAGCTCTGTGCCTTGTTCTGTTTTAATACTCACCAGGGAATCTTCTGAGAATATGGCTTTCCATGTTGCTCATTGAAGTTTTTAGCAACAGCATCTTAGTCATTTGCCAGGCATTATTGACAAGGAGGCTCATCTTATAGAGGGGGATTGGAATTAGATTCTAAATCCCAAGAGTAAGATGAAAATCATATATTGTGAAAATTTCCCATAGAGTTTTCTACAAAAAGGAATTGAGGAAATGCTAAAAAAAAAAAGTCTGTATCTGCACATCAGCCTACATGCAGACAATAGCTAAAATTTTAACAGAATCCTACTAAGCCTTCAAGGATAAGAGAATCCCTATCTCATCCAATGTTAACAAACTGAAAAAGAGGGAGAGTTCAACAAAACCACATGTTTTGTACATCCGTTTCTGTTTAACAGATCACCCCCAAAACAGTAGCCATTTTTTCTCTCAGGATTCTGTGTGTTGACTGTGCTCAGCTGGGTATTTTTCTGCTCTATTTGGTGTCTGTCACCAGGGGCTGCAGTCATCTGGAAGCTCCACTCAGCTGGGACATCCAAGAGAGCTCACTCAACATGGATGACAAGCCATGCTGGGATGGGGGCTCGGCTGGGGCTGTTGACTGGAGCATCTTTGTTCTACCCCACATAGCCTTCCATATGTAGGGTTGCCAAATTAAATTTAACTCAGATAAATTTAAATTTCAGATAAACAATAAAAACGTTCTGGTGTAAATATGTCTCATGCAATATTATTTTGTTTGTCTGAAATTCAAATTCATCTAGGCATCCTATTTTAAGTATGTCTACTTACTTAATCTGACAACTCTAGGGGACAAGCCTGTGAATCTGTAATTTTAAAGACCATCTGATAAGACTCTTCCAATAGGGAAAGTCTGGGGAACACAAATTGATTGAAAATAAAGACATAAGTTCATAATACCTGGTGTTGGTGGAATGAAAGGGCAACAGACACTCACATACACAGTTGGTGCTAAATGGGTTTATGTTTTCTGAGGCCTATATTGTTATAACTTAATAATTTGAATGACCTTTGATAGAGGCCCTATTTCCACCAACAAGGAAGTTTCAGGTGAGGGTTTAGGAAAGGATCCCAAAGTGGATTCTGACCTGCATTCGGGTTAATGGATCCTGCCTAAGGGAGCAATTCAAGGAGCCACATGAGTTTCCTGCTCTGGGGAGGAAGAACAGTTATTATTTATGAACCAGATGGTGGAGCTGGGCCCAGGTCCTTTCTTCACTTAGTGGCTGGATTTAATCCTCATGACAGTCCTGGTAGTGAGGTATCGCTATTCTATCTTCATGGATGCATGTCAGTACAAAGCATGTGCTCCTGAACACAGACACAGACAGCAAAGAGGTTGCTCCCCATACCCACTGCCAGAGCCAGGGATGGAACCAGGCATCCTGGGCACGTTTAGTTGCTGGTTGCAGAGCTCTAGAAAGGTATCAGGACACATACTGCTGAGGTGAGTAATCTCTGTTCTGCTTTTTTTTACCCTCCCTGCAGTAGAAAGCCAGGCTTGGTGCCTCTTTCCCTTACCTCAGGGGAGGTTTGTGCCAGAGTGGGAAGTAGAAGGTATCTGAAGCCTGTGTTTCTTCCATACTTGTGAAAACTTAAGTTTGCGGAAAGGATTGGGCTTCTTATGCCTGGTAGGGAGACAAGGGTCTCTGAGGACCCAAGAATGAGAGGAAAGAAGATTTTACTTAGACAAGGGTGAGATCAGAGATCAATACGTCCTTCCAGGTGGAACCTGAGTGTTGTTCCATATCAGTGCTTAAAATGACTCCATGGATGGTCCACCAAGGCTGATATCCAGCTATGAGACAGATTGTCCTGTTTGAATTAAGGAATGGATGGTACAGAACCAGCTAGGGCAATGATCAACTCAGTCCTGAGCAGTGTGGACAGATGAATAATGATGTAGGGGCCTCCCCAACTGCATCAGGAGGATAAATTCCGTAAGTGAGACTACTTTGTCAAAGAGCATAAACATTTCATAATTTTTAATATTTACTATCTAGTTGAGCTTTGAGATCTCTTTGTTAATGTGTATTCCAACCCACTACAAGATGAGAGCACCGGTGCAAATCTGTGCAAACAATGGGTTTCATGGAATTTTTAATATTTGCTAATCTGATACCTTGTTAGAATGTTAGATTACATTTTTTCTCTATTTCCCTATAAATGGTACGTTTCACATGTCCATTTCTAAATGCTCAGTTTTATCCTTACTTTATGCTTCCAAATATATATTGAAATAATTCTTGAATTTCAAAAGAAAACCTGGTCATTGACTTTGTATTTTTTTTCATTGACTTTGTATTTATGCTGCACCCTGTTTACACTGAAACTGTGGAGCCATGAGAAATCCATACACTGCTGGGGGAGAACACAGTTGTACAATCTCTTTACAGAGACATTTGGCAACATCTATGAGAAAAGGACATGAGGTCTTGTCAGTTGCTGCACTCTTAAGTCTGAACTGCAGAGTCCCGGGCACATGTGCAAGTATGTTCATGGTTGCATGCTTAAAAATATCAAAACAGTCCCAAGATCACGTTATTAGAGAAATCTTAGAAACACTATTTTCAGAGAGAAAAATTTCAATAAGCAATACATACATATATTACTTATATAATTAGAACTAAAAATATATAAAGCAGTTATGTGTTCTGTTTAGGGATGTATTCACATCCCTGGATAATGGGTCTCTCTAGGGATGAGGCATTCAGAGAGTTATACAGGGGCATCTACTTTCTGTAATGTTTTACTTCATAACTTTGGTTATATACATGTTTGTCTATTGTAGTACTTACTATACCTTTTTAAAAGTCTGAAATATATTTGGCATGAATAAAGCTCTAACAGGCTTTATTTCTAATTATCAAGTAACCCATTATCCATTTAGAAATGCAGAATGTGCATTCAAATACCAATGTGAATATATTCAATCACACCATGCACTATAAAAACTGTTATCATGGTAATGTATTTTCTGTAGTTATCATCTACATCCAAACTTAATGGCTGAAAGCTATACCCATTTATTAGCTCACAAGTCTGTAGGTCAGAAACCTAGTATAGCATGATTGTGTTCTCTCCTAAGGGGTTCAAAAGGCTGGAATCAAGGTGTCTATGTAGGTTGGATTGAGGTCTTTGGAGATTCTGGGGGAAATCCACTTCCAAGATCATTCTTGTTCCTCATGAGTGTTGGACTACAGTCCCAATTTCCTTGATGGCTGTCAGTTAGGGGTGCTCTCAGATCCTAGAGGCTATTCTAATTTCTTGCCACATGGACCCCTCCGTCTTTGAACCAGCAATAGCGAAGTGAATTTTTCTTGTGCTTTGAATCTCTTACTTCCCCTCCTGTAAATAGCCAAAGAAAATTTCCTGCTTTTAAATGGTTTGTTTGATTAAGTCAGGATCACCTAGATACTCTCCATTTTATCATATAACATAACATAATTACAGAAGTGATATCGCCTCATATTCATTGATTCCACCTACACTCAAAGGGGAGAGGATTACCTAAGGATGAACATCATTGGAGATTGTCTTAGAATTTTGCCTACCACATGTAGTTTCAGAACAAAACAAAAACAAAACAACACAAAAAATCTTTCAACCTTCAACTACTGATGCCCACATTTAAAGTGAGTTTTCTGACCCAAATCTCAGGCCACTGTTATAGAATTATAGAGCATCATTGTGTTAGGGCTGAGGTCAGCATAGGAGGAGTGACTTATCCAAAGTTCTGTAGTCAGTGATGTGTCCGTTGTCTTGACTCCAGTCTTCCAACCAGCATCCATGTTATTTTGCTCTGTACTGTCTCTTCTGCCTGAGAATCAATGGGAAACTCTTCCTCCAGTGTCAAACTAGATGATAAACTAAAGGGACAGGAAAGCATATGCTTTAACAGGAAATGGTGTAGTGACTTTTTTTCTCTTTCCCCAACTTCCACAGGTAACTTATTCTGTAATTCAGAACTAGCACCAAAACAAATATGTTATATAGGGATATATTTCAGTTCTTGCTACTACCTTTCCAGGTGTTCTCTATGCTAATAATGCTCTTTGATTAGGTCAATGTCATCTCCTCTCTAGGAGGGAGGACGCAGGTGGGCCAGGACTAATACGTGTTGAAGTCCTACTACAGCCCATATGTATTTCACATCTTTTCTCATTTGCCCCCCAGGACAGTGTTGTGAGAAAAATATCATGGCTTCCACATCACAGATAACCAGGTTCAGGCTCATAGAGCCTAAGTCACCTTTCCAGATAAATGACAGGAATGGATGAGGGTGACATCTCTTGCCCTCCGCACGATATAACAAGCACCTTCCCATTTAGAAGATAATAGATTTATACTTCCCCAATATTGTGCCCTCATTAGTATGCACTCAACAACACCCTCTTGTTGAGTAAGATGATGGTGATTAAATTCTGCCCCTTGGGCTAAGAAGTCTGGCTATGGGGTCACATGGATTGGCTGGTCCCTCAAGTCCCTCCCAGGCCCACTGATCCCACTCCATTGACATCAAGCTTGGACATGTGACTGGATGTGGCCATTGAAATATAAGAGGAAATTGAATATTCCCTTCCAAGCAGAAGTGTTAAGAACCACTGAGGGGTATTTGTCTTTCTCTGACTGATTTATTTCACTTAGCACAATACCCTCTAGTTCCATCCATGTCATTGCAAATGGCAAGATTTCATTCATTTTGATGGCTGAGTGATATTCAATTGTATATATATACCACATCTTTATATGTGGAATTTAAGAAACAAAACAGATGAACATAGAGTAAGGGAAGGAAAAATAAAATAAGACGAAAATAGGGAGGCAAACCATAGGGAAACAAACTGAGGTTGCTGGAGGTGGGTGGGGGAAAGGGATAATTGTGTGATGGGCATTAAGGAAAGCACTTGATGTAATGAGCACTGGGTGTTATATGCAGCTGATAAATAACTAAATTCTACCCCTGAATCTAATAATACAATATATGTTAACTAAATTGAATTTAAATAAAGAATTTTTTTAAAGATTTTATTTATTTATTTCGCAGAGAGACACAGCGAGAGAGGGAACACAAGCAGGGGGAGTGGGAGAGGGAGAAGCAGGCTTCCCGCCGAGCAGGGAGCCTGATGCGGGGCTCGATCCTAGGACCCTGGGATCATGACCTGAGCCGAAGGCAGACACTTTTCAACTGAGCCACCCAGGCGCCCCTAAATAAAGAATTTTTTAAAAGAACCACTGCCAAGACTTTTTTTTCCCTCTGACTTAGAAATGTCGCAGATTTTTTACAACACAGTTTATTTCACCTAATTTTCCAGTAACACTAGAATATGAGAATTTATATGATAATAGGAAAGCTTGGGAAGAGGGAAGTTAAATGGCTTATACCCAAATTTGACCTTCTGGAAGACCAATTCAAATCTCATGCTCTAAAACTGAGTCAGTACCCGGGAGAAGGTACACATCTTACCCAACATGATGCAGAAAACAGTCAGGGACCAACAGTTCCTTCTTTTTGCTCCATTGTGTTCTCCAGAAGACCCATCATCATGATTTGTGCTTCTCTGGGAATTTGTCTTTACTGACAAGATGAACCCAGATACCCAGTTAGTGTGCACTCTTGATGTTAACTCTCCAAGAGGCCAAAAGAAGTTAGTAAAGGTACATTGATTTAATGATAATGAGAAAACTTGGGGCACCTGGGTGGCTCAATCAGTTAAGTGTCTGCCTTTGGTTCAGGCCGTGATCCCAGGGTCCTGGGATGGAGCACCTCGTAGGGCTCCCTGCTGGGCAGGTAGTCTGCTTCTCCCTCTCTCTCTGCCCCTCCCCCTGCCTGTGCGCTCTCTCTCCCTCACTCTCTTTCTCAAATAAATAAATAAAATCTTAAAAAAGAAGAAAATGAGAAAAAGTTTTTCCCTATCCCACCTCCATAAAACAACTCTACAACACAGAAGTGGCATTGACTCTTACACACATTGTGGGTCTCTGTGAGTTTATTTTCCTTCCTGTCATCACATTTTCAGAAGGCATTTGTGTCCTAACTGTTTAGGGCAATGTAGTTTAGGTTAAAGTCATCTCAGAAGTAGAAGCTAGGAAGTGGGGCGGAAAGAAAACTAACACTTCAAGGGCCTATTACTGGTCAGACATCATATTAGGAATTTTGCATGCTGTTTCTCTAACTACTTACAGCTGTTCTGCAAGTTAGGTATCAGTATTCCTTGTTATAGCTCATTCCTCCCCCAAGACATGCCCTACTAATGGTCATAGAGGTTAAATACATTTTCCAAGGTCACATGCCTGGTAAGGGGCAGCATGGTTATTCTAATCCATGGTTGTTGAACTCGAAAGTTCAGTTCCACCCTGAATCTATGTATATGGGATGGGTAGTAATATTTACTTTACTCTAGAACAGGTTTTCTCAAACTCAGCACTATTGACATTGTGGGTCAGAGAGCTTTTTGTTGTGAGAGTTGTTCTATGCATTGTGGAATGTTTAGCCTCTACCCACAAGATTTCAGTAGCTCTCCCAGTTGTGACTACAAAAAATGTCTCCAAACATTTCTACATGTCTCCTGATGTGGGAAACAAAGTCACCACCATTTAAGAACCACTGCTCTAGATATACATTTCTGGCAGGTACTTGAATATATGGGTCTGTAGTCTAGGAGAATGTTCTGAGATGAAGATATGGTTTGTGGGCTTGTGGCACCTGGCATGTAATAGATGTCCCATAAATATTTGTTAAATAAATGCAAATGGCTTATAGAATTTAGACTCATCAAGTCTTTTTCCATCTGTATATCAGTTCAACAAACTGAAGTAGGATCATTCTTATAAACTTCATCAAAATCTACATTTTCGGGGCACCTGGGTGGCTCAGTCGTTAAGCGTCTGCCTTTGGTTCAGGTCATGAGCCCAGGGTCCTGGGATCGAGCCCTGCATAGGGCTCCCTGCTCAGCAGGAAGCCTGCTTCTCCCTCTCCCACTCCCCTTGCTTGCATTTCTGCTCTCGCTCCCTCTCTCTGTCAAATAAATTTTAAAAATCTTTTAAAAAATAAAAATAAATAAAAATCTAATTTTAAAAATCTACATTTTCAACCCAAATTTTATTGCTTAGGTTTTGCTTCCCTTTTTAAAAAGAATGCATTTGAAGTGGTAGAACATGTAGACACTGATTACACTACCACCAGGTATAGCCAGAGCCAAAAGTAGTTTCAACATCAAGATGGCTAAATAAAAAGTGAAGGTCCATTGTAGTCTACATTTCTATGCCAGATACCTTGCTAAGTACTTCAATGACGTTAACATATTTGATCTTCACAACAGCCTCTTAAGGTTTTTATCATCATTTATGGATCAGAAATTCAAGGTACAGAGAGGTTAAGAAACTTGTCAAGTGTTACAAGACTAGTGGGTAGCAGAGGCAGGACCCTAGCCAGGACTTTGTGGTATCAAAACCCACTGGTACTAACCATGAAGGTATCCTATCATGTAACAAAAATATCTCTAGAGCCCACCCAAGACCTGGAAATCATGAATTTTTATTTAACTGAATTGAACTTAATATAGTGATTGAATGAAGAATTCCAGTGAGC
This sequence comes from Leptonychotes weddellii, assembly GCF_054177405.1. Taxonomy (NCBI): domain Eukaryota; kingdom Metazoa; phylum Chordata; class Mammalia; order Carnivora; family Phocidae; genus Leptonychotes; species Leptonychotes weddellii. The sequence continues at coordinate 37,941,999 of NC_138385.1, forward strand.
CTATAGCATGACTCTTAAAATAATTCTTTGGACTTAACATGGAAAAGTAGTTCCCTTCTATAAACTCAAAGTGTTTTTCTGGATGGGAATGGCTTTATTCTATGGCCCCAACCTAGCTGGCTGGAAGAAAAGGCTGATCCTCTTTGACAGGTAAGGCTGCATAGAGTGAGGTCACTAATGCAACGTCATCCCAGAGTAATGAAGTGCAGTCTGCCACCAGGACCCAAGAAGATCTGGCTGGTACTGCAGGGTCCTGTCCAAAATACACAGAAATAGCTTTTGATCCTATGCAATTCCTCATCTTTCAAGGGTTCAATGGACAAGGGCTCCTCTGAAGTTATTTGCAAGAAGTAAGGGAACATGACAGCACATGGAACAAGAGAAAACCGGGTGATGATTTTCTTCCTTTTTCCCAATTCCTCCAGGGGAGGAGAGTAGAAAATTGTAGGTTTTCCAGGGTTCTCTCTCTTTGCCTCCTTTCCTACCCTTTGCCCCCATGCTTTGTGATAATAGAGGGATGTAAACATAAGTCAGGAATGTGGGGTACCCTGAGAGGGGCACAGAAAGATGGGAGGTGCCTGACCACCAGAACGGCAAATCAGGAAGCACAAGTACTGGATCCCATGCTCTAGATGTTGGTTTATTCACCAAGCTCTCAGTCTCCATCTGTTTCCTTTTGCAGTGTCATCACTCTACCACATAGCAATGAAGTGCACACATGACAAAAATATCTATTTCCAAGGAAGGCTAACAGGGTGAGGTGACTGATCCATGAGACATGAACATCACAGAGTTATTATTTTGTGTCTGGCATTGGGACCTAAGGAGATCTCCTGTCTCTCTTTCTCCAGTATGCTGTCTAGCAGACACAGTATTAGGCTTTGATCTTGCCCATCAGGAGCTCAAAAGAAACACTCTTATGTAAAACAAGAGGGTAAGATAAGGGACTAAGAAAACACAGGGATGGGGTGGGTCGTGAGTTCAGTCCCTTACCCTAAATTCCATGTGTGGGGTACAGAACTCAATTGAATGAAAATGTAATTGTCTTATTCCCTTCCCCCAACCCATCAGGGCACTCATTCCACCATATAGAAATGACACTGACTCACAGCTAAAATGGAAACATACATGTATTTTTCTTCTCTTCTCCACATACCCCAGATCATGCTGCCCCTTAAATATATTCACACCTGTAGGTCAGAGTCTCCAGCCTCCTCCACCGCCAGTAAGGTAAAGCTCTGCCAGATTCCTGACTCTCAGCAGATCCACCCTCAGAAATTATGAGTCCCCCTTCCTTTTCCTTTCCAATGTACCACTCAGCTTCTGTCTTCCCAGGCCCACTGAGGCTGGAAAGAAAAGAGGCCAAAGCCCCAAGAAGTGACTGCACTGTCCCCACTGGACCGTAGGAAGGCACAAGATGTTTCCTGGTGAGCATTTTTTCTGAGCTTGGTGGATCAATCCAGAAGAGCAGGGAGGTGGCAGAATCCACCTGTGGGAGAAGGCTGTTTCTGGGCAAGAACTGGAAATCACAGGTTCTGTTCAGTCCAGCAGTTTTAGACACGGAAAGAGTTAGTCATAGAGTAAGGTGGTTCATGGGGTAGATTGTTTTTCTAAAAGAATTAATTTAAGGGCTTTGAGATCCCAAAAGAATTAATTTAAGTCCTCCTGGCAAAGTGAGGGGAGTTTTCTTTATTGAGGGCTGGGCAAAGGGCTTTTGAGAAATTACCCCTGCTCCCTGTGAACAGTTGGGGAAGTGGATTGGAAAGAGGGCCCTTGGATGAAGTCTCTCCTCAAGGGCCCTGGGGCCAGAGGAACCTATGTTCAGCATAATCCGCCCAAAGCAAGAGTGAGGATTTGTGATAAAGCCCAGAAGGAGATAACCACATGTGGTAAAGCAGTGGTTGGACACTTTTGATGAAAACTACAGTGCTTCTCTTCCCTCCTGATGTGCTGGCAGAAAAGAATCACAACTCACTCTTCAGTACAAAATGAGGAACACTAAATACATCAGCCAGTGATCAAAGTTCTTAGGAAAATTAGCAGTAGCTCCTCCACCCGAGGCTGAACTGAAAGCCCAGAGGCTGAGGAGCAAGTCTGTATGCTAGGGTAATAAGGGAGGTTTCAGGGTGAACACCATTGGCAGGTAATAATGAAGCTGCCCCGTTGCCAGGCCAACAGACATTGAACTCCTCTGGTCAGACTCCCTTTAAACCTCTGGCCCAAATCACCCATCACTGTGAATTTAGACTGAGTGAAGAGAGGACAACAACCTGAAGGGCTCGTGGCTGTGGGAAGGCTCCTCTTCCAACACAAAATGATGAACTCCCTGATGTTGGCAAAGTGAAGAGAGCGTCCTCTGAGTGAAATATCCATCCATCACAATGGGTGATTGGTCAGATATGATTCCCTATCACTGTTTCATATTGCAGCTAATTCTTTCTCTTCTGCTCCTCATCACCTTAGTGTCACGCATGGCCTTCCACGTTTGGAAACAACTTTGGGCAACTTAACTCCAGGAGATGCAGCCTCTTTAAGATGAAAGATTCTCAAACTCAGTTGTCATCTGCAGCCCTCAGAAGAAAAGAACAAAGAACACACTGAAAGGGGAGACGATCATGTAGTTCACTAACATCGCCTTTTGGTACCGAACAGCTGGCTTTGACTTTTGTTCACAAAACCATGGATCTCCTCACCATTTGACATAACAGCAGAAAACATAAAGAAACAGCAAGTTTATTTGTGTCTGCCTCTGCGTATTTTTGTCATTATCTACCTAAAAGTTTCTCAGTTTGTACAGGCGTTGTAAGTAACTTTTTCCGTAAATACTCTTTACTGTATGACAGGGAATGTGGTAAGTGCTCTTCTTGCATCATCTAATCCTCACCACAAGCCTATGAGGTAGGTACCATTTTTATGCCTGCTTTACCCAAGAGGAAATGGAGGCTGGAGGGTTTGTCCACAGCACCAGCTAATTTTAAGTGGCAAGGACAGGACTCATACCAAGACCATATGACCTCCAGAAATACACTCCCAACCTCTAGGATATTCCCTGGTGGACAGAGAATGTGACAGTCTTCTGTCGTCCTAGCCATATGACTTGGAGACATGGGATAATTTCCCCTGGTTACCCCAGCTTTCCCTTAGCTTAACATGAACTCCTTTGAGGCTGTAGCCTGGTGCACACTCAACACAGTCAAGCTTCTTAGCATTTCGTAAGTAACCTCATGACATTTATATAGAGCAAAGGAATCCTTTACACATCAGCAAATAATGTTTTATATTTTCTTTTATTTGTTTTATTTTATTTTTTAAGATGTTCTTTGGAACACATTCCTTTGCAAATTCTTGTGGGAGTTATTGCAACGATGTGGATGGAACTAGAGGGTACAATGCTAAGCGAAATAAGTCAATCAGAGAAAGATAATTATCATATGAGCTCACTGATATGCGGAATTTAAGAAGCAAGGCAGAGGATCATAGGGGAAGGGAGGGACAAATGAAACAAGATGAAACCAGAGAGGGAGACAAACCATAAGAGGCTCTTAATCTCAGGAAACAAACTGAGGGCTGCTGGAGTGGTGGGGGGTGGGAGGGATGGGGTGGCTGGGTGATGGACATTGGGGAGGGTATGTGTTGTGGTGAGCACTGTGTGTTGTGTAAGACTGATGAATTACAGACCTGTACCCCTGAAACAAATAATACATTTTAAGTCAATACAAAATAAAATAAAAATAAAATGATAAATGGATAACAACAACAAAAGATAACAAAATGTAAGTTCTTTCGGGTTTCCTCCATAAGCAATCATGTCACCTGCAAATAGGGACAGTTTTCTTTCTTTTTTATGTAAATATATATAATATATATATTTTTAAGAGAAGTAGAGAGGGGGGAAGGAGGGACAGAGGGCAGGGGAGAGAAAAAGTCTTAAGCAGGCTCCATGCCCAGCATGGAGCCCGACATGGGGCTCAATTCCACAACCCCGAGATCATGACCTGAGTCAAAACCGGACACCCAACTGAGCCACCCAGGTGCCCCGGGACAGCTTGCTTTCTTCCTCCATTTCTTCTTTACCAATTTGCATGCCTTTCATTTCATTTTCTTGCCTTCCTGCAATGGCTAGAACTTCCGGCGCTAGGTTGAATAAGAGTGAAGAGAGCAAACACTCTTGTCTTGCTGCCTATTTTAGGAAGACAACATTAGGTCTTTTACCATTAAATACAGTCTTATCTGTATGCAATTTGTCAGTATTCTGTATAAAGTGGAGGAAGTTTTCTCTATTCCTAACTGAGAATTTTTATCATGAAATGGTTTGAATTTTGTCAAATGCTTTTCTGTGTCAATTGAAATAATAATATATTTTTACTTTGTGGATTACATTGGTTGTTTTTTGAATGTTGAATCAGCCTTGCATCTCAGGAATAAACCCTACTTGGTCCTAGTGTGTACACATCTAGACCCCACATATTTTTATATGCTATGTTCTCAGTTTATTACTCTGTTCAAAATATTTTATAATTCTTTTTGTAAGGTCTTCATTGATCCATAGATTATTTATAGTCATGTTGTTTAAATTTCAAATATAAAACGATTTTCTGAGATTTTTCTGTTATTTATTGTTAAATTAATTCCGTTGCCAACGGTAACCGCACACTGATTTTAATCCTCTTATATTTTTGAAACTTGTTTATTTAAAAAATGTGTTTGAATGTTATTTAATGTTCCATGTTCCAACTGTAAATAATATTTTTTCTGCTGTTGTTGGCTGAATACTTCTACAAATTTCAATTAGGTCAAGTTGATAATGTTGTTCAGGTTTTTTTTAATTGATAGATTTTTTTTTAGAGCAGTTTTAGATTTACAGAAATAGTAAATTGAAAGTACAGAGAGTACCCATATACACCCTACCCATCCCCAAGATTCCCCTATTATTAACATCTTGCATTAGCATGGTACATTTGTTACAACTGATGAACCAATACTAATACATTATTAGTAACTAAAATCCATAGTTTATATTAGGGTTCACTCTTTGTATTGTAGATTCTATGAGGTTTTTTTTTTTTAAAGATTTTATTTATTTATTTGAGAGAGAGCATGAGAGGGGTGAGGGTCAGGTATTTATATCCTTACCTTTTTTTTTATCTACTTGCTCTAACAATTATTGAGAGAGGAGCCTTGAAATCTACAACCATAATTGCAGATTTGTCTATTTTTCTTTTCAGTGTTGTCAGGATTTGCTTTAAGCATTTGAAGCAATTTACTGGGTGCAACATATCTAGGATATCTATGAACTTCTGATAAATTAATTCTTCTGTCATAAAAATGTCCTTGTTTTTCTGTAGTAATATTTCTTGTTCTGAAGTATACTTTGTCTAATATGAGTATAAACACTCTGCCTTTCTTATGATTAGTGTTTTCCTTGGAATATACTTTTCTATCCTTTGAGTTTAGCCTATATGTGTCTTTATATTTAAATTCCATTTCTTGTAGAGAGCATATATTTGGGTCTTGCTTTTTATCTGGTCAGACAATCTAGTCTTTTAATTGGAGTGTTCATGATGCTTTATGTTTAATGCAATTTTCAAAAGAATTTGGTTCAATTTTACCATTTTGCTCTTTTTTTCTATTTGATTGTGTCTCTTTTTCACATTTTTCCTCTTTTCCTGCCTTCACTTGAATTATTTAAACATTTTTAGTATGTTATCTCCTCTTTTGGCTTGTTACTACAGTTTTATTTTTACTAGTTTCTCTGGTGTTTACATACTGTATTTCTAACATATTACTATCTACTTCCAAATAATAATTTAGCACTTCATTTATAAATGTTAAGAATCTTATAATAGGGGCGCCTGGGTGGCTCAGTTGGTTAAGCAACTGCCTTCGGCTCAGGTCATGATCCTGGAGTCCCAGGATCAAGTCCTGCATCGGGCTCCCTGCTCGGCAGGGAGTCTGCTTCTCCCTCTGACCCTCCCCCCTCTCATGCTCTCTCTCTCTCATTCTCTCTCTCAAATAAATAAATAAAATCTTTAAAAAAAAAAAAGAATCTTATAATAATCATATTCTGTTTTCTTCTCCTTTATTGAATTATTTTTGTCATATATTTTACTGGAATATATATCAATTCTACACTGTATTTATATTATTTTAGTTTTTAAAATAATCTTTAAAAATACTGAAAATAGAAGGACACCTGGGTGGCACAGTTGGTTAAACGTCCGCCTTCAGCTCAGGTCATAATCCCAGGGTCCTGGAATCGAGTCCCACGTCAGGCTCCTTGCTCAGCGGGTAGCCTGCTTCTCCCTCTGCTGGCCGCTCCCCCTGCTTCTGCTTTGTCTCTCTCACTCTGACAAATAAATAAATAAAATCTTAAGAAAAATAAAATGAAAATATTGAAAATAGAGAAAAATATATTTACATATATATTTGGTGCTCTTTAGTCCTTTGCACATATTCAAGGTTTTGGCATTATTTTCCTTCAGTCTTAAGTACATTTTAAAAAATATTTCTTATATTGCTGGTCTACAGGCAACAAACTGTTTTAAAGCTTTGTTGAATACTGAAGTATTTGGTCATTATTTTGAAGGATATTTACACAGAATATCTAATTCTAGTTTGACAGTTTGTGTTTTTAGCACTTCAAATATCTTTCCATTGTACTCTGGCTTTCTATTGTACTTTTTTTTAAGATTTTATTTATTTGTCAGAGAGAGAGACAAAGAGAGAGCACAAGCAGGGGGAGCGGCAGGCAGAGGGAGAAGCAGGCTCCCTGCCAAATAAGGAGCCCAATGTGGGACTTGATCCCAGGACCCTGGGATTGTGACCTGAGGCAAAGGCAGATGCTTAACTGACTGAGCCACCCAGGTGTCCCACTGGCAGTGTTTCTGATAAGTAATCCACATATGGTGATTTTTATCTTTGTTTTCCTTTACATGTTATGACATATTTCTCCAGCTTCTTTTAAGATTTTCTCTTTATTACTAGTTTTCAGATATTTTGTCATTATATGCTTTGGTGTGGTCTTATTTTTATTTGTGTTTTCCTACGTAGTTTCAGAGGGCTTCTTGGATCTTTGAGTTTTTCATTTTCCTTGAACTTAGAAACATTTCAAATATATTTTCTGTTCCCATATATATTTACACACCTTACTTTCTTGATTATTAGATTACAAGATCTGTAACATACACCATTGATTCAAATACTTTTTTAAGATAAAAATAAAACCATCACATAAAATCTACACATCTATTTTATGATGTATCCCCATGTGAGAAATGTTGAAAGATTTTTAAAAACAGAGCCTAATATAGAATAAGACAATTTTGGGGCGCCTGGGTGGCTCAGTCGTTAAACGTCTGCCTTCAGCTTGGGTCATGATCTTAGGGTCCTGGGATCGAGCCCCAAATCGGGCTCCCTGCTCAGACGGAAGCCTGCTTCTCCCTCTCCCATTCCCCCTGCTTGTGTTCCCTCTCTCGCTGTGTTTCTCTCTGTCAAATAAATAAAATCTTAAAAAAAAAAAAAAAAGACAATTTAGGTCATGTTATATACACATTGCTAGGATCTCTGACATTTTTATGTATTTCTTTGCATTCTTTTTCTAGGCATGTTTGTATCAGCATAATTTTATTTCTACTCCATTACTAGTGGTTCTTCAGTCTCTTATTGTGCTTTAGAATTTTTCAGGGGAGCATGATAATAATGCATATTTGGGGGCCCAGCTGGAAGTATGTTTGATTCATGGAATCTGGGGAAGAGGTGCCTATGTCTGCATTGTTAGCAAAAGAGGAAATTCTAAAGCAAGAAGTCTGTGTGCCATGCTTCAAAAATCACTGGTACATTCTGACAAGGATTCCCCCCTAGACCAAAACTTTAGTCGGACTCCTCTGAGCCTTCTTTCTACTAGGTCTTGTCCTTGGTCCTGGTCTTGGTCTGCAAAGCTGTTTTAACAAGGAATTCTGGTTAGCCAAGTGATCAAGAATCCCCCCCCCACAACCTTAATATCCAATTAAGCTTGATATCTAATCAAGTTGCTGTTTCCCCACCTTGATACTTAATCAAACTATTCTTCATAATTTTCCATCCTCTCTCTCACCCTTCCCACTGGCCGTAAGTTCCCAGCTGTCCTTGTATTTGGAACTGAGTTCAAGTGCTCGCTTCGGCAGCACATATACTAAAATTGGAATTGAGTTCAATCTCTCCCCTCTAGGCAATAGTCTTGATCCCTATTGCAATAATCTTAAGTCTTCGTTGCTGTTTTTTAACAAGTATCTGATGCAAATTTTCTTTTACAATATGATGCAAAATTTTTGTTCATGTTTTAAATTGTTGTGTCATCCTGCCCCTGCTACACTCCTTGAGAAATGCAAGTCTTTGCCTCTAGAGAAGTGACATGAATGAAAAGAATGAAATTCTTTAGTCAAGGGTAGAACTGGGTTGGGGGATGAGGATCTCCAGAGTCATAATGGCCACATTAAACATTTATTCAAGACATACCAGTATTTCTACTCCTGAATAGGACAGAGTAACAGAGACTGGAATTACCTTCCAATCTGAAGCAACTATAAAACTGGATAAAATTTATGAACCAACTCTTCTCAAAAGAGTGGACATTGGGCAGCGAGATCTGTGATCCCTGAGAGACTGGGAACAAATGAGGTTATTCTTATGATTGCCCCAGCCTACTTCCCAGAGAAAGTTTTCAGGCCACAGTGCAAGGAGTGGGAATCCAGGGGTAGCCCAGTGGTATTCCATAGATCAAGATAAGAAACTAGGAACTAGGGAGGTCAAGGCTGCTAGAGTTTGCAGGGCAGAGTATCAAAAAGAAAAGAGCTCACAGAGAAAGAATTTCGATGATCTGCTCAGCGTCCTCTTTGAATAACTATCTGAGTAGTCTAGGACCATACAACCCTGAGCATACCCAATCTCGTCTGAGTAATTATCTGAGTACTGATCATTAAATGCCTGTGAGAAAACTACCCCACACCAAGAAAAGAACCACCCCCAAAAGATTAAAGGGAACAATTTAAGTTCACACATGTTTAGGAACACTATATGTTCCTAATAGCCAGACTTGAAGACTTCATAATTCATGGGACATCAGATAGAGTACTCAGAAGGATTTTTCCTCATTAGTGGAGTACAATTAACCCTCAACACTACTCTGGTCCAGCCTTACGAAGATTAAAATCAAGAACCTAAAATATCAAACTGTTCACATGTAATTTAACTCTGTCCCAGAATAAAAACCAATATATTTACAGGGATCCAAAAATATCTAGCACTCAAAAGTTAAAATTAACAATGTCTGACATCCAAACAATTCCCAGGCCTGCAAAGAAGCCGGAAAATCTAACCCACCATGAGGAGAAAAATCAATCAAAACTGACCGAGATATGAAAAAGATGGTAAAATTAGACAAGGACATTAAAAGAGTTATTATAACTGAATTGCATATGTTCAAGAAGCTGTGGGGCACCTGGGTGGCTCAGTTGGTTAAGCATCTGCCTTTATCTCAGGTCATGATCCTGGGGTCCTGGGATGGAGCCCTGCATGGGGCTCCCTGCTCAGCGGGGAATCTGCTTCTCCCTCTCCCCCTGCCCCTCCACCCCGTGCTCACGAGCTCTCTCTCTCACTCTCAAATAAATAAAATCTTTTAAAAAATAATAAATAAAATAAAATAAATATTTACTATATCAAGCACTATACAAAAAACTGAGCTCCAGGGTGATTAAAACAAAATCATTGGTGTAAAAGGGCATACGCTTGCATAGAAATGATAATGCTGGGGCACCTGGGTGGCTCAGTCATTAAGCGTCTGCCTTTGGCTCAGGTCATGGTCCCAGAGTCCTGGGATCGAGCCCCACATTGAGCCCCACATCAGACTCCCTGCTCGGCGGGAAGCCTGCTTCTCCCTCTCCCTCTGCTTGTGTTCCCTCTCTCGCTGTGTCTCTGTCAAATAAATAAAATCTTTTAAAAAAAGAAATGATAATGCTTAGCTTATTTAATAACACAATTATTATATACTTGTTAATAAGAGATTCATGATAATGCATTAATTTAATAGGATATTTTGAAAGATAAAAAGCAGTACTAGTTTATAGATATATATTGATTGTTTAATGCAATCTAATTTTGGAAAGGTATATTCATTGTATTATCAATAAGCAAGGTAATTTAGATCACACTGTAAAATGCTGTAATCACTGCTAGTGTTTCTCTATGCCTATGTTGTCATAACTCAGATGCATCAGAATCACCTGAGGAACTGTCAAAACAGTAGTTCCTGATCAGGTGATTCAAGAGGTGATAATGGGGGTTGAAAGTGGGAAGAGCACCCAAGTGTCAGCATTTTTAACATTCTTCCTAGGTAATTATGACGCAAGTAAGAGGTCTGTGTTTACATAAATGCTGGTATATAAAAGGTTTTTAAAAGAAATTACAGATCTTGGGGGTGCCTAGGTGGCTCAGTCAGTTCAGTGACCAACTCTTGGTTTCAGCTCAGGTCATGATCTCATGGTCATGAGATCAAGCCCTGCATCAGGCTCCATGCTAAGTGCGGAGTCTGCCTGAGATTCTCTCTCTCCCCTTCTGCCTCTCCTCCTGGCTTGGTCTCACTCTCTAAAATAAATAAATAAAATCTTTTAAAAAAAGAAGAAATTAAAGATTTTGGGTTAGAGACTTTTCTTGCCATTTCCTCTGGAAAGTAAAAGTAGTACTTTCCAAGTAGTTACTTGCCTCAGTATACTTGATTAAGGACAAGTCAGTTAGGAACAATATTAAGCTGGGCTCCTAACTCCATTATAGTTAACCAATCAAAATGAATAATTAAGTATCTGCTATGTCAGGCACTATACTAGAAACTGAGCTCCAAGATGATTAAGACAAAATTATTGTCATAAGAAGGGCATGCACTCAGATAAAAATTTTAATGCCAAATATTTAATATAGTTTTATTATGTTGTTAATCACCATACATTACATCATTAGTTTTTGATGTAGTGTTCCATGATTCATTGTTTGCGTATAACACCCAGTGCTCCATGCAGAACGTGCCCTCTTTAATACCCATCACCAGGCTAACCCATACTCCCACCCCCCTCCCCTCTAGAACCCTCAGTTTCTTTTTCAGAGTCCATAGTCTCTCATGGTTGGTCTCCCCCTCCGATTTCCCCCCTTCATTCTTCCCCTCAGCTATTTTCTTTTTTTTTAACATATAATATAGTTTTTAAGAACTTACAAAGCAATTTCATGTTTCAGGTGTGGAAGGGATAAAAATGGGAGTGTTTCAGCTTTAAAATGTGTCTCCCTAATGTAATTTGGACATCTTCTAGGTAAGTCTGTTAAACTGGTTGGGTAAGCCTGCCCAGACTCTCTTTTGAGAAAATCCCCCCAAAGGGTAAAAACACAGGCAAAACAAAGCTTTCAGCCTGTTTGTGTTTGGGAGGTTTGAAGTAGTGGAATTCTAGACACACCATGGTGAGACATCTAGATATATCTCCTGAGCTAGGCCCCAGCGCACTGAAGTCTGAATTCTCCGAAGAGGAGCACAAAAATAATACCAAAAAGGGCTATTTTGTTAGAACCAACAAAAGACCAAGAACTGTGGGAGTGGTACTCACTTGGATAAATATAACTTTAAAGGGGGGAGAAAGACAGTCTCCAGACAGTAGTCAAAGGAGCAGGGTTTACCTCACCAGGGACTCAAGAGAAATCAGTGGGTTTTTGCTACCTTGAGGACTCACATCAGCAATGAAAACAGAATCAGAACCCAGAAGAAGGTTAAGTATGCCTAGCTGACATGGTACTAGATCAGGGGAGAAGTACTGCAAATATCAAAGAAATGACAAGGTGGGAGCCAACTATTTTTGCCCTTTGGACAAAATGTAAACATAGGTGAAAACTCCCTTTAGTCCTTCCCAAGTACCTGATGGAGTTGCATAGTAGGCAGCCCAACACAGTTCCACACCTCATCTATTCCACTCAGCTGCCCTGTAAGGTAAGGATTATTCCCCATTTCACAGAAAAGAAAATTGACTTTTTTTTAAAGATTTTTTATTTATTTATTTGACAGAGAGAGAGAGAGAACACAAGCAGGGGGAGTGGGAGAGGGAGAAGCAGGCTTCCCCCTGAGCAGGGAGCCCGATACGGCACTCGATCCCAGGACCCTGGGATGGACCCGAACCGAAGGCAGACGTTTAACGACTGAGCCACCCAGGCGCCCCAAGAAAATTGACTTTTAAAAGGTATGTATCAGGGCGCCTGGGTGGCTCAGTTGGTTGGGCGACTGCCTTCGGCTCAGGTCATGATCCCGGAGTCCCGGGATCGAGTCCCACGTCAGGCTCCCTGCTCGGCAGGGAGTCTGCTTCTCCCTCTGACCCTCCTCCCTCTCATGCTCTCTCTCATTCTCTCTCTCGCAAATAAATAAAATCTTAAAAAAAAAAAATTTTAAAGGTATGTATCTCGGGGCACCTGGGTGGCTTAGTCGGTTAAGCATCTGCCTTCGACTCAGGTCATGATCCCAGGTTTCTGGGATGGAGTCCAGCATTGGGTTCCCTGCTCGGCAGGGAGCCTGCTTCTCCCTCTCCCTCTGCTGCTCCCCCTGCTTGTTCTCTCTCTCTGTAAAAATAAATAAAATCTTTAAAAAACAAAATAAAAATAAATAAAAGGAATGTATCTGTAATAAAGGGAGGGTTTATTCTTCCACTTAAAACTGGAAAATTCTTTTTTTTTTTTTTTAAAGATTTTAATTATTTATTCATGAGAGATAGAGAGAGAGAGGCAGAGGGAGAAGCAGGCTTCCCACGGAGCAGGGAGCCCGATGTGGGACTCGATCCCAGGACCCTGGAATCATGACCTGAGCCGAAGGCAGACGCGTAACCATCTGAGCCACCCAGGCGCCCCAAAACTGGAAAATTCTTAAAGTTCACTCTTAAAGTTTGTTGAACCAGTATTATATACCTGTACTATATTTGGACTCCTTGAAAAATTGTTTTTGCTTCTAAAACTCCAGATAAGAAGAAGAAAAAAGTCACATATTATCCAACTACAGAGAAATGGTACTCAACACCCTGAGACATCTTATTTCTGATTGGGGGGGTCATATAATATATACATACGCTTTTAAATGAGACAATAATAAATGTATAGGTTGCTTTTTAATTGCTTTATTAACTTTACACTTTTTCATGCAACTGGGTGACTCTACTGTTGACAGAAACTTAGACTGGGTGCCAAGGCAATCTTCAATTGGAATCTGGTAACACAGAACCCACCTGACACATGAAAATTACATAAGGTTCACAGCAAACGAATCAGTAAAGGTATATCAGGAAAATGCAAGGAAAAAGAAAACAGTGTTGAATCACAGTATTAATCTCATGGAAAATGGCAGGAGTCAAGGCATAAGGCAAAATTCATCATGATGGTCATGGTGATTAGAGAGCTCCCCCATCAGGATACGCAGACAATTCCTCAACTGCAGCTCCCTAAGTTTTCTCCTGATTTCTCTCATCTCCTCCATGAACATTTCCATATCATCTCCATCTCCACCCATCCCATCATTGACCTGCCTATTGGGTATGGCCCATCGGAAATTTGGAGCAAGTCGGCGAGCCTGTCCCCGTCTATTATTTCCTGCAGGTTGGTGGCCTTCTCCCCCTCCCAAAGGGCGGTCTTCCTCTCCATTCTGCATGGGCTGCTCCATTTCTTCGTTTTCCTGGTGGATATTTGCCATGAGATTTTTTTTTTCCTGGTTGTTTTTCTTTGAACACAAGTAAGACAAAGGCAAGGAGAGAGACTGAATGCTTGGTGCACTGACCAGAAGGATTCAGAGCTCTGATATCTAAGGTTTTGTAAATTTTATTTTTTTTCCCACCTTAGGAGCTTCAGGCGTCCTCTAGGGGGCCTCCGAATCGAGCCCCTCCCTCCAGCTCTCTCTTTTTCCCTCCCTCCCCCGAAGCCCACCATTTTTCCTTTCCCAGGATTCTTTCCCCGAGCTCCGCAGGCACCAAAATGGAGGACTGGGGGGCAGGGGAATGGGGTGGATGAGGTAGATGGGGGGGGGTCTCAAACTGGGCTCTGCACCCGCCCCCCCTCCACTGTCCCCCGCACCGACCTGGGCCTATCCTTGCTGTCTCCTCCTTCTCCCGATTCTCGCCGTGAGTGCGCCGCCACGACACTTGACACCTACACCCGCAGACCTGCAGAGGGCCGGCGTGGAGGGAGCGGAGACTGTTGCGAAGCGCTTGGCGCCGACCGGCCACCACCTGGTCCTTTCCGGGTCCCGGCCCCCCCGGCCGCCCCCCATCTGCATTCCCGCCCTCACACCTAGCCCCCCCCCATCCTGCCCCGGAGGTTCACCATTTTCCTGTAGGAACTTGGGGGTGATTTCCAGTCACTCTTAGTTGCTCTGCTGCCCCCCCCAACGGCCGCCCCAGCACCCCCACCCCAGGGGGCCACTACTGATGTGCGCAAGAATGCTGGGTGTGGAGAAAGCTGGCCGGGACCCGCTGCGCCGACCCCCTGCGCCGGCCTCCGGGGTAGGCCGACAGCTGCCTACCTGGCCTCGGCGCGCGGCCCCGGAGCCCTTACCTGCTCCGCTTTCCTCGGGCCCGATGCCAGCCCGCCAGGCGCAGGACCGCGGGGAGCCGGTACCCAGACGGGAGTGACGACTGCACCGAAGGCTGCGTCGCTCTGCAGCTCCAGGTCACGTGAGGGCCCCGCGTCACCAACGCGCTCGCCCCCCAACTCCAGCGGTTTGTGCGGCGGGAGTGCCTGCCTCCACCCCTCGCCTCACGCACAAGCGCAGGCAACCCCCTCCGCCTGTTTCTGCGCTGAGCCCCAGCGCGCACCGCCCTGTCACTCAGCTTGGTCCTCTCCTCCCTGCGGCTGGAGTTTACCCTTCTCTGGTTACCCGGGAAGGTCTGCAACACCCTCCACCCCTCCCACTCCCGCCCCGGGCCTTGAGTTTGTTCAGTTCTGCTTTCTCTCCCCTTCTCGCTGGCCGCACCCCCTCTTTCCCCCACCCACCCTCAAGTGCACCGCCACCATTGCCACTGCGTCCCCTGAATTCAGATCCCCAGGAAATTTAGAATGACGGCTGGGGTGGGGTGGGAGCAGGGGACTTGTCGGAAAGAGGCCAGGAGACAGAGTGAATTCTTCCAAAGAATTTCTTTTATTTCCTTTTTTTAAAAAAAAAAAAAAATCAGCATGCCTCAAAAAATTAACAGTTGCGAGATTTCACTTTTGAAAGAAACGCTTCATCTTGCGGGATGAAAAAGCCACATTTACTCATTATATTCACCTGTATAACAGAAAATATTTTCTGAGTTCCACACATTAACATCCCTCTTGAAACATACTAGCTTGTTTCAAATTTCTATTTTGAAAAAAGAGGCATCTTTATGTACACAGTTGGTATTTTCAAAACGATCTGTAAAGTAAATCTTTAGGGAGAAGTCCAGTTGTCAGATATTGGCTATTTAATGTAAATTTGTGATGTTTTTGATACCATGGTCTTGGAGAAAAGGAGCCTTTTTTACTCCCTGCTTTCCTTTACAAACTTTCCAAACCACCCCTACAAATATCTTCTTAGAATGATCGGAAGTATACAATATGCAGAAGTTAGTTCCACAGCCATCTGCCTTTTGATGTAAATGAGAAAAATATTAGAAATAAGCAGGGGGTTATGATCTCACTGATACATGGAATTTAAGAAACAAGCAGAGGATCATAGAGGAAGAGAGGAATAAATGAAACAAGATGAAACCAGAGAGGGAGACAAACCATAAGAGACTCTTAATCTTAGGAATCCCTTGAAACCGAGGGTGGGCTGGAGGGGAGGGGGATGGGGGAATGGGGTAACTGGATGATGGACATTGGGGAGGGTATGTGTTGTAATGAGCACTGGGTCTTATATAAGAGAAGAATCACAGACTTATGCCCCTCAAACAAATAATACAGTATATGTTAATTAATTGAATTTAAATTTAAAAAAAGAAAATAAGCAGGGGGTATATGAAGCAACTAAACTTGAGACTGAAATTCACCTTGAGTGAATTGAGTAAATGTTCCTTTCTCCACCTTGGAGTAAGTTAACAAATTTTATCACAGTTAGAAAACAGATGTCTTTAGGAAAGTGGCATTTAATATAAAAAAATACTTACTAGATGTTGGTTGTGATAAAGGAACCAAAAGAGTTGTATGCACTGAGACAAGACAGGCCAGACAAATGTTTACTGCCTCTGGTTTTGGTTCCAAACTCCTGTGTAATCTCTGACCCTGTTAAACTAGCTGGGACATTGAATAAAGAAAGAGTATATGCCTAGTGCATACATAGTTTGAGGTTTTTATGCTTTGGAGGTATTTTGATATATAGCTTGTGAAAAAAACAAAATTCAACCAAGTAAATTTGAAGATTTAATTGGCTTGTTAAATGATCCATGAATCAGGAAGCATCCCATCTAGCAAGTAGAGGGGAGCTCTAATAGGCTACAGAAAAGGAAAGGTTTTTAAGGGCAGTACAAGGAATTCATAAACAGAAAAAAAAAAAAAAAGGATTATTTCACCTGAAGTCACCTTCATTTGGGGACAAATGGGTCTTAGTATATGAATTTCTTGATTTTACTTTGGAGGAATGAAGAGGGCCCGTGTGACAGATTACCTTATTGGTGCTGACCAGAAAATTCCTGACTGACTGGTTAAAGGTTACATTCCTAGGGGGTCAAAACTGCAGTTAGATTAGGTATTAACTCTTGGTTTACTACTGACTTGGGGCCTTAACCTAAGTGATGCCCTTTGGGGCCTGTGGTTCTCTTTTTAACAAGTTTCAAAAGCTCAAATTACATAATCACACCCAAAATTGTCTTTTAAAGGAATAGTGATTCCTGGATTCTGTTTCACAGTTCACAACTCTTCATACAGATTTATTAATGACATTGGCTGAAAGGATGCTGATTGAAAGCATGAGCTGTGGTATCAGAATGTCTGGGTTTAAATCATACCTGCTACTTATTTGAAATGTGGCTTTGCATCAATTACTTATCAAGGTCTTTGTGCTTCCTCTGTGAAACAGGGGTTTTGTTAGAAGTAAATTACACATATCAAGTACTTACCATAGAACCTAATAAATCTTCAATAAAAGTTGACTCTTTTTTACCATTATTAGATGGTTTCTAACAAGATTTGAAGAGTAAGCAGATCATAATTCTTTCCTTAGCTAAATCCACTTGTCTTTAGGGTGGGGGGATGGGTTAGCCTGGTGATGGGTATTAAAGAGGGCACGTATTGAATGGAGCACTAGATGTTATATGCGAACAATGAATCATGGAACACTACATCAAAAACTAATGATGTAATGTATGGTGATTAACATAATATAATAAAAAAAAGAAAAGAAAATCCATGAGGGCCCAAAACATATCTGCTTTATTCTGCTTTGCATACCCAATGACTTATAAAGTTCCTTGTACAAAGTGGGTGATTAGTGTATATTTGTTGACTGAATGCATCCACTACTGAGGTTAACTAGTTGCTTTTCATTCAGGGGACTGAATTTAGAGCAATAAAAAAAAACTTTTATGAAAATTAGTAATTACCTAGAAAGAATCCCTTGAAAGTAGGAAGCCATTATGATGTAACTATTGAATATAAAGTTTAGCAAGAGGATTTTTATTTCTCACAGTGGCTAAATGCTTTGCTGTTGTCTTTTTGACCCATCTTGAGTAAGTCTTTTGTTTGACACTACCAAATTTTCTTGGATAAAAATATACATTTGTATATTTTTCCAGATCAGATATTATGCTATATAGGTGGTTGGTTATAATGAAGTGATGTTTTAAAAATAGGTGAAAAATGTCCTGGAAATGATGTTATCTTTACTAACATGTTTTGAGTTGTTGATTGAGATCTTTTCTTGGTCTTGGAGTTGTCTGAGGAGTTGGAGACAGGTAGCAACCTGTTGAGAAGAAAATTTAAAATTTCCCAAGGCTGAGTTAGAAAGACAAAAGAGTCTTAGTTTGGGACTCATGTGCCCCCAAGGACAGAGAGAGAATGAACTAGTTTGGTGGCTCTTACCCCAAAATGATAGAAGGGGAGTGTAGTACTGGGAAAGAAGAGACTAGGTTCACATTTTAGGAAGTGTAGTGTTTGTGGAAAGAACCTATCCCCTCTCCGTATCTCCTGTAATTATGGTAGATGGTGGCACTTGATTGGTTCCCTTCCCCAAAGCCAAGGGAGTGGGATCCCAAAAGAATTGTACATCAAGTTTAGGGATATCTACAAGATGGTAAGATTTCCTTCTTATTCCTCTGCTGGATATCTGCTTTACCACTGGGATTTTGAGCTACCTATAAGCTACAGAATCCTGGAAAGAACATTTTAAGGAGATGATGTGGTGGTATGGCCAGGTGGAAAAGAGCTAGGATTGAACCCCTACCTAAGTTCTCAATTCTGGAGAGGCATGAGAAATAAATCATACCATGCCTATAGGCACTGGAGTTGGAACTGCGGAGGGGGTTTATTGAGATATAGGCTTACCAGAAACTATTAGAGTAGGGCAAAGAGACCTATGAATCACAGGAATGCCTTGTGAGGGTCATCAACTAGGAGTCACATGCAAGATATGGCCCAGTTTTCCAAGGTGCTAGCAAAACCTGAGGGAGCTGCTTGCATGTGAGTCCTTATCAGCAGGCTCTATAGAAATTAAACTTGAGCTTCAGTGGTGATTAGTCACACAGGGACAGCAGTCTTACACTAGGTAGTCTGATAAAGAATTGTTTTTGTGTCCCCATCCTCCAAACTCTCAAATCATCTGAGTAAACACAATGAAGGAGGGTATGATGGTTAATTTTATGTGTCAACTAAACCACAGGATGCAAATATATCTGGTTAAACATTATTTATGGGTGTGTCTGTGAGGGTGTTCTGGAAGAGGTTAGTATTTGAATTGGTGAACTGAGTAAAGCAGATGGCCCTCCGCAATGTGCGTGAGCATCATCTAATCCTGAATAGAACAGAGAAGCAGAGAAAGATTGAATTTGCTCTCTGCCTGAATGCTTGAGCTGTGGCATTGATCTTCTTCTGCCCTTGGTATTCCTGGTTCTCAGGACTTCTAACTAAGACTGGCATCTATACACCAGTTCTCCAGATCTCAGGCCTTGGAACTATACCATTGGCTTCCCTGGCTGTCCAGCTTGCAGACAGCACACTGTGGGACTTCACAGCCTCCATAATTGTGGGAGTCAAGACCTTATAATCAATCAATCAATCTCTCTATCTATAGATATAAATGTAGATAGATAGATATAGAGGATATTGATATAGATCTCCCAGAGGGATGAGGAGTATTCTAAATTACAACTGAGATTTGCATTTTAAAATACCTAGAACCAAATTTTTAACAGTCCAACAGAGACTATTTTAATAAGCAAAAGTGACTAAAAAGTTGGGGAACAGGATTGAGATGTAGTTAAAGAAGCCCATTGCCCAGTAGAAAGAGGGGGAGGGGCTTGACAGAAAGAGCACTACTGAGACAGCTACTGGGAAAAAAACCTGTTGTGTAATTTTGCCTTAACTAGTTATCCCTTAATCGAACCGTGGAGATGTCAGATTAGTATCCCATCAGAGGAAGCTCTTTGCTGAAATCTTTTTGCATGTTGCCATGACATAGCTCACATGTATTTGGCTGGAAATACACCCAGTTGGATTGTAGTTATTATCCTCTTTTTCTCTCATTATCTCCTCCTGTGTGAATTCCAGGCTTGGGAGATGGTGGTCTGAGACCTGGTAGGCTCTGTGGGTGTGGGTATCTCTCTTCCAGCCTAGAGTAGTTCTCTGGGTGTCTTCTTGAGGCTTCATTGCTGCAATCTTACTATAGTTCTTTTTCTCTAAATTTAAGCACTTATTAACAAATTGAAATGAAGTGTTAAGAATATAGGAAATTATGCCTACTCTAACTTCCCTATAAGTTATGGCCATTATAACTGTGATGCCAATAACTTTGAAGAATGGAGAATGGACCCGATGAAATTTTAAGTGTGTTCCTGTAAGAATTTGGAACATTTGGGAGATAATATATTTCATTCAAGAGATCTAGTCTGAAATAATAACATAGCTATAAGGCTAAGATGTCTGAATGTGAAAGCAACAAATATTCAGCACTTCATTATCTATTAGACAGCTTTTCTTTATTTCAGGGGCTGCAGATGATATCTTGAGACACCAGAGACCCATGGCCACTCACTCCTGTTGTTTAAGACTCTGGTGGAAAAGAAGTTCTGTCCTGTATAGTTTCCTAAAGTGATTAATTGAGCTGGACTATGTATGGGCCAAGAGAATTCACTTGACCCTTCTAGCTTCAGATTTTAGCTAGTACCATTCCTACCTTCCCGTAGACTCTGGGATGAACTTAGAGGAATATCAGGAAACTTACATATCAGTGTTCATGAGATGACTTTACCTTGCCTTACTGTTGCTAGTCCCATGTAAATTCCATTGATAATACAATTTTAGCACCTAGCAAGGTCCTAGTGCCCAGTAGACCCTTTTGGTTCAAGGATTGCAACTCACATGGTCACAAGTAACATATATGTGAGTGAAGCCAGCTAAGCAGGAATCTGGTTAAACTGGAGAGCACATGCTCTATCAATATGGGACAGCCTCTGCTTACATCTTGCCAATTATTGTTAGGCGATTCAGGCCCAAGGTTGCCAAATATTCCTTCTCTTTTTCAAGAGATATCAGAAATACAAAAATGTATGTGATTCTCCCCCGCAAAATGAACTGCTAAGTTAAAACTCTGCATTTGTTTTCTCACCTTTTCTCACACTTGCCCAATTCCATTTGACTGACTTGATAACACATTGGCTTCATGACTGTTGTGTGCCTGTGGCTAGCACCTGCAGCATAACATGTAGCTCTTCCAAGTTTCTACTGATGGGTAACAACTCTCCCAAAATTCACTGGTGTAAACTACAACTGATATTTATGCTCACAGATTCTGTGAGTCAGAAATTCAGAAAGTACATATCAGGGACTACTCTTCTCTGCTTCAGGACGTCTGCAGCCTCAGCTACGATGGCTTGGCTGAGGGTACCTGGAAAGGCTGTAAATGACTCAAACAGCTGGATCCTGGAACAACTGAGACTGAGATGGCTTAGGGACTGGTTCATTTGGGACTATCAACCAAAGTTCCCATATGTAGCCTGTCCAACATGGCCATCTCAGGGCTTTTAAAGCAAATCTTCCCTGTAAACAAGGTGGAAGCTATATGGCCTTTTATGATCAAACCTTGGAAGTCACACAGAATCAAATTCTATACTCCACCGGTCAAAATAATCATAAGTCCTCTTCTAAGATTCAAGGGGAGGGACTATAGATTCCAACTTTTGATGGAAGGAGTGCCAAATAATTGGTAGCCATGTTTTAAAACCATCACACACCTTACTGGTATGTGCCTCTTACAGTCCCTTTTTTACCCTCCAGCTAGACAAGGCAGTCTATATGTTAAGTGACACTTGTTTGATTAGAATTATTAAGTACAAAATAATTTTTGAGTAGGACCTAAAATGGAATTTCCACAGCCTTGTTCCAGCAGTATTTTTCCTACCTTAAGGATTTCTAAGAAATTAATTTTTTTTAAAGATTTTATTTATTTATTTGTCAAAGAGAAAGAGAGAGAGCACATAAGCAAAGGAAGCGGCAGGCAGAGCGAGAAGCAGGCTCCCTGCCAAGCAAGGAGCCCAATGCGGGACTCCATCCCAGGACCCTGGGATCATGACCTGAGCCAAAGGCAGACACTTAACCAACTGAGCCACCCAGGCATCCCCTAAGAAATTAATTTTACTAGAAAAAAGTTTAGGATGTTTGTCTACAATTATCCACCTGTGTACTGATTGGGTACTGATGTGCAAAGTCATCAGAAAGGATAGGAAATAGAACAAAATAAACTGTGAGGCCAAAAGAATGGATTAGTAGGCTTATAGAACATTAGATTTTATAGTCATGTTTTCTATGCCTTTGCCTAATCTTGGATTTACAAAGTATGATTTATATTACAGAGTATGATTTGGATATACAGAGTATGATACTGCTAGTATCACTAGGAGTCCTAAGCTTTCACAGATCATGTATTGTTAAAACTAGAACAACCTTGGGGCGCCTGGGTGGCTCAGTCAGTTAAGTGTCTGCTTTCAGCTCAGGTCATGATCCCGGGGTCCTGGGATCGAGCCCTGCATCGGGACTCCCTGCTCAGCAGGGAGTCTGCTTCTCCCTCTCCCTCTGCTCTCTCTCTCTCTCATGCTCTCTCTCTCTCACTCTGCTCTCTATCTCAAATAATTAAATAAAATCTTTAAAAAAAGCTACAACAACCTTAGAATTATTTTCATTCAAGAGGCTATTTTAGAAATTGGGAAACTGAGAAAAATTAAGAGGCTTGCCTAAGTTTATCAAAGAAGATAGTGGCAGAACTAGAAATAGAGCCACCTATGCTTTCTTGGCTAATACTGTTTATTTGTTTGTTTATATATTTGTGTATATACACATACATATCACATACCTTGTAGGTTTATGCATGTTGTATTAAAATTAAAAGAAATATGCTAATATTTTAATTATAACTGCTTTTGGCTTTTGTGGTGATGGGTGATAAGCTATAATAATAAATCTTCTAATTTATGATGATCCACATTTTCCAAATATTCTACAATAAATTAAGAGAATAAGCAAGAAATTATTTTTAAAGTCTAGTAAAACCAATAATTTTTATGTGTTGGTAGTACAGATGATTTTTATATATCTCTAACAAAAGAGTAAACTCTCTGTCACAAACACATGGGCACATCTCTTCCCATTCTCCCTTCCTCCTCCCGCTTTATACCCCTACCCCAGCTTCTGAGTCAGGGGCTACATTTCCCAACATGTATCTGAGACTCAGGCGGTAGTAGCATGACAGTATCTTGTACCATATTTTATACTTAGAAACCTATGCCTAGTGACTTGATGCCCTTGCTCCTCACTCATCCCTTCCCATTTAGTGGTCCTCATCTTTGAGATTAAAGATGCATTTCAGATGCTGGTCATCAGGTGTTGATTACCCCTATCAACTAAATTATCTTCAAGGAAAATGTATCCTTTTGGTAAGTAGAAGAAAAAAATCATTATTTTTCTTTTAAATTCACATTATGAAATAGCATGTACAGAATTATCCCACTTTTTAAAAACATATATAGTGATGAACATAAACAGCACTGGGGGGTGCCTGGGGGGCTCAGGCAGTTAAGCATCTGCCTTCAGCTCAGGTCATGATCCCAGGGTCCTGGGACTGAGTCCCACATTGGGCTACTTGCTCATTGGGGAGCCTGCTTCTCCCTCTGCCTGCTGCTCCCCCTGCTTGTGCTCTCTCTCTCTCTCTGACAAATAAAACCTTTTTTAAAAAAGAAAATAAACAGCATTTATATAAATGCTGATATATGCCAGGCATATATATATATATATATATATATATATATATATATATATTCATTATTGCATTTTATTCTCCCCCAAATCCTACGAGGTAGGTACTAATATTATCCCCCATTTTACAAATAAGAGAATTGCAGGACAACAAGGCTAAGCAACAATAGGAAATGATAGAACAGGAATTCAGATTCATGTAGTGTAGTTCCCAAGTCCATGCTCTTAACCTCTACTCAGTTTCGTTTATTAATAAGTCCCAAATCTATATCTCATTCATTCTTTTATCCATCCATTGTTTAAGCCCTTTTCTGTGCTAAGCACTGCCTGCCCATTTCACATCTCAATCTCACTACCATATTTATCAGTGATTCTTTTTTTTTTTTCAAGACTTTATTTATTTATTTGACAGAGAGAGACACAGAGAGAGAGGGAACACAAGCAGGGGGAGTGGGAGAGGGAGAAGCAGGCTTCCCGCAGAGCAGAGAGGTGGATGCGGGGCTTGATCCCAGGATTCTGGGATCATGACCTGAGCTGAAGGCAGACGCTTAATGACTGAGCCACCCAGGCGCCCCTATTTAGCAGTGATTCTAAGGACATAGGACTTTCCACTTAATAAAAATATAAGAACTATACTTTTAGTTCAACCATAATTTATTGAGCATCTACTATGTGCCAGGCAAGGCCCTGGAGATATAAAAGAGAACACAGCAGATATAGCTTTTATATTCTTTTGGAGCTCATGATTTAATGGGAGGAAACCAGAGGAAGAGTGTAGCAAGTACTGAAGGGGCAGTTGGAGCACTTAAGAGGACTTAATCCATTTGCCAGGGAAGTCTTCCAGGAAGAAGCAATGTGTAGAAGGTCAGTTTCTGGAATGACAGCATGAGGAGCTCTGTGAACCTGCTCTCCAGTGAAACTGGTGAAAATTATAAAAACAAAACAATTTAAAGCCTCTGGAAATGGTCTTAAGGGCATATATCAAATAGAGAAACATGTATTTAAGAAAATCTATTAAAAAATCCGTAAGAAAGTGAGAGTCTGTGGTATTTGAGCCTAGACCTCTCCCTACCTTCTCACTCCCAGGTCGGGGAGACACAAACTGCACTCCTAACCATGAGCCAAGAACATAGAGCATCCTCTTCCTGCAGCTCCCAGCTATGGATCTTTCTTCCTGGGAAGAGGAAGACGTCAGCATTTCTCATCCTGCCCCAATGACTGATATTGTAAGGTTAAGCTCCAAGTGAGTGCATTTGAGAGGTGAGTGCTCTCTCCTTGCAACCAGCCCCCACTGATAGAATGGAGGCTGTCCTGTGAGTGTGACATCACTGAGAATACCGGGGCCCTATTCCCTCTTGGCGTGGCTCATAAGGTATGGTTTCGCACTCTGAGAAGCAAGCTGAGAGGACCTCAGGCTGCTGTTTCCTCCCTGCCTCCACTGAGATATTAGCTCCTGAAGCACGAGTATCACTCTGAGAGAAGAGTGCCATTGTCCTCACCCCCAGATCCAGAATCCAGGCTCAGAGATTTTGCTTGGGAAAAGAAGAAAGCCATAAAGCATATAGGTTCAAACATTTCCTGATGAAACTTACTTAATTTTCAACAGACCATGGAGAAGTTCAAGCCACAAGTTGCTCTAAAAACAGTGATGGTTGTGGTGGAGGCAACTGGGAAGTGACTAATATATTCAATGAAAATACAAGTTAACTGTAGGATGGCTAGATTGTTTTAAAGATCCAGGGAAGGAGATGGTTGGGAGGACTCCTCCTCCCTGAGTTGGAACAAATATCAAGCACTGACCTTTGGAACAGCCCAAATTTGATTGAATTAGTCTGCAGAACAATTGATGCCCAAGGGCATTATTGAAAATAATAGATTAGGGGCGCCTGGGTGGCTCAGTCATTAAGCGTCTGCCTTCGGCTCAGGTCAGGATCCCAGGGTCCTAGGATCGAGCCCTGCATCGGGCTCCCTGCTCTGCGGGAAGCCTGCTTCTCCCTCTCCCACTCCCCCTGCCTGTGTTCCCTCTCTCGCTGTGTCTCTCTCTGTCAAATAAATAAATAAAATCTTAAAAAAAAGAAAAGAAAATAATAGATTAGTCAGTCAGCAATTAGAGGAGCCTAACATTTGGGTATGGTCAGGGCTGTGGACTTCATAAGTGCTCCTCAGTTCCCCACCCCACACTTACTTAGGTGAGACAGGCTGGCTAGAGGGGGTTGGAGTTGGATATTTCCCTTCCTCCCCGTCAGCTGGTCTCTGATAAAATTCTAGTAGGTTAGGCTTGGTGAAATTTGCTCTTGAGTGAAAGCCTTCTTAAGAAGACTAGAATGTTCCATATGTATTTAAAAACAGCTATTTTCCCCTCCCTCGGCCACAAACACAAGGGGATTTTCTAGAGTATTCACTGTGAGAACCTCATAGGGCTCCTGGAGGTAAAACTCATAAAAGTGGGGGAACACCACCTAAGACTGGGCTTATCTGGAATTTTAATTCTCAGATTTGTCCCCCATTGAACTTCTGGCAATTTATCAATTGTAGTTTAGGTTTTTCTACCTCAGTACTGGTTTCCTGGAGAAGTTTCTGTTTATGGATTTTGCTCCAGCAAATTATGATTCTCCATATCTGCCTGTCTGTCTCTCCTTTTTTGGGACAATGATTTGCTTGGTGGCCTCAATTCTCTAATGGATCTTAAAACAGTTGTTGATTTTCAGTTTGTTCAGTGTTTTACTTGTTGTTAGGATGGAGCAATGGCTTCCAAGTTCTTCCCATGCCAGACCAAAAGCCAGAAGCAAGAGGGACATTTTATAATGATAAGAGTCAGTCCATAAGGAATATATAAGAATTATAAGCACCAAAATACATGAAGCAAAAACTGGCAAAAATGAAGGGAGAAATAGATAATTCAACAGTAATAGTTGGGAGACTTTAATACCCCCTTTTAATAGTAAATAGACCAAATGGGAAGGAGATCAACCAGGAAATAAAAGACCCGAGGACACTATGTACTAACTAGACCTAATAAATATGTAGAATATCCCACCCAACAACAGCAAAAGGCACATTCTTTTAAGTACACATGGAATATTATCATGGTAGACCATGTGATAGTCCATAAAACAAACCACAGATAAGTTTAAGGGTTAGAAATAATACAAGATATGTTCTTTGACCACAGTGGAATATTTCATATCAATAACAGAAAAAAAAATTTGGAAACTCATGAATATCTGGAAATTAAGCAAAACACTCTTAAATGGATGGCGCATCAAAGAACAAATCAAAAAGGAAATCCTTTTTGGCAGGCAGAAAATACTTTGAAATGAATGAAAATGAAACACAACATAGGACATACTAAAACTTATGGAATGGAACTTTGGTATCTTAAGATACAATATACCAAAACTTATAGGATGGAGCTAAACCTATGCTTAGAGGGAAATATATAGCTGCAAATGTTGATATTAAAAAAGAAGAAAGATCTCAAATCAATATCCTAACCTTCCACCTTAAAACACTGGACAAAAAAGTGAACTAAACATAAAGCAAGCAGAAGATAGGATAATAATAAGTAGAGCATAAATTAATAAGATGGAAAATGGAAAGAGTAGAGAAAACCAGTGAAACCAAAGCTGGTTCTTCGAAAAGGTCAACAGTATTGACAAATCTTTAGCTAGATTGATGGGGAGGGGAAAGTGAAAGAGAGGGAACTCAATTTATTAGAATCAGAAATGAAAGAAGGGGTCATTACTACTGACCTTATAGATATGAAAAAGGATTATAAAGGAATAATATGAAATATTGTATAGCATTACATTAGATAACTTAGGTGAAATGGACAAATTACCCGAAAAGCACAAACTGCCAAAACTATATCAAGAAAAAAATAGACAATCTGAAAAGACCTATAACAAGTGAAAAGATCGAATTAATAGTAGTAGTAGTAGTAGTAATAAAACTGCCCACAAAGAAAAGCGTAAGCCCACATGGCTTCACTGCTGAATTCTACCAAACATTTAAAGAAGAATCTTTCACAGACTCTTCCAAGAAAACAGAAAATGAGAGAATACTCCTCTCATTTTATGAGACCAGTATTACCCTAATACCAAAACCAAACAAAGATATTGCAAGAAAAAACTATAGACCAGAATCTATTATAAACATGGATGCAAAAATCTCCAACAAAATACTAGGAAAACAAACCTGGCAACATATAAAAACAATTATACATCATGACTATGCAGGATTTCTCCCAGAATGCAAGGTTGGTTTAACATCCCCAAATCAGGAACTTCCTCAACATGATAAAGGGCATTACCAAAAAAAACCCAGCTGACATCACACTTAGTGCTGAAATACTGGATGCCTTACCCCTAGGATCAGGAACGAGACAAAGATGTGTGTTCTCACCACTTCTTTTCAACATTGCACTGAAGGTTCTAGCCAGGGCAATTAGGCAAGAAAGAGAAATAAAAGGCATCCAGATTGAAAAATAAGAAGTAGAACTATATTTATAGATGACATGATCTTGTATATAGAAAGTTTTATGGGATCCACTGATACACTAATAGAACAATTTCAGCATGGTTACAGGATGCAAGCAATATACAAAACTCAACTGCATTTCTATACACTTGTAATGAACAATCTGAAAATGAAACTAAGATAGCAGTTCTATTTATAATAGCATCAAAAGAATAAAACATTTAGAAATAAATTTGATAAGGGAAGTACAAAATTCATACTCTGAATACTGCAAAATATTATTGAAAGAAATTAATGCAGATGGGGCACCTGGCTGGCTCAGTAGGAAGAGCATGTGGCTCTTGATCTTGGGGTTGGGAGTTTGAGCCCCATATTGGGTGTAGATATTACTAAAGAAAATAAAAATAAAATAAACCTTGGGATGTCTGACTGGCTCAGTCAGTAGAGCATGCAACTCTTGATCTCAGGGTCATGAGTTCAAGCCCCACATTGGTCATAGAGCTTACATTAAAAAAAAAAGAAGCAATTAAATGGAAAAAAGAATCTCATGTTCACGAATTGAGAAATTTAATATGTTAAAATGGCAATAATCCCCAAATTGATCTACAGATTCAGCGTAATCCCTTTCAGAATCCCATCTGATTTCTTTGTAGAAATTGATGGAATGATTCTAAAATTCGTATGGCATTGCAAGGGACTCTAAATAGCCAAAACAATCTTGGAAAAGAATAAAGTACATCAACTCACATTTCCTGGTTTTTTGTTTTTTGTTTTTTTTTTTTAAAGATTTTATTTATTTATTTGACAGAGAAAGACACAGCGAGAGAGGGAACACAAACGGGGAGTGGGAGAGGGAGAAGCAGACTCCCTGCCGAGCAGGGAGCCCGATGCGGGACTCGATCCCGGGACTCCAGGATCATGACCTGAGCCGAAGGCAGTCGCTTAACCAACTGAGCCACCCA
>NC_138385.1:37970990-37982315 GCF_054177405.1 Leptonychotes weddellii
CATTTCCTGGTTTTGAAATTTACTACAAACCAACGGTAATCAAGATAGTGTGATACTGGCACAAAATAGACATATAGGTCAGTGGGATTGAATCAAGAGTCCAGAAATAAAACCATGTGTCAGCTGACTTTCAACAAAGGTACCAAGACCATTCAATGGAAAAAAATAGTGCTAGAACAACTAGATAGCAACTAGCAAATTAATGATACTAGATCTCTACCTCACACCATATACAAAAAAATTAACTAAAAATAAATCAGAGACCTAAATGTAAAAACTAAAATAATACAACCATTAGAAAAAAAGCATAGGGGGGCACGTGGGTGGCTCAGCTGGTTAAGCGTCTGCCTGTGGCTCAGGTCATGATCCCAGGGTCCTGGGATCAAGCCCCACACCAGGGTCCTTGCTCAGCGGGGAGCCTGCTTCTCCCTCTGCCTGCTGCTCCCCCTGCCTGTGCTCTCTCTCACTCTGTCAAAGAAATAAATAAAAACCTTAAGAAAAAAGAAAAAAGCATAGGGGTAAATCTTCGTGACCTGTGATATGGCAAAGGGTTCTTAGATATGATACCAAAAACATGACCAACAAAAGAAAGACTAGATTGAACTTCATCAAAACTAAAATCATTTGAGCATCAAAGTGCACCATCAGGCATGTGAAAAGACAACTCACAGAATGGGAGAAAATATGTATAAATCATATATCTGATAAGGAACTTGTACCCAGAATAAATAAAAACTTACAGCTCAATAATAAAAAGGCAGATATCCCAATTTAAAAATGGGCAAAGGATTTGAATGGATGTTTCTCCAAGTAAGATATACAAATGGTCACTAAACACAGGAAGAGATGCTCATCAACGTTAGTCAACAGGGAAATGCAGATCAAAACCACATTGAGATACCATTTCACCTCTGTTAAAATGGCTAGAATCAAAAAGTCAGATAATAAAAAGTACTGTTAAGGATATGGGGAAAACTGGAAGCCTTACACACTGCTGATGAGAATGTCAAATGGTCAGCCAGTTTGGAAAACAGTATGGCAGTTCCTGAAACAATTAAGCGTAGAGTGACTGTATGACTCAGCAATTCAATTCCTAGATATCTACCCAAGAGAAATAAGAACGTGTCCTCACAAAACCTCTTCATAGTAGCACTATTCATAAAAAGCAAAAGATGGCAACAGCCCAAATATCCATCAATGGATTAATGGATAAACAAAATGTGGCATATCCATTCAATAGAATATTGTGCAGCCATAAAAAGAAAGAAGACATACTTGCTACACAATTGGTGAACCTTGAAAACATATGCTAAGTAAAAGAACCCAATCACAAAATACCACATTTTATATAAGCACACTCTTATGAAATGTCCAAGATAGGAAAATCTGTAGAGACAGAAAGATTAGTGTTTGCTTAGACCTGGAGGGATAGAAGCATGGGGGAGGGGTCATAGCTAAGGGTATGGTGTTTGGTTTTGACTTGGGAATGCTCTAAAATTGACTATGGTGATAGTTGCAAATAACTGAATATAGTAAAAACCAATGAATTGTACATTTTAAGTGGGTGAATTGTATGGTATGTGAATTATAGCTCAATAAAGCTGTTTTAAAAAAAAGAAGTAACGTCTATTCTGAGATGGATGAGTAGGGGTTATACACGCTAAATGTGTGAAGAGTGATTAAGAGAATGTTTCAGTCAGGGAGAACTGTGGGAACCAAGATCAGGACTCAAAAGGGCATGAAGATTTGAAGAAATAATGGGAATTCTTTAAGCACGATGTTGTTGTTGTTGTTACTATTTATTAAATATCAACTGTTGCAGAGTAGAGATTAGAAGCAAGGGCTTTGACCTTAGGCAGGCATTTCATTTAATAGCTGGGTGACCTTGGCCAGGACACTTAATTTCTCTTAGCTTCACTTTCCTTTTTTACTAAATAGTAGGCTAATGACTGGTGCAGTCACTCTGGAAAACAGTACGGAGATTCCTCAAAAAGTTAAAAATAGAACTATCTTATGATCCAGCAATTACAGTACTAGGTATTTATTCAAAGGATACAAAAATACTAATTCAAAGGACCCCAATGTTTATAGCAGCCCTATCAACAATAACCAAATTATGGAAAGAGCCCAAATGTCCATCAACTGATGAATGAATAAAGAAGATGTGGTATGTGTATACAATGGAATATTACCCAGCCATCAAAAAGAATGAAATCTTGCCATTTGCAATGACATGGGTGGAGCTAGTGTATTATGCTAAGCGAAGTAAGTCAGTCAGAGAAAGACAAATATTGTATGATCTCACTCATACGTGGAATTGAAGAAACAAAACAGATGTACATAGGGGAAGGGAAGGAAAAATAAAATAAGATAAAAACAGAGAGGGAGGCAAACCATGAGACTCTTAAATATAGGGGCGCTGGGTGGCTCAGCTGGTTAAGTGTCTGACTCTTGATTTCAGCTCAGGTCATGATCTCAGGGTCCTGGGATCGAGCTCCAAGTTGGGGTCTGCGCTCAGCAGAGTCTGCTAGAGAATCTCTCTCTCTTCCTCTCCCTCTGTGCCTCCCCCTGCTCTCTCTCTCTCTCTCTATCAAATAAATAAATAAAATATTTTTTTTTAAAAAAAGAGACTCTTAAATACAGAGAGCAAACAGGTTTGCTGGAGGGGAGGTGGGTGGGGGGATGGGCTAAATGGGTGATGGGCCTTAAGAAGGGCACTTGTGATGAGCACTGGTGGTTATAGGTAAGTCATGAATCACTAAATTCTACTCCTGAAATACTATACTCTATGTTAACTAACTTGAATATAAATAAAATCTTAGAAAAAAAATAGTAGGCTAATGATACAACATCTGGAAAAGGACTCAGAGTTCATGAAAGGGAAAAAGGACTCTAAGTCCAAGAAAATATTTTGACAGTTACAAAGCAAGGATAATAGAATTATCCATTAGGATAAACTTTTAAAAATATTTCTTAAACAACAAGATAGCAGAAGGTATGGTGAGATATCAAAATGCCACTTAAAAAGACATGATCATTCCCTTTAGTGAGCTAAAGGGCTTCATCTTGATATTTGTGGGGATGGGTGTGTGTGTGTGTGTGTATATATTTTTGTGTGTGTGTATATATTTTTATACTATACCTCCTGTTCTTCATTTTTCTTTTAATCATGGCTGGTGAATGTGTAGGTATATACGGACCTACGTTATTCCTTTAAAGATTCTTTACCCACACTATACTGAAAATATTGGCTGGGGGGGTGGTACAGGCAACATATTTGAATAGACATTGCTCAAAGTAAAATGTAAAAATGGCCAATAAGTACACAAAAAGATGCTCCATACCCAACTAAATTATCCATCCAATGGTTCAGCTATTTTTGCTAAGGCTCTTGCAAAACGCTGGTGTCAGAGTATCAAATAACTGCTTTTGGTCCCTGTTATGAGAGGCCCCACCCTCCATCAACCCTTTCCCTACCTTGAACTTTCCTTGTAGAGGGAACAAATCAGCTTTTCTCTTGGCTTTTGCCTTTTCCTTTTATAGAGGTGTGGTGACTATGTGGGTATGGGATCTGAGGCTGGTTTTCAAACACACACTCTCCTGTTAGTTTCTCAGTGAAAAATTTTGCATGAGATTACTCCGGTCCTTAGCATCCTGATAATCGTCTTGTTCCTCTCCTTTTATTTTGTGCATCATGGTAGCTATGTCTTCTTGTAACTTTAAAGCTCCTCCTAGATTATTTACTTTTAGTTTCTTAGTTGTTCTTTCCAGTTAATTAAGATTTATTCAAAATCCTATATATTAAGTAAAAATTAGAAAGTTACAAATGCCCTGTTTACACTCTACCGTATAATGCATTATCTACTTTATTTAACTTGGAATTATAAATCCAAATTTGTGCTGTTAGGAAAGGCTTACCATTCACATTAAGATTTACTGCACAGAGAAAACTGTTACTGGGAGTCAATCCACCTTGGATCCTGAGCATCCCTGCACATTTTTATTGCATATACAAAGCATGTAAGACCCTGACCACTCTTTATGCAGGCAGGCCATGTCTCAGAGTTGTGTTTGCAACAAGCAACTTGGACGAATGAGGTAACATCTTTCCCTGGATACAGAGCAGGCTTGCTTCTGTTTACCATGAAAGCAACGAACTCTCCACACACACGGAGTTTCTTTCCTGTTACACAAGGCACGGCGTGTGCAGACATCCATAAAAGGGCCTGTGTCACCCCGTAGGACTTGAGGATCACTTGAAAACTAATACAAACCCATATGAAGCTCTGGCTATGGCTCTTGCCATGAGTAATAATGTCCTTTGGCTCTGACCCGGGATTCTAGTGTCTTCTGCCAGTATCCATTAAACAGCAGCAGGTTAACTTGTTACGTTTTAAGTAGGGTAAAATCTCAGATCGCATAATTCTTGGCAGGTGTTTCCAGATATTATCCCTAAATCAGTTATGCTAGTGCAATGTTTCCCACTAGGATGATTTTTGCTTTGTCTGTGCCCCGCCTGTGCTCTTAGTATTGTGTTCTACTTCACGTCTGTCTTCAAACTGACTCGCTGACTTAATTTGAATACCTTTTTGCAAAGGAAACTTTATACCACGCTAAATCTATACTATCATCATTTGCCTGAGACAGAGTATTCATTAATACACATCCAAATAAACACATGAACATCACAATTTAATATATTTGGGTACTATCTAAAATCATCCCCACCCACCTCCAGGCCCTCTCCTTTAACCCCAAGCTGATTGCATCTACAGGAGTCATGGCGGGGACAGACTGTCACAACCAATGCTTTTAGTTAGTCCATTTTGAGGTCTTCTTCCCTATAAAAAGTTCTCATCAAGCCCCCTTGTGAAGGAAAAAAGGGAGAAACTAAGTCTAGTGCTCTGACCTGCTACAGGGACAGTCGTCATCCTCCAGGTAAGTATATCCAGGACAGCCTGGCCATCAGCTGAGGGGAGTCCAGTGCCTGCTTCAATCTGAAGCAGAGAAACCAAAGTCAGACCCACCCTGGAGGGGCGTGTGGCTTGGATGAGCCCTTCTATATCCTATCCTACCTGAGCACTGCCCCTCGGAGCACCAGGGGATTGGATTCATCCTGTCTTATAAGACTGGCAGTGAGCCCCTGCAAGCTTATCTCACTCCAGTTGGAATCCAGCCCAACCAGCATCCATCAGGCTGTTGCAACCTTGAATAGTCTGGAGTCATGAATTGCCCCAAAAAGAGTATCACGGAGGAAAAATGAAATAACACACAACTGGAAAAACTGTGAGCCATAGATATATATAGATACATATATAGATATATAGATTTGGATGTAGATATACACATACAGTCTTACATAGCATTTTCACATTTCCAGGTAAGGATGGCAGTATCCCCAAATCCCACTTGAACCTCCCTTTAAAATTTACACAGGCCTAGAGGTATCTGTTGAACTGGTGAGGAGGGCCTGCCACCAGTCTTCTGGGAGAGATCACTCACCCTAAGGAAACAGTCAGAAGATAAAACCGTAATCTTTAGACTCAAAGAGAAGCAATTCTGACTAAAGCATAACATCTGTTACTCAGACTTGCCTTCTGGTCCAATCCCCAAATGGACCCATTGTTGTCAGAGTCTTATGAGGGAAGTTCGGGCCTGTGGTTAAAATTCCCCAAACTGTCAAGATACCATGGCCGAAGTTGCCCTGCATAACTATCTGTCTAAACTGAAGAAATGGGCATTCTCCCCACTTCTGCAGGTCAGTCTGAGGATTCAGCCAATTGGGGGTTCTGAAGAAATATGCTGGGCTTCACTGTTTGAGAATTCCAGAACATCAGCAACAGATAGGTAGGGGCCTGGATGAAGGGGCAGAACTACCCAGTATACATGATAATATCAAGGGGAGAAGAAAGGGAGGTGGGGCAGGAAAGGAACATAAAGAGGGGCACCCACCTAACAGTTGCCTGGATTTATTCTTAAGCACAGGTGAGAACTAGTTTCTCCATCATCCCAAATAGCTGAATCAAAGCCTTTGGGAGTTGGGATCCTACATGGGCAGATGGGGGAAAAAAACCTGTTAAAATAGAGCTCACAGTCATTACCTTATTTGGTCCTCACATGATCCCTTAGAGATTATTATCTCTATTTTACAGATGAGAAAAGATATAAAAAATTTATTCTTCTAGCTAAGTGGTCTTGTGGTAACTTGGAGTTCACCTTTGCTTCTAAAATTCTGTCAACAAATATTAAGTGGCCCCCAGTGCCTTTAGAAATAAATTGATTAAGTGCTGTAGATTACTTCTTTTTTGTTATAAAACTTTTATTACTTTAACAATAATGTGCATACATTCTAGGAATAAGAAAAAATACAAATAAGCAGAATAAAAAAATTACTCATAATTCTACCACTGACTATACTTTTTGTCTTTCATCCTTCACACGTTTCTTTGTGCATATATGTAATATACAAATGTATTCTTCCTTTCAAAAATATGATATTCACATATTACTTAGTAACCTTTTTTCATTTTATATCCTGTCAGGAACCTCTTTTTGTACAAATGAGTAAAGCTCTCCTATTAAAAGACAGAGACTTGTATATTGGTTCAAAATATGATAAAAAATGAGATGAAGATTAACAACAGATGCATCTAAAATCACTAATAGCAACGAGTTAAAAGTAGAAAGATGCATGAAGGTATATCAGGAAAATGCAAATCAAAAGAAAGCTCTATGACAATGTTACTATCAGAAAAAAATTAAAATCAAGGCAAACTACATTAAATAGGGATAAGGATGGTTTCGGTTAACCTTCCAACGCATGACTATAAGTTTGTTTCTTACTCTCCTTATCTCGTCTATTTCATTCACTTCTCTAAACATATCCTCCTTGCTTAAATGCCTGTTGTGTATATCTTCTTTAAATTCCTGGAGAGACTGAATCAGCCTTTCCCTAAAAGTTCCTTCCGTTTTTTCCTCCTCCTCTGGCTCTTCTTCCTCCTCCTCTGGCTTTTCCTCAGGCTTTGGCTCTTCCTCAAGCTTTGGTTCACTCTCATTTTCTGGTTTTCCTTCAATTTTTTGACAGGGTTTCATCTTGTGAGTCTCTCTTCCTTCCTTCTTTCCTTTTCTCTTCCTTTCTTTTTTCCTGCTTTATTCCTCCTTGAATACAATTACTCCTGGGAAGCAAGGTGACCGTAAGTCAAAGGCTTGGTGAATGGACCAGTGCTCTGGACAGAGGTCTCAGCATTTACTTTCTTTGATTCAGAGCTATCATTAAATATCTTCCACTTGGGAGACTTAATCAGCAATCAGGACTTCCCTGAGCCTGCGGCTCTAACCTCCACTTTCCATTTCCTTACCTCTCTCTCGTCCCTCCCTCCAGCCTTTTTCAAGGCCTTCCCCAACCATCTCTCCGCACAAGGCAAAACACAAGGCCCTCCTAGAACTGAGTAGGTAGGGAGAACGGGCCGGGGGTAGGAACGGTGGGGCCCACAACCTCTGTCCCGCCCTCGCCCCCCTCCACCTCAGGGGTCTTTAAAATATTCCCCTCACCTACTTGTACTGATCCGATCGCTTTCTTCCTCCCCTTTTCTAGCCTTGTGTAGTGCTAGGAACGACAGACCTGCTGACCTGCTGACAAACGGAAAACGGGAGGGGAAGAGGGAAGGTTGGAGAAGGGGGGAGGGTGGGGGAGGGGCGAGCGCTTGGTGGGCCCACCCGCACCAAGTACCTTTTTCCTCATTAAGGTATTTGGCTATGAAACTTTCCCACCTTCTGTTTCTCCCACTTCTCCCCCCGCCCCCACAGTGCAAGTTAGCTCGAATTTCCCATCAGACAGGGAGTAGGAAAAGCAGATTATTTCCAAACTATCTTTACTGAGGCGGGGGTTGGGGGGGGGTAGGGTAGGTCTTGGGAAAGCGGTCTGAAGTGGCAGAGGATGATTATTTTTAAACTATCACAGGTCTCCTTATCCTTCTCCCGGGACTCCTAGTCCCTTTCCCAAGGGTCATCATTTCCTGCAGACTCGGAGGAGGGAGGTGGAGGGATGGTTTTGACCAGGGCTCCCTCTCAAGTCTCTGCCCTAGGCCATTCCCACCCTAGAAAGCCGCAAGCAGCACCTATTTTGACACCAACCTGCAAAATTCCGACAAGTTGACTCCTCTTTCCCCTGGCGTCAGGCTCCGTCGTCTGCACTGCTAAAGGAAACCTGGTACCCAGACGGGAACAAGGACCAGACTAGCAGGACTTCTGCACACGTCGACTCCTGGTCACGTGAGATCTGCGTCACCAGTGAGCTCTGGTCCCCAATCTCCACTCCCACCAAAAGCGCGGCAGAAGTGGGCCCGCCTATGCCCCCTCCCCCCCATACATCTGGCTTGTCATTCTCTGTTATTGTTGTCTATGCCGGAGGGCAAAATGTTATTTGCCTTTCTGTGACTACTAGGGAGGGGCTGCATCTTTTTTCTGGAGCTACTAAACTTTTCTACTTCTTTTAAGAATGGTCACTTCGGTGCCTTCAGCTCCCAGGATTAAGAACTCCTACATCCATCGCCCCTCCCCCAGACTCCATTTCATCTGCAGTCTGGTCCCTGGCTGTTGTGGAACAGGGTTGGTTTGGCAACGAGGTGTGAGAAAAAAAAAAAGGAGCCTGGGACAGGAGTGACATTTTAAAATTTAATTTTCATTTTATTCTTAATACTTGTATATTCTTTTTTTTAAACAAAAGTAACATGTTTTTTGGTTGTTGTTTTTTTTTTTTATATTTGGAAAAGACAAAGACAAAATTACTTTGGTTAAATGACTTAATACACGTACAGTCCTGAGAATAGTTCCTGGCCTATTGTAAGTGCTCTAAAAGTGCAAGCTATTATTATAATTATATTAGGATTTCATTTGGGGAAAATGATACAAAACTTAAAAAAAAAAAAAAAAAAGTAATGTTTGACTCCAGAGCCCTGATGGCGGTATTTGCCAGGCAGCTGTGCTCCTGCAGAATCATCAGTTGTCAGGTACACATCATGATCCCAAGTGTCCTCATCTGAAAGGGAATAATAACGTACACCTCAGAAAACTGACTTTTGGGAATTCTAAATGATACCTGGCTCATATCATCTTCAACAGATACTGATTACCTTTCAGCCTCACTTCAGTCTTTTAGTATAAGTCACAAATTTGCCAATAAAAATTACATAGCTCTCGGGGCGCCTGGGTGGCTCAGTCGTTAAGCGTCTGCCTTCGGCTCAGGTCATGATCCCAGGGTCCTGGGATCAAGCCCCACATCGGGCTCCCTGCTCCGCAGGGAAGCCTGCTTCTCCCTCTCCTACTCCCCCTGCTTGTGTTCCCTCTCTCACTATGTCTCTCTCTGTCAAATAAATAAATAAAATCTTTAAAAAAAAAATTACATAGCTCTCAGAGGCAACACTTAAAAAATAGCAGGAGACATACATGTATTTTTGTTTTATGTAAGTTTGGGTGCCCCTTCGTGAGGCAGAATAAAGAGCTCAATAGATTATGTAGAAAGAAAGAAAAAAACCTTTACCCCATGTTGTTGTTTTTTTTTTTTAAAGATTTTATTTATTTATTTGACAGAGAGAGACACAGCGAGAGAGGGAACACAAGCAGGGGGAGTGAGAGAGGGAGAAGCAGACTCCCCGCTAAGCAGGGAGCCCGATGCGGGGCTCGATCCCAGGACCCTGGGACCATGACCTGAGCCGAAGGCAGATGCTTAACAACTGAGCCACCCAGGCGCCCCTACCCCATGTTGTTTTTATTTCACTTGCCCTTCTGTCACATTTTCCTATCTTCTGGGGAGCATGTGTATTTGAGTACCAGGAAACCCAAGATAGAATGGTTTGGGTCTGCCAAACAGAACACTGGTGTGACAGGAGATGTTAGTCCCAGGGCCAGAACTAGATTGTGTGACCCTGAGTAAGTTACTTTCCCTGTACTGGCCTTACCTCCCAAACAGGAGAGCCCAGGCAAGCTCTCAGAACTTTAGAAAGAAGCTTGTGATTAGTAAAACACTTCAATATGTTGTCCATGGGAAAACGGAAACATCCTGAGTGGCAGCTGCTTTCCTTCGGCTTGATGAAAATAGTTCCAGAAATCCTGAGAATGTCCTGAAAAGGGAAAGATGCTTTGCTGCCGTTATCTCATTTTATACTCTCAAGCAACCCAACTGCAAGGAGGATATTTTCATTTCTATTTTATGTAAGTCATTTCCATTATATATACATATATATGCATGCCCTAAACTAAACAAAGAATTTAAACAATATGCCCAAAGACATTATCTCCTCATATCTGAGCAGAAAAGGCCTCAGCCCAAGGCCCCACTTTTAGAGGGTCAGCATCGGGCCCTCTTCTGGATGCGTCCTCCCCAGGTAGTGAAGAGTCAGCGGGGCAAGAAGATGTGTTTACTTGGAGCCTTCATTTATTTCCTTCTAGACCACATTTGAGACACCTAAGACCCTAGAATATCCTGCCCAAAGGACCTGGAGCCCAAATCCAAGACCCGCTTGTGCCTCTTCTCTAAGTCTATCCTGAGAGTGGGCCACATTCCCTGCAGGTTCACACTAAAGGTAGAATCGAAGAGATAGCTGAAAAGGCAGAATCTCTTTCACATGAGGCTATTTGGAGAAATCTAAAGGAAAGAGTGGACGGCCAGGCCAACACGGACTCAGAGAAGTCAATGACCAGTTAGCCCAAAACAGTCAGAGAAAGCTTCAAGCAGGGGGAAAACAAAAACAAAAACAAACCCAAAACAAACCCTGACCCGAGCCTCAGAATGTGGGCAGGACCTAGATGGAGGGTGGGCAGGAAAGAAGAGCAGTCAGACTGAACCTAGGCCCTGTGGCCTTACCATCACCCTGGCCTGCCTCATGCTGCCTCGGTGGTAGAAGTACACTCGCACCTCCTTAGGGGCGTTTAAGTCTATTGCCGGTGGCTTTCATCTGAAAGCAGGTTCAATGTAAGGACTTGGTAACATGTTCTGCACTTAACCCCGAGGATTTTCTCACTTATTTTCAGGTCATGGAATCTGAATTGGTCAACCTTTCTGGACAGGACATACTTAAGCAATTGCTAAGTATTTGAAATATGCATTCCCTTGAGCCTGTAAATCTCTTCTTAGGTACTCATCATAGGAAAATATTTAATGGTGGTCACAATGATTTACCACACCAAAGTTCATAGATCTGAATTCCTAGCATCAGTCCTTTGACTTGGACTTTATACAAAGAGAAGCCCCAAGGGAAAAGCAGCAATGAAGGAACAGAAAGAGAGAATTGTTCTAGGCAATAGCAGATACGCACCCAAGCATGTGTT
>NC_138385.1:37982415-38000321 GCF_054177405.1 Leptonychotes weddellii
TATTGTGGGGTCTTACTGTGTTTCTCTGTCATAGTAGAAATGTGAATGAATATACTCTGAACTATTCCCCTAGGATATATTTGAGAATGAGTATTTAGTATAAAGGCAACTTTTACTTTCTAAGTGTTGCATTTATATATTTAAATTTTATCTTTAATAGTCATGTATTAATAATATTCAGAAAAATGAGACAAACCTTTGAAAACATGCAGAAGAAATAAAATATCTTACAAATATAAGTCAACCATATGTTTATTGAAATGGAAGTGTTTTTATAATATATTGGTATGTGAAAAAGGCCAGTTACAAAATGTAACTTGCAGAGGATCTAATTTTAAAAAGTAAAATGCATGTAGATATTTATATGTATGCCTGCATAGAAAATATTATAGAACAATATACACCAAAATACTAAAAGTGGGTATGATTGGATGGTTGGTCGGCTTATGGGTGATCTGTATTCTCTTTTTATATACTTCTTTGTAGATTCTTTTACATTTTCTCAGTGGGGATGTGTAACTTCTATAATAAAGAGTAGTCTGCAAATAGTGCAGTCTTATTTTATAGGACATTATTTCACATATGTACTTCTGTAGTGGAGTAGGATCTGATTTAAGAGCTCCACTACCCATTTAAGGTG
Source organism: Leptonychotes weddellii (assembly GCF_054177405.1). Lineage (NCBI taxonomy): Eukaryota > Metazoa > Chordata > Mammalia > Carnivora > Phocidae > Leptonychotes > Leptonychotes weddellii. The sequence continues at coordinate 37,983,056 of NC_138385.1, forward strand.
TGGGGTCCTTGCAATGGTTGAATGCTTCGCATTTGGTTCCCTTGCCCTCTTTGTGACTAGTATGCCTTAAAATGAGACTCTTCTTATTGTTCTGACTATGCCTTCTCCAATCTAAGTTTGAGATAGTCAAGCTGGAGTATTAGTCATACATAGGAAAGGAGGAATCTCTTCCCTAAATTTTACCTGGTGAGAAACCTTTCTTTTTATGATAATGTTTTGCTAGGGAAAGTGATATTGTTAGCAATAATATAATATTTTAAGCAGATTATAAAATAGTTTTAGTTGCCAATTCACCAATTCAATTCTTTTTTTTTTTTTCTTTAAGTAGACTCCACGCCAGGTGTGGAGCCCAGCACAGGGCTTGAATTCACAACCCTGATATCAAGACCTGGGCTGAGATCAAGAGTCAGATGCTTAACCGACTGAGCCACCCAGACGCGCCCCCGCCCCCCCCCAAGTTCAATTCCTTTAGAAATTTACGTGAAGAGAAAAAGAAAGGATTGTATTTCTGGCTTTGCTTGACAAACAGCATTTATCTATAGTTCCTGACTTTTTTTCCAGTGGAAATGTTTTACTTTTGCAAATAAACACAATAAATATTATTATGTAAAAGCAGATTATAAAACAATGTGTATAAAATTATCCTAGTTATATTTAGGAAAGAAACCCCTCAAGAATCTACACTCAATTTCATTTATCTGATGACTCTCAAACATGTATCTTATCCACTTATTATCAATAAATATTAATTAGGTGTTTACTGGGTATTGTCAACCCAAATCTATATGTCTCTTCCAGACTTTTCGTCTCAGTTATCATCCCTGATTGGATGTGTTAGCACAATGGAGTTGCATCTGGCTGGATTCTAAAGTCAGCATATCAAATGAAATCCCACCTAGTCAAATTTACCTTTGAAATATTTAGATCCCTACTTCATAGCATATTAACATAAGTTGCAATGTTAGTGGGGGAAAAATCATAACAAAGTATTTAAGCTTATCAGTATGTAAGTTTTATGGGAATATGGATTTTTTAAATTTTATGTCTATAATTCTTATATATTTTCCAAATTCTTTACAGTTTATCTGAATTACACACACAAGACAATGAAATACATATTTTTAAGATAACTCAAACTTATTATTATTGTACTTCATCATGTTACAATTAACAGTAATTTAATCAATTCCCTGTTGCTTAATATTTAGGTTTCCTCTATATTTTCTTTTTCTATAATAAGCCAAGCCATCACTGAAATCTTTGCACAACATCATAATTATTCCCTAAGGAAAAATTTCAAGAATTGAAATTGCTAGGTCTAAAAGTTTGAAAAATCTTATGAATTTTAGATGTATATTGCCAAAGGGCCTGCAAGATAATTTAACCAATTTACAAGTATACTGACAGTCCATGTGAGTAACCTCACGTAAAATGGATAGTATGGTTTTTTTAAAAATTCCTCACTTTGACAGGTGAATAAGAGTACCCTAAAGTTTTCATTCATATATTTTGACCACTAGGGAGTCTGAATAACTTATATTTGTTCTCCATATAGATGTCTTCTTTGGTCACTTTTTGATGTCTCTTCACCAGTTTTCAGGTAGTGATAACTACTGTTATTTCGTTGATTTTTAAGAACATTTTATTACAGGTAACTATTGTTTCAGTTAGTCCAATTGGTTGTGAGATATAGATACTTAGGCTAGCTCGGCTGAAGCAGGATCCATGGTGAGCATTTATGGGGCAGTGAAGAGCACTATGATGTTAAGGGAATCTGAGAACCAACAGCCAGTTTCCAGTGGACCTCTAGGCGCCAGGACCAGCACACTATAGTGCTCTGCCATTAACTTGGCTCAGCTGCTGTCTCATTCTCCCTTCCTCTCACATCCCCTTCTCCTCCTATGTCTTGGCTCTATCTCATAGTTTCAGCTTCCTCATAATGTCACCCTGCTTGTGTATTAGGCTTTCTCAGGTTCCTAAGGTACAACCCTCTCCCCACAAAATTTCATGTACCTCACTAGCCCCAAACATGCACAAACTTGCTTAGAATTTCAGGTGGTCCATAGGCTTCCTGGGTTGAGAACACCTGGTCTAGGTTAATTGGTATAGTCAGTGAGTGGGGGGCGGCACCTGGGTGGCTCAGTCAGTTAAGCCTCCAACTCTTGATGACTCTTGATTTTGGCTCAGGTCATGGTCTCAGGGTTGTGAGATCAAGCCCTCCATCAGGCTCTGTGCTGGGTGTGGAGCCTGCTTAAGGATTCTCTTTCTCCCTCTCCCGCTGTGCACCCCCCCAAAGAAAAGAATTTGATATGGTCAGTGGGTGAGAGTTGCTTAAACACTGGCCTAAGCCTGGCTGAGGGGCCACCATGGTGGGGATGGAATGGCAGGCAGCAACCCTCCAGCGAGGCAAGGCTAGAGTTCCCTGCAGGTAAGGAGGCCAGAGGTGAGAGGCCTAGCAGGCTTCATCCTTCTAACAGAACATAACTGAAACAATTATGAGGATTAAAAACTCTTGGAAGTGGAGAGGTGCCTGGGTGGCTCAGTTGGTTAAGCATGTGCCTTAGGCTCAGGTCATGATCCCAGGTTCCTGGGATTGAGCCCCACATTGGGCTCCCTGCTAGGCAGGAAGCCTGCTTGTCCCTCTCCCTCTGCTGCTCCCCCGGCTTGTGCTCTCTCTCACTCACTCTCTCTCAAATAAATAAATAAAATCTTTAAAAAGAACTCTTGGAAGTGGAAACAATAGATCATTTCTCTAAAACAGGACAAAAATAAGACACTTAGGTTCTATAGGGATTAATTTAGTGAACATGTACAATGTTGATTTGTTTTTGAAAAATTTAGGCTTAAAATTGCCAAACTAATTAGCCTGTATTTTCAAAAAAACTTATTTAGGAGGCATTATTAGAACATTTTCTAATTGACAAATACAAACATGACCAAGTTATGAAGGATTTCCTATTTAATAAAAAATTTAATTATTTTATTCTAAATTACTTTTCTCCCCAAAGAATATGTCTTAAACATTGTGAACAATTAGCTCTTTTTTTAAAAAATATTTTATTTATTTGACAGAGAGAGACACAGCAAGAGAGGGAACACAAGCAGGGGGAGTGGGAGAGGGAGAAGCAGTCTTGCCACGGAGCCCGATGTGGAGCTCAATCCCAGGACCCTGGGATCATGACCTGAGCCGAAGGCAGACACTTAACAACTGAGCCACCCAGGGGCCCCCTGAAGAATTAGCTCTTAAAAATTTTGCTCTTTCATTTGTAGCTGATGCAAAATATTTTCTATTGGCTATTAGTTAATTTAGTCAAATAACAAGGCACTCCTGCGAAAAGAGAAATCTTGGGATACTTATTCTCTTCCTCACCCAAAATGTAAGTATTATATTTCTGTACTGTAAAAACAAAGCATTTTAAATTTAAAAAATGGAACAGAAAAGTACACAGAAGAAAGTTAATGTTCCACTTTCCACTCCCAGCCCCCTTTCCTGATACCTAACTTTATGGCCATTTAGGTGCAAACAAGGGCCTCAGGAGAAAAATAAGGACAAGGGTGAGAGGAGACCAGGAGAAGGAACATGTTAGAGGGCAGGGGAAACAGGAGAAAGGGCTAATTCCGCAAGAATTGCAAATGGACAGTAACTCCCAAGAGAAAACGCTGCCTAGGTGGAAAAAGAGACATTCCAGATCCAGCGTGACAGGAGGAGGAGGGAATGAAGGTTTCCTGCTGCCCTGCCTGAGTGGGAGGGAGGATTGAAAGCCTATGCCCCACTGTGATGTGGCTGTCACCTGACGGGAGTCTATCTGGGCCCAAGTCCCTTTCTTGCTTTGTATCCTGAGTAATGATTCCTGTTGCAGAGGAGGGAAAACTACAAGTCAAAGAGTGGGGGCAAAACAATTGTCCAGGAACGCCCTGGGTTTGTGTTCCGACTTGAGCGGGCTGGGCTAACTCTGGCACCGGGATGGCTGGCAGCTGAAGGCAGAACCACCTAGTGGGTCAGTCTTCGTTCTTGACACCCGCTCCTTACCTAAAGTCCATTGTGGGTGGTCCTGGGGGCAAGCAGTATATGAATATGGATCTACGGGTATACTCGGGAAAGTTTCCAACGTACACAAGCCCCGCTCCCTGGGTCCCATGCCCATTTGGTGCAAAACAGTTTGGTAGTAGAGGTGTGGAAACGCATCAGAGGAGAAGGCAATAGAGAGACACAGAAGGTAAAAATTCTATTTTAAGTAGTATCCCCTCTTCCACCATTGTGGGTATTTAAAAGACCAGGAGTACTGGAGGCAGAGGGTGGCTTTTGAGAAGGAGGGAATATGAGGAGTGACAAAGTTGGGATACAAGATGTTGGGAGGTGAGGCGCGAGTGGCGGGTCTGCCGCGAGCTCTTGGCTGCAGCTGCCGGGGATCCTCCCACCCCGTCGCTCCGCCGGGCTGAGGGTCAGCGGGTCAGGGCTGCACGCCTCCCAGCGAGAATGCATACGTGGAGGGGGAGGAGACTACAAGGATAGGCTCAGGTCGATGTGAGGAACAGTGGTGGAGATGGGAACAGACCCTTTCTGGGGCTCCCCTCGGGGTCTTCCCTTTTGGTGACTGCAGTAGTCCTGGGGAAGGATCAACAGGAAAGATGGTGAGCTTCAGACGAGGGAGGAAAGAGGAGCGAGCGGGGAGGGCGGGGGGTTGGGGGGTGGGGTGGGGAAGAGGAGCTGTGACTGGATGCCCACTAGAGGGCGCAAGAGTCCTCTCAGGTGGGAAAAATGGAACTAAAAAAACCTGGTATCAGAACCTTGAAAGGCACATAGTAGAGCCTCTGTCCTGGGTGCTAATTTTTCCACCAAGCATTCAGTCCTTTCGTTTGCTTTTGTCTCCTCGGAGTAATGGAGTCTAAAAAAAAAAACATAATCGGGAGGGTCGGGGGAGGTATTTCAACATGGAAAATGTCCTCCAGGAAAAAAAAAGAAAAGGGAAAAAGGAGAAACAAGTCTCTCTGCAGAATGGAGAGGAAGCTCCCCCGATGGGAGGGAATGAAGACCAAGAGCCTGAAGGCAATAACGGAGTTGGGCTCCACTTTCCCAGGATTTTAGAAGAGGGGTGCCCAATAGTCTTGTCAATAACATCAACATGGTAGATGTAGATGACATGGAATGGCTCACGGAAGGGATGAGAGTTAAACTCAGGTAAACGAAATTAAGGTATAGTCCACACGGCCTTAATGGGGTCTACCGTCATCATCACCACCACGATGAGTTTTTCTTTGTGCCTTAAAAACTGAGGTTTTCTCTGGAGTTAATACTTTTCCAGTTTGTTTTCTGTTTCTTCGCCTTTTCTTGATGTAATTTTGCTGATTCAATTGCTTCAAAGCTTTTAGTATTGCCAGCTTCTATTTGAATATTTCATTCTGAGTAAATCAACAAGTCTTTGTCAGCAGAGGTGTTTCACACATTTGAATAGAAAGATGTTCAATATTTATTTGAGTATAGGTGACACACAATGTTACACTAGTTTCAGGTGTACAGTTCATTATGGATTTTAAAGTGAAAAAAGTTACAAAGCAATGTGTGAATTTATTGTTGCTTATATTTTAATTATGCATTATATGTATGAATAGAGTCTTAAGTATATCTACTAAAATGGGGCTGTTTATCTTTATATGTCATACTTATAGATTATTTAAAATTTTTTATCTTTGATAACTGTACTTTCCCAGAATTTGTATATATTACTTGCATCCCTAAATATAATAAAAATAGTTGAAATAATGTGTCAATCAACTTCTTTTAAGTGCCACTTAATAAAAACTTGTTGAAAGAATAAAAAAGGTGCATTTCAAGTTATTTTTTAGAATTTCTTATTTAGCACTATAACTCTAGTATTTATTACCATGACATTAAAGGGTCACCCTTGTCACCTGTGAAAAGGGAATACTATTTGCCTCCCAGAGCTGCTGAGTAAATCAGATGAGGTACTGAATGTGTGAACTGTGTTGGCTTGGACCCTGCCCCATGCCCCTGCCTTTTCAGAACTCCAAACCCCAGAGGTACTCGAAGGGCTGAGAAATAGCTAACCTGAGCCCGGGAACAAGTTCAGGCAGCTGAAAAGTGGGTGCCACCCTCCCCTGGATTCTGCCATGTCTTCTAGACTCTACTGTCCTCTCTCCTTCATCTTTTTCCTTCTGCTGACAGTGGTTGATGTGTTGGAGTCTTCAAGGTGACCAAACCCCACTGATTTCTATGAGATCACTGTCACACTTATGAAGGTAGGTACCACACAAATGTGCCTCAGTAATTAATATGTTAGTCAAGGTCTTAGTAAAAATAGACCTTTTCCATTTTACTTATAAGTCCTCTGCTGTCCAGAGGATCAGACATGATTCCATTTGGATGGAGAGTGCTGGGTCAACACATGAATATGAGACTTCATTAATAGAGTAAATGATGAATAAAATAAAATGACAGCTTGAACAGTTGGAGCCAGTCATTTATTATCTTAATTATAATAAAGACTATGTTGGTTTTCTATATAGTTTAGTAGTGGAAATTTCAAGAATAACCTTCAGATGGTGACAACATTGGCTTTTTATGCCTCCCATGTTCTTGCCAGAGATGACTTCTGGGCAGGTCTACCCACTAGGGCAACAGGCATATATGAAGTATATAAATTATAGAGATTTTCACCTTCTTAGATCAAAACAGAATAACACTCCCAAAACCTGATCTTGTCCCTACATGAAGGGTTTAAAATATTTTATAAGATTAAAAAAATCCACAAAAATGTTATCAATTACTCCTCTGCAAAGTTGTGCCATTCTTAGCAAGTACAGTTTCTTTATCAACCTTATACTCCTAGTGCCTATTGTAATGTTTGACACATTGTAAATGTTGAATAAATGTTCACTATGCACACTATGACTCTGTGGGGATCCTTGTCCTTGATCCAGTTCTAGCTCTTAACTAAAGAACAGCAAGTAAGTAATTTTATTTCTCTAGAGGCTGACTTGCATTTCCTAAGGAGCCTAGTAGGGTCCGGATGGCATGCCAAATTAAAACATGAATAAAATTTAATTTGATTTTCAAATTAAATGTGTCACATAGACTGCCTGCTTTAGAATTTTCTATCTCTCTTGCTAACAATGTAGACTTTGGCACTCCTTCCTATATTCCATGAATTAAACACACTCTTAACTGGGCCCCAAAACATACATTATTATCACGCTCCTCTGAGAGATTCTGATGTGGACTAACACTGGCGAACCACTGGTAGTGCAGTAGAAATACAATTATATTGAGTATTGACTTAGTCCATTTGGGCTGCAATAACAAAAATACCATAGACTGGGTGGTTTAAATAACAGAAAATTATTTCTCATAGTACTGGACATTGGGAAGTCCAAGATAAGGCCCTGGCGGATTTGGCATCTGGAGAGGGTCCACTTCATGTTTTCAAGTCTCCTTGCTTTCCATATCATGTAAAGAGCAAGGGAGCATGATGGGGCCTCCTTTATAGGGGCACCAATCCCATTTGCAAGGGGCCCACTCTCAGGATCTAATCACTTCCCAAAGGCCCAACTTCTAATTACCATCAAGGTGGGGATTAATTTCAACATATTAATTTGGCAGGGGGACACATTTAGTCTATGGTAAGTACAAATATGCCTAGAAAAAGACTGTAAGGAAATACATCAAAATGTCAGAGATCCTAGCAATGCATATATCACATGACTTAAATTGTCTTATTCTGTGTTAGGATCTATTTTTTTTAAAAAAATCATTCAACAGGGGCGCCTGGGTGGCTCAGTTGTTGAGCGTCTGCCTTCGGCTCAGGTCATGATCCCAGGGTCCTGGGATCGAGCCCCGCATCAGGCTCCCTGCTCGGCGGGAAGCCTGCTTCTCCCTCTCCCATTCCCCCTGCTTGTATTCCCTCTCTTGCTGTGTCTCTCTTTGTCAAATAAATAAATAAAATCTTTAAAAAAAACCATTCAACATTTTTCATATTGGAAAACATCATAAAATACATATGTAGATTTTATGTGATGGTTTTATTTTTTCTCAAAGAAACTGTTTCTGAATCAATGGTGTATGTTGCTGATGCTGCAATCTAATAATCAAGAAAGTTAGGTGTATAAATATATAGAGGAGTGTGCATATACAAATACAAAGAGACATAAAGAAATTCATCACTGGTGATATTTGGAATGGATGTGTAATTGAAGGCAAAATTTTTGTTGTTACGTACTTCAGTGTCAGGTTTTTATATTTTATTTTATTGTACAGTTCCAATCTTATTGCAATTAAAACAATTATGTCATCACATTAATTTGGAATATGCAGAAAATAATGGTAATAATAACAATATTCATAATGCAGAAAAAGCATTTGACAAAGTACCACATCCATTCATGAAGTAACCCTCAACAAATAGGTTTAGAAGGAACATACCTCAACATAAAAAAGGCCATATATGAAAAACCCACAGCTAATATCATCCTCAATGTGCAAAAACTGAGAGCTTTTCCTCTACAGTCAGGAACAAGACAGGGATGTCCACTCTCACCACTGTTCTTCTTAACATAGTACTAGAAGTCCTAGCCACAGTAATCAGACAACAAAAACAAATAAAAGGCATCCAAATCAGCAAGAAAGAAGTAAAACTTCCACTATTTGCAGATGACATGATACTCTATATAGAAAACCCAAAAGACTCCACCAAAAAACTGCTAGAACTGATCAACAGATTCAATAAAGTTGCAGGATATAAAATCAATGTACAGAAATCTGTTGCATTTCTACATACTAATAATGAAGCAGCAGAAAGAGAAATTAAGGGAATCAATCACATTTACAATTGCACCAAAAACAATAAGATACCTAGTAATAAACTTAACCAAAGAGGTGAAAGAACTGTATTCTGAAAACTATAAAACACTGATGAAAGAAATTGAAGAAGACCCAAAGAAATGGAAAGACATTCCATGCTCATGGATTGGAAGAAGGAAGAATAAATATTGTTAAAATATCTATATTATCCAAAGCAATCTACATATTTAACACAATCCCTATCAAAATACCAACAGTGTTTTTTCACAGAGCTAGAACAATCCTAAAATTTGTATGGAACCAAAAAGGATCCCGAATACCCAAAGCAACTTTGAAAGAGAAAAGTGAAGCCGGAGGCATCACAATTCCAGACTTCAAGTTATATCAGAAAGCTGTAGTGATCAAAACAGCATGGTACTGGCACAAAAATAGACACATAGATCAATAGAACAGAACAGAAAACCCAGAAATGAACCCATAACTATATGGTCAATTAATCTTTGACAAAGTAGGAAAGAATATGCAATGGGAAAAAGACAGTCCCATCAACAAATGGTGTTGGGAAAATTGGACAGCTACATGCAAAAGAATGAAACTGAACAAAATAACTTTCCACTTTCTTATGCCATATACAAAAATAAACTGAAAATGGATGAAAGATGTAAATGTGAGACAGGAAACCATCAAAATCCTAGAGGAGAACAAAGGCAGTAACCTCTTTGATATCAGGCATAGCAACTTCTTTCTAGATATGTCTCCTGAGGCAAGGAAAACAAAAGCAAAAATAAACACTGGGACTTCATCAAAATAAGAAGCTTCTGCACAGTGAAGGAAACAATTAACAAAACTAAAAGCCAACCTACAGAATGGGAGATGACATTTGCAAATGATATATCTGATAAAGGCTTAGTATACAAAAGATATAAAGAACTTTTACAACTCAATACTCTAAAAATGAATAATCCAATTAAAAAATGGGCAGAAAAAATGAATAGAAATTTCCCCAAAAAAGACATCCAGGTGGCCCACAGACACATGAAAAGATGCTCAACACCACTTATTATCAGGGAAATGCAAATCAAAGCCACAATGAGATATCACCTCACACTTGTTAGAATGGCTAAAATCAACAACACAAGGAAGAACAGGTGTTGGTGAGGACATGAAGAAAGGGAACACTCTTGTACTGTTGGTGGGAATGCAACTGGTGTAGCTACTGTGGAAAACAGTATGGAGTTTCCTCAGAAAGTTAAAAATAGAACTACTACTAGGTATGTACCCAAAGAATACAAAAATGCTAATTCAAAGGGATACATGCACCCCAATGCATATAGCAGCATTATCTACAATAGCTGAATTATGGAAACAGCCCAAGTGCTACTGACTAATGAATGGATAAAGAAGATGTGGTATATGTATATAATGGAATATTACTCAGCCATAAAAAATAATGACACTGCCATTTGCAAGGACATGGATGGATCTAGAGAGTACAATGCTAAGCAAAGTAAGTCAGTCAGAGAAAGATAAATACCCTACGATTTCACTCATATTTGGAATTTAATAAACAAAACAAATGAGCAAAGGGAAAAAGAGAGAGACAAACCAATCATATGGTATTTGTCAAGAAAGAGACTCTTTTTTTAAAATATTTTATTTATTTATTTGACAGAGAGAGACACAGCAAGAGAGGGAACACAAGCAGGGGGAGTGGGAGAGGGAGAAGCAGGGTTCCTGCTGAGCAGGGAGCCTGATGTGGGGCTCGATCCCAGGACCCTGGGATCATGACCTGAGCCGAAGGCAGATGCTTAATGACTGAGCCACTCAGGCACCACAAGAAAGAGACTCTTAACTATAGAGAACTAACTGATGGTTACCAGAGGGAAGGTGGGCAGGAGGATGGGTGAAATAGGTGATGGGGATTAAAGAGTACACTTATCATGATGAGCAGTGAGTAATGTATAGAATTGTTGATTCACTATATTGTACACCTGAAACTAATGTAACACTGTATGTTAACTATATTGGAATTAAAACTTAATTTAAAAAAGTATATTATGCAAATTGTGTCTATAAAAAAGCTGCTGTTGCTTTTTAAATATCAACCAAGGTAGAATTCAAGGCAATGGGCATTTATAAAGAGGGATATTTAATAAAGAAAAAAGATCAATCCACCAGGATTGTATTATGACACCTAATTTATATGCACCTAAAGACATAAAGCAAAAAATAAAAACCAGAATAAAAAGATGAGTAGAAAAATCCACAATCATAGTGAGAACGAATAACAGAAGTTTCTTGGTAACTAATAGTACAGTCAGAAAAATATCAGTAGGGATATCAAAAATTTACCCATGATAGCCTCAGGATACTTGGTAAGAGTCCATGCATTGGAACCAAATCCACACTCTGCCTCTTACTAGCTGTGTGACCCTCACTATTTTTTATATCATAAACTCCCTTCCCAAACTAATGATAGCTGTAGACTCTCTCCTTAGCACATACATACACCTTGAATAAATGGATTCATCCATCCCTACCCACATATGTGTGTTTAATTTTGAACACACAAGTTTAAGGGGATCCACAAGTTTCCTTTATTAAGCTTTTGTGGTCTAATTTAATCAGTAGGAACCTAGAATAGGAGGGTCAGATAGAAAACAAATAGTAAGATGAGAGAGATAAACACAGATCAATAATTAGAGTGAATATAAACAGACTGAGCACTTCAAATCACACATGATAAAAGTAATAAATCATATGCTGCTTAAAGAGACACAATATAAATTTAAGGACACAGAAAGATTGAAAGTCAAAATGCAGAAAAAATACATACATGCATACCAAAGGAAAGCTGATGTAGCTATGAAAATATCCAACAAAGTAAGACATAAGCCAAGAAATATTACTAGAGATAGAGAGATATATTTTATGATGATAAAATTGTCAATCTAATAGGAAGGTACTAAAATTGTAAATCTGTATGCTTCTACTAACATTGCTTCAAAATATGCAATACAAAAAATATCAGACATAAAAGGAAAAATAGAGAAATCTTAAGTTATTGTGGGAGATGTAAATATATCTCTCTAAATAATTGATAGAATAATTAGAAAAAATCAGCAGAAGTAGTAAAGATTTAAGCAACAAGACTAACAAATTTGACCTAATTTACATATATAGAGCAATACAAACTACAATTGCAGAATATATGTTTTTTTTTCAAGTACAAACAGGACATTTGCTAAAATTAACTTTTTACTCAGTCTTTTAACCAAGTGGCAACAAATTTTAAAATATTAAAATACTTCAGAATATGTTCTCTGATGACAGATAAATTAAGCTAATAATAACAAATGGATAACAACAAAAAATCTCAAAGTGTTTGGAAATTAAGCAATACATTTCTCAATAATTCATGAGTAAAAGCAGAAATTACAATCAAATTTAGCATTATCTTTAATTGAGTGATAATGAAAACACAACACATGGAAACCTGTGGGAGGCAGCTATTTGTGCTTAATAAGAAAGTCTATGCCTTTAAATGCATATATTAGAAAATAAGAAAGACTGAAAAATATCAATCTTAAGTTTGCTTGAAAATAAGTTTTTGGGGAAAACAATATAAATCCACACAATTCTTAAAACAAGAAATAATTAAGAATAGAAATTAATCAATGAAACCAAAGAAACACACAAAAGTTAATTGCATGTAAATACTAATAAAATCAAAACCCTCTAACGAAATTGTTCAAGAAAAAAAGAGAAGACACAATATAAATACCAAGGATAAAAGAAAGGAGAACAGCACATATTCTACAGATTTTAAAAATATAATAAAAGAATAATAAGAACGTCATTCTAATAAATTTAAAAATTTAGATTAAATCCATGAATTTATTAAAAAACACAACTTACTAAAATGGAAAAAAAGAAGAAATAGGAAATCTGACCAGTTCTATATCTATTAATGAATTGAATTGCAATTTAAAAATTGACATAATGCCCACTTTTGTGGTGATAACAAGAAGAGTTATGAAGACCCACTCAACAGTTAAACAAGCAGATCAGATGAAAACTATTTAAAAAACCAACCATTTAATGTCTTTAGGAATTGTCCTAAGGGAAAACAGCATATGAAGAAACATTTATTCAAGAAAAAGCTACCAAAACTTGGTAAAAACAGTAAGGGTTCCTGGCATTTGAACCAGGACCTGCTGCCTCCTTCCTCTTCACCCCCAGCTCATCTTAACAGAAACTATACTCTGAAAAAAAAAAAAAGAAACTATACTCTGGAGACACAGCCAAAATTACAGGGCTTCCTTTCCCCTCAGTTCCCAATCAAGGTTTATAGCTCACTGGGAGGGCAGGTCACCAGCATTTCTTATCCCCTCCAAATTAGAGCTGAAGAAGCTAAATTCTCACTGAATGTGACCAAGAAGTCATGGATTCCCTTCTAGTAACCAGTCACTATCCAAAAGACAAATGCTTTACCCAACAAGGCAGACCAAGAATAAAGGGGTACTAATTGCCCTCATCATGGATTCCTCTTAGAGCAGAAGTTTCATACCAGGAGAAAGAAAGAAAGAAAAGATAGGAAAGGAAGGAAGGGAGGAAGGAAGGAAGGGAGGGAGGGAGGGAGGAAGGAAGGAAGGAAGGAATGAAAGAAAGAAAGAAAGAAAAAAAAAAGAAAAGAAAAGAAAGAAGAAAGAAAGAAAACCAGAGGCTACAGCCCTGCCCAGAGTAGCAGCTCACAGTTTTTGCCCAGGGAGAGAAGTAGCCCATAAAAAAGGAGAGCTTCTATGCTCTCCCAAAAGAGAGGACTCAATTTGAAACACAGTCTGGGGAAGATAAAGCTTAAACTTACACTAGAAAACAATAGCTTCCCTTAAATAAAAGCAACAAGTTACACTGTAGGCCAGCTAGTACACCAGAGAAAATTAGGGGAAGAGTTAGTAAATAAGAGTCTACTGGGGGTCAGAATAAACTTGAAAGACTGGCCTCAAAAACTATCCCTGATTGAATTTAACTGGGTCAGACTTTTGAGCATGTTATGCCCCAGGGCTTTGTTGAAAACAGAGCAATCAGCCTATAATTAGTGGAGCCTAACAGGCCAAGTGTAATGCCAAACGAAGCAAACAGCTTAATACAGAAATCAGAGAAAGAGTCAAAAAGGGTGTTGGCAGAAACCACTGTAATTCCAGGATGCCCGTACATGTACCTGTTTGCACCCTCTGAGGAATGATACCACAATGTTCACACAGTGGGGGAAACAGCTTCACTAACATTACCTAGTCAAGTCACAAAACAAGCAAGCAAACAACAACCAAAACAAAGAGTGTAGAAGGTGGGGAGGGAAATCGGTATTCAAAGATGTTAAAATATATTACCTAAACCATGCAGATTTCAACACAAGTTACAAAATATTCTTTCAAAGAAAAACTGCATTGTAGAGAATTAAATATGACAGGAAGATTGTATTCCTTGAGATTGAACTTAACTCCAACTACTACAGCAGGGGCAGCGGGTGATTTTTATAATCAATACACAGGGAGAAAAAGTCATTGGATTAAAATTACTAAGAGGAACTTGATTAGATATCAAGGGTGGAAGAAGAGGAACTTAACTGAATTTCAAAAGTAGAAGGATTCTTGCTAAACTAGCTTAGCAGGATTCTTGCTAAACCAGGGATGAACAGGATTCTTTTTTTTTTTTTTCAGATTTTATTTATTTATTTGAGACAGAGAGAATGAGAGACAGAGAGCACATGAGAGGGGGGAGGGTCAGAGGGAGAAGCAGGCTCCCTGCCGAACAGGGAGCCTGATGCGGGACTCGATCCAGGGACTCCAGGATCATGACCTGAGCCGAAGGCGGTCGCTTAACCAACTGAGCCACCCAGGCGCCCCAGGATTCTTTGCTAAAACTAATCTTGACAGTCCAAGGACAGGGCTTAATCAAGGAACAGGGCTTGGGGTGCCTGGGTGGCTCAGGTGGTTAAGCATCCGACTCTTGATTTTGGCTCAGTCCATGATCTCAGGGTCATGAGATTGAGCCCTGCATTGGGCTCCACACTCAGCAGGGAGTCTGCCTGAGATTCTCGCTCTCCCTCTGCTCCTCCTTCCCTCTTTTCCTCTAGAATAAATAAACAAATCTTAAAAAAAAAAAAAAAAGAAGAAGAAGAGGACTCAAAAGAGCCTGATTTACTTTGGTCAAGAAAAAAGTTCTTGTCGGGGCACCTGGGTGGCTCAGTTGGTTAAACATCTGCCCTCCACTCAGGTCATGATCTCAGGGTCCTGGGATTGAGCCCCATGTTGGGTTCCTTGCTCAGTGGGGAGCCTGCTTCTCTCTCCCTCTGCCCCATCCCCCTCCCCGGTTTGTACTTGTGCACTCTCTCTCTCTCACAAATAAATAAATAAAATCTTAATAATAAAAGAAAAAAGTCCTTGTCAATGCAAAGAAAGAGGAATATGAGACCCATACCGAGGAAAGAGAAGGCAACACAAATTGTGTTGTGAGAAGGACCAGATGTCAGACTGAACATACAAAGATTTCAAAGTACCCATTATATATATCTTCAAAGAACTAACAAACCATGCTTAAAGAAATAATGGAAGATATGAAGACAATGTTTTATCAAATAAAGAATATCAACAAGGATTTAAAAAAATAAAAAAACAAAATGTAAACTCTGGATTTGAGGAGTATAATAATGAAAATTCACTAAAGGTACTCAATAGATTTCAACTGGTAGAAGAAAATATAAGTGAAGTTGAAGAATGATATTATGCAATCTGAATAACAAGGATAAAACAGAATAAAGACAAATGATCAGAGACTCAAAAGATGTGAGACACCTTTAAGCACACCAACATATGTGCAATGGGAATACCCGAAAAAGAGGAAAGAGAAAAGAGTAGAAAAAGTATTCAAAGAAATAATGGCTGTGGGTGCCTGGCTGGCTCAGTCAGTAGAGCACGCAATTCTTGATTTCAGGATCTTGAGTTCAAGCCCAATGTTGGGCATAAACCTTACTTAAAAAAAAAAAAAAAGAATGGCTGAAAACTTCCCAATTTGCTGAAACAAAAAACAAACAAAATCCTAGAAAAAGAAGAGCAAATTAAACTGAAAGCAACCTGAAGGAAGAATATTATAAGGATTACAGAAAAAATTAGTGAAATACAGAAGAGAAAATTAACAATACCAGAAATTGGTTCTTTGAGGAATGAAATTGACAAATCTTAGCTAGACTGAAAAAAGAGAAAATACAAATTACTACAACCAAGAATAAAAGAGGGGACAATGCTATCAACTTTACTGTAATAAACTGAGTTATAAGGGAATATTATGAACAACTGAATGCCAACAAAGTCAATAACTTAGATTAAATGGACACATCCATATAAAAGACACAAACTACTGAAACTGACTCAAGATGAACTAGAAATAATGGCCAAAACTACTAAACTTGATGAAAAACATTAAATCTACACATTAAAGAACCTCAACAACTCCAAGCAGGATAGACCAAAAGAAATCTACACCAAGACATATAACTGAACTGTTGAAAGAAAAAGACTCTTGAAGGCAATAAGAAGAGCAACTTCTCACAAGTTAAGATACTCAGTAAGATTATCATCCAATTTCTCACTAGAAATCATGGAGATCAGAAGGCAGTGCAATGACATATTTAAAGTGCTGAAATGAAAAAGAAATTGTAAACCATAAGTTCTATATCTGGTACAACTGTCCTTTTAAAATGAGGGAGAAATTAAGACAAATTCTCAGAAAAACAAAAACTAAGGGAGTTTGTTACCAAGAAAACTGCCCCACAAGAAAGCCTAAAAGGTGTTCATCAAATGAAAGGACATCAGATAGTAACTCAGTCATATAAGAAATAAAGATATCTGGGGGGCCGGAGTAAGATGGCGGAGGAGTAGGAGACCTGGATTTCGTCTCCTCTCAGGAATTCAGCTGGATAGGGATCAAACCATTCTGAACACCTACAAACTCAACAGGAGATCGAAGAAAAGAAGAGCAACAAGTCTCTCATCGGAAAAGCGACCACTTTCTGGAAGGTAGGACGTGTGGAGAAGTGAATCCGAGGCGATATTCGGGAGGATAGACGGCGGGGGAGGGGCCTCCGTCCCCTGCTTCTGGCAAGTGATAGAGCCGCGGAGCACAAAATCAGAACTTTTAAAAGTCTGCTCCGCCGAGGGACATCACTCTGGTGGCTAACCGGGCGGTGGAACCCTCCGGGACAGTGTGGTCTCAGGACCCTCGGGGTCACAGAAAGACCAGGGGTGCCTGAGTGCGGCAGAGCTCCCAGATATCAGAACAGGGAAGCCGGCTGCAGAGGCGGAGCCCAGGCGCAGGCTCTCAGCTCGGGGTTGCCATAAACCGGGATCCGTGCACAGTCGGGCCACTGCTCCTCCAGCAGGGACCCAACAAGCG
>NC_138385.1:38000821-38014863 GCF_054177405.1 Leptonychotes weddellii
TTGTGGAACATAAGGAATAGTATGGAGGTCATTGGGAGAGGGAAAGGAAAAATGAAGGGGGGGAAATCGGAGGGGGAGACGAACCATGAGAGACTATGGACTCCGAGAAACAAACTGAGGGTTTTAGAGGGGAGGGGGGTGGGGGGATGGGTTAGCCCGGTGAGGGGTATTAAGGAGGGCATGTACTGCATGGAGCACTAGGTTTTATACGAAAACAATGAATCATGGATCACTACATCAAAAGCTAATGATGTATTGTATGGTGACTAACATAATAAAAAATAAAAATAAAAGAAGAAATTTGGGAAGTTGAAAATATGTAGAAATTAAACAACACAATTTGAAATAATGAATGTCATAAGAAATCACAGGGAAATTAGGAAATAATTGACACAAATGAAAATTAACTCACAACATACCATGACTTACGGGATTCATGTAAAATAGTGCTTAAAGTGAAATTTATATTTGCGTACATACATTGAAAAAAAAGAAAGATCTCAAAGCAGTACCTTCCACCTCATGAAATGAGAAAAAGAAGAGTGTAGTAAATCCAAAGGAACCAGAAGGAAGGAGATAATAAGGATTCGAGCAGAAATCAATGAAACAGAAAAGAGGAAAAAATAGAGAAATTCAACAAAACCAAAAATTGTTTCTTGAAAAAGAACAACAAAATTGACAGACTTTTAGTTAGACTGATTAAGAAAAAAAAAGAGAGAGGAGACTGTATTTACTAAAATCAGGAATGAAAGAGCAGCCACCGCTACTGCCTTTACAGAAATTTTAGGAAAAAACTGTAAGGGAATATACTATAAACAACTGCATGCCATTTAATTAAATAAATCGATGAAATTTTCAAATTCCTAGAAAGACACAAACTACCAAAACAAACCCAAGAAGAAACAGAAAACCTGAATAGATTGATAACAAATAAATTGACGTAATAATTTTAAAACTTCCCAATAAGAAAAAAAATCTCAAATGACTATACCAGTAAATTTTACCAAACATCTGAAAAGACATAATACCAATTCTTCCAAAAAGTGAAAAAGGAGAGGACATTTCCCCGATGCATTCTAAGTGGTCAATATCGCCCTGATCCCAAAACCAGACAAAGACATCACAAGAATACTACAGGTCAATAACTTTTATGATATAGATGCAAATATCCTCAATAAAATACTAGCAAGCTGAATTTAGAAACACATAAAAAGAATTATATACCATGACCGAGCAGAGTTAATCTCAAGAAAGTTAATATATGTATACACCATAGTAGTAAAATAAAAAACCCCACCACATTACCATTTCATGTCATTTCATTTCAGTGAACTGCACAAAGTTTTTAAAAAATACAACAGCTCTTCATAATAATAAAGAAAACTCTCAAAAAAAGTAGGAATAGAGGGACCATCCTCAACCTGATGAAGGACATAAAGAAAAACCCACAGTTAGGGACGCCTGGGTGGCTCAGTCGGTTAAGCGTCTGCCATCAGCTCAGGTCATGATCCCAGGATCCTGAAATCGAGTCCCGCATTGGGCTCCCTGTTCCGCAGGGAGCCTGCTTCTCCCTTTCCCTCTGCTGCTTCCCCTGCTAGGGCTCTCTCTCTCTGTGTCAAATAAATGAATAAAATCTTAAAAAAAAAAAAAGAAAAACCCACAGTTAACATTACAGTTGGTGGCAAAAGACTGGATGCTTTCTTCCTATGAGCAGGAGCAAGACATAGATGCCTGCTTTCACCACTTCTAGTCAGTACTGTACTGGAGGTTTCTGACAGGGCAATTAGGCAAAAACATGAAATCAAAAGGATCCAGATTGGAAAGGGAGAAGTAAATCCATCTCTATTTGCAGGCAACATGATCTTATACATAGAACCCCCCCCAAAAAAAAATCCATAAGAAAGCTACCAGAACTAATAAATGAATTCAAAACTGCGGAGTATATAGATCAACACACAAAACCAGTAGTGTTTATATACACCTCTGATGAACAATCTGAAAAGGAAATTAAGGAGACAATTCTATTTACAGTATCATCAAAAAGAATAAAATACTTCAGAAAATATTTAACAAAAAAATGCAAAAATTATGTTCTGAAAATTACAAAGAATTATTGAAATACATTAAAGACCTAAATAAATGGAAAGACATTGCATATTCATGGATTGGAAGATTAAATTGTTAAAATGGCAATACTCCTCAAAGAGATCTACAGATTCAATGCAATCCCTACCAAAAGTTTAATGAGCTTTAAAAAGTTGGGGCACCTGGGTGGCTCAGTCGGTTAAGCATCTGCCTTCGGCTCAGGTCATGATCCCGGGGTCCTAGGATCAAGTCCCGCATCGGGCTCCCTGCTCAATGGGGAGTCTGCTTCTTCCTCTCCCCCTGCTCATGCTGGCGTGTGCACACTCACTCTCTCTCTCTCAAATAAGTAAAAAAAAAAAATGAAAAAGTAGATTTTCAATTATATAATGGAATTGCAAGGAACCTAGAATAACCAAAATAATCTTGCCAAAGAAGAACAAAGATGGAGGAATTACACTTCCTGATTTCAAATCTTACTACAAGGCTATAATAATCAAAACAGGGTGGTACTGGCAAAGGATAGACATACAAGTCAACGGGACAGAATTGAAACTCCAGAAATAAACCCACATACTATGGTCATTTGATTTTTAGAGTGGCACCAAGATAATTTGATGGGGGAAAAATCGAATTTTCAACAAATGGTATTGAGAGAATTGGATAATGACTTGCAAGAGAAAAACCATATACAAAAATTAACCCCAAATGTATCACAGACCTAAATGTAAGAAACAAAACTATAAAACCCTTAGAAGAGAACACAAGCATAAATCTTTGTGACCTTGGATTAAACAGTGGTTTCTTAGATATGACAACAAAAGCACAAAAAACTAAATTAAAAAAAAGATAAATCAGACAACTGCAAAATTAAAAACTTTTACTTTTCTGAGGATATCATCAAGAAAATGAAAAGATACTCAACAGAATATGAAAAAAATTTCTAATCATCTATCGGACAATGAGCTTGTATCTAAAATATATAAGGAGCTATTATACTGAATAATAAAAAGACAAACCAATTAAAAATAAGCAAATGATCTGAATAGATGTATATCCAAAAAAAGTATAAATATGGCTGACAAACAAATGAAATGATGTTCAACATCATGATAGTCATTAGGAAAATGCAAATCAAAACCACAATGAAATATCACTTTATACCCATTAGGGTGGCTAACCAACCAATGTTGATGAGGATGCAGAAAATTTGGGACTCATGCATTGCTGATGGGAATATAAAATGCTGCAGCTGCTTTGGAAAACATTTTGGCAGTTCCTCAAAAAGTTAAATATAGAATTAGTATATGACCTAGCAATTTTACTCCTAGGTATATACACAGAGAAATGAAAACATATGTCCACAAAGAAATTTGTTCATGAATGTTTATAATAGCCTTATTCATAATAGCCAAAACTTGGAAACAACTCAAACGTACATCAACTGATAAATGGATAATTATAATGTGGTAGATTGGTACAATGGAATATTATTTGGCAATAAAAATAAAGTACTAATACATGCTACAAAATGAATGAACCTTGAAAACAATACAGTAAGTGAAAGAAGACTGTCAAAAAGGACCACATTTTGTATGATTCCATTTCTATGAAATGTCCAGAATAGACAAATCTGTAGAGATAGAAATTACACTTGATCTTAGCCAAAAGGCCGAGAAGCAATATAGAGATAGAAATTAGATTAGTGGGGGGCGCCTGGGTGGCTCAGTTGGTTGGGCGACTGCCTTCGGCTCAGGTCATGATCCTGGAGTCCCGAGATCGAGTCCCGCATTGGGCTCCCTGCTCAGCAGGGAGTCTGCTTCTCCCTCTGACCCTCCTCCCTCTCATGCTGTCTCAAATAAATAAATAAAAGCTTTAAAAAAAAAAGAAATTAGATTAGTGGTTGCATAGGCTTGGGAGCTTGGGGAGAAATAGGGAGTTACTTCAAGTAGGTTTCCTTTAGAGGTAATTAAAATGTTCTAACATGGATTGTAGTAATAGTTGCACTATTCTGTGAACATATTAAAAAAAGCATTGACTTATACACTTTAAATTGGAGAATTAAATGATATATGAATTATATCTCAATAAAGTTTTTATTTAAGAGAGATTGATGAACACATGGCAATAGAAACTATTGAAATTGCATCACAGTAAAAAATAAATGAGGAGTGGATCAATATAAAGCAGTATAACTGGAAATAAGACTCAGACAAAGAAGAAAGTGTGTGAGACAAAATATATATTGAAAAATATAATGGCTGGAGTACCTGGGTGGCTCAGTCAGTTAAGCGTCCGACTCTTGATTTTGGTTCAGATCATGATCTCAGGGTTGTGAGATCAAACTGAGTGCAGAGTCTGCTTGAGATTCTCTGTCTCCCTTTGCCCCACCCCCAGCTCACGCTCTTTCTCTCTCTTTCTTAAATAAATAAAACCTTTTAAAAAAGAAAAATATAATGGCTGAAATAGTTCTAAATTTTATGATTATTATAAACTCACAGACCCAAGAAGCATAATAAACCTCCAGTAGGATAAACAAAAAGAATGTCACATCACTCCCATGTTCACTGCAGCATTATTTACATAGCCAAGCTATGGAAACAAACTAAGTGTTCATCAATGGATGAATAAATAAAGAAAATGTGGTATATATACACAATGGAATATTATTCAACTATAAAAATGAAAGAAATCCTGCCATCTGTGACAACTTGGATGGACCTTGAGGGCATTATGCTAAGTGACATAAGTTAGAGAAAGGCAAATATGATATCATCTTACTTATATGTGGAATATTAAAAAAACAAAATACAAAAACCCACCAAACTCATAAATACAGACAACGGATTGGTGGTTGCCAGAGGCATGGGTGGGGGGGGTGAGTGAGCAAAATGGGTGAAAATAGTCAAAAAGAAGTCAAAACTTCCAGTCATAAAATAAAAATGTCCTAGGGATAATGTACAGCATGGTGACTATAGTTAATAATACTGTATTGTGGAAAAAAAGAATGTAAAACATCTCATTCTTATTTTGATTACATGTTGAAATGATTGCATATTGTATATAAGGGGTAAATAAAATGTTATTAAAATGAAAAAAATGCTGTATTGTGTATTTTAAAGTTGCTAAGAGAGTAGATCTTAGAAGTTCTCATCCAAAGAAAAAAATCTGTATCCTGTCCTCATTGGTCAGTTTCCCCACTGAACTGGTGGAGTGAGGTTTTAGCACTTTGTGAGCAAGATGATTCACTGGTAGTTGTTGGAAGTGGTTATAGGGAAAAAAAAGAATGGGCATGACAAAGAAAAAAATTGTAACTATGTGTGTTGATGAATGTTAACTAGACTTACTGTGGTATTATTTTGCAAAAACCAGTATCAAATCATTATGTTATACACCTGGAACTAATATAATGTTATATGTCAATTATATCTGCACTTAAAAAAGAATGCCACATCAAAGTACATCATAATCAAAATCCTGAAAAGCAGTTACTAAGAGAAAATCTGAATAGAAACCACAGAAAAAGCTTATGTTATAGACAAAAATATAAATGTAAGCATGACTCCACACAACATCAGAATTCACAAGAAGACAATGAAATGACATCTTTAAAAGACTGAAAGAAAAAATGTAAACTGAGAATCTATATCCAGTGAAAATATCCTTTAAAAATCAAGATGAATAAAGGCTTTTCTCAACAAACAAAAGGTCAATGTATTTGCCATGGTGCTACTATAAGAAATATTAAAGGGAGTTTTGAGGTGGAAGAAAAATGACATCTGCTGGAAATGTGCCTTTACATAGAAGAAAGAAGTATACAAGAAATGGCATATATGTGGTTATATACATAGGGGGTTTGGAGACCAAAGAAGAGCTAATTTAGCAGTTCAAGCTCAAAAGCCAACTGCTGGCAGAATTCCTTCTTGCCTGGGCGAGGTCAGTCTTTTGTCTCATTCAGGCCTTCAACTGATTAGATGAGGCCCACCCACATTATGGAGAGCAATGGCTTGAAGTCCACCAACTTAAATGTTAGTGTCATCCAAAAACACCCTCACAAAAACATTCAGAATAATGTCTCAGTCAATAGTAGAACCTACCATGGGAAGGAAGAGTTAGAAAAATAGTTTATTTCGGGGTGCCTGGATGGCTCAGTTGGTGGAGCATGTGACTCTTGGTCTCAGTGTTGTGAGTTTGAGCCCCATGTTGGGTGTAGAGACTACTTAAAAGTAAAATCTTTTTTAAAAAAGAAAAATAGTGGGCGCCTGCGTGGCTCAGTCGGCTAAGTGTCTGCCTTCGGCTCAGGTCATGATCTCAGGGTCCTGGGATCGAGCCCCGCATCAGGCTCCCTGTTCAGCAGGGAGCCTGCTTCTCCCTCTCCCTCTGCCCCTCCCCCCTGCTTGTGCGTGCTCTCTCTCTCTCTCAAATAAATAAAATCTTAAAAAAAATATTTGACTTAATATTTTAATATGAAGGCTTTATTCCTCCTCTAACCAGAGTGTACTTTCTGTGCTATCTGGACTTGCATGAATAGCACTTACAGAGTATGTTCTCTGACTACAAAAAGTTAATTAGTTAAAAATAAGAAATAAAAGATATCTAGAAAAAAACACCAATGTTTTAAATGACACTTGTGAATAATCCAGGGGTCAAAAAAATTCAAGCCAAATTAGAAATATTTCAAACTCAGTGATAACATATTAGATTGGAGGATGTTGTTAAAACAATGCTTAGAGGAAAATCTGTACTTTTAAATGCCTATATTAGAAGAGACATTTAAAATTGATGATCTAAATTTCCATCTACAGAAGTTAGAGAAAAAAAGGATATGGTATCCAAAGTAAATAGAAGCAAAGAAATAGTAAAGTAAGGCAGAAGACAATGAAATAGAAAACTGATTTTTTTAAAAAGCAGAAAAAACAACAAAGCCAAATATTGGTTCTTTGAAAATACTATAAGATCATTAAACTTCTAAGAAATGAATCAAGAAAAAAAGAAGTCACAAATTACCAATATCAGGGTTGAAATAAGGCTAGCACCACACTTTGTACAGACATAGTAAGGAAATATTGTGAGCAACTTTATGCCAATAAAGTCACTGACACAGATGAATAGATGAAATGGTAAAATTACTTGAAAAGAAAAGCTTTCCAAACTAACTAAAGAAGAAACAAAATTTGAGTAAATTTTTTTAAAAGGAGGAAAAATATGTATTTTGCAAAAGAATCAGATTCTGGCTTTAACATATTCATGTATTTGTAAACTGATATTAAAATGCTCTCAAAAATGTTATTTAGGAAGGCACAATTTGGTAACATCAATTTTTCATTTATAGCTTTTTCTAAACAAGATCCCAAGAAACTGCCACTTTAATTTTTCCCCTCCAGTATTTTAAGTACTTCAAGGTTCAAACTGAACTGTAGGTAAAACTCTCATCCTCAAACTTAACTAAACTAAGAGTTAACAATACACTGGATAGTGAGTGGAATATGAAAGTACAGCCTACTTTATCAAAAGAGAAAAGTTCTTATGGTATTGGGTTTAGAGATTAGTAAAGAATTTGGGACAAAAGCTCTCATGACGGTGGAAAATTAGAGCTCTTGAAGTGGGTGGGCTTTTAATATCTAAGCTATAGAAACTAAATGCAGAAATATGAGATAACATTATAGTATCCTGAACATCAAAAAGTAACAGCTAAAGCATTACAAATAAGGTATGGTGATAACTGAGTTAGAAGAGCTCAGTTATCACTCTAGGCTAGAAACTAATCAGTAAAACTGTAATTTCTAATTTTAAAAGGTTTGACTTCATATTTAAATTTTTTACAGTATATAAACTATATACAATGTTTTCCTATAACAAACTATAATGCTCAAGTCTATAAAAAGAACAGTTAATTTCAGAAATGCTCAAAAGCCCCACTACTCCCCTTTCTCCTATTTATAAAAACCAACAATTTCAAAAATACTTCCAGCATAGAAATGCTCAGTGGTTCACCGAAAATGTCAAGCCCATATCGGTAGGCAGTTTCACATAATCTATTATGCTGTATTCTGTAATATCATATGGTCAAATACCCTACTGATTTATGCACATTTTTCATGGGCAAGAATAATTAAAGAAAATGGGATCAAGTTGACTATGTTGCTATTCACTTTGAATACTAAATTGTGCTTGCATCCTAAAAGTTCAAATGAGCTGCAGTAAGAATAAGAATATAAATGCCCATTTGTACCATATACTAAAAATTAAAATCTTGGGTGCCTGGGTGGCTCAGTTGGTTAAGCGACTGCCTTCGGCTCAGGTCATGATCCTGGAGTCCCAGGATCGAGTCCCGCATCGGGCTCCCTGCTCGGCAGGGAGTCTGCTTCTCTCTTTGAACCTCCCTCCTCTCATGCTCTCTATCTCTTTCTCTCTCTCAAAAAAAAAAAAAAAAAAATCTTTAAAAAAAATTAAAATCTTAAAAATAGAATGAAAATTAATTATGTTAATTGACTAAAGATGAGAAGTAATAACAATTGGTGATGGCATATTTTAATCTTCTGTTAAAACTCTGAAGTTGTATTAAATTGCTAACCAAATTGAAGTAGAGGTAGACTCTAATGTCACTCCTTTCATGTGTCAGACTTAGGCCTCTCACTTTAACCTGTATGCATTTTTCCCCAATTATATAAACATGATTCAATTTGAAATGTTATGATAGAAAAATTAAAGGATCATTCAAATGGGTTGTTTTTTTACAAAATTCTTAATTCCTAGCTAAAAAAAAGGTACTTATAAAAATGTACATAATAATTCAATGTTCTTCCTGGGAGTCATAAATATATTTATTTTTCCTTCAACCATAGGAAAAAAGAAAAGTGGAGAAACTGCAAATATTATGAACAGTCATGTAATGAAGACACTGGAACGTATCTAGTGGAATAACATTTTGCCTTGGTGTCTGTCTAGTTTTCCTCTTTGAAGGTTACACATAAGCTCTGATTCATATTAAATTACCTACTAAAGCAGACTTACATTCTATTAAACACAAATCTATTTCCATTCTAAATCACATACAGGTGCTATGTAATCAGAGGGATGGGAAACACTAAGTAAGGCCTGATGGGTGGTAACTTCTTCATGACTAGGTAATGGAAATCACCTGTCCAACCTCTAGAGCATTTAAGTCAATGAAAATGTAATCCAGACATCCATGAAAGCCACCAACGTAATTTGAGTAAGCAGGTTCACCACAAGCACTTCTCAGTTTGAAAAAATGGGTAAGGGACATGTTTCACCGTTCCTCTTTCCTATTGACAACAAAATGATACATTCCTGTTGATGGGGTAGTATTAAAGTGTCCACAAAACATAACTGGTATGCCAGGATACAGGTCACATGAGACATGTCTAATATGAGCCAAGACTACTGCCATTTGAATGAGAGAAATGTACCTACCTTTTGGATGCCAGCAGAGATGGGTATTAGCAACACCCTTTTAGAAGAGTCCTTTGTAGACTGAAGAACAGAAACCTAGAGGACAGAAGACCTCAGGAGCACCCTCTTCTGTGCAAACAGGTACAAACTAGGTTCTCCAGCAGTTCTTTGTGAAGTGGGTTGGACTCCAGGGCTTCATGGAAAGAAATGTCATGCTGGCTAAGGAGAGTGAATTTGGTCTTTCTGTAGAAAGCAGCCAGGCCTTCCTGCTGCTTGATTCTCAACACGCCCTCCAGCCCCAAGGCCTGGAGGGCTGGCACCAAGCCGTCTGTAAACACGTTGCGATCATCCTCTTGCAAACAGATGAGGTCAGCTTTGTAGCCCGTGAGTTTCCACTGGGTAAGGTTCTGGCGGTAGTCCAGCTCCAGGGCATAAGGGGCACAGTACAGGTACAGGACACTCCTCGAAAACTCAGTCTGGGCGTACGTGTCAGCCTGGAGGTCGTAAGAGACCGTGCGGATGACAGAGTCATCCGTCACCTTCTTGGTGTAGAGATGCGGTGGTCAAAAGTGCACGTGCCAGGCCCAGCCTCCACGGGGCACACACTTTCCAACTCCCGGCTTGGCCTGAAGCGCTGCCCATTGCCTGGGGTGCAATGAAGCTTGAGTCCGGAGCCCGATGTCGGCATTGGACGGCATGTGGCCCCCCTCGTTCACACCCGTCTCCGTCCAACTAGGAGAGGGTGAAGAGGGAGACAGTAACGAGGGCCCCCGCCCTCAGGCTCTGCCGCTCCGGGTGTGGCTTCCTTGTGCCAGCGGAATAAGGAGCTGGCGGGATCCCGAAGTTCGAGGCTGATCCTGGGGCACACCGGGAAGCCGGCATAATGTGGCGTGGCAACTGCAGCTCGTGAAGGCGGACGGGTTGCGCTCCACCTTGTACTTGACGTCGCCGATCTGCAGCACCGCGCTGTCCACGTGCAGCACGTCTTCAGCCGCTGCCCGCTCGCGGTAGTACAGCTTCACCACGGGCTCGCAGGCCGCAGCCAGCTCGGACCCAGGCCCCGCACCGGCCACGCTGCCACTTGCATTTGGCCGGTTCTTCCTGCTCTTCTTGGCAGCAGCCGCCTTAGGGTGGCCTTTGAGGGCACTGGTTGCAAGCCGGCTGAGGGCCCGACCCAGCGGCTCGCTTTGGTCGCGCTGCATGTTCTTGTGGCTGCCGTCGGCCAGCGCGAACGACAGGCTTAGCTTGGGCTCTGAGGCCACACAGCGCACTACAGCGAGCTCCACGGAGCCCGCCGCGGTCTCAGTCGCCGCCTCGGCCCGAGTGTGCCACTCCACCGCCGTGCGGACCCCACGAAGCGCGGCGCGGGAGCCCGGGAGGGTTTATGTGAATGTGGTCCAGCGGCCGCCAGGCGTCAGATCTGAGTAAATTTATATCTATAAAATAAAATAAATTCATAACCAAAAAAATTTCTCACAAAGATTGTACTGGTGAGCTCTAGCAATCGTTTAAAAAAGAAATACTGCCAACATTACACAGTCTTTCAGAAATTGGAGGATACAAAGCACTCTGCAACTCATTTTAAGATACAAAAATAATCTTGACAATAAAACCTGTTATGGATATTATAAGAAAAAATTATAGACCAATATACTCGTGAACCTATATGCAAAAATCCCCATAAAATTACTAGCATATAATATCCATTGATGTATATATAAAGATGAGTACCAAGTGGAGTTTACCCCAGGAACATAAAGTTGGTTTAACATTCAAAAATCAAGTAATACACTCTACTTATTTATAGAGTCAAAGAGAAAAAACATATTATTATTTCAATAGATGTATAAAAATATCTGACAAAAGTCAACACTCATTCATGATTTAAAAAAAGAAAATCAGGGCCCCTCGCTGGCTTAGTCTTTAAGCGTCTGCCTTCAGCTCAGGTCATGATCCCACGGTCCTGGGATCGAGCCCGGCATCAGGCTCCCTGCTCTGGGGGAAGCCTGCTTCTCCCTCTCCCACTCCCCCTACTTGTGTTCCCTCTCTCACTGTCACTCTGTCAAAAAATAAATAATACAATCTTAAAAAAAAAAAAGAAAATTAAGTTTCTTCCCCAGCTTTTCAGTCCAGAACTGATATTATACTACAGGCAAGATATTCCTTCCATTGTCAACATTCATGAGGTGACATGTGATGAGGTCTACTTGAGTTTAAATTTATTTGCATTAGTACTTATATGCAAAATAGACCCCAAAGTTAAAGACCACATGACTTTAGAAGTGACTCTAAAAAATAAAATGGCCCTTCTTGGGAGACTAGAACAAAACATCCATCCATAGTTCTAAGAAGCCTTATCAGCAAAGTAGCCCCTTATGAATTACACCTCAATAAAAACAAGTTGGTGTGTTTTTTAAATTGTTTTGTTTTGTTTTGTTGTGGGTTTGTTTGTTTGTTTGTGGGTTTTTTTGGTGTTTTAATGGCTTAAGATGTCCCCATCTTCTTCTAAGTAATAGGATTCTTGTCCCCAAAGTTTTTTTTTTTAATTTTATTTTATTATGTTATGTTAGTCACCATACAATACCCAGAGTTTTAAAGGAACTCTTGATCACTCAACTAGAAACTAACATTCCCCAGCCTCTTTGCAGCCAAGTGTCTTTGTGTCCAGTTTCTTTGCAATGGAATACAAGATGTGGAATGTGCAACTTCTGTACTACTTTTTTTTAAACCAATTTCTTTTTTTCCTATTCTCTTGAATTTATTTCTTCAACATACATTATTTTCTTTTTTTAATTATGTTCCAGTATTTAAAAGAAAATTGTTTGCCTACTACTTTCTCTTTCCTCCTTCCTGTGTCCCTGAACTCTGACAAAGTGTAAGTAAAACACTCTAGGAGATAGCAGAGCAACAAAATAAGCACTTGACCTCATACAGCAGACAAATCCACCTGTCCAAAAATCCCTTTCTATCTCTGGACTCTTTTGTATGGGAGAAATACATTTCTCTCTTGTTTGAACCATTGTATTTTGGGGGTCTCTATATTATAGTGGCTTATCCTGTATCCTAAATAAACTTGGGAAGGAAGTGATAGATTTTCCAAGTGGAGTGGAAAGGAAGATTTTTCCACACTACTTTTTTTTTTAAAAAAGATTTTATTTATTTGACAGAGAGAGATACAGCGAGAGAGGGAACACAAGCAGGGGGAGTGGGAGAGGGAGAAGCAGGCTTCCCGCGGAGCAGGGAGCCCGATGTGGGGCTCGATCCCAGGACCCTGGGACCATGACCTGAGCCGAAGGCAGGCGCTTAACGACTGAGCCACCCAGGCGCCCCCCACACTACTTTTTTCTGATGTGGAGAAATGAAGTTAAAATAAATTCATGATGTATGTTCTGCACATGTTTCCTAGTTTGTTATTTACTATTTTTGTTCCTGGTGGTTTTATGTATAGAATTTTTTTGTTTTGGGGGTGCTTGGCTGCTCAGTTGGTAGAGCATGTGACTCTTGATCTTGGGGTTGTGGGTGTAAAGATTTACTAAAATATAAGATCTTTTTTAAAAAGATTTTTTGTTTTAATATTTATAATATAAGCATATTCAGAAATAAGGATAGATTATATTCTTTTTATTACATTCTATGTTTACACATGTATATACAGATACATGTATATTAGAGTCCCACTGAGCACACTGTTTCTAATCTACTACTTTTCTATTATTTAAAGTGTAAACCCTGAGAAGTTATCTTTATCATTAAATACATTTTTATGGCATATTTTTCTTTCTTTTTCTTAAGTTATTTATTCATTTATTTATTTTAATTAGGCTTTTTATTTTAATTCCACTATAGTTAACATAGTGTTATATTAGTTTCAAGTATACAACATAGTGATTCAACACTTCCATACATCACCTGGTGCTCATCACAACAAGTGCCCTCCTTAATCCCCATCACCTATTTCTTTCATCCCCCCACCCACCTCCCCTCTGGTAACCATCAGTTTGTTCTCTAAATTAAGTCTGTTTCTTGGTTTCTCTCTCTCTTTCTTTTTTCCCTTTGCTCATTTGTTTTGTTTCTTAAATTCCACATATGAGTGAAATCATATGGTATTTGTCTTTCTCTGACTGACTTATTTCACTTAACATAATGCTCTCAGCTCCAGCCATGTTGTTGCAAATGGCAAGATTTCATTCTTTTTTATGGCTGAATAATATTCCATTGTATATGCAGCATATTTTTCTTGTTTTACAGAACTTAATTATACCAATATGCACTAATCTGTTTAAGCCAGCTAATCTACATTTTTTCATTTTTTGCTTATATTTTTGCTTATTTTTTCCATTACTTTGCTTGTATTTGTTTTACTACTATGAATATCTTTATGTGTAAGTCTCTAAACACATGTATGATTTTTTCTGTATAATATAATGTAAAAAATTATTACATCAAAGAGTATGAACATTTCTAAGACTTTTTAATAAATACTGTCAAATAGCCCTCTAGAAAGAATGTACCAAGTTACATACCCACCAATACTGTGAGAATTT
>NC_138385.1:38014963-38020607 GCF_054177405.1 Leptonychotes weddellii
AGGTTTGTGAGATCCAGCCATACTGCATGTAGTTGTAATTTGTACATTTTTATTACTGAATAACATCCCACTGTGTAAATATATGATAATTATTTATACGTTTTCCTGATGAAAAACATTTGGGGGACGCCTGGGTGGCTCAGTGGGTTAAACGTTTGCCTTTGGCTCAGGTCATGATCCCAGGGTCCTGGGATCGAGTCCCGCATCGGGCTCCCTGCTGAGCAGGGAGCCTGCATCTCCCTCTGCCTGCCGCTCCCCCTGCTTGTGCTCTCTCTCTCTCTCTCTCTGACAAATAAATAAAATATTTTTTTTTTAAAAAAAGAACATTTGGGTCTCTGCAACATAAAAAAATACTATTATAAACATATGTGCAAATGTTGTTTGGTAAACCAATGCACACATTTTTATTATGGGTATATCTAGAGTGAGATCGCTTGGTCGTAAACTATACATATGTTTACCTTTGTTATACTGTGCCAAACAGTTTTTCAAAGTGGTAGTGCCAGTGTCTGTTGTACCACATCCTCATAAAATACTTGACACTTTCTGTCTTTATTATTTTAGACATTCCGAGGGGGAGGGGGAGGGTGTTTAGTGGTATGACGTGTTGGTTTTAACTTGTATTTCTCTGCAAACTAATGAAGCTGAACATATTTTCACATTTTTTTTTAGATTTATTTATTTGAGAGAGAATGAGAGAGAGAGAGAGAGAGCATGAGGGGGGGAAGGTCAGAGGGAGAAGCAGACCCCCTGCTGAGCAGGAAGACCCATGTGGGATTCGATCCTCGGACTCACTCCAGGATCATGACCTGAGCCGAAGGCAGTCGCTTAACCGACTGAGCCACCCAGGCGCCTATATTTCCACAAATTTATTAGACATTAGGATGTTCTAGTTTTGAAGTGCTGTTTGGAGGTGTTTGCCCATTTTTTAATTGGATTGTCTTTTTAAAATTTATTTTTAAGAATTCTTTATACATTATAGATATGAGCCATTTGTCAGATATATGTGTTCCTTATATCTTTTCCTAGTTTGTGGCTTGCTTCCTTATTCTCTTAATGGTGTCTTTTGATGAACAGAAGTTTCTGATATTAATAAAGTGCAATGTACAATCATTTTTATCCTTCATAATTAGTGCTTTTTGTGTCCTCTTTAATAATACTGCCTATTCAAGAGAAACAAAAGCAAAAATGAACTATTGGGACTTCATGAAGATAAACACCTTCCACACAACGAAGGAAACAATCAACAAAACTAAAAGGCAGGCTACAGAATGGGAACAGATATTTACAAATCACATATCTGATAAAGGGTTAGTATCCAAAATCCGTAAAGAACTTACCAAGCTCAACATCCAAAAAACAAATAATCCAGTTAAGAAATGGGCAAAAGACATGAATAGATACTTTTCCAGAGAAGACATCCAGATGGCTGACAGACACATGAAAAGATGCTCAACATCACTCTGCATCAGGGAAATACAAATCAAAACCATGATGAGATACCACCTCACACCTGCCAGAATGTCTAAAATTAGCAACACAAGAAACAACAGATGTTAGTGAGGATGCGGAGAGAGGGGAACCCTCTTGCACTGTTAGAATGCAAACTGGTGCAGCCACTGTGGAAAACAGTATGGAGGTTCCTCAAAAAGTTAAAAATAGAACCACCCTATGACCCAGCATTTGCACTACTAGGTATTTACCCAAAGGATACAAAAATACAGATTCCAAGGGGTACATGCACCCCGATGTTCAAAGCAGCATTATCAACAATAGCCAAACTATGGAAAGAGCCCAAATGTCCATCAATTGATGAATGGATAAAGAACATGTGGTATATGTACAATGGAATATTACTCTTGCCATTCACAAGGAGGGGATGGAGCTAGAATGTATTATGCTAGGCGAAATAAGTCAGAGAAAGACAAATACCATGTGATTTCATTCATATGTGGAATTTAAGAAACAAAACAGATAAACATATGGGAGGGGAAAAAAAGAAAAAAGAGAGAGGGGAAACAAACCATAAGAGACTCTTAAATATAGAGAACAAACTGAGGGGTGATGGAGGGAGGTGGGTATGGGATGGGCTAGATGGGTGATGGGTATTAAGGAGAGCACTTGAGGGGCACCTGGGTGGCTCAGTGAGTTAAGCGTCCGGCTTCAGCTCAGGTCATGATCTCAGGCTCTCTGCTCAGCGGGGAGTCTGCTTCTCCCTCTCCCTCTGCTCCTCCACCCCCACTTGTGCTTTCTCTCTCTAATAAATAAAATCTTTTTTTAAAAAGAGGGCATGTTGTACGTAACTGATGAGTCACTGAATTCTACTCCTGAAACTAAAATTGCACTGTATGGTAACTAGAATTTAAATTAAAAATTGAAAAAGAGAAGAATACTGCCTACTCCAAAGTCATGAAGATGATTTTCTGTGTATTTCTGTCATTCATGTAGAATGACATTTTAATCTTTCCCATTTAGATCTGCAATTCATTGGGAGTTTATTTTGTGTGTTATTTAGGGTAGAGTCGACATACATTTTTTTCACATATGGATATCCAACTGATCTGTTACCACTTTTTAGGGAAAAAATCCTTTCCCCATTTCACTGCAGTGTCTAAATCGAGAGTATGTGTAGGTATGTTTCACAGGCCTGCGCATGTATGCGTGTGTACACAAATATGTTAATCTTTGAGACAATATCACACTATTAACAATTTATGCACTATAGCATTGTGTTAAGTTTGGTATCTACTGGTGGAAGTTTTGGTGCTCCCTTCTTCAAGGTTCTCTCGGCTACATTTGGTTTTTTGCATTTTCATATACATAGTTGGAATCTGCTTGTCAACAAAGAATAACTGGCTGAGATTTTTACATGGATTGCATTGAATTTATAGATCAATTTGGGAATAATGGACAACTTTAAAATATTGAGTCTTTCAATCCTCTACACTTATTTAGGTCTTCTTTAATGTTTCTCAAAATTATTTTATAAATTTTGGTGTAGAGGTCTTGCAAGTATTTAGATTTATTTATAGATATTTGATTTTTAATTAACTTTATTGGGATATAATTTACATACAATAAGATGCATACATTTTAACTATACAGTTCAGTGATTTCAACAAATGTATTCGCCATTGGAGTCACTATCCCATCAAGACACAGAACATTTCCCTCAGCTGAGAAAGTTCTGTTATTTCTCCTTTTACACACAGAAAAATTCCAACCTTCAAGCCAGGCAAATACTGATTTCATCCAATTTGTATCAATATAAATTAGTTTTGCCTCTTCCAAAATTTTATATAAATGGAATCAAACAGAATGCACTCTCTTGTGTCCGATATCTTTCCCGGAGTATATTTTTTGAAATTTATCTATGTTATTGCTTTTACCAGTAGTTTGTTTCTTTTTATGCCTTTGTAGTACCCTAACATATGAATACATCACAATTTGTTTATACATTTACTTGTTGATGGACATTTGGATTGTATCCACTTTGAGGCTATCCTAGATGAAACTGCCATGAACATTCCTATACAAATCTTTTTTTAAAAAGATTTTATTTATTTGTCAGAGAGAGAGCACAAGCTGGGGGAGTGGCAGGCAGAGGGAGAAGCAGGCTCCCCGCTGAGCAAAGAGCCAGATGCAGGACTCCATCCCAGGACCCTGGGATCATGACCTGAGCCGAAGGCAGACGCTTAACTGACTGAGCCACCCAGGCATCCCCCTACACAAATCTTATTGAGGAAATATGGTTTGAATTTTGTTTGGGAAAATTCCTAGGAGTGGAATTTTTTGGATATGTGGTAAGTGTGAGTTTAACTTTTCAAGAAACTATCAAGAAGCCTTTCAAAGTGGTTGAACTTCTCACCAGCAATGAATGAGGAATGAGATTTCCAGTTGTTCCATATCTTCAAAAATGCTTGGGATTGTCAGACTTTTTAATTTTAGCAATTCTGATGGCCATGTTGTGGTATTTCATTGTTTTTGTTTGTTTGCTTTATGTTTTCCTGATGATTGATGACATTGAGCATCTTTCCATGAACTCTTTGGTGATTTGTACATGTACTTTAGTGAAATGCTTGTTCACACCTGTTGATCGTTTTTCATTGCACTGTTTGCCTTATTTTGAATTTTAGGAAGCCTTTATATATCTTCTGGATACAAACTTATTGAAAATATTTTTTCTCAGCTTCCCACCTCATTTTCTTAACCATATCTTTCACAGAGCAGAAGTTATTAATTTTAAATTCATTGTCTATGTATACTCCATTACTACACTACCTTTATTACTGCATCTTCAGTCTGGAAATCAGGTAATATAATTGTCCACATTTGTGGGTTTTTTTTCAAAATTATTGTCTATACAAGTCTTTCTCATTTCCATATAAATTTGGGGGTAATTTTGTCAAGTTATTCAAAGATGCCTGCTAAAATTTTGATTTTGACTGCACTAAATTTATAGATTAATTCGGAGATAATTGATAACAGTACTGAATTTTCTGATCCAGGACCTTGGTCTTTCTTACATTTATCTTTATATCTTTACATCTATATTTATCTATCTAAAATACACACAATTTCAATTTCCAATTGTTCATCACTAGCATACAGGAATACAATTTTTTTTTTTTAATATCCATCTATAGCTGCAACCTCACTGAATTAAAGGACTAGTTCTATAGTAGGTTTATTATAGGTCCCTTAGGATTCTCTAAATACATGATATGATTTGCAAATAAAGACTTACATATTGTTTTTTGAACCAGAAACTTGTGAAGGAATTTTCATTGCTGCTGTCGTTTTAGTTCTGAAAATTCATCAAGACTCTGCTGCACTACTGACTCATTGGCACCTCATGTAAGGGCCTCATGTATCTAGGGGCCCCTAACAAGAGGGGCCACCAGCTGCCTTGTCTTTTTCCAAGTTCTAAAAAAAGAAGCTGCCTGTAGAATCTATATTTATATAATGATTTAGCAGAAGAGACAGGTGGTTGGGTTTTCCCCCCAACTTTAATTCTGATTTTCAAATTAAAATAATAACTTTTTTTTTCTTTTAAAAAAGTATATTGGAACGCCTGGGTGATTCAGTTGGTTAAGTGTCTGCCTTCGGCTCTGGTCATGATCGGGGGTCCTGGGATCAAGTCCCCCATCCGGCTCCTTGCACAGCGGAGAGCCTGCTTCTCCCTCTGCCTGCTCTGCCTGCTTGTGCTCTCTCTCTCTCTCTGACAAATAATAAAAAAAATACATAAAATCTTTAAAAAAAGTATATTAATTTTGGGGGGCTTAACATAAAAGGAACAAAACAGATATTAAGAATTTTTTTTAAATCCACTCTCCTGGACTCTTCCTGACACATCTTTTCTACGCATTTTAGTGGAGGGAAAATGGAGAACACTGGTAGCCGAAAGGACAGTAAGTGGAAGAAGGCATATCCTTGGAGCAGAGCAGAGGAAGAGGCAAGGCCCCAGAGAAGAACGGAACGGCCAACAGGTCCCTGAGAAGATACTGCCCTTCCCCAGCCGCACAGAAAGGCCCAGGAATATACAAAGAAGGGAGAGCCACGGAGCCCAGGCTGGTGCTGTTAAAGACGCGGCAGCAGAGAGGACCTGTGCTGGCCAGCCGGCTATGCGCCCTCGCGCGGGCTG
>NC_138385.1:38021107-38056132 GCF_054177405.1 Leptonychotes weddellii
CCGCGTTTGGCCGCAGAAAATGCTAGGCGGAGGGCTGGACCGCGGCGAGGCGATGACCCTTCGGAAACACCTGCCTCTTGCGCCCCCCGCCCCGCCCCCGTCCTTCTTGGTGTAGAAAATGGTGGTCAGCACGGGGGATGGGGCGGCTGGGTGTGGGGGCGAGGCGGCCGTGGGGGGTCCGGGAGGGGCTGGGTAGCGTCGGGTCGGCGGGGAGCGCTCGGCTGCAGCAGCCCCCGCTGCCCTCACCCCGGCCCTCTGCAGGTGTGCAGGTCTAAGTGTCGCGGCGGCGCACTCTTCGGCGAGAATCGGGAGGAGGAGGAGACTGCAAGGATAGGCCCAGGTCGGTGCGGGGGACAATGGGGGCCGAAGGGAACGTATGGAAAGCCCTGAGACCCCAAATTCCCTCCCGCCACCCACCCCCACCCGCCAGCCCGTCCTCCATCTTGGTGCCTGCAGAGCCCTGGGCAGGGATAGGCAGGGAAAATGGTGGGCTTTGGGCGAGGTGGGGGAGGGGTGAGGAGCGACGGGGAGGTGGGGGAGGGCTCGGACCGGGGGCCCCCTAGAGGGCGTAGGGAGTCTCTCAGGTGGGAAAATGAAATTTTAAAAAGCCTGGGAGATCCAGGGCTCTGAGTCTTGGAATGTGCGTAGTAGGGCCTCTGTCCTCGGTGCTGATCAGTCCACTAAGAAAATAATTTCTTCTCTCTCGTCTTTTGTCTCTTAGGAGCAATGGCGTCCAAAGAGGAACAAGCAGTAAAAAATCTCAACGTGGAGAATGCCAAACAGGAAAATGAAAAAAAGGATAAAAAGGAGCAAGTTGCTAATAAAGGAGAGCCCTTGGCCCTCCCTTTGGAAGCTGGTGAATATTGTGTGCCTAGAGTAAATCGTAGGCGGTTCCGTGTTAGGCAGCCCATCCTGCAGTATAGGTGGGACATGATTCAGAGGCTTGGAGAACCACAGGCAAGGATGAGAGAGGAGAATATGGAAAGGATTGGGGACGAGATGAGACAGCTGATGGAAAAGCTGAGGGAAAAGCAATTCAGTCATAGTCTGCGGGCAGTTAGCACTGACCCTCCTCACCATGACCATCATGATGAGTTTTGCCTTATGCCTTGAATCTTGATGTTTTCCCTGAAGTTAATAGGAAGACACACCTGCTTCCTAAACTTAATGTTCTCAACGTACATTTGTTGTAAACCTTTTGGTGTTACATGTCTCTTGTGGGTCTCCTATGACCAGCTTCTAATTGAATGTTGTATTTTGACCCAAAATTGTAAGATTCTGTCAGCAGGGGAGTTTTACCCTATTGCATGGCAAGATGTTCATTATATATTGTGATGTTAATAAAGCAGTTTAAAAGACATTCTCTGTATTCTCTTCTACTTCATATCTTCTATATTTTATATATGAACACATACTCTAAGTATATAAAGTAAAAAGTTAAAAGTGTTTATCTCTTTATGGTATAATTATGAATAATCTTTATTTTTTTATCTATATCTTTTCACTTTGGAACTAAATGCCTATTACCTAGTGAAAGGGCTTGGCCACCTGATAAAAGCAATGTGAGCACTTACCTAAACAGTTGTGACACAATCTCAGTTTTAGCTTACCTCTGGATCTCCTGTTTAGAAATATAAACCAAATAATGATGAGACACATCTCTTTAAGAATCATACTTAGAAAAAAAATCATACTTATCAGCAAGATGATGATAACTCCAAAGGCTGTCTTGTGTACTTGAAGCAGTAAGTTTGCAAGTTATCTCCAAGTTCTTGTTCCCACTGGAATGTGCATGACCCAACACTTTATTCCCTTCAGCTATTTGGGGAAGTTTCCAAAGCCAGGTCTTTATGTGGACTAAGGGGTAGGTACTTCCATTCCTCTGCTACTGTGCCCCATTTCCATCTTCTCCCCTGGGTATTGATGCTCAGGAATCCTCAAGGTAAGAGAGTCCCACTGATTTTTATCTAGAACACTCAATAAATTGAATCCTCACTCTTATGTGAAAGTGTGAATAAGTCCCTGCTCCCTTTTTAGCTTCATGAAAAGAACTTACCTGTCTAGTTCTCTCCTTAGAAGTGTAGTTCTTCTCTAAGAAACCTTAGTTCATTAGACTGTATTAAAGATGTATAATGGGACACAGCTCACTTTCAATCTGAGGCAGTCCTTCCTTATCCCAGCTCTCTGAAACCTGTGAATGCAAAGAACTAACTTACATTGAATTGGGTGCCAGGAGATTATGTCCATGAATTCAGTGGATACACAAATGTGGGTAATTATGAGAAGTCCATTGGAGAACTATTGGGTTTAAGTGTCCCAATAGAACTTGAGAAATGAAATTGCCTTGGAGTGTGCTATGTAGGTGAAATACGTACTATGTATGAAGACAGTCTTGTATGGAAATAAACTTAGGATTCTCGGGTCCCTGGGTGGCTCAGTTGGTTAAGCGACTGCCTTCTGCTCAGGTCATGATCCCGAAGTCCCAGGACCGAGTCCCGCATCAGGCTCCCAGGGAGCCTGCTTCTCCCTCTGACCCTTAACCCCCTCTCCTGCTCTCTCACTCTCTCTCAAATAAATAAAATCTTTAAAAAAAAAAAGTTAGGGTTCTAAAACAAGTTGGCAAACCACAGTCCATGAGCCAGAATTGGCCTATTGCTTATTTTTGTGGCCAATGAGCTAGGATTAAATTTCACATTTTTAAATGATTGAAAAAAAATCTATTTTTTGACATGTAAAAATTATATGAAATCCAGTTTTTGGTGTCCATAAATAAGGTTTTATTGGAATACAGCCATATGTAGGAATTTACATACTGTCTGTGGCTGATTTTGCAGTACAGTAACAGAGTTGAGTAGTTGTGAAAGGAACAGTATGGCCTGCCTGCAGAGCCTACATATTTATTATCTGGCCCTAACAGAAAAAGTTTGCCAACCCCCGCTCTGGAATATAACATCACAATAGCAGTTATGAAACCAAAGGGAAAAACAGGCAGGTGAAAACATGTAACACAGCAAACCCCAGGCATCATGAATCAGATGCCTAAGCAATTCCAAAACTCTTCTTCCTCCAGGTCTTTGAGACACAAGGCACCTTCATGCAGGATAGAGGTTTATAAAGATAGAGGCTAGAGTTGAAGGGGCAGGAAGACTGATGAACAGAGAAGCTTATGCCCTACCATACTTCCTACACTTGATTGTCAATATTAGCATCAGCTTTCCTGGAAAACAAGCATTCTGGCTTCACTGGCCTAACAATATTCAGCAGTTCCTTGAAGAAAAACTAGAAACTCACATGTGAACTCATGGCATATTGTAATAGAAGTTTAGGTATGCATATGCCCAGAAAAATGTACATCTTTTCCATGTAAGGCAGATCCAAGTTGCCTTGTTAACCTCAGAGAAGGATCAGTTTAGGATCCTAGTCTCTGGAGAGAGAGAGAGAGAGAGAGAGAGAGGGAGAGAGAGACTGCTGTTAACCAGCTTCCCTTGGTTCTTAATAGTGTTTGGATCTGAAGGGGCATCTGAGGGAGTAGTATGTTAATGGTCAGGCTCCATATAAAATATTCAGGCAACAATCAGCAGAAAGTGAGCAAAAGCCAGTAAGGGAACAGGGCATGAGGTTCCTTCGAGGGGAATAGCCATAGCTAAGTTTCTTACTGCATTTGCCTATTTATATCATTTCTGTATGTTATGTAGTGAGCCTCCTTTTCTCCCTCAGAGTGGCCATTCTCCACGAAAGGATGAGCAAATTCTTCCCACAAATGCCTACAAATTTTAGCAAAGATTAGGGATTGTGCCTTGGTTCTCAAAAAAAAGGATGTGTAAGAAAGAGGTTTGAAATGTAGCCATACGTTGGGCCATTGGAGTTTTAGCACATAATGTACATCTAGTAGATATTTGGTGAATGAAAAACTCAACAAAATAAATATGGATTTACGTATTCAGCAAATGATAAACAAGTATGCACATCTTTGAATCCTTATGTATTTCTAACAAAATTAAGATAATGATGCAGATAATTGTTTCATGACTTTTGAATAAAAATATTTTTTTTCCTTAAAAAAAAAAAATCGAGTCAATTGAAGGAAATTCAGAAAATGAATTTAAGGGCCACCTAGTGACCAAAGAAAGCAGTGCAATTTGAACTTTCTAGTCAGAGGCAGAGCAGGGAGAATACACAGACACTGGACTCTTCCAGGAAGTCCAGATAGCAAAAGAAACTTTGGTTAGAGGTGAAATAAAACTTTCATGATTAACTATCATTTAAAACACCAAGATACAGGGCTCCTGGGTGGCTCAGTCAGTTAAGCGTCTGCCTTTGGCTCAGGCCAGGATCCTGGAGTCCAGGGATTGAG
This sequence comes from Leptonychotes weddellii, assembly GCF_054177405.1. NCBI lineage: Eukaryota > Metazoa > Chordata > Mammalia > Carnivora > Phocidae > Leptonychotes > Leptonychotes weddellii. The sequence goes on from NC_138385.1 coordinate 38,025,462, forward strand.
ACCCGTGTCGCATTGGGCTCCCTGCTCAGTGGGGAGCCTGCTTTTCCCTCTGCCCCTCACCTTGCTTGTTCTCTCTCTCTCGCAAATAGATAAATAAAATCTTTAAAAATAAATAAATAAAACACCAAGCTACATTTATGCTTCAAATGAAAATAGAATAACAGCGTCTTGATTTATCTTCCTAACTGAAACAACTAAAACCTGGACAAAATACATGAAACAACAGTTTTCAGTTATTTAACATCAGACAGTTGGGGGGAAAGTTCCTTGAGAAAGTAGAAACAAATAATATGAGCATTCTGATTGCCCCCAGCTTACTGTGTATTGTAGGATTTATAACATATGGAGAAGTAAAATGTATGTCAATAATAGCACAAAGACCAGGAGAGGGGGAATGGAAGTACAGCATTTTGAAGTTCTTATTCTACACATTAATATCATTTGAAGGTAGATTCTGAAATGTTAAAAATATATTATAAACCTTAAAACAATCATGAGAAAAGTTGTAGCTGATGAGCCAACATATGAGATAAAATGGAATCTTCAAAATAGTCAATCAAAAATGTTAGAGGAAGGGACCCCTGGGTGGCTCAGTCGGTTAAGTGTCTGCCTTTGTCTCAGGTCATGATCCCAGTGTCCTGGGATCGAGTCCCGCATTGGGCTCCTTGCTCAGCAGAGGGCCTGCTTCTCCCTCTGTCTGCCACATCCCCAGCTTGTGCTCTCTCTCTCTCTCTGAAAAATAAATAAAATCTTTAAAAAATGTTAGAGGAAAAAGAACAATGAGCAGATGGGACAAATGGAAACAAATAGCAAGATGGTTGATTTAAACCCAAACATATCAATATCAATAATCACATTAATGTAAATGGTCTAAATACCTCAATTATAAAGCAGAGACTGTCAGATTGTGTAGAAAAGGAAGGCAAATATATGCTGCCTATAAGCACCTAATTTTAAATTTAAAGATACAAATTTATTACAAGTAAAGGAATGGAAAAAGATGAATAATCTTAACATCAATCAAAGCTTGAGTGGTTATATTGATATCAGATACAATAAATCTCAGAGCAAAGAATAATACCAGGGTTATTACAGTTATTACATAATTTTAAGTGGTAAGTTTGTCAAGGGGACATGACAATCCTAAACATTCACATAGTACAGTACTTTAAAATATATTAAACAAAAACTGATAGAACTGCAAGGAGAAACAGACAAATCCACAATTGTAGTCAGAGATTTCAAAACCTTCTCTAAAAAATTGATAGAACAAGTAGACAATCAGCAAGTACACATACGACTTGAAGAACACTATGAACCAAATTATCTAGTTGACTACGGTAGAAGTTGCCAACAACAACAGAGAATGTGCATTTGTTTCATTTGCACATGGAACATTTACCAAGATAGTCCATTATCAGGGCCATAAAAAAAGTCTCAATAACATTAACAGGATTCAAATCATAAAATGTATTTTTTCTGAGCACAATGGAATTACATGAGAAAAGAATCACAGAAAAATATCTGGAAAATCCCAAATATTAAATTAACATCAAACAACACATGTCTAAATAACCTAAAGAAGAAATGGAAGAGGAAATTATAAGGCACTTTGAACAGAATGAAAATGAAAACTCAACATATGATAATTTGTGAGATGTGACAAAATGACCACTCAGGCAGAAATTTATAGCACTGAACATATATATTAGAATAGAAGAAAGCTCTATAGCTATTAAATAAATAGAAATTTTTAAAAAGATTGTATTTATTTATTTGTGAGAGAGAGAGAGAGCAAGCACGAGCAGTAGGGAGGGGCAGAGGGAGAGGGAAAAGCAGACTCCCTGCTGAGCAGGGACCTGGAAGTGGGACTCCATCCCAGGACCCTGGGATCATGACCTGAGCTGAGGGCAGATGCTTAACTGACTAAGCCACCCAGGCACCCAATAAATAGAAATTTTTAAAAGTTTTTTGAAGTATATTTAATATCCAATGTTATACTAGGTTCAGGTGTACAACATGGTGATTTGACAATTCTATACATTAAGCTATGCTTACCATGAAAATAAATGGAAATTTTATTTAATACACCTCTTCCAAAGAAAACTCTGAGTCAAGATAGCTTAACTAATAATTCTACCAAACATTTAAAAATTACATAATACCAATTCTATGCAAAATCCTTCAGAAAACTGAAGAGGAAGGAATACCTCCCAACTCACCCTATGAGGTTAGAATTACCCAGATAACTAACCAGACAGTTATATTACAAAGAAAAATAACCACAGGGGCACCTGGGTGGCTCAGTTGGTTAAGCAGCTGCCTTCAGCTCAGGTCATGATCCCAGGGTCCTGGGATCGAGCCCCGCATCGGGCTCCCTGCTCAGCGGAGAGCCTGCTTCTCCCTCTCCCTCTGCCTGCCACTCTGCCTACTTGTGCTGTCTCTCTGTCAAATAAATAAATAAATAATATCTTAAAAAAAAAAAAAGAAAAAGAACCACAAACTAATCTCCTTCATGAACATATATGCAAAAATTCTTAATAAAACTTCAGTAAAATAGAATCCAATTACATATACAAGATACAATATACCATGACCAGGTAAGTTTTATCCCAAGGATTCAAGGTAGTGTTAATATTTGAAAATCACTGTAATTCACCACATTAACATAAAAGAAAAAATATAGGATCTTCTCAGTGGCTAATGAAAAAACATAAGCTAAAATTAAAATATATATATATTACTGATTAAAATACTCAGCAACCACATATAGAAGAGACGTTCCTCCACCTGATAAGATACATCTACAAAAAAACATACATAATGATGTGTACCTAAAGACCAAATCCTTCCCCCTAAGATGAAAAACAAAGCAAAATAGACATGTTCACAAATTAGATTCAACATTGTATTAGAAGTTCTAACCAGCACAATAAGAGAAATAAATAAAACTCATACAGATTGCAAAGGAAGAAATAGAAAATATTCATAGAAAACAATTATCTATGTAGAAATTTTTTATAACATACAAAAAGCTACTAGAGCTATGGAGCGCCTGGCTGGCTCAGTTGGTGGAGCGTGCATATCTTGATCTTGGGGTTGTGAGTTCAAGTCCCACTACAGGTATAGAGATTACTTAAAAATAAAATCTTTAAAAAAAAGCCACCAGAGCTAATAAATGAGTTCAGAAAAGCTGTAGGATACAAGGTTGAAATACAAATTTAGTTGTATTTCTAATTTTCTGAGACTTCTGTAACAAATTACCATACACTTGGTGGCTTAAAAAAACCCGAGAAATGTATTGTCTTATAGTTTAGTAGGCCAGAAGTCCAAATCAAGGTATCAGCAGTGCTATGTTCTCTCTGAAGTCTCTAGAAAGGAATCCTTCCTTACTTCTTCCAGCTTCTAGTGGCCCCAGGCATTCCTTGACTTGTGACAGCATAATTCCAATTTTTGCTTCTCTTCTGTGTGTCTACGTGTTCTTTGTCCCTTCTAAGGATACATTCATTGGATTTAGGGCCTACCCTAAGCCAATATGATCTCTCTCAATTCTTTTTTTAAAAAATATTTTATTTTTAAATAATCTCCACACCAAACATGGGGCTCGAACTCACAATCCTGAAATCAAGAGTTGCATGCTCTACTGACTGAGCCAGCCAGGCACCTCTCATCTCAATTCTTAATTAATTACATCTACAAAGACCCTATTTACAAATAAGGTCACATTCTCAAGTGCTGGGTGGACATGAATTTTGGGGGAAATTATTCAGTCCTCTACAAGCAATGAACAGCCAGATTAAAATCTAAAACAATATCATTTACAATAGCATCAGAAATATGAAATACTTAGGGATAGATTTGACAAAAGATATTCAAGACCTGCACATTGAAAACTATAAAACATTGATGACATACATTAAATCCACCAAACTCAGAAAAAGCGATCAGATTTGTGGTTATCAGAGGTGGGGGGTGGAGGGAAGAGGAATGGGAGAAAAGTGGTCAAAAGGTACAAACTTCCAGTTATAAAATAAATAAGTCATGGGGATGTAATGTAAAGCATGATGACTATAGTTAACACTGCTGTACGATTTATAGGAAAGTTGTTAAGAGAGTAGATACTAAGAGTTCTCATCACAAGGAGAAATTCTTTTCTTTTTATTGTATCTATATGAGATGATGAATGTTAACTAAACTTACTGTGGTAATCATTTTACAATATATGTAAATAAGACCATCATGCCATATATCTTAAACGTATACAGTGATGTATGTCAATTATTTCTTGATAAAACTGGGGGGGGGGAATGGAAACAATCCAAGTGTCCATTGACAGATGAATAAACAAAATATAGTATATATATAAAATGGAACATTATTCAGTCTTAAAAAGGAATGAATTTCTGACACATGCTACAATACAGATGAACTTTGAAGACATTATGCTAAGTGAAATGAGCCAGACAGAAAATGATTCATGATTTCATTTATGCAAAATATCTAGAGTAGTCAAACTCTTAGGGATGGAAAGCAGAATGGTGTTTGCCAGGGGGTGCAGGGAGTGGGGCAAGGGGAGTTAGTTTAATGGGTACAAAATTTCAGCTTGGGAAGATGGAGGAAGCTCTGGAGATGGATGGTGGTGATGGTTGCACCACATGTGAGTGTACTTAATGCCACTGACATGTATACTAAAATATGGTTAAGAGGGAAAATTTTATGTTATGATAACTTACTGTAATTTTTTAAAATTTGCAAGTCGGGGCACCTGGGCGGCTCAGTCGTTAAAGGTCTGCCTTCGGCTCAGGTCATGATCCCGGGGTCCTGGGATCGAGCCCCACATAGGGTTCCCTGCTCCGCGGGAAGCCTGCTTCTCCCTCTCCCACTCCCCCTGCTTGTGTTCCCTCTCTCACTGTGTCTCTCTCTGTCAAATAAATAAATAAAATCTTTAAAAAAAATAAAAAAATAAAAATTTGCAAGTCAATCTCCCAGGCCCATCATTACTTTCAAAGTCTATGAACACCTCAGCCTCCTTATATACCAGAACCATGAAAACATGACTCACATCAACCCAAGGAGGTATCTACTTGGAAAGGATACCCCAATCCTACATCCTAGATGACATCACCTCAACCCAGAAGCTTGCTACTAGAAATGATGTTGCTTCAGATGACATTGTCTCAGTCCAACATCTCACCATTGGAGATGACTTTGCTCTATACACAGAAGACTTCACCCCAGACACTGAGACTCATCTCAACAATGCCTAAATGCTGTCTTTCTGAAGATAATGACAAATTGAACACAATATATTGATTGCTTTTCTTCCTTTGATATTAGGGATTCTATTACATTTCTTGAGTTCATTGTTTACTTAGCCCATGAACCTGGTATATGTTTTGCTCTCTGCCAAAAGGTATACTATATAGCTCTGCACTCCCATGTCTAAAGAAAAATCTTCTAGAGATTATTACTATTAATGCCATTCTAAAAATTAATGGAGATCATTGCTTCCTCAGGAGGCAACTACCTCCTAGACCACCCCTCAACTAACTTGGTTATGGCTGGCCTATAAGGACTTCTTATACTTCTACTTGTTTTCCTCCTTTTACTCTCATAATAAAATGTCTTCTATGCTGTTTAGGCAACTTATGCCCTACTCTATGTAAGTCTTTTCTACTATCTGAGCCACTCAAATATCCCATCTTTTTTGCAAAGATACCCTCTTGAGTCAATTTTGAGGCCCTGACTAGAGACCGGTTAGCTGCACTTCTTGAGCGGTTGATGAAGTACACACTCCAACCATTTCCCATATCATGCATTCACACTCTGGGACACTATGCACCAGCCCTTTTTGCCCAGGGACCAGGGAGCAGACAACTAAGGACAGCCTCTATGCCCTGGAGCCTGAGAAATTATTCAAATTAGCCAATCCTCAGAGATTCAGAAAAAATCTAGCTAACCTCACCCCACTTGTAAAACATAAGCTGCCCCTAGAGATCCAACTTTGTGGTATCCAGGCATAACCTGTGTGGCTCTGCCTGGCAACCTTCTCTCTTTCAGAGCTCTAAGTAACAAAGAGTTCTGACTTCTATCTATTTTTATGACAGTGTGTTGTGTTCTGCCATCAAAAGAACCTTTAAGGGGCGCCTGGGTGGCTCAGTCGTTAAGCATCTGCCTTCAGCTCAAGTCATGATCCCGGGGTCATGGAATCGAGCCCCGCATCAGGCTCCTTGCTCTGCGGGAAGCCTGCTTCTCCCTCTCCTGCTCCCCCTGTTTGTGTTCCCTCTCTGGCTGTCTCTCTTTCTGTCAAATAAAATCTTAAAAAAAAAAAAGAACCTTTAAATCTTATAAAGCCATTTACAAAAGGAAACTCACGCCATATATAAAAATTAACTTAAAATGATCAAAGGCCTAAATATTTGAGTCAAAACTTTAAAACTCTTAGAAGAAAACAAAGGGATAAATCTTCATGTCCTTGGATTTGGTGTCATAATGATATGACTTCATAAGAATTAAAAACTTCTGTGAATAAAAACATGCTATCAAGAAAGTAAAAAGGCAATCCATAGAATGCAAGAAAATATTTGCAAATTATATATCTGGAAAGGGTTTGTATCCAGAATACACGAAGAGCTCTTACAATTCAACGTGAAAATGACAAACAACCCAATATAAAAAATGGGCAAAAGTCTTGAGTAGATATTTGTCCAAAGAAGATATATAAATATCCAATAAATACATGAAAAGATGCTCAATATCATTAGTCATTAAGAAAATTCAAAAATTGAAAAAATGAAAAATTAACAATTGTTTTTGAGAATGTGGAGCAATTGGAGCCCTCACGCATTGCTGGTAGGAGTGCAAAATGTCGCAGCCACTGTGGAACAGTGTGGCATTTCCTCAAAAAGTTGTACATAGAATTAGTACATGACCCAGCAATTCCATTCTTAGATATATACCCGAGAGAAATAAAAGCATACAACCACACAAAAACTTATACAGAAGTGTTTAAGGCAGCATTTACAATGGTTGAAACGTAGAAACAACCTAAATATCCATCAATGTTTGAATGGATAAACAAAATACAATATGGGCATATAATGAAATATTACTCAACCATAAAAAGGAATGAAATATTATATTGTACATGCTACAATGTGAATGAACCTTGAAAACATTATGCTAAGTGAGAGAAGCCAGACATAAAAGGTCACATATTCCATGATTCCATTTATACGGAATATCCAAAATGGGCAATTCCATGGGGACAAAGCAGATTAGTCATTGTTAGGGGCTGGAGGAAGGGAAAAATTGGGGGTGACTGCTTAATGGGTATGGGGTCTCCTGCAGAGTTAATGAAAATATTTTGGAACTAGATAAAGGAGATGGTTTCACAGCATTGCGAATGTACTATATGTCACTGAGTTGTACACTTTAAAATGGCTAATTTTTATGTTATGTTAATTTCTCCTAAAAATATAGTCTTATTTGAAAAAAGATGAATATAAGTATATTCTCTAGGCCAATTGACCTTCACATTTTTTATATTGCATACCCCTCTGAGCATCCAACAATACCAATGGATCCGATCCCAGGCAAATGCATACACCCAGCAAAAATGTACATATCTTATCTCTCTCCCAACTACACACACATGCACATCATTTTGAATATAATTCCAGGGGATTCGGAGGTTTCTCTAGTTAAGAATGCTGGAACCCAAGGAGTAAGTGCTCTCCCTTTAACATAGTTCACCTGCTATTTGTTTCTTCCTTTTTCTATCTCACTCCCAAGTAGCTTCTTCGCCATCTCTTCTCTGTCTTTTCTCTACCTACAGTTTCTGCTTCTTCGTGATGTCAATCTGCTCCTGCGTCAGGGTTTCTCAGGTTCCTAGGGTACAGATCTTTTCATAAGTGTACAGACTCTACTATCTTCTAAACACATGCAACCTTGCATATCATTTCAGGTGGCCCAGACTCCCTCAGTTGAGAACATCTGGTCTGGGTCAGTCAGTACAGTTAGCATGTCAGACTTTCTTAGACACTGAAACCAATTGGACTCAGAGGGCACAAAGCTGGGTATGGACTGAGAGGCAGCAACCCTGCAGCATGGATAGCTAGGCTCCTCCTAGGTACCCTGCAGGTGAAGAGACTGGAGTTAGAAGAAATCCACCAGGCTGTACTTCCTAAGTCAAGTGGTAGGCAGCAGACAGGTCAGAGAAGCTTCCCTGGGCACTATGAAGAAGGGCAGAGAGCAGCCAAGCATGGAGGCTCTCCCCTCGGCCATCACTTCTCAGGGCTTTATGGAAACCCTCTCCTGCAGGGGTCTGAAAGGGATCTGTTCTGGTTTCCAGTTGTCAGGACAGCATTCCATCTCTGCTGGGGTTGACTTACCTCTGTGGGAATTTGGGGGAGGAAGGGAAGGAGCCAAAGACATTTACTCTGATCCCCCTCCACAGCCCCTCCTTAACAGTCTCCATTTTTCTACCAGTGGGCAATGGCAAAGAAAGTTTACTTTCAAAAGGTTTCTATGTTTCTGAATCCTCCTCCCAAATTTCTATCTCACTTGTTCTTGCACAAAAATAAGGGAGGTTCTGGACAGTGATGTTCAGAAGCCAGATCCTTCTGTACTCAGTTATCTGCCTCCCAAGCCTCCCACTCCAGGGTGTCCAGATGGCACAAAGCCCATCACTTCTCTGAAAATGGTGACGATAGAGTCAGGGGGCAGGGCAGAAATGTCACCTTGGTCATCTCTCCATGTATGTTTTAGAGTGAGCAATAGTGAGGTGCCTGAATGCAAAAGATGAGAGGCTCTGAAAGGTGAGAAGGGGTCTGGAAATTGCATATTCCTCCCCTCTTGAAAGGACAGGGAAAATCAGACCACGTCTGCATCCCTCAGATCCTCAGCTGCCTTTGCACAACTAAATCTCTGAATGAAAATAGCCATGGGCCAAATTTTCAAGACTGATACTGTGTCTGCCATCAGATTCCAGAAAGTCTACTTAACACTCAGTGATTGTTTGGAATCACACAATAAATACATATAATACATATAATCACAACAATAAACACATGTATTGTTAGTGGAACATGACAGAACTACTTATTTCTGAAAATTAAGAAAAATATTTTGTGTGTAGCTAACTGAATCCATTTTCTACATAGTAAAAATTAATGCAATGAACTTAATTTTGGAATCTTGTTGGGGGTTTTTCTATCTTCAACACATTCTTTGCCCCCAAGTGAAAATAGCTTTATTTAATGTTTTGCCTATAAGGATAACCCATGCTGAGGGGAGTAAATTAAATAAAACTGGAAAAAAATATTTAGAAGCAAAAAAAAAATCCTTATTTCAACTCTCTGCTTCCCTGCCTGACAATCCACCGTATACCTTTTATATGAAGGTCTGGAGGAGAGGAGAAATGAACATCAGTGGCTGAGTGGAGAAGTAGATTGAGGGGGTAGGTGCTTTGAGATCAAAGGAGAGAAAGAAAAAATTCCTCAGAGATGTACCAACGGCCAGTTGCCCTAGGAGACAGAGCCCTTCCCTGATAAGATAGAACAAACACATACCACAGGGAGAAGGGGCCACATTTGACCTTTGGGATTAGCAAGGACCATTAAAAAAAAAAAAAAAAAAAAGCGGTGAGAGGAGGGGACTTCAGCGCTGCGAGGCGGGAGCGGGCTAGTGAAGGGAAGAAGTGGGCTGGCTCCTGACGCACTTTCTGCTGGTGGGAGGGGAACTAGGGACCCGAGCCCACTGGTGACGTTTCCTTCACGTGATCAGAAGCCGACGTGTGCAGAAGTCCCTCTCCTCCAGGTACTAGCTCTCTATTTCCGTGGAGAGATTTCAGACTGAGGGAGAGCGGCAACTGCCCTATAGCCCTGCAGGTAGGTACCAGCTGGAGGAGAAGAGGGAGGGCGCTGGGGTAGGGGTGGTAACTGATAGAGGTTACAGAGGATCCGGTCTGCTTTCCAGATGCCACCCCCTCCCACCCCCATTCATTTTGGCGCAGGGAATTGTATGAGTGTTGGGGGGAGAGGTCTGGGTACCATCTCTTATTTCCCTGGGTAAGTGTGGGCTTATGGCAGAGAGAAATGGGAGGAGAAGGAGGCATCTCTCTGGAATGGCTACAAATCCACAGGCACCTGCTGACCCCTGGGGTGGGGGGTGGCAAAGGGCAAAGACCAGAGCGGGTCCAGGACTGGATTCTCTCTACCCCTTCCTTCCCCAATGGCCATATGTTTGGTTCAAGAAAAGGAGGGCTTGGCGGGAGGAGATGGAGAGGGACCAGGGGTTGAGAATGGGTACCGGTTGGGATCTCCTAGGAGGTAGGCTATCGAGCTCCGAGCTACGTCTGACGGAGAGGGCCGGGAGAGGGGGTTGGCGAGAGCGAGGTAATGGCCTGATCTCTGCAGGGCAGCGGGAGAGGGCACAGCCTGTGAACCCGAGGTGGGGAGGGCCTGCGCTCTCTGCATCTCTTCTTCACCTTCCGTCCATTTTGGAGCCGGAAATGGTGGGCTGCAATTGGGGGGGAGTGGGGGAGGAGGTGCTGCAGAGGAGGGGGACAGGTTCAGTCTGGAGACCAGCTCCCTTTTGCGGAGGAGTGGCTTCTAAACTGGGGAGGACTGCGAGGAGATGCCATGAGCCAAAATTTTTACTGAATTTGGAAATAATTTCTCTCTTGCATTGTAGGAAAAGGTGGTATTTCTGTGTATGTGGAGAGGCAAGGGGTGTCAGGAATGCTCTGGACATTTCTGCCCTGCCCCCTGACTCTATCGTCACCATTTTCAGAGAAGTGATGGGCTTTGTGCTATCTGGACACCCTGGAGTGGGAAGCTTGGGAAGCAGATAACTGAGTACAGAAGGATCTGGCTTCTGAACATCACTGTCCGGAACCTCCCTCATTTTTGTGCAAGACCAAGTGAGATAGAAATTTGGGAGGAGGATTCAGAAACATAGAAACCTTTTGAAAGTAAACTTTCTTTGCCATTGCCCACTGGTAGAAAAATGGAGATTGTTAGGGAGGGGCTGTAGAGGGAGGATCAGAGAAGCAAGGGAAAGGGCAAGGGGGTGGCGGGACTTGGGAAAGTTTTGACAACTACAGTGTGACAAGAATCAGTGTCCCAGTTGCCAGTCATTCACTTCTCAACCCTTCATTCACCCTGTCTCCTGTCTCTCCACAGGTCTTCGGGTCTGTGGTTGTAGGCACCAACCCAGACAAGAGAAGAAAAGACCTGCAGGATCAGTGCAGGTCAGTGGGCGAAAGTAACTGTCCCAGGACCCCTGGGAGTAAGAGTGACTTAAGCTTGAGCAGAAGTTGAGGAGGCCACTACCTGCCAACCTTACTGCATTCTCAGAGTACATGGCCTCTGTCAGGACTCCAAGGGAAGAAACATGGTGCTTTATGGCTGTTGAGGACCGAAGGGAGAACAAGGAAGCGAGAGACAGGAAGCGTGGCATCTGTGCAGCCCCTTCACGGTACTAGAGTAGCCCTGAAATCTGAGAAGTGGCCATTATTCTATTGTGTCTGCAGTTCTAGAAGTCTTAAAACTGCAGGCAAGGGAAAAACGAAACTGGCCAGGATTCCTGCAGGTCAGTGTCAGTTGGGACGACCCAGTTAAAACTGTCACGGGCGTAGCTAACGCCAGAGCAAAGTTTACGGACAAAGCTGCTCTTACACACTTCTCAGCACACCCCGCTTAAATGTAGAAAGAAGCACCTGTGGAAGTCTGTGTAAGGTTGTATCATGTAAATATGTGTGAAGTGGGAAGGAAAGGAAAAAAAATGTCTGGGTGGGAGTGCACCTGTAATTTGGGATAGAGTGAGGAAAACCCTAAATCATAAAAGGCAATTATTTTCAAGCGCTGTTTTCCCCAATCTGAGTCCTCCTTTCTGTCTCCTAGGACAGGCAAAAGAGGGAGAATCTCAACATGGAAAAGATCTACAAAGAAAACGAACAAGAGCCAGAAAACGAAGGAACCCCAGAAAATGAGGGAAAGCCAGAAGAAGAAGTTGATACAGAAGATGAAGGAAAATCAGAGGAGGAAGAAAAGCTGGAAGTGGAGGAGAAGCCAGGGCATGAGGGAAAGCTCCAGAATGAGGGGCAGCCAGATGACGAAGGACAACCAGAAGATGAGGGAAAGCAAGAAAAGCAGGGCAAGTCCAAAGATGAGGGAAAACCACATGGTGAGGGCAAGCCAGAATCCCTGGCAAAGCCTGAGGGTGAGCCACGGGCTGCCGAAAAGCGCCCAGCTGAAGATTACGTGCCCAGGAAAGCAAAAAGAAAAACAGACAGGGGGACGGATGATTCCCCCAAGGACTATCAGGAGGACTTACAGGAAAGGCACTTGGGCAGTGAGGAGATGATGAGAGAATGTGGAGATATGTCAAGGGCTCAGGAAGAGCTAAGAAAAAAACAGAAAATGGGTGGTTTTCATTGGATGCAAAGAGATGTTCAGGATCCGTTTGCCCCAAGGGGGCAACGGGGTGTCAGGGGAATGAGGGGCGGAGGTAGGGGCCAGAAGGACTTAGAAGATGTTCCATATCTTTAATGCCTTTGGCCTTCAATTCTGATCTCTCTGATGGGAATATTGCTGACCCTGCTTTCCCTGGCAGGCATTTGCCAGGCTATGTGCTTTAACCTTATGCTGATACTTTGCTTTAGGTGTCACTCTCGGTTACCAGCAGCCTTTTGACCCAACTGCAGCACTCTGTCTTTCAGTAGGGGACTTTCACCCATGTGCATGGAAGAGAGATGTTGATGGTACATTGTAAAATATTAATAAAAAAAGTTTTCAGAACTACATAAACGGTATCAGCCCATTTTTGAAAAAAAAAATAGTTACATAATACATCCGTGAGTAAGGAAAACCATGAAATTGAGTAGATCAAAAGAGAAATAGTGGTTTTCTGTGTAGTGGCAATGGAAGAGATTATCTTCTCTCATCTGCTTTTTTCCTTAAAAAAACATAGATTACTTTTGTCACAAAATAAATAATAAAAGATTTTAAAAATGGGACAATACATACCAAGTGCCTAAAATAACAGTTCAGTAAGTTTGTGAAGGCAGTGGAGACACTTAAAATTCCTGTTGTCAGGATGTGAAATGGTGTGTAAAACTCATGTTACCTCTGGCACTCAAAGCTGGAGGAATCAACCTGGCAGTTATTACAGATCCATTGCTGTAAGCAACAGTCTTAGCATCTGGGAAATGGGGATAAAACTTCTCTTCCAGGACTATGGAGAAGATCAGATGAGGTAATGCTTGTGAGCTGTACTGGGCTGGATCCTACCCTCTGCCCTACACCAGCAGAGCCAGAACTCTGTCAGATGTTTGGGGGAGGGCTGAAGGATGTCTCACTTGTGTCCAGGAATAAGTCCTGGAAGCTAAGAGGTGGGTGTCACTTTACCTTGGGGAACACTATGTCTGATGTGCACTGCGAGTCTTCTCATGGGTCCCGCACCCCCCCTCCCCCGTAAGGGCCCCACTGCTGCTGGTGGGCTGGAATCCTCAAGGTAACAAAACCCTTTTGGTTTCCCTAGAGTCTCCGCTGAGTCGAATCCCCTCTACGTTCCCTGCTGAACTGTGGAAAAGATGCCTCTTCTCATGTTATATTGTAGTTTTATTAATCCTGACAGGAGATGTGGAAAAATGCTTTGTAAAATTTTAAGTAATGTATTTTTCAGACATTATAATTACCCCATTAGACTTGCCTCTTTCAAAGCAGAGAATCTATCTTACTGATTTCAGTACCCACAACATATAACAGAAGTTTAAAAAAAAAAACAAAACAGTAGATTCATTATCTAGTCAGAAGGCCTCAACTCTTGGTCCAGTTTTGTCCCTGATCGAATATGTAGCCCTGCACACATTACTTTCATTCTTTAGCAACTGAGGCTTGCCACTCCAAAAGGAACACAACAGGAGACGGGTTATATGACAATTCATTGCTAATGATTTTAACATTGGATATGGTAGTGTTTCTCAAAGTTTGCTGGCCACCAGAAGACCACCTGCATTAAAATCACCTAGCTACCTTGCCAAAAATTCCGAAACCCAGTTCACATCTCAGACCCAATATATCAGAATCTCTTTTGACTTGTCCTCACAATGTCAAGTGTGTGTGTCCTTTGTTTTTAGCTCATTTTTATTTTTATCAAATGGGATACCTGTAAAAAAATTTAAAATCCAATAGTGCAAAATAATTTATTATTAAAAACTTCAGTCTGCCTTGCCATTCCACATTCTCATCCTCCAGAGGCAACTACCACAAACATTTTTGGTTTCTTCTAGTATTTACTTCCATATTTCTGAATAATATGCTTATGCTGCTATTTCTTTTTTTTAAACAGCTTGATTGAACTGTAACTCACATACCACAAAACGCACCCTTTTAAAGTGTACAATTTAGTAGTTTTTTAGTATGACAGAGATCTGAAACCGTCATCATTATCTAGTTCCAGGATATTTCCATCACCCTAAAAAGAAACCTCATACCCATTAGCATGTAATGGTGTTCCCGTTCTCTCCCCCCAGCGCCTGACAAACACTGATCTACTTTGTCTCTACTGATTTGTGTTTTCTAGACATTTCATATATATATGGAACTGTACAATATACGACCTTTCATGTAGCATAAAGTTTTCAAGGTTCATCCACATTGTAGTGTGTATCAGTACTAAAAATTTCTGTACATGTTTTTTTTTTGCCTTTTAAAATAAACTTTATTGAGAAGAAAAATATAATATTTACAAGTATAGACATGATGGTTCTGCCTTAGTTTATTATGTAGATAACCTTAGTGCATGATAATGATTATGTCCAAAGTTGCTTTAACTTCATTTGTATGCTTTGATTCCTTTTGTGAAGAGGTACTCTAAATTTAATGTACTTGTTTTTTGTCTGTTTGAAAGTAAACACAGGTGTGCAGTATTTGACACACTAGTTATTCATTTCTGCTGGAAGAAGCAAAAATTTTTTTTTCAATTTTTTTGTTTTTTAAAATTAAAATTTTTTCCAGTTTTATTGAAATATAATTTATATATATTACTATATAAGTTTAAGGGGTACAGCATATGGATTGATATACATATCACATATATTGTACATATATTATAAAATCCATATATTGTAAAATAATTACCACAATAAATTTAGTTAATACCCATCATCTCATATAGATATGATAAAAAGCAAAAGCAAAAAAAAAAAAAATCCCCTTGTGATGAGAACCATTAGGATTTACTCTCTTAAAAAAAAAAAAAAAAAAAAGGATTTACTCTCTTAACAACTTTCATATATAATGTATAGCAGTGTTAACTTTTTGCATTTAAATATGTGTTTTATTTCCTAAGGTATATACCTAGGGGTGGAATTGCTATGTCATGTGTTAACTCTATGTTTAACTTTTTGAAGAACTGCCAAACTGTTTTCCAAAGCAACTGTGGCATTTTGACAATCCCATCCACAGTGTACAAGCGTTCCAACTTCTCCACATCCTTGCTAACACTTGTCATTGCCTATATTTTTTTATTTTAGCCATCTTAGTATAAAGTGGAATCCCCTTGTGGTATTGATTTGCATTTTCCTAATGGCTAATGATATTGAGCATCTTTTCTTTCTTAAAAATTTTATTTATTTATTTATTTGACAGAGAGAGAGAGCACAAGCAGGGGGGGAGCGGCAGGCAGAGGGAGAGGGAGAGGGAGAAGCAGACTCTCCTCTGAGCAGGGAGCCTGATGCGGGACTCGATCCCAGGACCCTGGGATCATGACCTGGGCCGAAGGCAGACACTTAACCTACTGAACCACCCAGGTGCCCGATGTTGAGCATCTTTTCATGTGTTTATTGATCGTTTGTATATCTTCTTTGGAGAAATGTCTATTTAAATCCTTTACTGGGGCGCCTGCTTCTCCCTCTCCCTCTGCTGCTCCCCCTGCTTGTGCTCTCCTGCTCTCTCTCTCTGTCAAATAAATGAATAAAATCTTTTTTAAAAAAATAAAAAATAAATCCTTTACTCATTTTAAAATTGGGTTGGTTGTTTTTTTATTGTCAAGTTGTAAGAGTTCTTTGTTTATTCTGGGTACAAGTCTCTTATCAGATGTATGACTTATAACTGCTATTTCCTGATTTGTTAACTTTAGTCATTATCCATTGACTTTCTGATAGGATAATTGAGTAGTTCTCTCTTACCATCACAATCCGCATATCTATTGCCTGCCTCCCAATATAGCTTTATCATATCTAATGTGTATTGTAAAAGGCATTCCAGTGATTCTGTTGTTTAACTCTGAGGACCATTTGTGCATTTGTCAGGTTAGGCTAAGCTTATACTAAGCTTATGCTAAGATAGCTACCAACCCCAAAACATCAGTGGTTTAAGAACAAAGGTTTATTTCTCAAACTTCATGAGAATGGGGAATGGTGAGGTTCTGCTCTCCCTAGTTTCCCAGAGATCCAGACTGATCATGATATCCCTGCAACAGAGGAAAAGAATACATGGAGATCTCACACTCATTTTTTCCACACTGTGGTCTAGAAGTGATATAGATCACTACTGTTCACAGTCAATTTTTTTTCATATTTCTAGCTCCTTAATTCTGACAAGCAATTCTGGGAGAGGTGTTATTATGCCTTCTATATAGGTGACTGAACTGAGTCTCGAAGAGTATAAGTAATTAACGTGAGGTCACATACTGATAAGGGGAGGGGCCTATATGGGAAGCTAGGTTTATCTGGCTCTAAGGCAATGATCCTTAACTAGTTTGCTTTCTTAAACAGAATAATTTTAATTTTATCTTCACCCTATTAACCAACCAATCCTTTAAGATGTCAGAACAGGGACGCCTGGATGGCTCAGTCAGTTAAGTGTCTACCTTCGGCTCAGGTCATGATCCCAGGGTCCTGGGATTGAGCCCCGCATTGGGCTCCCTGTTTGGCGGGGAGCCTGCTTCTCCCTCTGCCTGCAGCTCCCCCTGCTTGTGCTCTCTCTCTCTCTCTCTGACAAATAAATAAATAAAATCTTTAAAAAAACTAAGATGTCAGAATAGTGGTAATGCTTCTTCAGATGACAGACCTAAAGAGGAACGCTTGGAATGGCATTACTTCCTCCATTATTACTGCCTTTAAAGGCATTTAATGCCAATTCACAGCTTGACAGCCTTGGCCCCCAAGTCATTGGCTATGCCTATAGTACATGTAGGTATTCAGACAGGTGGTAACTCCTGTTTTCTCCTTGAGTTGGAGGATGACATACCTTTTTAAGCCCTCTTTGCCTGGGGTCTCCTATACTTTTGGGTGTAGGATGACTCAAACATCAGAAGTACTGCACCGGGCACAATGTCCACAATAGCCAAATGATGGAAAGAGCCTAGATGTCCATCAACAGATGAATGGATAAAGAAGATGTGGTCCATATATACAATGGAATATTACTCAGCCATCAAAAAAATGAAATCTTGCCATTTGCAACGACATGGATGGAACTAGAGGGTATTATGCTAAGTGGAATAAATCAGTCAGAGAAAGACAAGTATCATATGATCTCACTGATATGAGGAATTTGAGAAACAAGACAAAGGATCATAGGAGAAGGGAGGGAAAATGAAACAAGACGAAACCAGAGAGGGAGACAAACCATAAGAGACTCTTAATCTCAGGAAACAAACTGAGGATTGCTGGAGTGGAGGGGGGGTGGGAGGGATGGGGTGGCTGGGTGATGGACATTGGGGAGGGTGTGTGCTATGGTGAGTGCTGTGAATTGTGTAAGACTGATGAATCACAGACCTGCACCCATGAAACAAATAATACATTATATGTTAATTTAAAAAAAAGAGAGAGAGGGAAAAAAAAGAAGTACTCCACCAGGCAGATACAAAACTGATGTCACCACAAAACCACCAAAACAAGCCCAGGCACAATCAAGGCCCTTCTGGGAGTCTGAGGAACGTTGTCCAATCGTCCTAACTGCATCCTTTACTATTGTTCGGGGGGCTATTTCACTGGACTCTGAGAGAAGGGTTCAACCTTTCTACTTCAAACTCAAATGATCTGGTCCAATCCAGTTGTAGCTGGCTCAGAAATGGAACAATGCTTTAAAGTTTTATGGTATGGAGTTTAATTTCCATCCCTACAAAATTCTCCTTCATACTCCAAAGGGAAAAAGGATAGGGGAAAAAAACAAAGCTTTATGACTGACAATGAAGAGTTCCTGTCACTGGAGACTTTTGAGCCTATCACCTGTTCACATTGAGTCAACAGACAATGACCTATGTTGCTAAGGACAGTCATATAATAAAAGATAGCTACTTTGCTTCTCCCTCACTATCTTCCCAAACCCAATGAATATTTTATCCAACTACATAAACTGCAAGATAGCAATTTTTCTTAAAACCATCAGAGAACTGAGTTCACAGGGCAAACAATGATCCAAAAATCTAGAGAGAGACTTGTGGAGGGAGAAATAGGACGTGAGCTTCTGCTTATCTGGGATAGACACCACCAAACAACATGTAGATCAGTAAGAAAATTTAGCTAGAAATTGCTAACGAATTGCTAAAGGCCCAGTGAGGGTTAGCATGAGTGTGTGAAGTCCCTGAGGGCTGCAGACATAAAAGGCTTACACTCAGGTTTTACTCCAGAAACTTCACTAGGTGTTCCCAGGTAAGAGCAGGGAGAATCTGAGAAAGCTTGCTCCATAGTGCCAGCTAAGAGAGGGAGACAGCCTTCACTCAGGATGAAATTCCAACCAGACCAAACTCCCCTACTAAACAAAAGACTCAATCTGCAGGAATGACAACAAAACCCATATCCTGAAGGCACTGGTGGAAACCCACTGCAGCTGGGGAAAGGAAACCAAAAAACAAAAAGCTCTATGAGGGGAGGGAGCAGGCATGTGTGCTAGGCTCAGCATTGTATCTGAAGGAGAAGCATGAACACTTGTGAAGGTTGCATTAAGATGAAAACCTGATCAGAACATGAGAGAATGCCCGTCCCTCTCCTCAACACCACACTAACAAACATTGAGTAAAAGTAACAGTGGAGGACAGTGAGAAACATATTCTTTCTAAGAAAAGCAAAGGAAAACTGCAAGGCCAACTGGAAAAACTCAAAGCCAATGGGAGGAAAACATCAAACTCAGCCCACCTTCTGTGCAGATTAAAGCAAACCTCCATACTAAAAACTTAGCAGGAAAGACATGCTTATCTTCAGTCATAAATTCTATTTACCTCAGTAATTACTGTCTTATACAAATCCAGTTTTCAGGTAAAAATTATGAGAAATACAGAAAGACAAGAAAATAAAACATTCTGAAGAGATAAAACAATAATCAGAACCAGAATCAGATGTGACACAGGTCTTGAAATTATCAGACGGGGAATTTAAAATAACTGTGGTTGGTGTTCCACTTCTGGCATGGTGATGTGAGGAACTCTGAGAATCCACTCCCCAGTGAAATTGCTGAAAGTTTTTTTTAAGATTTTATCTATTTGACACAGAACGAGAGAGAGAGGGAGAGAGAGAGCACAAGCAGGGGGAGCAGGAAGCGGAGAGGAAGAAGCAGGCTCCCCCCTGAGCAGGGAGCCCGACGTGGGGCTCGATCCCAGGACCCCAGGATCATGACCTGAGCCTAAGGCACATGCTTAACCAACTGAGCCACCCAGGCACCCCTGGAAGTTATTTTTTAAATATAACCTCTTAAATTCTTTGGAAGTGGTCATAAGGACATACAGCAAATGAGAAAAAAAACCATATTTCTTTAAGAAAACCTACTAGAACAATAAAAACTATGAGAATCTGTGGCATTTTAACCAAGATTTTCTCCTTCCTCCCCCCGCCCCACCCCCAGCTCAGCAAGATGGAAAGTACATGCCTAGAGGGTACAGCGAAGAGCACAGGTCTCCTCACCTCAGCTCACAACTGTAAGGGTCACATTATCTTTCTGGGAGAGAAGGAACTTCTCATCCTGCCTTGAGTTATCTGTTGCTCAGGCTAAGTTCTGGGTGAGTGTAGCTGAAAGATGGGGGCTCCCTTCTGCCCAGTCCCCATTTATCAGAAAGAAGCTCTCCCTCCAGCACAGTGTGCTAAGGATACTGGGGCCCCCATTGACTGGGAGAGGCAAGCCAAAAGGACTTGAAGGTACTGTGCATCCCCAGTCAAATGCACAGATCCTAAAGCAGGAGTGTCACTTAGAGAAAACTGTGCCACTGTGCCCATCCCTAGCTCCAGAGCCTTGTATCAGAGATTTTTCCCAGTGGGAGAGGCAGGCTTTGAAACAGAGAAACCAATCCCTTCCCAAAGGAAATGTCACACAGTAGAGAGAAGTTGAAGGCTAAAAGCATATAAAAAGGTGAAGATTGTGGTGAAATGCAATTAAGAAGAGGTCAGTAGATTAATGAGAGATATAACTCAGTGTCAGGCTAGTTAGTTTATCAGAATTACAGAATTAGGGAAAGAGATGGCTAAGTAGAGTCTTTTGGGGGTTAAAACAAACATCAAACAATGACTTCAAAAACCACCTCTAAAAAGAAGCCCAAATGTCATACCACGAATCTGTGAAACAATTTATGCCTCAGTGCATTTTCAAAAACAATAGAGCAACCAACCAGCTATTAGTGGAGCTTTAACAGTTAAGTGTGTTCAGGGAAAAAGACAGTGAAGAGGACTGACAAAAGCACTTTCATCCCACAGTGACTGTGGGCATACCCAATGCTGTGCCCTCTCAGGAGCAACAAAAGGGTTTCACATAACAGGGAGGAAATGGACATGACTAAAATAGCCAGTCACTAAACAAACAAGCAAACAATATTAATAAGCCCCAGAGGAAGAAGACCAGTACTCAGAGTTGCTAAAATGTATTATCTGAAAAAATTTCAAGACATGAAGAGAACCAGGAAAGTATGCCCATATATGGGGAACAAAGCAGGCAACAAAGCAGGTCTGTGAGAGTGACCAGATGTTAAATTTAACAAAAACTTCAAAGTAGCCAATATAAATATATTCAAAGAATGAAAAAAACCCCTGTGATTAAAGAAGTAAAGGCAGGTATGATGACAATGTTACATCAAGTAGAAAAAAAAATCAATAAAGAGATAGATATATAAAAAGAAACAAGTGGAAATTCTGAAAAGTACAGATTGAAATAAAAAATTCATGAGAGGAGCTCAACAGTAGATTTGCGCTAGCAGGAGAAAGAATTTGTAAAGTCTAAGATTCATAGATTCTATGTAATCTAAAGAAGAGAGAGAAAAAAAATGAACAGAGTCTCAGAGAAATATGGAACTCCATTAATCACACCAATGATACACATAATAGGAATACCAAAAGGAGAGGGAAAAGGAGCAGAAAATAATTCAAAGAAATAGTGTTTGCAAACTTCCCAAATGTAATGAAAAACATTCATTTACATATCCAGGAAGCTCAGTGGATTTCAAGTAGGACACATGCAAGAGACTGGCAAACAGACACAACATAGTAAAAATGCTGAAACCCAAAGACAAGGAAAAAATGTTGAACACAGCAAGAGAAAAATGACTCTTAACTTATAAGAGAACCTCAATAAAATTAAGAGCTCATTTGTCATCAAAACAATGGATGCCAGAAGGAAGAAGGACAACATATTCAAACTGCTCAAAGATACAAACTGTTAACTAGCAATCTTGTATTTACCATATATATCTTTCAAAAATGAAGGCAAAATAAAGACATACTCAGATTAAAAAAAAAAGAATCTGTTGCTAGCATACCTACCTTACAAAAAATATGAAAGAAAGTTCTCTAGTTCTGAAAGTGAATAACCCCAGACAGTAATTTGAATCTATGAAAAAATAAGCACACATACAGGTAATTATGTAATTATAGAAGACAGTACAAATGCATATTTTCCCTTTCCTTCTCTTAACTAATTTTGAAAAGCAACTGTTTAAAACAATACATTTGTAATGTGTTGTTTGAGTCTATAACATATAGAATAGAAATGTATCTGCCAATAAAAGCACAAAGGAGGTGGGTGGGGGCAAAGCTGTATTGGGCTAAGGATATGAATCCATAAGGTAACTAAAATATCCCTGAAGAAATGAAGAGGACCAGAAGAGAACGAGATAAATAAGAAGACGAACATAATTCTATGGATATATACTTACTATGCTTTTTGCATCTTCCATAAAAGACACAAAATTATGTAAAGTAATAATGACAACAATGGATAGGTTTAAAACATTTTTTGATGTAATCTGTATAACAATATTCCCACAATAAGTGGAAAAATGGAATAGAACTGTATGGGAGTTATGTTTCTATATCTTACTGGAATTTAGTTAATATAAATATGAAATAGATCCTGGTAAATTAAGATGTATATGCCAAGTCCTAGGACAATCACAAGAGAAACACCTCAAAAATATATAATGAAAACATCATTAAAGAAATTAAAATTCTTTATTAAAATATATTCAATTAATGTAAAGAAAAAGAAGGAAAGGAAGAATAGAGGAACAAAAATACATGAGACATATGATAGACAAAAAGTGAATTGGCAGAAATAATTCCAATTATATCAATAATAACATTAAATGTGAATGAATTAAACAACTCAAATGAAAGGCAGAGATTGTCAGACCAAATTTTAAAAAGTTCCAACTCTATGCTGTTTACAGGAGACACACTTTAGATTCACAAATAGATTGAAAGCAAAAGGAAGAAAAAATATATATCATGAAAACCTGAGGCACTGTGTGATAGATGCATGCCCTAACCTCACTGAAAGGGTGGGGGAAAAAAGAGCTGACCAAGTTGCTTTAGAAAACGTGTTTTGGCTGTATGTTGTAAAGCTCAAGACAAAAAGAGCTGTACATAAGTTCTGTGCTCTGGCTGGGAAATTTGTTTCTTACAGGGATAGATGATAACCATTCTGAAATTACTCTAACTGTATACTAAGGTTAAATAAATAAGTAAATAAATCATATATAAGGAGAACCAGGTTTCTCACTGTCAGTGACAGAAGTTAAAAATAAGTGGAGGGAGTGCCTGGGTGGTTCAGTCAGTTAAGCAGCCAACCCTTGATTTTGGCTCAGGTGATGATCTCAGGGTCATGAGATTGAGCCCCGTGTCAGGCTCCCCACTCAGTGGAGTGTCTGCTTGAGATTCCCTCTCTCTCTCTCCCACTGTTCCTCCCCAACACACATACTCTCTCTCTCCCTCTCTGAAATAAATACATAGGATCTTAAAAAAAATAAAATAAGTGGAGAGATTGGAGAGTCTGGCTGGCTCAGTTAGAAGAGCATGCGACTCTTGATCTTGGGGTTGTGAGTTTGAGCTCCACTGGGTGTAGAGATTACTTAAATAAAAGTAATAAATGGAGAGAAAGCTAAATGGATACCTGTCATAATGGATAAGAGTCACATGTATAAGTATGAACTTATGTGGTGGGGGAAGGGAGAGGAAGGGAGGGATAGAGAAGGAAAAAGATACAGACACAATAAATAAATGTAGGTATGTGTTTATACAAACCATGTTCAGCATACATACATCTCCTTGCTCTATCAGCTGAGAAGTCCTAGAACCAATGACACTCCAGTAGCAACAAAAATATCTTGCACTCAGATCTTAATTCCTAAATATGATTATCCAATAAAAGTAACTAAGACTGCTTGAAGAAATGGCTGATTATTGGGTTGAAAAAAAGAAAAATATAAAATGAATCTGGAACATCTTGTAGTACCAGAAAGCAAGGAAGCAGGAAAAGGATGAGGGTATGCCAACCTGAAAGAGCCCCTAATGGCCAAG
Organism: Leptonychotes weddellii; assembly: GCF_054177405.1. Lineage (NCBI taxonomy): Eukaryota > Metazoa > Chordata > Mammalia > Carnivora > Phocidae > Leptonychotes > Leptonychotes weddellii. The sequence goes on from NC_138385.1 coordinate 38,049,247, forward strand.
ACTGGAATAATTTGGGCAAAAAAAAAAAAAAAAAAGATCATATTGAATTATAACACCAAAGATTTAAAAATTCATTAGGGGTGCCTTGGGGGCTCAGTTGGTTAAGTGTCCAACTCTTGATTTGGGCTCAGGTCATGATCCCAGGATCGTGAGATAGAGCCCCATATTGGGGTCCACACCCAGTGTGGATTAAGATTCTCTCTTACCCTCTCCCTCTGCCCCTCACCCACCTCTTAAAAATGTTTTTAATAAAAAAAAAATTCATGAATCATACTGATAGAAACAAGTAGTTGTATCAGTAAATAAATGGGGCAGGGGAGGACAAATCTTCCTTACAGAATAATTTGGAAGTATTAAATGTAGAAGGAAATGAGTAATACAAAAATTTAGTATCAGAACATCACTGTAATAATCACTGCAGGCAAAATCCACAGAATATTTGCAAAGTTTCAAATTATCTGACCCCAAATATTTATTAATTACTATGGTTGCTTTCAAACACATATCCACAAATTCTTTGATACTCCTCCCTCCAGGAGATAGAACTTAATTCCCCTCTTTAATGTGAGCTAGACTTAGTAACTTGCTTCTAACAAATAGAGTACAGAAGGGAAAAACAATAACTTTACAAGTAGTAGAGAAACGCAGCAGACATCATCTTAGCCAAGTGATCAAAATTAACTTCACCAGTGATCAGTCATGTTGATATCATGTAACTCTGATATTGCGATGAAAAGGGTATCTCACCCCCGTGATAGTCTTGCCCCAAACCAGTAACTCCAGTCTCATTATGAGAAAAATATCAGACAAATCCAAATTGAGGAACATTCTACAAAATACCTCACTCTTCAAAAGTGTCAAGGTCATGAAAAATAAGGGAACACTGAGAAACTGTCACAGAGTAGAGAAGACTAAAAAAAACCATGTTAACTAAGTGCAACTTTGTATCCTGGTTGAATCCTGGAACAGAAAAAGGACCTTGGTAGGCAACCTGGAGAAATCTGAATAAAGTCTGTAATTTAGTTGGTAGTATTGCACAAAAGTTAATTTCTTTGTTTTTATAAAAGTAGGACAATTATTAGGCAAAGCTGGGCATAGGGTATATGGAAATGCTTTGTACTATCTTTAAAACTCTTCTTTAGAACTAAAATGATTTCAAAACATAAAGTTTAAAAAACACACCAGGCTGAGTTTCAAGAACCCATAATAAAACTCTCCTAATGAATGAAAGTGACTGAACAGTTGGAAGAAACTGAAATGTCATTACATGAACTCATTATTCAGGGAGAAAGGGAGAATTTGACAGACTGCTGTTGACAGCAATTGTTGGAAAAAATAAAACCATTCCATGTTATCCCAGAAAACTGGAACTACTTAATAAACTAGTTGTGTGCATATATATATATGTATTTATTATGTGTATGTGCATGAAGCAGTATTCTTTAAATACTGATCTGCCACTTCCTTCATTCAAAAAATACAATTTTAATATAATTCAATGTCACTCATATGCGCATTGTTTCATTCCTTTTTATATCTGCACAATTTCCACAGTATGGATAATTTCTCCAATCATTCCCATATCTGTGCACATTTAAATTGTTTCCACCAACTTAATGTTCCAACACTGGAATGGTTACAAAGTTGAACCAGATAAAGTTTTTGTGCTGATGGCATTTTCAGATAAGTGAGGGACACAAAGTGGAAAGCCAACAAAACAGGGTGAAAGTGTCAGGCTGGGAAAGTACAGGGTCTAAAGGATAATGTAGAGCAGGCAAGCAAGGCAGCATCAAGAGGCCAGCACAGACTTTCTTTTCATTATCAATTTAATTTTTAAAAGCACTCAGCTGGGGCGCCTGGGTGGCTCAGTCATTAAGCGTCTGCCTTCGGCTTAGGTCATGATCCCAGGGTCCTGGAATCGAGCCCTGCATCGGGCTCCCTGCTCAGCGGAGAGTCTGCTTCTCCTTCTCCCTCTGCCTCTCCCCCTGCTTGTGCTCTCTCTCTCTATGTGTCAAATAAATAAATAAATAAAATCTTAAAAAAAAATAAATAAAAGCACCCAGCCTTACAGCAAGGGCACTCTCTCCCCACTCAGCTTCTGCCACAGGAAAAAGTTGCCTGGCCTAAGCTTCAGTACAGCTGAAGTGTGCCTCCCCTGAACCCAACAAGAGGTTCTACATAGATGCGGATCTCAAGGCTTAATTACACAAAGCCATCTAGAGAATCTAGCTGAGGTGGATTTTAAGCATACTGTCACATATTAAAAGTCTAAGCAGTCCGGCCCAAGGACTCCTGTTACTGTGGCCAACGTGGATACCACGAGGACATTTGGAATGGCAGTGGTTATGGCACAGCATTTCAGGTTCACAGAAATTAGTCATAAGCATTATGCCCAGATAACTCAAAACTCTTCGCCACCATCATCCACAATGGGTGTAGTAGTATTTAGCTGTGAGTTCAGGAAGTGGGCAGAATCTCACCTGGAAGGGAGGAAAAGAATCATAGAAGTTGTGCTTTGAGTTCAGTTCATTTGCTTAGACGTGGCCAATTGCTATTCTGAATAGTCTATGAACTTCTGAAACTTATCCATGCCAAATTTCCAAATAACAGGGAACATAGTGGGGAGGGATGGTAGAAGAGTTTACTTTCTGAAACAGATAACAGTGTAATTGGAAATCAGGTTTTCGTGTTCTACTTATCAGGACAGGAGTAGACTACCCTCCGTAGAACAAAGACCTATTGTGTTGTGTTTACTTGTGCTCTGAAAGGACAAATCATCTTAGATGGTGGCCACTTGGGTCCACACTATGCAGCCAAACCTTTGGATGTGGAGCAGATTTTGCCATGCTGGGAACGATGTTTGCAACCCATATAGAATATGCTAGAGAAGTGAGGGAGAGGAATAGCTGTCTCAAGCTCTGCTATGGGATGAGCTTTGAAACAGCAATGAAGAAATATGCAGGAGGAATTGCTAAATATGGAGGCTCAGAACAAAACACTATGGAAGTGATTTCTAAAGGGAACATAGAAAACAATATTCTGGATATCACAGTCTTGTATAAGAGCTCCTGGCTGGTAAAATGCTTCCTCCTGTCTTCTCCCCTCGTACCACCTGAAGGACCTTGGGCTTTGTTGCTATCCCTAGTGCCCTCTTGGTGCACGAAAACAGGACATTGATTAGGTCAGAAGCTTGGGGTGTCTGCTTTCTAGAATTCATGTCTTTATTGTTAAAATTAATACGTGCACATTTTTCATTTCTTTTTAAAAATAGTTTTTACTTTCATATAATGCTATTGTCTTCAAAAATCTACTTATATTTAAAAGCTACTGTGATTAACTTAATTTTAAGGGTAGCTACGTGTTATATTGATGCACTGAAATTGCTCAGGGACAATAAAGGTAAAGGCCTGTATGATCTGGCTGTCAGGTGTGTACCAGTGAGGTGACTGATCTCTCTCTTGTGAGTCTTTAGGAAAACGGGGTCAATATTCTCTATTGATAGCTCCATAAAAATGGTGTTAAAGTTGCTCTCACTACATGTAAGCAGAATAAGCAGAGGAGGGGACAATGAAATTTCTGCCCTAATTTTTGTGCAGACAAAAAGAAGCTTCATCTCTGAGTCAATCTGCAAACAGCTCCTTCTGAAACTCGGAGATTTCTGGGAGATGTGCCTTTAAAAATCATAAGAGGCCCTCAAGCAGCATGTGAGCTGGATCCTGACTCACTACAGCCCATTTTCAACCCACTTCTGACCATCTGCCTTTTTAGATATGCCCTTCCCCTAAACTCACAGGAAAGGGCAAGGGTACAAGGCAGCCTTTCCTAAGGGCAATATGAGGGGTGCAGACCGTTGTGCAGCATGGATAGGGAAGGGAGAGATCACTTCCTGGTGGGGTGGATTTAGAGGCTGGGTAAGGAAGTCTGGGCTCCTAAGAATGAGCGGGACCAGGATCTAGGAGGAAGTGGAGGGCTATCACAAGGAAAAAAGTGGCCTGTGAGGACAGAGAGAAGAAGGCATACCTGGGGCACCGCGAGTGAGGGTTCCTTTTGATGCGGTAGAGAAATATATGACAAGGCTGGGAACATGTGTCCTCAGGCTCAATTCAGATCAATGTTGAATGTCAGGAAGAGTAAAGTAGGATTTACTTCTCTGATGGTGGGGTTGCCCACCAGGGCCTTCGAGTAGGAAAATAACAAGTTTTAAGAATAAAGAAGAGTAGGGCGCCTGGGTAGCTCAGATGGTTAAGCGTCTGCCTTTGGCTCAGGTCATGATCCCAGGGTCCTGGGATCGAGTCCCGCATCGGGCTCCCTGCTCAGTGCAGAGCCTGCTTCTCCCTCTCCCTCTGCCATTCCCTCTGCTTGTGCTCTTCTGTCTATCTCTCTGTCAAATAAATAGATGAAATCTTAAAAAAAAGAATAAGGAAGAGTAAAGTTTAATTTGATGGTAACGTGTAAGGTAAATTGGAGAGGGAGGCACTGAACGCAGATAGGTCAGAGAAGGAGTTCCCCTGAGTCAGGCGTGAGACAATAAGGTCCTAAACCTGTACACACATGTATATAGCAGCTCTTTTCATAATTACTCAAAACTAGGAACAACTTAGATGTCCTGTGGGTAAATGGACAAATAAACTGGAACATCCATAAAGCAGAATACTACTTAGCAAAAAGCAAAGAATGAGCTATTGCTACATGAAACAGCTTAAATGACTTTCCAGGGCATTATGCTGAGTGAAAGAAGCCTCTAAATGTGATATATCGTAGATTTCTTTTATGTAACATTCTGAAAAAGACAAAACTATAGGAATTGAGAATAGATCAGTGGTTGCCAGAGTTCAGAGAAGGGGGTAAAATATGACTACAAAGGGGTAGCATGAGGGAGTTTTTTTGGAGGGGGTGATTGAACTGCATCCTGATTGTGGTGGTGATTACACAAATCTATACATTTGTTAAACTTCACAGAACTGTACGTACAAAAAAGGGCCAATTTTGTTGTATGATAATAATTTTTAAAAAATCAGTTTTCCTCCATTAAATGTAATATCAGAAAAGAATGAATGGAAACATTTTATGGTAGTTAAGGATCACATCTTTACAATTCATTGGCTATATTTACATTGAAAATTCTCTCTTGGATAATAGAAAATGTATTCCTCAACCGTGGGATAAATTCTTGATGCTTAAATATAAATGATAAAACATTAAGTCAGCAAAAATATTTATTTTTTGAACCCTTCCTTTCCTATGGCATGCTTTGTTTTTTGGCTGCCGCATCCCACTGTGACCATCCTAGACAAAAGATCCCTCACTTCCTCCTCCTGATTCTCCAGCTGGCTCCACTGGCCAGAATGTCATTTCTGGCAACAACACACTTCTAAGTACCAGTGGATTATGGGTTGTTGGGATATCAGTTTCCTCTTTTAACTAATATATATTTTTTTACAGCAATGATGTTCTCTCTGCTTCTGATCATAACAGTTATGAATGTTGATAGTTCTCTTTTTTAATGGAACAAAGTGAATGATACCAGACTATCTCAAGAGTGCCATGAATGAATGAAAATTCTACCTGCTAATAAGCCTCACACCAAATGGTGAGATACAGGGTACTCTCTCCTTTCTGAGGGCTTTGTGAGTGTATGAAAGCTATTTTCCCACATATTTATTTGAGTTCCAAAATAAAGTTCACTCTGAGGAAAGCAGGCTTTTCTGGGGACTCATCTGATTAACAAGGCATCAGATCCTAGAGGACATAAGAGGTCTGTCTGAAGCCTATTTGAAACCCAAGTGGAAGCCATCCAGCAGTCATCAATGAAAAGGTCAGACATCTAACAGTTGATAACTTGAGTTCAGCCAGAGAGAAAAAGTAGTGGATTACTTATATAAAATTGCTAACAAGAGAAAAGCCACAGATTAACCTGGGAGTCAGCTTTTTTTTTTTTAAAGGTGCTCTTTTAATAAGATGTAAAAAAATTTTTTTTTTCTAACACATCAATGTGTTGTGAGAACTGTCATTTCATTTGTAGCCATTAGGAAACTTTTCCAAATCTTAAAAATTGATAAAACTATTTTGCCTCTAGATTGTCAGATATTGATTATGTGGCATCTCTTTTTAAAACATTGTAAAACATCATGATCATTTAATATCATGCTTAAAACATGAAAAAATTCAAGAGAACTAGTAAAAAAAAAATCCCACACTCTCACTCCTACGTCTTTTCTAGCCACCTCTACCCCCACCCCTCCCCCCATCTACCACCTTCGCCCATTTTAATGCTAGATGGTACTCCTGGGGAAATGGTGGACTGTAGGTCTTGGGGTAGGAGGGGAGGTGGGCAAATTCGAAGCAGAGAGAGAAAGAGATCATTCCCGAAAGAAGGAGAAATGGTCGATTAACCCCTAAAGGCTGATCCTCCCTGGCAATCCAAGAAAGGCGAATTGCAACTGCAGGGAGAAGATACCAGTTCTATTGTCTCTGATTGGCAAATACGAAAAAAGATTGACAGTATCAAGTGGAGGGAATGCAGGGGGCGGGCTGCAGTGTTAAATGGGAGGGGTCACTGAAGACTGGAGCTCATTGATGACGCGATCCTCACGTGACCAGGAGTCGACGTGTGCAGAAGTCCTTATCGTCCAGGGCCTGTTTCCCTGTAGCAGCTCCGTATTGCTGGAGAAGGAGAAAAGTGCCCCGGATCCCTTCAGGTCAGTGTAAAAGCGGGCGCTGCCTTGGGGACCCTCGGGTCTAGGAGCCAGAGAGCAGTAGCCAGGCGGGGTCGCCACTGTTTTCCCAACATTAGAGCCCGCCAAACTCCCATTTTTGTGCAGGAAATTTGGGGCTGTTTGGTGGGGGTGGGGGGTGGAGACGGAGAAGGGTAGCCAATTGAGGGTCC
>NC_138385.1:38056632-38082134 GCF_054177405.1 Leptonychotes weddellii
TGTGGTTTTGATTTGAATTTCCTTGATGGCTAATGATGATGAACATTTTTTCATGTGTCTGTTAGCCATTTGTATGTCTTCTTTGGAGAAGTGTCTTTTCATATCTTCTGCCCATTTTTTGACTTGATTATTTGTGTTTTGGGTGCTGAGTTTGAGAAGTTCTTTATAGATCTTGGATATCAGCCCTTTATCTGTAGTGTCATTTGCAAATATTTTCTCCCATTCTGTGGGTTGCCTCTTTGTTTTGTTGACTGTTTCCTTTGCTGTGCAGGAGCTTTTTATCTTGGTGAAGTCCCAAAGGTTCATTTTTGCTTTTGTTTCGCTTGCCTTTGGAGATGTATCTTGAAAGAAGTTGCTGTGGCTGATATCAAAGAGGTTACTGCCTATGTTCTCCTCTAGGATTTTGATGGATTCCTGTCTCATATTGAGGTCTTTCATCCATTTTGAGTTTATCTTTGTGTATGGTGTTAGAGAATGGTCGAGTTTCATTTTTCTGTATATAGCTGTCCAATTTTCCCAGCACCATTTATTGAAGAGGCTTTATTCCATTGCATATTTTTTCCTGTTTTGTCGAAGATTATTTGACCATAGAGTTGAGGGTCCATATCTGGGTTCTTTATTCTGTTCCATTGGTCTATATGTCTGTTTTTGTGCCAGTACCATGCTATCTTGGTGATCACTGCTTTATAATATAGCTTGAAATCAGGCAATGTGAGGATTGTTTGTTCCAGCACTTTGAAAAATGGCATTGGAATTTTGATCATTTTAAATAAAAGTTACTTATGAGATAGCCTAGGCAGGAAGGCTTGGATCTTCCTCTGTCCACCCTGAAAGCAGGAAATAAATCTCCCATGTGAAAGGTATCCTCTGTACCAGGAGGTAAAGAGACATATTTATCACCAGAGATGAGAAATTTAGAGCTGAGAAGGCTGTATGAACAACCCTTGTGACTTTTTATTAATTTACTACCCCAGCCCAAATTCTGTTTAGAATTCCTTACTAATCGAAGCTCCCAAAAGTGTTTTTTTTGTCCTGTCAATTCCTCACAGAATTATTAGCTCTTTGTCTAAAAAGTATAACAACTGCCTGCCTTGGTCATTTCTTTAGGTTACCATTTCATTATTGGGGCTCTGTGCACATGTAATAAAACTTTTTTTCTCCTGTTGATGTCTTATGAAAATTTAATTTAGTCCAGCTGGAAGAACCTGACAGGTAGAGAAGAATTGTTCTTTCCCTTCATGTGAAAGGTAAGAATTTAACCCAATTTGTCTATATCTAAAGTCATGGTTTTTAACAACTATGTCATGTTGCATCCTCACTGCCAATTCAATGGCTTTTAACATAGATTAAAAAAGTTGTTACCACTCTCAGTGTCTGAATGTTTCTTTACTATTAACATGTTTAATTATTTTTCTTTTCTTTTTCTGCTATACACATGCATTATTGTAATCAGAAAATTCCATGAAGTATATTATAAATGCCTTAAAACAAAATCATATTATAAAGCATGTTAAAATACAAATAAATTCAAAACAAAATGAAACAAAAAACAAACAATGCAATGCAATATTTACAACATGTATTACTGATTTGGAGTTAACCTTAATATTTGAATAGCTCTTACAACTCAATAGCAAAATGGACTTCCAACCAACAAAAGACAAAAATGGTAGCTGCAAAATAAAATATGTGTGCTTATCTGGGGTCTTAGGGATTGCAATCCAGGAGACACAGATTTGACTAAAATCAAAAACATGCTCCAGAGAGATAAAGGAGGTTAGCGTTTTTAAAGAGGAAGGAGGGGATTTACATAAACTGTTTTGAAGAAAATGTGATTGGTGCTGGTATTGCTACAGTTATACTAACCTATATATGATTGGTTGCTAGGGCTAGTGTTGGGCAGAAAGTCTGTTTATGTCCATTTTAACATATAACAGATGCCTTGGCTTTTAGCTGAGTTGAGCAAAAATTCTGAGAATTTGAGACAGAAGATGGGCATAAGCCCTACCTCCTCAATGTCTTCCTTGTTGGCCCCATTTTATTTTTTAGAGATTTTATTTATTTATTTGACAGAGAAAAAAAAGAGAGAGAGAGAGAAGGAACACAAGCAGGGGGAGTGGGAGAAGGAGAAGCAGGCTTCCGGCAGAGTAGGGAACCTGATGTGGGGCTTGATCCCAGGACCCTGGAATCAGGGCCTGAGCCAAGGGCAGATGCTTAACGACTGAGCCACCCAGGCGCCACCATAGTCCTTTCTTTCTGTTCCAAGATTCAATCCAGGATACTAACTGTATTTAGTTATTATGTCTCCTTATTCTCCTACATTCTCTGAGAGTTGTTCTTTCTTTCGTTTCATGACCTTGACATTTTTTGAAGAGTACTGGTCAGTTATTTTGTAAGATGTCCCTCAGTTTGGGCTTGTCTGATGTTTTCTCATGATTATTGAGATTACAGGATTTAGGGAAGAATAACATAGAGGTGATATTCCCTTTTCTGTGGTATTCTGTGATGTGATTCATGTGATATGATATCAACATGATTTATTAGTGGTGGTGTTAACTTTGATTCCTTGGCTAAAATGATGTCTGCCAAGTTCCTCCTCTGTAAGATATTTCTCCATTTCCATACTCTGTTTCTTATAAATGAGTCACTAAATCCAGCCCATACTCAAAAGAAGGGGAATTAAGCTTTACCTCCTGTGGGGAGAAGTATCAAAGAATTTGTGGGTGTTTTTTTTTTAATAGTAATTAAAATTTGGAGGGGAGATGCTTTGAGGCTATGCAAATATTTCTTCTTAAATATTTCTTCTTAAAGTTTTACTCATTAAATTTAGCATTCATCAGTGGTCTTATGGGCAGCAATTACTACTTTGGTGTTCTAATGGTGGTTTTCTATATTCCCCATGCTGACTGGATTTAATACCTGGAATTATTCTGTAAGGAAGTTCTATCTATCTATCTATCTATCTATCTATCTATCTATCTATCGTCTATCTATCTATCTATCTATCCATCTATCTATCTATCTATCATATATCTATCATATGTCTATCTCAGTATGGAAATTTTTATTCTTTGGGATATAATTCAATGATATATTTTTTTTTCCAAATGGATCCAGTTTTGACCATTAGAAGCTTGTTTGGGTTGGCTCATGTTCCTCTGATATGCACAATGTGTTAGGCAGAATTTTTAAGACACCTTCGAGATTCCTGTCTTTTGGTTATTCAGTAAAACACTAATCCAGGTATTACTGTAAAGGGATTTTTCAGATGTAATTTAACACTAAATCAGCTGACTTCAACATTGGGAAATTTTCCTGGATTATCCTGGTTGACCCAAAATAAGCACATGAGCTGTTGAAGCATAGACACTTCTCCAGCTGGTGGCAGAAGAGGAAGGCAGAAAAGAAAAGGAGAAGAGAAAGTCAGGGATATTCGAAACATGAAATGAATTTAATTTTTCATTGCTGTCTTTGTAAATGGACGTGGCCAGAACCAGAGGAATATAGGAAGTCTCTAGAAGCTGAAAATACCTGCAGCTGACAACCAGCAAGGAAACAGGGACCTCAGTCCTACAACTGTATGAACTGAATTCTGCTAACACCTTGAATGAGCCTGGAAGCATGTTCTTTCTCATAGTCTCCAGACAAGAGCCCAAGCTGATTGGCATCTCGATTTCAGCTTTTTTGAGATTGTAAGCAAAGAACCTAGTTGAGCCCACCTGGACTTCTGTTTTAAGCTGTTACCTTGGTGGTGGTTATGTAGCAATAGAAAGCTAATACACTTGCATACTGTTTTTAAATCACTTCCTTACTTTCTGGGACTACACAATGTTCTAGGTTAATCTTATATTTTCCCTGCTCTGGTTCTAGGACCAGCTATTTCTTCAAGGAGTCCTGGTTCCTTTTATTAGAAAATAGTATTTAGAAGCCAAGATCTGGGCCTTATGTGTGTTCATTGTTAAAGGGACATCATTGTGTCTAGACCCTCTCAGTGGACAGAGCTAGTAAATCTATCTATACTGATCTATGTACACACACACACACACAGAGGTTCATATTGGTATCTTTAACTCTAAATCTTTGTTCTGTGCAACTTCTTTCTCTGACAGTGAGAAACTTGGCTCCCATTATTGATATTAACTTATTTGTTCAACCCTAATATACATGCAATGTATTGCTATACATGTAATAAATTGCTATGTCATGCTTCATGAGAAACAAATATACCAACTAAAGTACAATTCATTTTGACTTTAGCTTTGCAGTAGCCAGCCAAACATTTTCCAGAGTTATTTAGGTCAAACCACCAAATTTATATGTTGAAATCCTAATGCCCAATATGATCATACTAGGAGGTAGGGGATTTAAGAGGTGCTTAGATCATGAGGGTGGAATCCTCATGAATGGGATTAGTGTTCTTATAAAAGAGACTCCAGAGAGCTCCCTAGTCCCTTCCACCGTGAGAAGACACAGTGAGAAATCAGCAGTCTGCAAACCAGGAAAGGGCCTTCATCAGAACCTGACCATGCTAGCACCTTGATTATGGACTTCAAACCTCCAGAACTGGGAGAAATAAATTTCTGTCATTTATAAGCTACCCAGTCTGTAGTATTTCATAGAAGCTCAAATGGATTAAGTCACAATTTTAATAGTTAGATGTATTTGTTACAGTCTATTCCATCCTGGATTCTCCTGACATTCTGGTTGGTTTTTAAAAATTTTCCATGTATCAGGATTTCTCAGCCTTGGCATTATTGACATTTTGGGCTGGATCATTCTTTCTTGGGATGGCTGTCCTGTGCATTGTTGGGTGTTTATCAGTATTCCTGGTCCCTAGCCACCAGATGCCAGTAGCACCCACCTCCATAGAGTGAGAACAAAAAATGTCTGCAGACATTGCTAAATATCCCATAGTGGGAAAAAAAATTGAGAACCACTGGCATAGGGAAAGAGTCACCCTTGGTGGTGGTGTATAGTTCTATGGGTTTTAACATGTACATAGCCACCACAGTAACATATAGAAGAGTTCCACCACCTTAAAAATTTCCTTGTGCAGACCCTTTGTTGTCAGTCACATTCATCATCCCCAATCCCTGGGAGCCACTATCTGATTCTGATTCTATAGTTTTGCCTTTTCCAGATTATCATGTATCTGTAATCATACTATATGTAGCCTTTAAGATCTGATTTTATTCGCTAAGCATAATGCTTCAAATTTATTCATAAAACAAGAGTTTGTTTCTTTTTATTGTTGAGTAGCATTCCATTTTATGGATGTGCCAAGGTTTATTAATATATTCACCTGTTGAAGGACATCTGGATTGTTTCCAGATTTTGGTGACTATGAATAATGATACTATGAACATTTGTGTACAGGTTTTTGTACGAATATACAATTGAAATTCACTTGGACAAATACATACAAGTGGGATTCTTGGGTCATATGGTAAGTGTACAATATGATTAACTTTATATTAAACTGTGAGTATGTTTTCCAAAGTAGCTGTATCATTTGCATTTCCACAAGCAATGCATGGGAATTCCTGTTGTTCCACATCCTCACCAGCATTTGCAATTGTGGAGGTTTTTTTTTTTTTAATCCATTCTGATAGGTGTACACTGGTATCTTGTGTTTTTTAAAAAAATATGTATTTATTTATTTATTTGAGAGAGAGAGAACGCATGAGCAGGAGGGGCAGAGGGAGAGGGAGAGAGAATCTCAATCAGACTCCTCACTGAGCGCTGAGCCCCACACTGGGCGCTGAGCCCCACACTGGGCTCAATCACATGACCCTGAGATCACGACCTCAGTAGAAACCAAGAGTCGGATTCTCAACTGACAGCGCACTCAGGTGCTCCATCATTGTGGTTTTAATACACATTTCTTTAATGACTAACAATATCAAACATATTTTTCCTATGTGTTTATGTACCATCTGGATATCTTCTTTGGTTAAGTGACTGTTCAGATATTTTGACAATTTCTTAATTGAGGTTTTTTCTTTTAGTGAGTTTTAATGGTTCTTTAAATATTCAAGATATGTCTTTTATAAGATATGTGATCTGCAAATATTTTCTCCCAGTGTGGCTTGTCTTTTCACTCTCTTAACAGTGTCTTTTATAGAACAAAGATTGTCATTTTGTTAAAGTTCAGTTTATCATTTTTTTCTTATATGGATGTCATACCTAAAAACTTTTATTTTCTTGTCATACCTGAAACCTCATTGCCGAAGTCAAGATCACACAAATATTCTGTTATATTTTCTTCTAGAATTTATATATTTTTTGTTTTACATTTACATTTAATACATTAACATATATTTAAATGTAAGTTTACATTTTGAGTTAATTTTTCTGTAAGTTGTGAAGTAGGTATTGAAGTTCATATTTTTCGTTATGCATTTCTAGTTGTTTTGGTTTTATTTCTTCCTTTCCAGTATATGTTTCTTGGGATTTTCTTTTTTTTAAAAGATTTATTTTATTTGAGAGAGAGAGAGAGCACATGCGGGCGGGCACACGTCTGCGCGAGTGAGCAAGTGGGGGGAAGGGCAGAGAGAGAGAATCTTCAAGCAGACTCCCCACTGAGCAGGGAGCCAGATGTGGGAGCCTGATGCAGGGAGCCGGACCCATGAGATCATGACCTGAGGTGAAACCAAGAGTCAGACGCTCAACCGACTGAGCCACCCAGGTGCCCTGGGATTTTCTACATAGACAATGTCATGCACAAATAGGGAACATTTTATTTAATTATTTATTTACTATTGAGGTATAGTTGACACACAATGTTTCATGGGAAAATTTTATTTTTACTTTCTAATCTGTATGCTTTTTATTTCTTTTTTTGCCTTGTTGCACTGGATAAGACTTCCATTATGATGTTAAAGGAGACTGCTGAGAGTGGATATACTTGCCTTGTTCCCAGTCTTGAGGGAAAATATTCAGTCCCTCACCATTAAACGTGTTGTCTGAGTGTTTTTGTAGAAGCCCTTTATCAGGTTGTGGAAGCTGACTTTTATTCATAGTTAATTGAGAGTTTTTATCATTAATAGATGTATTTTGTCAAAAGACTTCCTGCATCTTTGGCGATGCTCATGTAGTCTTTTTTTTCTTTAGCTACTTTGTAAATTTTTTAAAAAGATTTTATTTATTATTTATTTGAGAGAGAGAGTGTGAGAGAGCATGAGAGCAAGGTGAGGGGCAGAGGGAGAAGCAGATTCCCCCATGAGCTGGGAGCCTGATGTGGGACTCCATCCCTGAACTCCGGGATCATGACCTGAGCTGAAGGCAGACACTTAACCCACTGAACCACCCAGGCACACTTTTCTTTAGATTCTTAATGTGGTGGATTGCATTGATTGATTTTCAAATATTGAATTAGCCTTTCATTCTTGGAATAAACCCCACTTGGTTGTGTGAGAGAGAGAGAGAAAATTAATCTTGTAATATGAGGGATACTGGTCTTAGTTTTCTTTATTTGTACTGTATTTCTCTAGTTTGGTTATTGTAAAATGAGTTGGGACATATTTCCTCCTCTTCTGTATTAGTTTTCTATTGCTGCCATAAAATATCACCACAAACTTAGTATATTATTTTAAATATAAAACTTTTTTATTATCTCACAATTATCTAGGTCAGTCTGACATAGATCTCATTTGCCAAGAATCAAGATGTTGGCAGAGCTGTATTCCTTTCTGGAGGCTCTAGGGGAACATCTCTTTCTTTGCTCATAAAGAATTAAATTCTTTTTTATATCTTCTATTTCTTTGCTCATAATTTCAGTTTTAATTCGGTTTTTAAGAGTGATGACTCTTTTGAGCATTTTTTATAACAGCCATTTTAAAGTCTATCAAATATTTACAGCATCTGTCATCTCATCATTGGTATCTGTTGATTGCCTTTTTCTATGCTTTTGAGAATTTCATGATTTCTTACATGCTGAGTAATTTTGGTTTGTATACTAGACATTAAATATTATTTTTATTATGTTATGGAAACCTCAAATAGCTGTACCATACATTCTGTTTTTCACATCTGTGTTTAGTACTAGAGAGAGTTAGAATGTATGTATTCCATCTTACTTGGAACCAGAACTACACTGTATAAATTTTTATGTTTACTTTTAATTTTTCATTTTTAAAGAAAAAACACAAAATTATGGAAAAATTGTGAAGACAGTGTAAAGAATTTTTTCCCTGAATTATTTGAGAGTAAGTTACTAGTTTAATGGCCCGTCTACCCTATGGTAGGCAGAATTTTAAGATGGCCCCTACAACTTTCACCTCCTGGTGTTAGTCCTACCATTATGTTACATTATATGGCAAAAAGGAGATTACCCAGGTGGACCTAATCTAATCACTCAAGCCCTAAAAGGAGAAAGCTTTATATGGCTGTTGACAGAAGTTAAAGTTAGAGAAATTCAAAGCATGATAATGCTTGGATGCATTACCATTGTTGGCTTTGAAGATGGTAAGGCCAAGTGCAAGGAGCTGAGAGCAATGTCCTGTCAAAAGTCAGCAAAGAAATGGGTATATCAATCCTACCACTGCAAGGAATTGAGGTCTGCCAACAACCTGAGTAAAGTTGGAAGGGGATTCTTCCCGGTCCTCCAGATAAGAGCCCAGGACAGTCAACACCTTCATTTCAGCATCATCAGACCCTAAACAGGAAACTAGCCAAGACTACTGATCTACAGAACTGTGAGCTAATAAAGGGGTGTTGCTTTAAGCTGCTGAATCTGTTAATCTGTTACTCAGAAGTAGGAAATGAATATAACCCCAAACATCTTTTGTGCACATTTCCCACAAACACAGACATTTTCCTACATAACCACAATTATCAAAATCAGAAAATTAACATTAATATATTACTACCATCTAAACTCAGACCCCAATAAATTTTTACCAGTTATTCAACGTCTTTATAGAAAAAGGAGATTCCAGTTCAGGATCACATATTGCATTTTGCTGTCAGGTCTCTTTATTATCCTTCAGTATAGAATATGCCCTCAGTTTATGCCTGAAGTTATAGTCCAGTTATTTTTTACAGTGTCCTTCAATTTGGTTTTGCCTGATATTTCTTCTTGAATAGATTCAGGTTATGCATCTTTGGCAGGAATATCACAGAAGTATTGCTTTGATCTTCTCTTTTTATCCTATCAGGTGACACAATCTCAATTTGTCCCATTACTTACAATGTTCTCTTTTTTTTTTTTAAGATTTTATTTATTTATTTATTTATTTGAGAGAGAATGAGATAGAGACCATGAGAGGGGGGAGGGTCAGAGGGAGAAGCAGACTCCCCGCTGAGCAGGGAGCCCGATGCGGGACTCGATCCCGGGACTCCAGGATCATGACCCGAGCCGAAGGCAGTTGCTTAACCAACTGAGCCACCCAGGTGCCCCTACAATGTTCTCTTTGACCATTTGTTTAAGGTGGTGCCTTCTAGGACATTCCAGTGTCTTTTTCCTTTGTAACTATTAAGTATTTTATGGGTAAGTATTTTGAAACTATGTAAATGTTTATTTGTGTATTTATTTATTTAGATAATGAATCATATTTTCTTTTTTTAATTCAATGCATTACACTATGTTCTATCATTTATTTTGATACTCATATTGTCCTCTATGTGATTTGTAGGAGCCTCTTCAGATTGGCTTCTGTGTCCTTTTGGTGTGCCATCATTTTTTGAGCACTGTGCTTTCTGGCACATCAAGATGTTCCAGGCCCATTTTGTTCTTTGCCTGCCACATCCATGTAATCAACCATTTCTCAAAGGAGTTCTTGTTCTTTTCATTCAACAATAGTATTTAGATGACAGGCTATGGACACTAGGTATGTTTCTTGCTATTGGGATACTAAGCTCCCAGGCTCTCTCAGTGGAAAGAATTAGGTAATATTTGTGTATATATATTTGTGTATATATGTGTATACACACATACATACATAGGAACTCACATGTATATACATTTACACACTTACAAGTATATTTCTATATATATCAATTGAAAGCCATATAGGTGCCCTCTTCAGATTGTTGGCAACCTTCTGCATAGACATGTTTCTCACCCTGTTCAGATTCTAAAATCCTGTTCCAGTCTGCCACACACTGCCTCACAAAGACACTCCCTTCAACCAAATAGAAAGAACCCAATACTCCTCACCTGGCTAGTCTCCTACCCAGGAATTCCACTTCACAATTCTTAGACAATAACTCTCTATAATGAGCCACTCTCCCAAGATGGATACCTTCTTCACCCTGCTCAGGCCAACAAAACTCTGTTCTCTCCTACCATGCTTTTCCCCATCTAATGGTGTTATGACTGAATTGTCCAGGAACAGAAGGGCTAAGGAAAAGGAAAACAAATAGCTTAAAAAAAAGTCATCAAAAAATTTTTTTCGTCATGACAAGTGTACTCTTTAAACTCCATTACCTATCATTGTCATCCCTCCATCCACCTCCCCTCTGGTAATCATCAGTTCTCTATATTTAAGAGTCTGTTTCTTGGTTTGCCTCTCTCTCTCTTTTTCCCTTTGATTGTTTTTTTTTTAATTCCACATATCAGTGAAATCATATGGTATGTGTCTTTCTTTGACTGATTTATTTCGCTTAGCATTATACGCTCTAGCTCCATCCATGTCATTGCAAATGTTAAGATTTTTTATGACTGAATAATATTCAATGATATATATATATCATAGTGTATATATATATGAATAATTTTCAATGATATATATCTCATTGTGTATATTCTTTATTCATTTCTTCTTTATTCATTCATCAGTCGATGCACACTTGGGCTGCTTCCATAATTTGGCTATTATAAATAATGCAGCTATAAACATAAGAGTGCACGTATCCCTTTGAATTAGTGTTTTTGTATTTTTTGGGTAAATACCCAGTAGTGTGATTACTGGATCATAGGGTAGTTCTACTTTTAACTTTTTGAGGAACCTCCATACTGTTTTCCAGAGCGGCTGCACCAGTTTGCATTCCCACCAACAGTGTAAGAGGTTTCCCTTTTCTCCGCATCCTCCCCAACATCCTCTAGGATTTTGATAGTTTCTTGTTTCACATTTAGGTCTTTCATCCATTTTGAATTTATTCTTGTGTATGGTGTAAGAAAGTGGTCCAGTTTCATTCTTCTGCATGCTGCTGTCCAGTTTTCCCAACACTATTGTCTGTCTTTTTACTATTGGATGATTTTTTCCTGCTTTGTCAGATTAGTTGACCATATAGTTGTGGGTCCATTTCTGGGTTTTCTTTTCTGTTCCATTGATCTATGTATTTTTGTGCCAGTACCATACTGTCTTGATCACTAAAGCTTTGTAATATAACTTGAAGTCCAGAATTGTAATGCCTCCAGCTTTGCTTTTCTTTTTCAAGGTTGCTTTTGCTATTTGGGGTCTCTTGTTCCATACAAATTTTAGGATTGTTTGTTCTAGTTCTGTGAAAAATACTGTTGGTATTTTGATAAGGATTGCTATAATATGTAGATTGATTTGGGCAGTATGGACATTTTTTTTGGGCAGTATGGACATTTTAACAATATTTTTTCTTCCAATTCATGAGCATGGAATGTCTTTCCATTTCTTTGTGTCATCTTGAATTTCATTCATCAGCATTTTATAGTTTTCAGAATAGAACCCTTTCACCTCTTTGGTTAAGTTTATTCCTAGATATTTTGTTTTTGGTGTAATTATAAATGGGATTGTTTTCTTAATTTCACTTTCCACTCCATTATTAGTGTATAGGAATGCAACACATTTCATACATTGATTTTGTATGCTGCAACTTTACTGAATTCATTTATTAGTTCTAGTAGTTTTTTGGTGGAATCTTTAGGGTTTTCTATATAGAGTATCATGTCATCTGCGAACAGTGCAAGTTTTACTTCTTCTTCACCAATTTGAATGCCTTTTATTTCTTTATGTTGTCTCATTGCTGTGGTTAGAACTTCCAGTACTATGTTGAATAAAAGTGGTGAGAGTGGACATCCTTGTCTTGTTCCTGACCTTAGAGGAAAAGCTCTCAGTTTTTCCCCATTCAGTATGATGTTCACTTTGTCTTACTGATGTGACATATCATGTTGATTGTTTCACAAATACTGAGCCACCCTTTTAATTCTTTTTTATGACTGAATTGTGTGACTATATTACCAAGCTAAAAAATATAAAATACATTGTGTTTAAGTTAAATTCAAATGTAAATAGAACTTATGTGTTGTGAAGCTGCTCAGGAAACAGCACCTGATCACAAACTGATCACCATCTTCATAACCAGGTGAGGATATCCTCTGTCAAAAACTCCATTATAATAAGGTTAAGGTTACTTCTGACTATATGTAAGCAGAATAAGCAGGAGTCAACTAAATTTCTGCTCCTGGGGCGCCTGGGTGGCTCAGTCAGTTAAGCGTCTGCCTTTAGCTCAGGTCCTGATCCTGGGGTCCTGGGATCCAGCCTCCGTGTCTGGCTCCCTGCTCAGTGGGGAGTCTGCTTCTTCCTCTCCCTCTGCCCCTCCCCCTGCTTGTGCACACGTGTACTCTCTCTCTCTCAAATAAATACATAAAATCTTTAAGAAAATTTCTGCTCCCAACTTTGGGCAGAAAGAAGGTTTGTTTGTTTGTTTGTTTGTTTTTAAGATTTTATTTATTTATTTGACAGACAGAGAGAGAGAGAACACAAGTGGGGGGAATGAGCAGGGAGTCTGATGTGGGGCTTGATCCCAGGACCCTGGGATCATGACCTGAGCCGAAGGCAGACGCTTAACAGACTGAGCCACCCAGGTGCCCCCAGAAGGTGTATTTGTAAGCCAATAAACAAATGGTTTCTTCTGAGCTTCCAAGATTTCTGGAGATGCACAATTAAACATTAACAGAAGTCACTGCGGCAGAATGAGGGTGGGCACCTGCTTGCTACCCTAGCACCTAACTTCCTGAGAAAGTAGCCTTTCCCTTCCACACACACATTAGAAAGAGGAAAGGGACAAACCATCCTTTGTTAAGGAACATAAGAGTGGTTGAGGCCCCATGTGCCTCAATGACCATCAGAGACAGAGATGGGAGCGTTCACTTCCAGCTCACATGGTCTCAGATGCTGTATGGTCAGAGCTGGGCCTCAAGGAATGAGCAGTACAAGGATCTAGGAGGAAGAGGAGGCCAAAAGAAGGCCACTTTCATCCCCTACTAGGTCTTCCTTACCAAATTAGTTCCTCTTCTCCTTTATGGGTGAGGATGTTCCTGCCTTATTTGAAAACCTGTAACAACCTGCCTAAAGACACCTTGCAAGGGAGATCAATTGTCTTCATTCTCTCCCCCATTGTGCTGCAGACACACTCATTATCTCTAAATCTATAACTAGAATCAAATCCCAGTATGCCAGGTGGGAGGAAGGACACTGAAATTATAAAATCAAATAGTTCATACACCAGATGAATTGCAGGCTTTTAAATATATATATATATATATATATATATATATATATATATAGTTATAACAGGAAATTAAAAATTACCTATTTCAGTCTCCTTTTTGGTTGAGGTCCCAAGACAATAGGTTTCAATCACTGCCGAATTCTGAATTGTAATGCAAGGTGATGAAAGCAGGTCATACTTGGATGAGTACTGAGTTGGTTACCCTTAGATAATTACACATTTTCAGCCTACAAAAGGCATTTGAGAGGCCAAAAAGATTGTTGGAGATTAGAAGAGGATTTCTAATGAGAAATGTTGGCATTTCATGAGTGCTTCCATTATAGAGAAAGAGTAGGTGTTTTCTGTCACCTCATACCAAAGGCAAAAACCCTCAGTGGGTCTATTCAAAGTCCCTGGAACTTGTTAACACTGCAGGTATCTAAATCTAAAAGGTAAGACCAGCTAGCTACTTTGACATAAAACTGAAGAACATTTGGGGAGAGACTGGACTCCTTGAATTTGGGAGTTAAATTGTACAAATGATGTGTGAGTGGTTCCCATAGACATTACATGGGCCATACAGGAGACAGAACTAGTTTGTGGTTATTGATCTAGGTCATGATAGTCTTCTGGGGGATCAAGGAAACCTTAGCAGAAACAACCTGGATATACTGCTAGAAGTTTAAAGGCTAATGAAGGAGGGACGCCTGGGTGGCTCAGTTGGTGAAGCGTCTGCCTTTGACTCAGGTCATGATCCCAGGGTCCTGGCATCAAGTCCCACATCAGGCTCCTTGCTCAGTGGGGAGCCTGCTTCTCCCTCTGCCTGGTGCTCCCCCTGCTTGTGCTTGAGGTCTCTCTCTCTCTGACAAATAAATAAATAAAATCTTAAAAAAATAAAGGCTAATGAAGGAGTCAAAAGTGACTAGCTCAAGGATATGTATTTGCCCATTTCAAGAGAAGAGCAGGTAAGAGATTCTCAACAATGGGGGACTCCCTATAGAACCCATAAAGGAACCACACAAAGGAAGGAGTTAACTTTAAATACCTTCACAGCCTAGAAAGTGCCAGTACTAGATGGCCATAACAGTACCAGTTATATAAGATTTTAATTTCTTATTTTCTTTCTGCCTTCATCAAATGGAAACTTTTGTTTGTTTTTAAAGGTTGTTATTTATTTATTTATTTATTTATTTATTTTAAAGGAGATAGAAGTTTATTGAATACACTGCAAGGGAGTGGTGGACAGGACAGCAAAGGAGAGGCTGTCTGTCTAAAGTTTATTTATTTCTCAACACTCAACATGGGGCTCGAGCTCACGTCCCCGAGATCAAGAGCTGCATACTCCAACTTAGCCAGCCAGGCACCTCAAATGGAAACTCTTTTGTGACTTGAACTGACAGGAGGATATTTTTTTACCTATAGGGCAAGCAGGAAAGTCATGGGACATACCCTAGGTTTCACTCAAGGGACAAACCAAAGGGCAGGTTTGCATGGGTAGCAGGTAGAAAAAAATGTTTTATTATTGTCTCCTACAAATCCTACTTGTTCAATGTATTTGCTACACTGGCAAAAATCTTGAGAATATGTGTGAGAATAGGTCCTAAGAATATTAGATAAAGGTGGGAAGGGACATAATTTTAGCTACTTTTGTCAGGCATACTTTCAAATCAGCTCCATTGCATTTGCTATTCCCTCTGCTTGGAAAACTTTACCCTCAAATATCTGCCTAGATCACTCCCTTATCTCCTTCAGATGTTTCCTCCTGAGCCTTCTCTTGTTTTTCTAACAAGAATGCAAGTTCCATGAAGACATATATATGTATATATATATATATATATATATTTTTTTTTTTTTTTGCTGTTGTATGTAGTGCTGTGATTCCTTGACTCTTAGAACAGCACCAGGTGTATAGTACATGCCAAATAATTTGTAATAAATTCAGCTGAATTTATCAGTATTTGTGCACATAGTAGAGATTTTAAATTCAACATGCTATCTCATTCAGTTGGACTCTAATTGTTTGCTCAGTTGGTTGAACTATGGCCTCCTGCTGGATCACACTAAAAAAAGTTGGTATATCAGAAATTGCTTATGGGGCGCCTGGATGGCTCAGTCTGTTAAGCATCTGCCTTCAGCTCAGGTCATGATCTCAGGGTCCTGGGATCCAGCCCCATGTCATGCTCCCTGCTCAGCGGGGAGTCTGCTTCTCTCTCTCCCTCTGCTCCTATCCATCCCCTCCCCCCCCCCGCCCCGGCCGTGCTCTCTTTCTCTCTCCAATAAAAAATAAAGTCTTTTTAAAAAAGGAAATTGCTTAGTATGATGTAAATAATCTAGAGAGTTATGGAAAAGGAAATGTTGGAATGTGCTTATCATGTATTACATACTCATGTACTCCCTAACCATGTCTAAAGAGAGGGATAGAAGATGTTATCTTTAACAGGAAATTGAGCAATAAATAAGCAAGCATATTTTGAAAATCTTATAATGGTTATTATCATTAGGCTGAGAATGCTGGGAGTGGTTTTTAAACTTGATACAGCCTCTTGGTTTCAGTAGTGATGCCAGGATCTCAGGGTAGGATAAACTAAGAAGCTGCATTTAACCACCAAAGACAAGGAAGGCTTAGTTATCTTTACATGAATCAAGAATGTCATGGTAGACAGAATAGTTTGAATTAGGAATTTTTGTCAGTAGCTAACTGATCTTATGAAACTATGGCAGAGAGAGTATACATGTTTAACAAATTCTGTTGCATTTCGTCCTAGGTTCATACTTATGGATTGCCTTTCTCAGACAGCCAAGCAGTTGACTGATTTGTGGCCATTGGAATGTGAGCAAAAAACTCCAGCATAATCTGCCATGAGCCTTCTCTCTCCTTCCATCTTCCAGCTGGATGTAAGCACCCAAGGCAATTTTGAAAGTCACACATTGAAGATGGTGGAGGTTCCTGCCAGGTTCCTGCCACCTTGCTCCCTGAATGACTGCATGGAACAGATCCCACTCCCTCCCATCTGTATTGCACTGCTAGTTGAGTGAGAAATTTTCAGTTTGCTAAGCCTCTGAGATTTGGGAAATGTTTTTAGAAGTACTTAGCCTATAATAAAAAAATAAAAATAACAATAAAAGTACTTAGCCTATGTGATGAGGATTGAGTAATGTATAGTATTGTTGAATCACTATATTCTAAACCTGAAACTAATAAAACACTGTACATTAGTTATACTGGAATTAAAAAGATTAAAAAAAAAACTAAGAAGGAGGGAAGAAAGAAAGAAAGAAAGAACCTCCAGAACAATAAACTCTAGCTACTTATGTAAAAAAAAGTACTTAGCCTATCTTGACGTATAAGTATTACTAGGAGAACATGGATAGGTGACCCACTAAATTCCTACTTGATTTGAGTTATCTTAAAACCCTAAGTATGGCAAACAGAGAACTGATATGAGCCACTAGATAGTCTGGATTCTCTCTTCATTACCAGACCTGAAAGTTGAAATATTATTCTCAGAACCCCTTGAGTCAGGCAGGACCTTGCAATAACATCACAAGTAGGTATATGAATATAGGTACTATGAATATTCTTCTTCCCCAAAGGTCTTGCAGCCACAGTTGAATATCAATGATCCTAACTGATAGATGAGAAAGCTGAGACTCAGAAAAGTTTTCCAAATCACATACCTAGTAAATAGCAGACCTGGGATTCTAGCTTGTATTCCTTATTCTTAGTCACAAGACTGGTTGTTACAAACTTTTGTCATATGATACCCATACCTTGTCATGCATAGGTGGAAATTCATTCAGCAACACCTCTTAATAGGGAGGGATGTTGGAGATAAAATGCTTCCCCTTTGGGCTGAGAGGCCTAGTTCTGGAAGTCACATTAATTTGCTGATTTCCAAGTTAGCATAACATAAATGAGAAAAAATATTGAATGACATATTTCTTCTTTTCAGATTTGACATATCAACTTTATCATATATTAAAAGACTTTTTATATCTAAATATGTCCATGCTACTTTTTATATATTTTTCTATTATTGGAAGATGACCAAACTATTTTATTTATTTATAGTAAATTGTTCCATCTGGCTATTGATGTTTTCCTTTTTAATACCCCAGAAAGAAACTCTATACCCCTTAGTAGTCACTCATCATTCCCATCCCCTCCCAGCTACTAGCCCTATTCTACTTTTTGTCTCAACAGATTTGTCTATTCTGAATATTTCATATAAATGGAATCATACAATATGTGGCCTTTTGTGTTTGGCTTTCATTTAGAATAATGTTTTCAAGGTTTATCCATGTTGTAGCATTTACCAGGACTTCATTCTTTTTTTATGTGTATTGAATATTCTATTGTATGAATATACCACATTTTGTTTATTGGTTTGTCAGTTGATTGACATTTGGGTTGTTGGCACTTTTTCACTATTATGAACATTTGTGTACAAGTTTTGTGAACATAGGTTTTCAATTATCTTGAGTATATTCCTACAAGGGAATTGCTAGATCACATGGTAACTCTATGTATAACTTTTGGAAGAAGTGCCAAATTGTTTTCCATGGCAACTGCATGGTTATATATTCCCACCAGCAATGTATGAACATTACAATTCTCCACATATATATATATTATATATATATATAATAGCCTTGCTAGTGGATGCAAAGTGCCTAAGGGACACATCCCCAGTGGTTCTGCTCTTGTCTAACCTTTCTGCAGAAATTGGTCCTCTTCACTGGTTTACTACTGGCCCAGATTCTGCCATTCACTTGGAAATATTTAGCCTAATGGTCAGAAGCCACTTACATTTTACATTGTTCTCTACACACATCCTGCTGCTTTCCAAAAGCAATATCTGGGCCCTGGCGTCCTTCTCAGATATCCTTATCAGAAAGGATCTGAATAGGTCATTTACATGAAGCTATACTTGACTAATTGTGATGAGTGTGAGAAACTTCCAAAAATGAGAAAAAGAGAGAAGACACCCTATGTGAAAGACTCACAGAGTTTTCAGCTTCTTTCAGTTTATGGAGACCCCAGGGGCTTTGTCCTTGAGTACTGTGACAAGACAGCTGTTTTTGTATTTTTCCTTACAATAAACACTGTCCCTATTTGCAACTATTAATATAGCTATTCTCACCAAATTGATCTACAGATTCAAGCCAATACCAATAAGAATTCTTGCAGGCTTAAAAAAAATAATCAGCTGATTCTAAAGTTTATATGAAAATTCAAGGGACCTAGAATATCCAAAGCAATTTTAATAGAGAACAAAGTTGCAGGAATTTCCCTACCTAGTTTCAAGACTTACTATAAGGCTATAGCAATCAAGATAGTTTGATATTGATGAAAAGACAGACATATAGATCAATAGGGCAGAATAGAAAGTACAAAAATATACCCACATATGAGTACTTGATTTTTGACAAAGGTGCAAAGGTTATAGGAAGAAGAAAGGAAAGTCTTCTCAACAAATGGTGCTGTATTAGTTGAATATCAGTATGGAACGAAATGAACACCAGAGTTTACTTCATACCTTACACAAAAATTAACATGAGATGGTTCATAAAACAAAATGAAAAGCCTAAAACTTTAAAACTATTAGAGTAAAATATAAGAGAAAGTCTTCACAACCTTGGATTAGGCAGCACATTATTTAAATAGAACACAATTATAAAAGGAAAAGTGGATTAAATGGGTTTCATGTAAATTTAAAACTTTTGGCCTTTGAAAGAAACCATTAAGTAAATGAAAAGGCAAACCAAGACTGAGAGAAAAATTTACAACATACATATCAAAGAAAATTGAATATAGAATTTATAAAGAAATCTTGCAACTCAGTAGTAAGAAGATGAACAATGAAATTTTCAAAAATTAGCAAAATATTGGGGCACCTGGGTGGCTCAGTTGGTTAAGTATCTGCCTTCAGCTCAGGTCATGATCCCAGGGACCTGGGATTGAGCCCCAAGTTGGGCTCCCTGCTCAGTGGGGAGTCTGTTTCTCCCCCTCCCTTTGCACCCCCCACTCATGCTCATGCTCTCTCTCTCAAATAAATAGAAATCTTTAAAAATATTAGCAAAATATTTGAACAAATTATTTCACAAAAGAAGATATATGAATGACTAATGAGTACATGAAAAGATGCTGAACATCATTAGTCGCCAGAGAAATAAAAATTAAAGCTACAAGATAATACACACCTTTTAGGACGGTTAAAATTTCCAACAGACACATGAAAAGATGCTCAACATCACTTGTCATCAGGGAAATACAAATCAAAACTACAATGAGATATCACCTCACACTTGTCAGAGTGGCTATAATCAACAACACAAGAAACAACAGGTGTTGGTGAGGATGAGGAGAAAGGGGAACACTCTTATGTTGTTGGTGGGAATTCAAACTGGAGCAGGCACTGTGGAAAACAGTATGGAGGTTCCTCAAAAAGTTGAAAATAGAACTACCTTATAATCCAGCAATTGCACTGCTAGGTATTTACCCAAAGAATACAAAAACACTATTCAAGGGATACATGCACCCCAATGTTTATAGCAGCATTATCTACAATAGCCAAACTATGGGAAGAGCCCAAGTGTGCATTGATTGATGAATATTTGTCAATGCACAAATATTATGAAACACACTTTATGGCTTTATTTGTAATAGTCAAAAATTGGGAAGTATCTAAGTGTCCATCAAGAGATGAATGGATAAACATTCACCATATCATGGACTACCACTCACCAGTAGAAAGGAATATGCTATTATTACATGCAAAATCATTATGTTGAATGAATGAAGCCAGAGAAAAATAAAGGAGAGTACGTGCTCTGTGGTTCACTCTATATAAAAAATATTGCATAAAGCAAAATATAGTGACAGAAAGCAGACCAGAGGTTGCTTGAGGATGGGGATGGAAGGAGGGATGGATTACAAATGGGAAGAAAGAGACTTTTAGAGATAATGAAAGTGTTTGCTATTTTCATTGTGGTCATGATTTCATAGGCTTAAATCTATGTAAAACAGATACATGTAAAATGAATTGCATGGTTTATGTACTTTTTAAATTTTAATTTATACCTTAATGAAGCTAAATAATTACTCACATGTAGACACAGACTGAAAGGACTGGAAGTGATAATGTGTTTTGGTATTTTCTTCTCATGATATTTGGTTTGTTTTACTTTCTTCATTATAAGTTCATTTTTTTTTCCTTTGGTGGCCTCCTTAAAGACTCCCTCAGTGATATCTTCATTTTTTTGTTACTTGAGGGTGAAAACATATGCTTCTGAAAGGCTCTTCTCAGAGATCTCCTCTTTCTCTTTTTAATTACTAGGCTTCTATCCCAAGCCTTGCTTCAAAAATCTATGCAAACATACACATTTTCCTTGAGAAACTAAACAAACATGAACACATAAATGACTGATAGGGATGAATGCATTAGTCCTTTTTGTTGTTCCTGGTTGATTCACTTTTCTTTTGTTTTCATATTTCTCTAATTTTCTTGCCAGTCTCTTTAGAGACTTCCAAATAATAGATCTCCATTGTCACCTTAAAAAGTCAGAATGTACTGCCCACCTAGACTAACACTTGCATGGGATGTGTAAGTTAATGGAAGTGTTCACTAAAGTAACTCAGTTCTTGGGATGCCTGGGTGGATCAGTTGGTTAAGTATCTGCTTTCGGCTCAGGTCATGATCTCACAGTCCTAGGATAGAGTCCCGCATCGGGCTCCTTGCTCAGCGGGGATCCTGCTTCTTCCTCTGCCTGCTACTCCTCCCTGCTTGCTCTCTCTTTCTCTGATAAATAAAGTCTAAAAAAAAAGTAACTCAGTTCTCCTTCAATCACCTTCTGACTCGGTGACTTTTACGTTTTCCCCTGGCTATTACTTTTTCCAGAAAGTTCTGTTCTCACTCCTCCATCCCTGCTGAAACACCCCTGCTGAAAGCATCCAAGGGTGCTTTCTTGTCTTCAATCATGTTCTGATCATGGTCCCTGAAATTTACTGCTTCTAGAAAGTTCTGTACTCATACCCCACCATCAGAGAAACTTCCAGGAGATGGGTCTTAATTTGGTTCTCCTTCAACCAATCACACTGTGACCTTGTTCCCTGAATTTTACCACTTCCAGAAAGTTCTGACTTCATCATCCCACTCCCTCAGAAACACTAAGGAGAGGGAATTTATTTCAGTTCTTCAAAAAATCTTATTCTGAACCCCAACGTTGGCCTTTACTTCTTTTGGAAAGTCTGTCCTCATCTACCACCACTCCCAAAGAACGCTGATGAGGAGGCTTCCTTCAGTTCTCCTTCCACCAGTCAAGTTCTGATCTCACCTCCCACCCACAGATTTTTTAAAATTGAGGCTATCTTGAGAAATCTGGGATTGGTGTATGGAAAGGTATAGCATTGATTTTCAGAAGGACCAAAAGGCCTTTCATGAACATCACTCAATCAGCTAGCCTTTATGAAGTGCCTATGAGTTCACCACCTTGCATTTCCAGATCAGACTCTCCAACATTCCCTTCCTCTAGACAGAAGCTGAAAGATCATTCCAGCTCCAAAATGTTATAAGGGGCACAGAGCTCTCCTTAAATGTTTGCCAATTAAACATGCAGGGATTCTGATGACTGAGGTGTGAACAACAAATAAACAGTGATTTTGTATAAGTTGTACATGTTTGTAAATGTACACCACTGGTAACCAGCACACACATATTTCCAAATCATGCCTTGTGGAGGCACTGTGGTAAGGAGAGAAGCACCCTGAACTGGGAACTGTGGTCCCAGCTCTACCACTAACTGGCTATGTGACCTTGGGGAAACCATTTCCCTACCTAGTTTCCTCATCTGTGAAATGAAGTTTGAAGAAGTGACTTTTTAAATTTGTTCTTAGTTTTAAAAATTTTTTTATTTAAATTCAATTTAATTAACATATACTGTATTGTTAGTTTCAGAGGTAAAATTCAGTGATTCATCACTTGCATACAACACCCAGTGCTCATTACATCAAGTGCCCTCCTTAATGCCCATCACCCAGTTACCCCATCCCCCCACTCACCTCCCCTCCAGCAACCCTGTTTGTTCTCTAGAGTTAGTCTCTTATGGTTTGCCTCCCTCTCAGTTTTCTTATTTTATTTTTCCTTCTCTTCCCCTATGTTCATATTTTGTTTCTTAAATTTCACATGAGTGAAATCATATGGTATTTGTCTTTTTCTGACTTATTTTACTTAGCATAATACCCTCTAGTTCCATCCACGTCATTGCAAATGGCAAGATTTCATTCTTTTCTTTTTTAAAAACATTTTATTTATTAGAGAGAGCACAAGCAGGGGAAAGGGAGAAGCAGGCTCTCTGCTGAGTGGGGAGCCCAATGTGGGGTTTGATCCCAGGAGCCTGGGATCATGACCTGAGCTGAAGGCAGACGCCCAACCAACTGAGCCACCCAGGTGCTCATTTCATTTTTTTTGATGGCTGAGTAATATTCCATTATACACACACGTGGGGTGCATATATACAAACACATATATGTACATATAGATGCACCCCACATTTTCTTTATCCATTCATCTGTCAATGGACATCTGGGCTCTTTCCCTATTTATTTTTTAATCATTTCTTTTTTTATTTTTATTTTTTATTATTATGTTAATCACCATACATTACTTAATTAGTTTTTGGCTCTTTCCCTATTTTGGCTATTGTGGACATTGCTGCTATAAACATTGGGGTGCATGTGCCCCTTTGAATCACTATGTTTGTATCTTTGGATAAATACCTAGTAGTACTATTGTTGGGTCATAGGGTAGGTCTGTTTTGAGCTTTCTGAGGAACCTCCATATTGTTTTCCATGGTGGCTGCATCAGTTTCAATTCTTTTACCCTGCAACCTAAATTTAGAAATACATTTTATAAGGCTACAGTATCTCCTACATGTCTCCTACTAAAACAAGTTCCTCAAAATAATTTATTAAAAAGATTTTATTTATTTAGAGTGAGCTGGGGGCAGGTAAAGGGGCGGAGGAAGAGAATCTTGAGCAGGCTCCCCACTGAGCAGAGACTGCTCTTGTGACCCATGAGATCATGACCTGAGCCAAAACAAAGCATCAGACGCTCAACCGACTGAGCCACCCAAGCACCCCTCAAAATAATCCTTAATGCTACTCATGGGCAATGGA
Organism: Leptonychotes weddellii; assembly: GCF_054177405.1. Classification (NCBI taxonomy): domain Eukaryota; kingdom Metazoa; phylum Chordata; class Mammalia; order Carnivora; family Phocidae; genus Leptonychotes; species Leptonychotes weddellii. The sequence goes on from NC_138385.1 coordinate 38,080,217, forward strand.
CTATGATGTTGTTTAAAATTGCTTGTTGTGACCCGCAAAACTAATTTCAAGAGCCATAATGGGTTGCTATTGTCACTTTGAAGAATACTGGATTATCAGGTTAAGATTTCTTTCTGCTCTTTCCTAAAAAGTTAAAGTGTCTGCATTGAAAATATACAAAAAAAATTTAAAAACAGTCTCAATCTTTTATCTTAGACCTTCCTCAACCTGTTACCAGGTACAAAAGTCAAATATTCTGTTATCTCCAGATGACAGAGTCTTAGAGAAAATGGCCCAGGCCAGATATATAGTAGGGGGTAGCTTGGTACTTATCATCTCTGAACTCCAGTACCCTCATCTACCACTATCCTTACCACTCTTCTAATCAGTCTATTTTAAGGTCTTGTACTTTTCCTTTTTAATGTTTTTGCCTGTCAAACTCAGGTAAGCATTCATCTGGTTATTTTACTTTATCATTCACATTTAATATGACAACACACACATATGTACATATAGATACATACATACATACATACAACAGTGGCCTCAGATTACAGGTGTACCTTAGATTTACCTGGAAAGCTTGTTAAAAATGGCAATTCTGGAGTGCCCATTTGTGGGTCTGGAGGATAGAAGCCAGATGTTTTATATTCTCAAAAAGCTCCCCTCCCAAGATGTTCTTATGTAGGTGGTGGACTCACACTCCTTGAAAAACAGGACATACATTCTTAAAATTATACCAGATGTTGAGTTATGAGTATGATCCTTCCTTGCTCATTGGATGGGAACAACAATAAAAAACAGTCAAAGACTAGAGATCTTGAGTCCAGGTAGCTAGGAGAGGAAAGGTAGTATTAAAAAATAAAGACTAGGGTGAGAATGGAAGATTGCTTTTTAAACTGCTTTATTAATTTCACATTATGAAAGGAATAGTTTTTCCTAAAACTGAGTGAAATTGTCCTACTGGACAGAAAATTTTACACTGAGACAAAACAATATTTAATTACAAACTGGTAAGTGGAAACACCAAAAGGTTTACAGAAAAAGTAAATCATAAAACTACAAGCTTGTAGAGCAGAGGTCACATTATTGACCTCGGAGAAAACCTTAGGATTCAAGGTATAAGGCAAAAGTCATAATGATTATCAGGTTCAGGAGTTTGGAAGCGCTTATGATGCCTCATTTGCTGCTCTTTAGTCTTCCTCCTGACTTCCATCATCTGCCCTACAAACTTTTCCTCATCATCTCCCACTTCATTGTGATCAATATGCCTGCTGGGTATGGCCCACCGAAAATTAGGGACAAGTCGTCTCATTCGCCCCAGCCTGACATTTCTTCCATGCTTCTGGCCTTCACCCCCTCTCGAATTGCGTGATTCCTCTTCATTCTGCACGGGGCCCTGTTCTTCTCCTTCCTTTTCCTGCTGGGCATTTTCCATGTTGACATTTTTCACCGCTTGTTTCTGTTTGGACGCCATTGCTCCTAGAGGTAAGAGACCAGAAAAAGGGCTATTTTCTTGGTGGGACGATCAGCACCGAGGACAGAGGCCCTACTACGCACCTTTCAAAATTCAGAGCCCTGGATTTCAAATGCTTTTTAAAATTTTACTCTCCCACTGGAGAGGCTCCCTACGCTCTTCAGGGGGCTCCCTGTCCGAGCCCTCTCCATCCCCCCCCGCCCCGCCCAAAGCCCACCATTTTCCCTGCCTATCCCTGCCCAGGCCTCTGCAGGCACCAAGATGGAGGACGGGCTGGCGGGCGGGGGTGGCGGGAGGGAATTTGGGGTCTCAGGGCTTTCCATACGTTCCCTTCGGCCCCCACTGTCCCCCGCACCGACCTGGGCCTATCCTTGCAGTCTCCTCCTCCTCTCGATTCTCGCCGAAGAGTGCGCCGCCGCGACACTTAGACCTGCACACCTGCAGAGGGCCGGGGTGGGGGCA
>NC_138385.1:38082634-38129559 GCF_054177405.1 Leptonychotes weddellii
GTTCTTCTCTGGGGCCTTGCCTCTTCCTCTCCTTTGCTCCCGGGATACATCCCTACCCCCTCCATGACGCCGGCGCAAAATTTAAGGGGGTGCAGAAAAACCTCAGTAGTGAAGATAATCGTATTTTAATGCAATATTTTAAAAAACAAAATTAATGCAAAAACATCTATGAGCAAGATGTCACAAACACCCTGCTCCCAACCTGTGGTCCTCCTGGCTACCAATGTTCACCATTTTCTTTACCAAAATGTGTATGTGGGGTGGGGGGGCAAGAAAGGAGATGGAATTTTTTCGAATTCATAATACCTTTTTGTTTTGTTCCTTTTTCGATTAAAATTGTGTTCTCTTTGTAGTTTACATTAACTTTAACTTTTGTTATGGAAAATTTCAAACATATGCAAAAATAAAATAGTATAATGAAAGCCACTGTACTCATCACCTAGCTCCAACATTTTTTTTTTAAAGATTTTATTTATTTATTTGAGACAGAGAGAATGAGAGAGAGAGAGCACAAGAGAGGGGGGAGGGCCAGAGGCAGAAGCAGGCTCCCCGCCGAGCAGGGAGCCCGATGCGGGACTCGATCCCGGGACTCCAGGATCATGACCTGAGCCGAAGGCAGTCGCTTAACCAACGGAGCCACCCAGGCGCCCCTAGCTCCAACATTTAACTCATTGCGTGTTATTTCATGTATATTCTTACCCACTTCCTACTCTTAGAAATTATTTTTGAAGCAAATCCCAGTCGTAATATAATTTTGTGCGTATTTCAAGGTACATGTCTATAAGGACTCTCATATTTATATATTTATATAATTTATATATATAATATATGTATATTTATATCACAATAACATTTTCACACCTAACAATTAATAATTCCTTAATACTGTTTTATGTCCAACCCGTGTTCAAATTCTCAATTCTGTCATAGTTGTTTTTTTTTTTTTTAATAGTTTGTTTGGATCAGGTTCTAAATAAAACCTAACATGTATTGCTGCTTTCAGGATACTCGTTTTGTCTTTGGCTTTGACAATTCGACTATGATGTGTCTTGGTGAGTGTATTCTGCAAGTTCATATCTGATGTTGAACTTTTCTATTGAATTTTTAATTTCAGCTACTGTACTTTTTAGCTCCAGAATTTTGTTAGTTCCTTTTAATAATTTCTTCCTGTTTATTCATTTTCCATATTTGGTGAGACATTATTCTCCTGGTTTATTTTACTTCTTTGTCCATGGTTTCCTTTAACTCTTTGAGCATATTAAAGACAGTTGACTTAAAATCTTTCCCTAGTAAGTTCAGCTTCCTCAGGGACAGTTTCTACTAATTTCGTTTTTGCTGTGAATAGGCCATACTTTCTTTGCATGTTTTATAATTTTTTGCTGTTGAAACTGGACCTTTTGAATATTATAATGTGGCACCTCTAGGAATCCTATTCTTCCCTCTCCTCAGGATTTTTTGCTGGTTGTTGTGGGCTGCTGTTTGTTTGTTTAGTGACCTTTTGTGAAGTCTGTATTCTTTTATCATGTGTACCACTAAAGTCTGTTGCCTAAGCCTAGTGATCAGCTGGTGTTTTGACCGTTAAATACCTGGAGCCAGTAAAAGAAAAAAAAGAAGAAACACTCTCAGTTTTTGCAAATTGGTCTGTGCTGGGGAACTCATTCACTGCTTATCCAGACCGTTTTCAACTCTGCATTAGTTTTCACTTCCTACTTGCACAGAGTCTGAACGCCAGCCAGAGGTGAAAGGCCTCCTCAGGCCTTGGAAGCACTTGCATCCCATCCTGGGCATATGTGTGGTCTTCTCAATCTCCCTGTATATTGGGGAGCTTTTAAAATCTCTTATTCTCCCATGTATCTCCTTTTCCAGCCTCTTCCTCCCAGCTTTCTCATTCTATTTATTGTTTGTCCTCAGTACTGTCCTTTGCCCCAACCTGCTAGGTCTAATACCCAGGCCTTTAAATGCTTTTGGCAAAAGCCACTCCACTCCTGGGAAGGCTCTGAGGCAAAATATAGAGAAACCTTGTGCTCTCCGTGAGAAGGACCTGACAGATGGTAGAGACCCATAGACACAGTTCTTTGAGAATAAGGTCCATAATGTTTCTTCTGGTACTAGCAACCTTCATTAACCGATCTAGAGTGTTGGTGATGGTGGGCTGGCAATTTAAAATGCCATGGCACTCTCTTACTGCAATTCAGGAGCTTTTCTCTTCAACTAGTTTCCCTCTCGTTGTTGTAAGTTTTTATTAGATTCCAGAGTCCTGCAAAAGTTGATTCTGACCATTTTTGGCATGGAAACTTTGAGTTCCCTACTCTGCCATTTTTCGTGATGTCATCTCTCTCTTTATATTTTTCAATTCTTTACAATGTAATGGCAGTATACAATTACTTTAAAAAATTATCCCCTTTAAGGGGCACCTGGGTGGCTCAGTTGGTTAAATGTCCAACTCTTGGTTTCAGCTCAGGTCATTATCTCACTGGTTGTGGGATCAAGCCCCATGTCTGGCTCTGTGCTCAGTGGGAAGTCTGCTTGAAGATTCTGTCCCTTTGCCCTTCCCCCCACTCATGCACTTACTGAAGACTCTTATGTTGGGAGCTCCTTGGTTCTCATTTTTGGCCGCCTTCCCCTTTCATGCCATGATCTCTGCTTAAGCAGCCATCTCATCTATACCTATATCTTCAATCTCCATCCACCCATATGATTCTTGCATTTCCCTCTCTAGTTCAGTCTCTGATCTAAATATCTTGCTACAGGGCACCTGGGTGGCTCAGTCGTTAAATATCTTGCTACATTCTTAACATCCCCATGGGGTACACAAAGATATAGAGAAATCAAGATGGTCCATTATGTTCCCTCCAAAAAAGATCCATTATGTGTTGCCCATTCCAGCTAACATTACTACCTATCACATAGGTGATCAGGCGAGTCATCTGAGAATCCCACTGACACTTCCCTTTTATACTCCCGCTGCCCAATTTTCATATCTTTCATGAGTTCATCTCTTTGTTCATTCATGAATATGTTCACTCATCTGGTAGAGAGAGGAATATTGCTGTGTCAGGGGAAAAGGGGAATAATGACACAATCACAGTCCTAGAGTGGGTGATCATTGCAGTGAAAAGGGGCCACCTCAGTAAGATTTGTCACATGAGAGAAAGTAAGGACCATAGTTTCTGATGTGGGTAATTTGGTAGGTTTGGTGGTGGGAACATATAGGCAATCTCTTCTGTGATAGCATCTACTTTTCCAAAGAAACAAGAAGCCTAAAGAGCAGTTGAGAATGTTGAGGTGTGAGACAGTGTTGAGGGTTTGTGCAGGTGTTGTGTCATAGGGGTCTCAGATATTGAGAAAGTATATTGACTATGAAAATATGTGAAGATTACTAGCCAAGTCTGAGTACTGCTCCCTATCCTGCATTCGCTTTGCTTCAACCTTAACTCTCACAGCTCTCCTACGTTTTCCACCAGGCTCCAGCCACACTGGCTTTTTTTCCTCCTTTTTGGGAACAAGTCATGCTCACTTCCACTTCAGAGTGTGCTGTTCCCTAGTCTAACGTCAAAAGATTTTTACACACACACATCTCTTTCTTGTCATCCAGTTCTCAGATGAAAAGTCACGTGCATAGCATGGCCTTCTCGTGATAAAGCATGGCACAACTCCAGGGATCATCATGCATATTGTAATCTAAGTACATGATGGTCTTTGAAATTGTTAAACTGGATGGCCTTGGACATCCTTCACTGCCCTCTCCATAAATGTAATTTTCCATCCCATTTCCCTTTTTTACTTTCTTCGTGGCACTCTTCACCCACTGAAATTACATTGGTTATTGTTAACTTTATGTGTATCCAAAAGAGAATGTAAGCCCCCTAATGGGAAAGGCCTTTCCTCTCTTGTTGCCTAGCAGCCAACCTGGTAGGCAAAGAGTAAATACTCAATAAACAAGTGCTGCATGTATGGATCGTTATCTACCAAATACACCAAATCAGAAATAGGTACTTAAAGTCGAATGGCAAAACCATTGATGTTGGAATCAGGGATCACAATATGCAAAAATATTTAAAGAAACCTTGGATGTGATCTATTCAGCAGTTTTTAAACTATAGTGAACATCAGAATCTACCAGGGAAATTGTTCAAAGTACAGGTTCCTGATTCTCAAACCCCAGGGAAAGGATTCAGTAGGTCTGGGGTAAGGTCTCAGAAGTTGCAATTTTAACAAGATCCAGGTGACTCTAATAAAGGTGGCCTGCAGCTCATGCTTAGACCAACACATATCTTTAAAAATGGTGTTTTCCTAGGGAAAATTGCTTCTATACCATTAATCTGTTATCTATCATGCAGAGTTCTGATCTCTTCAATTTGACTGCTGGAGTATTTAGTGGGAAACCAATCATCTAGGACCTCAGATTGCTTTTCCAGATGGGATCTCATTTAACTTTTGATAAACAATCAGGGTCCATTGGATCCAATTTTTGTTTTTGAACTTTTCAAACTATTTGTAAGGATTGCTATTTAATGATTTCTACTCTTTCTTAGAAGTCTTCCAAAGAACAAGGAGAAAATTTATCTCTTATTTTTAAATAGAATAAGCCCATATTATCTTGCACATACCACATGGGAGAATTGGGCCCTTTTATAAAATTGACATGTGAGATCTCATTGATTTTATTTTTTCCATATCTTAAAACACTTTGCTATTCATCATCCTAAAAATTATTTCATTATTAATTAATTATTCCTAGTTCTACTAAAAAGATTTAAAAAATAAGAGAAAAAAGCAAGAATGATGGGATAGTTTACATCAGGAATGAAGCTATACTAAAATAAATAATACCACATCACCATTTAGTTTTTTACTGCACTGTCCAAAGTATTACACCATCTTTCAAAAAGATATAGAAGAAATGAAGACTCCATCTTTGCATTTACTTAATCCAGCTTTCGCTGAACACTAATGAGAATTTTTTTTTCATTTTTCTTCCCACACTGGCAAAGAAAAGTAAATTGACAGAGGAATTCATTTTACAATTATTAGATCAGAAGACAGAAGTACAGTGACAACAATACTCTAGATGCCGTTATTGATAGTGAAATTGATATCTCAAACTATGAGTATTCATATGATGATATCTTAAATGAATTTTTTCAAACCCCCAAATCAAGTAGTGAATAGCATACTTCTAAGGACCAAAATGATAAATGATGTTCTCAGTTTGTCACTTGTCATACAATATGTTACAACAAGAAGTCAGAACATCCCAATTTGCTCAAAGGACATTGGACAATTTTCTGTCATCTTTTATGATATTGTATATTTAATATATGTCAAGTATTTAAGCAATAAGTTTTCTAAGTGAACAAATGCTGAATTCAGGTAAGAAGAAGGAAATAGATCATGTAGAAATGAAAAAAAAAGTCATTGGACTGGTCATTCTTTTTTTTTTATTTTTTTATTTTTTTTAAAGATTTTATTTATTTATTCATGAGAGACAGAGAGAGAGAGAGAGGCAGAGGGAGAAGCAGGCTCCCAAGGAGCAGGGAGCCCAATGCGGGACTCGATCCCAGGACCCTGGGATCATGACCTGAGCCGAAGGCAGACGCTTAACCATCTGAGCCACCCAGGCGCCCTGGACTGGTCATTCTAATCGGTGTTTATCAATCTAAAAATGAAAATATCTTGCAATTATGGAGCAAAGAAGATGGCTATCCTCCCTTCAACAAAATTATGAGCTATCAATGTTTTGTAAAGTTTTCTGTTTTGATGATATAAGTACAAGAAGAACTAGAAATAAGATAAGGCAGAACTTATTGGGGATACAAGTGAGCAAGAAGAGAGAAATCAATACCTACAGATGGATATATTACAGGTTCAGGCATGAGAATTGATAAGGAGTGAGCAGTATTCAAAGGATGATGCCCTTTTTGAATATACATACTTTCAAAGCTGGGAAAATGAGGAATACAATTTTGATTTGATATATTTAAATTCTTGTTAAATTTTCTGATTTAGTTGTCCTTCATTATCTATTTTTACTTCTGTGAATTATTCATAAAGTCACTTAATAAAAACAGCAAATGGGTATTTTGTACACAGAAGGTGATGATGATTTGGTTCTGGTATTCTAAGGGTTAACATCCTAAATACTCCTGAGTGGTTGGGAGAACTTAGTATTTTTATCTTGTTTAATGGATGAGGCTGGTATAAGGGAAGTTGTGGAGTTATTCTTAGAAAATATATTGTAAGCCCTAAGGAGTAATTGTGGAAGCAGCTGAAACGTCAGCAGCGTTCCTGTTCTCAGGCTGTTGAATGCAATGGTCCGATAAGAGTAGGATCCCACGATCCCCAGGGGCAGGGCATAAGTTAGGAGCTATGAAAGAATGTAACCCTCAGTCCCCCCTTTCTACACCTAGCAACTGCTAGCCCAAATATCCCGCTCTTCCCTTATCCCATGACTGACTCCCTGTGTGCCTACGTGCAGGGGAGAATGCAAGCCTGCTTCAAGATATTTGCCATCCCTTTGTACTCCTTTCCCACGCTTTGGGGCATCTGTCCTTGCTTTTCTGATAAAGAAAAAATAAATAAAAACTATGTGCAGGATTCAGCTGCTGCTGCTCTCCCTTGCAGAGGGAGCCCTGCAGGGCAACTCAGATTGGTTTCTGAGAACTTCATTTCCATGCGCGGTGACAGAAGTGACCTATCCAAAGTGCCTTCATGATAGGACCTCCTGACTCTCATTTCAATGTTCTGTTTAGCCAAGTCAATATCACACCTTGTGCTTCCTTATTACCTTCTGTGTCTCGAGACTGAAGTTTGCAAACTTTTTTCATGTTACTCTAGAAGTCAAAATAAGATAACTGAAAAGCTTATGAAATTGAAGAGTAGGTGAAGATTTTCTTCCCCTGAGACTAAACAGGAGGATGATTCAACTAAATGGAAATGATGTAATGACGCTCTTTCTTCAGGGGTCTCTCAGGCAGCCAATCCTATCATAATAAATTGGCACAGAAACTCATGTGGGCATGTAATGACTTTGTGTGTTTATCCCTTTATGCTGTTACATTTTCAAGTATTCCTTCTGGTGGTCAAACTTTTCATTTCATGTCCAGGATACCTCTTTTTTTTTTTTTTTAAGATTTTTATTTATTTATTTGACAGAGAGATAGAGAGCACAAGTAGGCAGAGGAGCAGACAGAGGGAAGGGAGAAGCAGGCTTTCCACTGAGCAGGGAGCCAGACATGAGACTCGATCCCAGGACCCTGGGATCATGACCTGAGCATGACACTTAACCAACTGAGCCACCCAGGTGCCCCCAGGATACCTCTTTTAAAGAATGGAATAGGCACCGTGGGATGGGAATGGGCAACTCGTGAAGTTTTTCACCAGGTTCCTAACACTGGTGCTTTAAAAATGTGGAAGGCTGAGAGTCAGAGCAGTTAAATATCATTCCCAGGGTTCACAGTTAGTAGAAGGCTGAGGAGATCTCACCAAGAGTTGTCTAACACCAGGGACCATAATCACACCACTCTCCCACTGGGACCTCCTTTTTAGATGGTGGTCTTGCAAGGATGAGGGATGAATGAGTTTATACTTTCTGGGTGGGGGGGGGTTCATGTTGGGTGATACAGTTTAATAGGGGATTTGTACTAATATTTATCTTCCTCCAACTGAAGATTTCTGATAGATACTCAGGACTGGAGCTCCCTTGAGACGAAGATATAGATTGGAGTTTGCATCCGTCAATCCCATTAGGTGCATAAAAGATGCATGGTGGCCACACAGTACTTTACTTTTTCTGGGCCTCATCACCTGATGTGCAAAGTGAAGTTGCTGGGGGGGAGGTAACTGTGAAAGTCCCTTTCTGCTCTGTTCTCATGAAGGCTAAAGATGGCCACTTAGATTTGGGATCCTGCAAAGTGAGTCAGAATTCCTCATCAGTCACCCCCATCACTCCATGCAGGCTGCATTCCAGCCATATCAGACTGTCTCCTGACTGTGTACCTCAAGCACACTGGGTACATTTTCATTTCCATGCCTTTGTACAGTCAGGAATGTCCACATATACATTCCATTTCCTTTCACAAGCCTACTCCTTCTGTAAGAATTAGCTGAGATTCCACTTCCTCTGATGATTTTGACTGGCATTGCCTGACACAGAATATTTGCTCAAGAAGGGCATGCCAAAGTAAATAAATAAATAAATAAATAAATAAATAAAGCCATTTACCAATGAAGGTTTAATATCTTGAATGCATAAAGAGCAGTAAATCTCAGGAAAGATGGTTAATTATAACAGTAATTAGGGAAATGGAGTTGAAAACAACAAAGAGTAGTATTTCACAGCCATCAACTAGCAAGACTTATCTTAGAATTCTCTAAATACCAAACAAAGTTCTGGGTTTTTTTTTGTTGTTGTTATGAGTATGATGTATAAATGAGAATTTTCATCTACCACTGGTGGTAATTTAAAAAGGTAGAAATAGAAAAGTTTAGGGGCACAATTTTATAATTTCAAGTAGAACTTCTTCATATCCTAAGACTCAGACATTTCATGATTAGACACATAACACTTGGAAATGTGTGTGTGTGTGTGTGTGTGTGTGTGTGTGTGTGTGTGTATACAGAGAGAGATCTAAAATTTCCATCAAGAAGAAATAAGATAGGGACGCCTGGTGGCTCAGTCGGTTGGGCTTCTGCCTTTGGCTCAGATCATGATCTCTGGGTCCTGGAATGGAGCCCCAAGTCAGGGTCCCTGCTCAGTAGAGAATCTGCTTCTCCCTTCCCTCTGTCTTGCTCCCATCCCCTGCTTGGGCTCTCTCTGTGTCTCTATCTCAAATAAATAAATAAAACCTTTAAAAAGAGAACAAATAAAAGTAGAGTATACATTCATACAAGTGATACTATACTCTGGACAGCAATATGCAAAAGAATTAAAGTGGACTTCCCCACTCCACATATGTAAATGAAAAACAAGACAAATCTTCTTCAGTAATTGGCTCCTTTATCATCATGTAATACCTCTTTTTATCCCTGATAATTTTCCTTGCTCTGAAGTCCTCTTTGTTTGAAGTTAATATGGCTATTTTAGCTTTCTTTTGATTATTGTTGGCATGATATATCTTTCTCTAACCCATCACTTTTTTGGGGGGGAGAGGGGCAGAAGGAGAGGGAGACAAAGAATCTCTTCATTTCTGTTACAGTTTTTCTTTCTTATTTCTATCATTTTCTTTTTGAAGAGTTTTTATTTAAATTTCAGTTAGTTAGCATACAGTGTAATATTAGTTTCAGGTGTACGATATAGTGATTCAACAATTCCATACAATACTCAGTGTTCATCACAACAAGTACTCTCCTTAATTCCCATTACCTATTTAACCCACCCCCCATCCACCTCCCCTCTGGTAACCATCTGTTTGTTCTCTATAATTAAGAGTCTATTTCTCGGTTTGCACCCCCTTTCCCCTTTGCTCATTTGTTTTGCTTCTTAAATTCCACATATGAGTGAAATCATATGGTATTTGTCTTTCTCTGACTGACTTAATTTCGCTTAGCAGAATACTCTCTAGCTCCATCCATGTCATTGCAAATGGCAAGATTTCATTCTTTTTGATGGCTGAGTAATATACCATTGTATATGTATACCACATCTTCTTTATCCATTCATCAGTCGATGCATACTTGGGCTCTTTCCATAGCTTGACTATTGTAGATAATACTGCTATAAACATCGGGGTGCATGTATCCCTTTGAATTAGTATTTTTGTATTCTTTGGGTAAATACCTAGTAGTGCAATTGCTGGATCACAGGGTAGTTCTATTTCTAACTTTTTGAGGGACCTCCATACTGTCTTCCAGAGGGGCTGCACCAGTTTGCATTCCCACCAACAGTGTAAGAGGGTTCCCCTTTCTCCACATTCTCACCAACACTTGTTATTTCCTGTGTTGTTGATTCTGGTCATTCTGACAGGTGTGAGGTGATATCTCATTGGAGTTTTGATTTGTATTTCCCTGATGATGAGTGATGTTGAGTACCTTTTCATGTATCTGTTGGTCATCTGGATATCTTCTTTGGAAAATGTCTATTCATGTCTCCTGTCCATTTTTTCATCAGATTATTTGTTTTTTGGGTATTGAGTTGTGTAAGTTCTTTATATCTTTTGGATACCAACTCTGTATCAGATATATCATTTACAAATATCTTCTCTCATTCTGTAGGTTGCCTTTTAGTTTTGTTGATTATTTCCTTTGCCGTGCAGAAACTTTTTATTTTGATGAAGTTCCAATAGTTTATTTTTGCTTTTGTTTCACTTGCCTCAGGAGACATATCCAGAAAGAAGTTGTTATGGCCAGTGTCAAAGAGGTTACTGCCTGTCTTCTCCTCTAGGATTTTTATGGTTTCAGGTCTTACATTTAGGTTTTTAATCCATTTTGAATTTGTTTTTGTGTATGGTGTAAGAAAACGGTCCACTTTCATTCTTTTGCATATTGTTGTCCAGTTTTCCCGGTACCATTTGTTGAAGAGACTGTCTTTTTCCCATTGGATATTCTTTTTTAAAAAGATTTTATTTATTTATTTGAGAGAGAGAGAGAGAGAAAAAGAGAGGGCACGAGTGGGGGAAGGGGCAAAAGGAGAGGGAGAAGGAGGCTCCCTGCTGAGCAGGAGCCTGATACTTGGCTCCATCCCAGGACCCCAGGATCATGATCTGAGTAGAAGGCAGATGCTTAACTGACTGAGCCACCCAGATGCCCCTCCCATTGGATATTCTTTCCTGCTTTGTCAAAGATTAATTGACCTTATAGCTGTGGGTTCATTTCTGGATTTTCTACTCTGTTCCTTTCTATCATTTCTTTTTGATTCCTTCTTAGAGTTTTTAATCTCTCTGTTTACATTACCCATCTGTCTTCCATGTTGTCCACTTTTTCCATTAGAGTCCTTAGCATATTAATCATACTTATTTTAAATTCCCAATATGATAATTCCAACATCCCTGCTATATCTGAGTCTGATTTTGAAGGCTGCTCAGTCTTTCCAAACTGTGTTTCTGTATTTTATTATGACTTGTACTTTGTTGAAAGCTAGACATGATGTTCTGGATAAATGGAGCTGTGGTAAATAAGCCTTTAGTGAGAGGTTTTATGTTTATCTGGATAGGCTTAGGCTGTGGTTATTGTTTGTTGTTCCTGTAGTTTTCAGAGGCTAAAATTGCCACAAACATCTTTGTTTTTGTCTCCCCTATTGTGTTTGGGTTTCCCTAGAGACTTCTCTTAAATAAAATCTAAGACGTGCAATTCTTTCAGTTGTATTCCCCTATAATCATACAAGAGCCTTATTGATGTAGTAGTAAGAGGTGGGGTGAAGCTAAGCATTTTTTAGTTCTCTGATTTGGTCAGAGTTTAGTGAAGCTGTGATCCTGGGCTGTGACCTTCACAAGTGCTTCTCAGTTTTTCCCTGTTAAGTGAGATGGGAAGGCCAGAGGTGGCTAGAGTTTAGTATTTTCCTTCCTTCACATGAAAGACTAGAGGGTATTTCCTTGCCTGCATATCAAATACTAAGGGCGGCTGGAGCTCGGTATTTCCTTTCCCTCAGGTCAGTTAAGTTCCAGTAAAACCATAACAGGCTCTGGTAAAATAGTTTCCCTTGAGGGCAGGATTTGTTAAGAAGAATACAGTGCTCTGAATACATTTCAAAATGGCTGCTTTTTCTCTTTCCCTGCCAGAAGTGTGAGGAGACTTTTCTCTAATCTTCACTGTGAGAACTTGGTAGAGCACCTGTAGGTAAAACTCATGAAAGTTTTGGGGGCCCTTCCTAAGTTTGGGCACTCCTTGAGTTGTTCATTCTCAGACTTGCCCACACTGAGCTTTCATCAATTTGTCAATTAAAGTTTATGCTTTCCTTTGTCCATACTGGTTCTAGCAGTGGTTTTGCTCCTGGGTTCTGCTCTGGTGAGCTCTAATCCTCTATATCTGTCTGTATGTTTCTCCAAACTTTGTGGACAGTAGTTTGTCTTGTGACCTCAATTGTCTGATTGATCTAAGAAGAGTTGTTGATTTTCAGTTTGTTCAGCTCTTTTCTTGTTGTGAGAACTGAACTGACAACTTTCAAACTCTTTATGTACCAGACTGGAACTCAAAGAATATACATTTTGGCTTATGCTAATAAGCCAAAAGGAGAGATCTTGACGGTTTTTAGAGTTTTAGAACAGATGCAAATGCAACCTTTGCAGGTAGGATGCCTTATTATAGTACCTGAATGCTGGGCCAATGTATGCAGGTGAGGAGGTCTCCAATAAGAACCAATTGTACAAACATAGTTCAGTTGTGATGTCAGTCAAATGCTACTAATCAGATCTCTGCTTCATCCACTAAGAAGACAATTAAAATATTGTGGGGACATGATACAGGGTATCCTCACCTCCCAGAACCCCATATATTATATAAGGTGGACTGGTCCAAGCATGCTGTGTGGTTGTTACACACTTCACTCAAAGCAAACTTGGGATCTCTTTTCCAAAATGGCTCCTGCAATGAGTTATTCAGTTTTCCTGGGTCTCTCTCATGTATACAGGAGTTATGCATGCTATTAAACTTCTGTTTGTTTTTCTCCTGTTAATCTGTCTTAAAAGAAAAGAAACAAAATGGGTCCTGAAACAAAGTGAGTCATAGTCAGAGAAGGTAATTGAGTGGATATTTTTGCAAGTTCTGTGTCTTTGACCCAAGTGAGCTCTACTAAAGTTCAGAGAGGAGAGGTATACTTTTCAAGGCTCCACAGCTTGGGAACAGGCATTACAGGGACTGTGGTACTGATTTTTCTTACCCTCTGCTACCACATTGCCTTCCCTGCAGACAGTCGCCTTCCAGGGCTCAGAGTACAGTGTGTGTCAACTTATTTGATGTGGAAACAGTGGTAGAATCTTGGTTTAAGAGGACAGGTACACCAAGTAGGCAGTTGAATGGATAATTTGGGGGCTGAACACAGAGGTGTGAAAATGGAGTATTGTGCAGGTTGCCAGTGCCTGGCACGTAAAGGTTGCTCATAAATAAGTAGTGGAAGGATAAATGAATGAAATGTTGATTCTGGAATGATCTATCTCTGACATTGATCATACATCTTTCCAACCTTTTCCTAAGTGTATGAGATGGAGGCTCGTTTCATACTGCCTGTTTTAGAAACTGCTTTGTAAAAGTTATTTTTTTAAATGTTTTTTTTGCTTTGACAATGTAAACTATGGACTTTGGGTGATAGTGGGTGTATCAGTGTAGGTTCATTGATTGTAACAAATGTAGCCCTCTGAGGCAGAATGTTGATAGTGGGGGGGGATTGTGGGAGTATGGGAACAAGGGGGATATGGGAACTCTCTGTACTTTCTGCTCAATTTTACCTTGAACCTGAAACTGTTCTACAAAATAAAGTCTACTTAAACAAACAAAAGTGTTTATTGCTTTGATTTTCTCTCCTTGCTAAAAAGATATGCTGGAGAAAACTTAGAAAGTAGAGGTCTTTCACCATCTAGCAACAAGCACTGGAACCTCACAGTTGACAACAGATTAGGAAGGGATGAGGGAGGACCATGGGTTTCTCAAATCCACCAGATAGACCCTTCTAGATGTGAAGTGTGGCATAAGACACTGAGCCTCGTGACAGCTGTCTGATCAGCAACATCTGGGATGATGCTACACGTGGTTTCTAATCTGCTTTTTTCCACCCCAATTCACAATTAGTTGTAGAGATATTTTCAGATAAGTCTCTCTACAGCAATTCTGCAAATACATTTAAGAGCAGATTCCCAACTCCCATTTTAAAATATTATTTTTCTTATAATTACATAAGTGGTAAATCCTGGTTGTAAGGCAAATTCAAACAACATGGAAAAATGTAACTTCTATTCTTTCCCACAGCCCTGGTGATATCCATTTCTGTAGTTGGGTGTATGTTTGACCAAGTATATTTAGGTGAATATTATATCAATGTCAATATACCATGAATTATTAACATAATATCGCTTTATTAACATATAAACATCAATATTGATATAATTTATATTAATATATTAATACTAGTACTAATATTTAAATTATGCATTTGACGAGACTTATTTTTATTTATTTATTTTTAAAGATTTATTTATTTATTTGAGAGAGAGAAAGAGACAGAAAGAGAGAGAGCGAGCGCATGCATGTGTGCGTGCACACACAAGTAGGGGGAGAGACAGATGGAGAGGAAGAGAATCTCAAGCAGACTCCCTGCTGAGTGAGGAGCCAGACACGGGGCTTGATTTTGTGACCCATGAGATCATGACCTGAGCTGAAATCAAGAGTCAGAGGCTCAACCGACTGAGCACCCAGGCTCCCCTATTTGAAGAGATTTAAAGCAAGATCTTTTGTAGGAGAGCATCCTTCACGCCCAGCTCTTTGAAAATACTGAATGGAGTGTTTGCTCATTGTTCTGGCAATGCGGAAGAGTCAGAAAAACTAAAGGCTGAACGTTCCTCAACTTCATCTGAACTACTAGGCCTTGAATTCTCTATTTTCATTACTAGGCCATCCCTTTGGCATCATTAATATTAACTGGCTTATGTCTCTCCTAATAAGTAGACAAACATACCAAATATCCCCTACAAATCAGCTCTCCTAAGCTCCACCCTCTCATCTTTCTTCTAATTTTCACAAACAACAAATAAAGGGGGGAATATATTGACTCTACTTTCCAATCTCCCTATCATTCCTCAACCCACCCTTGTTTACTGAGTCTCCATTCTGCTGAATCTGCTCTCAAGGAGGTTACCAATGGCAACATTGTTATAAAACCAAAAGGGGTTCCTTTCAGCCTTTATCTATAGTGTAAGCCCATATTTATTTTTATTGTTTCTGATGAAAACAATAAATGCTCTTTGTTTCTGTTGTTGCTGAAAAAAATTGCACACTTGCAGAAAAGTCATTGGTATAAAACAAGGAATCCCACCCCACAGCCTGGACCATATGAGAATAAGTTGCCAACGTTATGCCCCATAGCTCTTAAATACTTCAGTGTGTATGTCTTACAGATAAGAATATTCTCCTAAAGAACCATCAAAATCAAGAAATTGTCATTAATAATATTTACCACAAGCTAATCTTCAGACCCTGTCTAGGTTTTGCCAATTGTCCTAATAATGTCCTTCGTAGCAAAAGGATCCAGGACAGAATCTTGTACTGTATACAGTTGTCATGTCTCTTTGGTTCTCTAGAGTCTAAAAAAATTCCTCAGTTTTACCTTGACTTTAATGGCCTTGGCATTTTTGAAGACTATTGGCCAGTTATTTTGTAACCTGCATCTTGATTTGGGTATGTCTGATGTTTGCTAATGATTTTATGTAGTGATATTATAGAAATGATGCTGTGTTTTGCTCATTGCATCCCAGCAGACAGTATGTAATTTGGATTTTTCAATGTTAGATATTGTACTTTGATCACTTGATTAGTGTTGTCTCCCAACTTTTCTCACTGTAAAAATACTCCCTCTGCAATCAATAAGAATCTGATGCTACACAAATATCTTGTTCCTCATCAAGCTTTAAATTTATTTAAATTATTTATTTAAATTTATTTATTAAATTTATTTATTTAAATTTATTTATTAAATATATTTATATCATGGACTCATATTTTCCTGTGTAATTGAATTGGCTATAATATATCCTACCATTATGTGTTTTGATGCTCAAAAGTGTTCCTCTTCAGGCTGTTTTTTTGTGTCCTTTGGATATACTCTCAATCTTCTTTGAGCACTTCCTTACTATCTGGCACAAGATATCCCAGAGTCATTTTGTATTTTCCCCGTCTCAGACCTGGAATTAAACATTTCTTTTTTCTTTTTCTTTTTTTAAAGATTTTATTTATTTATTTGACAGAGAGACACAGCAAAAGAGAGAGCACAAGCAGGGGGAGTGGGAGAGGGAGAAGCAGGCCTCCCGCTTAGCAGGGAGCCCAATGCAGGGCTCCATGCCAGGACCCTGGGATCATGACCTGAGCCGAAGGCAGATGCCTAACAACTGAGCCACCCTGGAATTAAACATTTCTTCAAGAAGCCCTGGTTCATTTTAGTGAGCAAAAGTATTTAGAGCAAGATAAGCACTAGGTGGGCCCAACTACTATTGAAATGTTGCTGCTTCCAGGTTCTCTGAGTGGAGAGAGTTAGGGGACACACATACACTCATACACACATTTTTCACATGTACTTTTTTTCCAAGTCTCTTTAAACACCTTGGAAATTATTGGTTCTCACTCATAATTCCAACTTCAACACTACTGGGTTCACTCCAATTTTCCCCATTTTCATAATTATAACTCCCTTCCCCAACAATGGGGACCCTGGATCCCATTTTCCTTAATACCTTTACTTGCTTGACCAATCCTTCTTTATGCAATCACAAGCAACTGGAAGTAGATAATTTCTCATTGTAGACACCATCCCTTCACCTATACTGAAGGCCTCCTCACCTGAATCACACACTTATACCCTGAATAGACCACTGCTGTTACCTCCCACACCATGAAGTCACCCTCTTCAAATTTCCTGGGCTCTGACAATCTAGGCCAGCCTGCTGCCTTGCATGGAGGCCCTCCTCTTTTCTCCTTTTGGGCTCTGAAGCAATGGTGACTGACCATTGCAGTTTTCCTGAAAATTATCTGTGTTAGTGCTGAAATCCTTACATTCTGGGAAATCCCTCCTCAGAATGTGAAAAGTTATGTTTTTGGCAATGTGTGCAGAAGACAGAGGTACAGAATCTCTAAGGTGGCAAAAAAATTAGGGAATGAAAGGAACATTGTTTTTAGTGTCAAATGGATGAGGCATAGATCATCCATTTTCCATAGACCCTGTAGCTAGTTTTTCTCCACTGCTGATGTTGGAAATTGTATTTTGTGGTTCACGATAGTGGATCATCCACTGTTGCAGCACACCAAGTGCTTCTTAAATGTGCATTTTAATAGTGAGCAATAACATTGGTCTTTCACTTGGTTGGTAGATTAACTATTGTTCTTTTAATCAAAATAGTACTATTTAATTGTTAACATTGTTAATATGATGACTTTGTTTTCTAAGAATTCAGATAATGAAAATGGGAACAATCAAAATACCAATGGCAGCATGACCCAGACATTACCAAAAAAGAAGACTAAATGACTGCTATTTTAATGACAGATGGAAGAACGTATAAAACTGGTCTAAGAAGTTAAACACAAAAAAAAGAACATCCTGCAAAATATGCAGAAAAGAATTTGGAATATAGGATGATGGAGAAGGTGATATGAAAGTACATACAGAGACTGAATCTCATAATTACAGAATGAGACAGTCAAGGTTTTCTAAATCAGTCTTTTTTTACATTCCATTAAAAGACACCATACTCAGTCAGAAACAATGACAGCCAAATTAGCGTGGATATACTGAACAAATGGACTTGCATTACCTTACAGTTCTCTCAATAGCTCTGTGAAAGCAAGTAAATTATATTTTATGATCTAGAGGATATAACTAAACTGTCCTGTGGATGAACAAAAGGGGAAATTTTGATAAATTTGATAACAAGTGTGAAGGGCTCTTACAGTGTAGAACCAATTCTGTTAGATCTTACAATCATGCTGTCTACAGTTATTAAGTGATGCCTCAAATCCTGACCAAAAACAAACAAAATCTTACTATAGTAAGATCTGATGGTAACCAGAGTGGAGGGGGGTGGGAAATGGGTAAAATACGTGATGGGGGATTAAGGAGGGTACCTGTGGTGATGAGCACTGGGTGATGTATGGAAATGTTGAATCTCTATATTGTACATCTAAAACTATTATAACACTGTAGGTTAACTGTACTGGAATTTAAAATTAAATTAAAAAATAGGCAGAAGACATGAACAGGCATTTCTCCAAAGAAGACATCCAGATGGCCAACAGACACATGAAAAGATGCTTATCATCACTTATCATCAGGGAAATGCAAATGAAAACTATGATGATACATCACCTCACAGCTGTCAGATGGCTAAAATCAACAACACAAGAAATAACAGGGGTTGAGAATGTGGAGAAAAAGGAACACTTGTGCACTGTTGGTGGGAATGCAAACTGGTGCAGACACTGTGGAAAACAGTATGGAGTTTTCTCAAAAAGCTAAAAATAGAACTACCTTGTGATCCAGCAATTGCTCTACTGGGTATTTACCCAAAGAATACAAGAACACTAATTCAAAGTGATACATGCACCCCTATGTTTATAACAACATTATTTACAATTTACAATTATTTACAATAGCCAAGATATGGAAGCAGTACAAGTGTCCATCGATAGATGAATGGATAAAGAAGAAGTGATTATAGATAATGGAGGCTTACCAGAGGGGAGGAGAGTGGGGGCATTGGTTAAATAGGTAATGGAGTTTAAAGAGTGTACTTGTCCTATTGAGCACAGGGTGATGTATGGAAGTGTTGAATTACTATATTGTACACCTGAAACTAATATAATACTATGTTAAAAAAATAAAATTAAATAAATATTTAAAAACAGCAAATTCCCTTAGTTCTTAGGTATTTTGGTTTGAAAAATGGAGATTCAACTAGCCTTTCTTATTTCTATGAAGATTTAAATGCAACCACAGAAAAGATAAAGCAAAGGATTTTTTATATCTTCTCTAAATTCAAACTAGATTTCATTCACCTATGTGCACTTTTGGAAGATAATACAAATGTAAATTTTGGTAAATTGCACTCAGTCCATAAACTTCTTACCAAATAAAAAGATCTTACCTGTTAAATATGGTGTACTAGTTGCACACAACAGTGGTACAAAGAGGTGTGATTTACTTACCTGTGACATTGAGACTTTCGTAATGAAAGTTCTGATCACTTTTCAGTTTCCTCAAAGCAAGCAGTAGCTCTCAATGAGATTTTTGACTGTATGAAAATAGGAGATAGCTTCCTTAGGCATATGCCTATGAGATGGCCATCACTGTTGCGGGCCATAGAAAATACATTTAAATGTTGGCCAGACATAAAATCCTATTTTCAAAGTGTAATAAAAGAAAAATGTCTTGGTGCGTCTGGATGGCTCAGTTGGTTAAGCATCTGCCTTCTGCTCAGGTCATTAACCCAGGGTCCTGGGATTGAGTCTCGCATTGGCCTCCTTGCTCGGCGGGGAGCCTGCTTCTCCCTCTCCCTCTGCCTGTCCCTCCCCGTGCTTGTGCTGTGTGTGTGTGTGAGAAATGAATAAATAAAAATCTTTAAATTAAAAAAAGAATGTCTTTCTGTAATTTGGAGATACATTGAAAATATGAATGGAGAAAAGGATTAGACTAAAATAGAAATTCGTATGCTGTTTCTCCTAAATCGTTCTGATGATCTTGGAAGAGGCCACAAGGAGCGGAGAAAAGGATAAACTGACTGCACCTGAGTTGTTCAATGTTATGTGTGACTTGTGACAATTCACACAGAAGAAAAAAAAAATTTTCTTTTGGAAATAAGACTTTCAGAACCACCCCCAACACTGTTACCAGAAAAGGTCAGTCAAGTTAAACAGAACTTTTTCAGTTTTGTTACTAAAACTATTTATTTGGAATCCAATTTAAGTTCCACAAGATAATCAGATAATCCCTGTGCTTTAAAACCATTTTCCTGGTAGGGATTACTTAGTGCTGGGCCTTGTAGATTTGATTTATTCTTCTCCTGGACTGGAGGTCTCTGCCATAACCATGTTACACCAGATCCTTGGTCAGACCAAGAAGCATCAGAGCTTGATCCCCCTCTTTGTAATAATAATTACGACAGCCGTTGCTCTACTGGGTATTTACTGGGCAGGAGTTACTGGAGCACCACTGTATGTCTTGTGCCTGGCATTGTTCAATCCAGATGTCAGTTGGGGTAGGAAGAATAACCCAGAACCCTGGAACAAACTGGGTCCCAATGATCAATACAAGTTCTACTCAGTGAATGTAGATTACAGCAAAGTGAAGAAAGAAGGTCCAGACTTCTAAATGAAATGTTTCACTATAAAGCTGCTTGGAATGAAGGTCTTCCAGAAGACATCCACACAATTTTCCACTTATCCAGGAAATATTTCCCCTCTAAATGTACGAAATCATGTTGGTGTATTGTGTTGGGGTTTACGCTGATTAATAAGTACCTGAAACTTGAAAAAAAATAAAGCCATTTTCCCTGAGAAAGAGAGATTTAACTTATGATGACAGTGAATGTGATTTGCAGTGTTTAAAAATAATGGATATTTTAGAAATAGCCTATATGAGTAATTTATAGATGAAAAGGACCTTATTGACAAACAGCTGGTCTACCAAAACAATTCTGTGATATAAAACGGACGGACATTTTTAGAGAGCTGGAAATAAATTCCTACATTTCTAAAAACCCTCTGTTGCTAGTAAGTAAAATCCCCAAAATTAAATGATCAAATGATTTTTCAGGGAGAACATTTAGCTTGATGTTATAACATTGTACTGACATGAGGAGTTAGTCTAATGTGGCTTGATAAGAACAGAGCTGCAAGGCAAAGTGGATTTTATGTTTGACTTATATTTAGCTTTTTAAAAAAGTTTTATTGAAATATAATTCTACATACCAAAATATTCTTTTTGTGTGTATATTTTATTATAAATAAATAATATAAATATTTATAAACTTTATTAAAGTATAAACATCAGAGTGTTTTTCAGAATATTCAGAGTCATGCAACCATCACAACTATCTAATTTTAGAACATTTTCATCACCTTATGTAGAAACCCTTTAACCATCCCTATTCCCCTCCTTCCCCCAGCCCTTGGAAACCACTAACCCAATGTCTTTAGAGAGTTGCCTATTCTGGACATTTCATATAAATGGAATCATGAAATATGTGATCTTTTATGACAGGATTAATTCACTTAGCATGATGTTTACAAGTTTCATCCTTGTTGTAGCATGTATCAGTACTTTAATCCTTTTTATTGCCAATTAATACTCCATTGTATGGCTATATTACATTTTGTTTATCCATTCACTAGTTGATGGAAATTTGGGTAGTTTCTACGTTTTGGCCATTATTAGTAATGCTATTATAAATAAGTTTTCAATATTTAGTACACTTGATATTAGCCAAAAAGCTGAGAAGCGATTAAATATTTATTTTAAATATCCTGCTTAAGTATCTTATTTTGTGTCAACAAATGTTTCCATTTCTCTTAGGAGTAGAATTGCTGCACATATGGTAATTCTATGCTTAAGATTTTGAGGAACTGCCAAACTGTTTTCCGAAGAGGCTGGACTATTTTATGTTCCCAACAGCAGTGCATGATCATGGATCTAATTTCTCCACACCCTCTTCAACACTTGTAATTGTCTGCCTTTTTGATTATAAACATGCCGGTGGAAATAAAGTGGTATCTCATTGTGGTTTTGTTTGCATTTTTGTCATGACTAACAATGTTGAGTATTATTTCATGTGCTTATTGGTAATTTGTATATCTTCTTTGGGGGAAATGTCGATTCAAATCCTTTGACCATTTTTGAATTAGATTATTTGTCTTTTTATTGTTGAGTGGCAAAAGGTCCTGGATATAAGTCCCTTATAAGATATGTGGTTTGCAAATATTTTATCCCATTCTGGGGGTTGGGTTTTCATTTTCTTGATGCCTTTTGCAACACAGAAGTTTTTAATTTTGATGAAGTCCTCTTTAGCTCTTTTTCTTTTGTCATTGTACTTTTGGTGTCATATTAAGAAAACATTGCCTAAAAGCAAGGACACAAAGATTTATCTTATGTTTTCTTTTAAGAGTTTATATTTTTAGCTTTTAAATTTAGGTCTATATTCAATTTTGAATAAATTTTTGCCTATGGCTTCAGGTAGGAGTCCAACTTCATTCTTTTGCATATGGAGATCTAGTTATTCCAACATTATTTGTTGAAGAGACTTTCTTTTCCCCACTGTGTGGTCTTTAATAGTCTCCTAAGTTGATTGTATTCAGTTTTTCCACTACATAATATAAAAGAAGTGTGTCCTAAAGACTTCAGGTAGTTCAGACAAGTATTATGGAAAAGGAACAGAAAGTACAAAAATATCTAATTGTATCATGGAACAGAAAGAACATGTCATTGTTACTTTATGATTAAATATTGGTAATATCTGTTTAATTCATCCTATTAAATGTATGTTCCTATTTTCAAAAGTCTTACATTTATGTATTTTAATAATACACAATAGAGAAGAACTTCTGGTAAGAAACACTATTAGGGTAAGGACCTTTGAAAATCTACTCCTTTATACAAACAATGAGAATGCTGACTGAAAAACTTGTAAAAATCAATAGTTTCAGAACATTGGAAATTAACAAAAGGCTGTAACAATTCAAGGAGCCAAAAAAATCAGTTAAATCTAAGTAAGAACTGTGAACTTTGTGGCATTTTTATCTTGCCCTAGTCTTATCCTCATCTCCCTAGATCTACTGGATTCTTTAAAATTAGGGGACTGGTAAGCACAGTAGATGTGAAAACTAGCAGCTTATCAGTTACTGAAGGTGGCAAAACAAACTTGGTGCTCCCCCAAAAGCCCTAACCCCAGAGAGCTATTACTATTTGACCTGTCTGGTAGTTTCCTGAAAATCAAGCTGCATTCAGAATGCTTGTCTTTATTGGACATGACTTAGCTTGCTCCGTGAGAAAAACCTCATCCCCAGAGCATCTGTCAAATACAATCCATGGTAATAGTGTAGTATCACAGCTTTCCAAGGAGGTGGTGCCTTTTAGGACAAACAGGAGTCTCCTTTAAAAAAACTTGAGAGGAAAATCATGTATTGTGGCATTTGTAGGGGGCTTTGGCAAGCTCACACATATTCTAAGGAACTAGAATGCAACATATAGGTATAGGGCTGTGTACATGCCCAAGACAGATCTGAGAAAGTTGTATTTTATTACCTCTGGCTGATCATGAGCCTTTGTGTAAACAGGAAGTAAAGGATAGGATAGTGTTGCAAACTGCCTTCTGGAGGAGTGAAGGCATGATTCAGCACACACACACACACACACAGCTCCTTGGCAAAGACTGGGAGGTTTATAGGTGTAAGCCATTTAAGGCAATCTCTGTCTAATCATTAAAAGTCCATTAAGCTTACCTATCAGAGACTTTAGTGGTCACACATGACAAAGAATGCACAGACATTAGAGAATTAGTTTGGAAAATCACTCAATAAACAAACTATAAGAATAACAGTAGCAGCAACAATAAACAACTATAACAACAACAAGAAAACTCTGGGGAGTGGAGCAAATGTGATTTCCCAAGTTGCCACATTGTTTAAAACATTCAGTTTTCAAAACAAAATTATGCAACATGAGAAGAAACAGTTAAGTATGACTTACACAGGGAAAAAAAGCAATCAATAGAAACTGTCCCAAATAAGGGTGGCTCAGTTGGTTAAACGACTGCCTTCGGCTCAGGTCATGATCCTGGAGTCCCGGGATCGAGTCCCGCATCGGGCTCCCTGCTTGGCAGGGAGTCTGCTTCTCCCTCTGACCCTCCCCCCTCTCATGCTCTCTCTATCTCATTCTCTCTCTCAAATAAATAAATAAAATCTTAAAAAAAAAAAGAAAAGAAACTGTCCCAAATTAAACCCAGACATTGGACTTACTAGGAAAAGACTTTAAATCAGCTATTATAAATGTGTTCAAAGAACTGAAGGAAAACATGTCTACAGAACTAAAGGGAAATATGAAAACAATATCTCATAAGATATAGAATATAAATAAAGAGGCAGACATTTAAAAAAAACAACCAAATAGAAATTTTGAAGTTGAAAAACACAGTAACTAAAAGGAAAAATATGTTAGAGGAGTTCAACTGCAGAAACGAGCTGGCAGAAAAAAGAATCTGTGGACTTAAAGATAGGTTAATTGGGATTCTCCAGTGTGAGGAACATGAAGAAAAAAAGAACGATGAAAAAATCAACACAGCCTCAAGAGGCTTGTGGGACACCGTTAATTGTACCAACAGATACATAATGAGAGTCCCAGAAGGAGAGAAGAGAAAGGGGCAGAAAAAATAGTTAAGGGAATAATGGCTCCAAACTTCCTAAATTAGATGGAAACCATTAATATGAACATCCAAGAAGTTCATAAAATTCCAAGTAGGGTAAACCAAAAGAGATCCACACCTAGATACATCATAGACACTTTCAAAAGCCAAAAGCAAAGAGAGAATCTTGAAAGCATCAAGAAGAAAGTGATGCATCACATAAGGAGATCCTTAATAAGAATAATTGTTGACTTCTTATCAGAAACCATGTAAGTCAGAAGGCAGTGGTATGACATATTCAAAATGCTGAAAGACTATGAACCAAGATGATATCCAGGAAAAATAAAGAAGAAATCAAGGTATCCTTAGGTAAATACAAAATGAGAGAATTCATTGCTGACAGACCTGCCTTATGAGAAAATAAAGGAATTCCTTTGGGGTGAAATAAAAGAATACTACACAGTAACTAAAATCCACACACACGCACAATAAAGAGAACCAGTAAAGGTAACTGTATAGATAAATATAAAAGACAATATAAATGTATTTTTATTTATAACTCTTTTACTCTCCTTTTTTTTTTTTTAAACAAAAGGTCTCATATATTTATTACTCAACCAACCTACTGGTACAGAAGTATAGTAACAGAAAAATCATTTCTCTGATAATACATGTCATTGTTCAAGTAGTAGTGATGTTACAAAGTGATAGGATATGAGCATATGACCCTTCATACAGCATAAATATATGTGCCATCTCATGTGTGATTTCTTATAGACCCAGCATAGTTTTTCTCCAATGCCTCCTCTTGGAGTAGTACCTGATTTTATGACCATTTTTCATCTGAATCCCCTGGGGAATGGGACAATTCTGCTTTTGTTTCTTGGCTAGGAACCGCTTGATTCTGAAAGTCTTGTGAGAATACATGGCAGGAGCAGTCAACCACATACACCACACTGGTGGAGAAAAGGAGAGAGCCTCTCCTGTTTGGTTTAAAACTTTATATAGAATATATACCCCTAACCTGGCATTTAAGTAATTAGCATAGTAACTGCAATATATATTTTATAAATTTCACTCATATCTTACAGTAGCATTCTTTTTTCCAGACTGATATAGCTAAAATTAATCTATCAATCCACAGGAATGTTACTAGTTTTCTATAAAAATACATAATAAAGAAAAACATACCGTGTGATAAAGTAAATAAAAATGGTAATTTTATTTAATATAAGAAAAAATCTAAAATTAGAAAAAGAAAAGAGAAAAGGAGGTTGGGGATCTGGGGAGGTATTGTTTAAGGGTACAAACTTGGAACTAGTAGATAAATAATTCCCAGAGAGGTAATGCACAGCATTGTGATTATAACCAACAATACTGTACTATAAACTTCAAAGTTGCTAAGAGACTAGTCTTACTTGTTCCCACCACAAAAAAGAAATAATTATGCAGTGCGACTGAGGTGTTAGCTAATGCTGTGGTGGGAATCATGTTGCAATATATAAATGCATCCAATCAACATGTTGTACACCTTAAACTTACACAATGTCAATTATATTTCAATTTTAAAAAGAATGGAGAAAAGTTCTAAAGTCAATAATCTAGGTTCCAAACTTAAGAAACTAGAAAAAGGAAAAGTAAAATAAACCCAAAGTAAGCATAAGGGGGAAAGTAATAAAGATAAGAGTAGTAATTGATCAAATTGAAAGCAAGAAAACCCTAGAAAAATTCAAGTAAACAGAAATTGGTTCTTCCAAAAATCAATAAAATTGATAAACTTCTAGCAAGACAGACAAAGATAACACACAAATAACCAATCAGAAATGAAGTGGGATATCACTACAGATATCCCCTATTTATTGCAGCCAGTATAAGGATAAAAAAGGAAATACTACAAATAACTTTATACAAAAAAATATGACAATTTAGGTGACACAGACTGATTCCTCAAAAAACACCAACTGTCATAACACAACCAAGATGAAATAGGCAATCTGAATAATTCTATAAGCACGTAAGAAAATGAATTCATAATTTAAAAGCTTTCAAAATAGAAATCTTCAGATCTGGATGGTTTCCTTGTATAATTCTACCCAAACACTTGAAGAATTAACACTAACTTTACATAATCTTTCCTAGAAAATAGAAAAGGAGGGCACACTTCCTAACTCATTTTATGAGACCAGTGTTAATCTAATTAAAAAAAACAAACAGAAAAAGACACAGTGAAATTAAAGAAACTTTCAGCTCAATATCTCTCATAAACCTAGATGCAAACATCCTTAACAAAATATTAGTAAACCTAATCCAAAATGTATTAAGAATTATATATCATGGTGAAGTGAGCTTCATTCTGGGTATGCAAAGCTTGTTCAACATTTCAAAAATCAATCACTATTAATCCACCGTATCAGCATGCTAAAGAATAAAATCATATGATTATATCAATTCATGTACAAAAAGTAGTTGTCAATATCAAACACCCATTCATAACAATAAACCTCTAAAAAATTGAAATAGAGGGAAATTCCCTCAAGGGATAAAGGGTATTTATAAAAAACAAACAAACTACAATTAACATCATATTCAATGGTGGAAGGCTGAATGCTTTTCTTCTAAGATCAGGAACAAGACAAGGATGCCCATTCTCATCTCTCTAATGCAATATAGTCCTGGAGTCTAGTCAATGCAATAAGGCAAGAGAAAGAAAAAAAAATAGTGACACCTATGCTGGCAAGGATGTAGAGAAACTCAACCATTCATATACTGCTGGTGCGGAAGTGCGGAAGTGCGGAAGTGCTACACTGGAAAACAGTTTAGCAGTTTTTTATAAAACGGAACAGGTAATTGCAATGCATTACCATACCACCCAGCAATTTTGCTCTTGGGCATGTATCTCAGAGAAAAAGAAAAATGTTCACACAAAAAATTGTATACTAACGTTCATAGAAGCTTTATTTGTCTTAGCCAAAATGTGGAATTAGCCCAGATGTTCTTAAACAGCTGAATAAACAATCTGTAGAGAATATACATTACAGAATACTACTGAGTAATAAAAGGGTATGAACTATTTTTAAAAAGATTTTATTTATTCATTTGAGACTCAGAGATACAGAGAGAGAGAGAGAGAGCATGAGCAGGGGGAGAGGCAGAGGGAGAGGGAGAAGCAGGCTCCCCACTGAGCCAGGAGCCCGATGTGGGCCTTGATCCCAGGACCTGGGATCATGACCTGAGCTGAAGGCAGATGCTTAATGACTGAGCCACCCAGGCGCCCCAAGGGTATGAACTATTAATGCATGCAACAATTTGGACGAAGTCCAGGTAATTATACTGAGTGAAAAAAAAGACAATCCCCAAAAAGTTACATACTATATGATACCACTCATATAACATTTTGAAATGACAAAATTTTAGAAATGAAGGATATCTCAGTGGTTGCCAGTTGTTAGTGATGGGGGTGGGAGGAAGGTGGGTGGGGTTAAAGGGCAACAAGAGGGATCACTGTGGTTTTGGAGCTATTTACTACCTTGCATATAGTGGTGGATACACGAATGTACACAGATGATAAAATTGTATAGAAGTTAATACACACACATACACATAAATAAGTACAAGTAATGTTGGAAAATATGAATAATATAGGTGGATTAATGTTCTTATTTGGGTCAAGATATTATACTATTATACTATAGTTTTGCAAAATGTTACCATTGGGGGAGTATGGGAAAAATGTAAATGGAATGTCTCTGCTTTATTTTGCTCCAACTGCATGGGAATCTATAATTACTTTAATTGAAAAGTCAATTAAAAAATTAGAGCTAGATAGCCTACTGAATGGGAGAAGGTATTTGCAATTGACATATCCAACAAGGGGCTAATATCCAAAATATATAAAGAACTTATACAGCTCAATACCAAAAAACAATTCAATTAAAAAAGTAGGCAGAGGATCTGAATAAATATTTTCTTCAAAGAGGACATCCAGATGGCCAACAGACACATGAAAAGATGCTCAAAATCACTAATCATCAGGAAAGGGCAAATTAAAACCACAATGAGATATCACTTTATATCTATCAGAATGACTAAAATAAGAAACACAAGAAATGACAAGTGTCAGTGAGGATGTGGAGAAAAAGGAACACTTGTGTACTAGTAGTGGGAATGCAAATTGGTGCAGCCACTGTGGAAAATAGTAATGACATTCCTCAAAAAATTAAGACTAGAATTACCGTATGATAGAGTAATGTACTGCTGGGTATATACCTTAAGAAAACAAAAACACTAATTTGAAAAGATATATGCACCCCTATGTTTATTGCAGCATTATTTACAATAGTCAAGATATGGAAGCAACCCAAGTATCCATCTACAGATAAATGGATAAAGAAAAAGTGGTGTATATATCCCATGGAATATCAGCCATAAAAAAGAATGAACTCTTGCCTTTTGCAACAACATGGATGGACCTAGAGGGTATAATGCTAAGTGAAGTGAGTCAGTCAGGGAAAGACAAATAACATATGATTTCACTCATATGTGGAATTTGAGGGAAAAAATGAGCAAAGGAAAAAAAAGAAAGAAACAAACCAAGAAACAAACTTTTAACTATAGACAACAAACTGATAGTTACCAGAGGGGAGGTGGGGAGAGGGGTGAAATACATAAAGGGAATTAAGAGTACACTTATTGTGATGAGCACTGAAAAATGTATAGAATTGTTGAATTTTTACATTGTATACCTGAGTTGTATAAGTTCTTTATATATTTTGGGTATTAGTCCCTTGTTGGATATGTCATTTGCAAATATAACACTGTATGTTAATTATACTTCAAATTAGGTATAACAAATTAAAAACAAATTAGAGCTGCTGGCTTCCACTTAGGATAGAAAGTTGGAAAGAACGTACCTCTCACCCTTACAACAAAAGATAATCTGCAACTTCACAAGTTTTTTGAACCCATAGGGAACTAAGATCACAAGGCAAACATCAACCTAAAATCAGAAATAAGTCAGTCAGAAAAAGACAAATATATGATTTCACTCAGTGTGGAATTTAAGAAACAAAACAGATGAACATAGGGGAAGGGAAGGAAAAATAAGATAAAAACAGAGAGGGAGGCAAACCATAAGAGACTCTTAACCGTAGAGAACAAACTGAGGATTGCTGGAGGGGAGGTCGATGGGATAAATGGGTGATGAGCATTAAGGAGGGCACTTGTTGGGATG
This sequence comes from Leptonychotes weddellii, assembly GCF_054177405.1. NCBI lineage: Eukaryota > Metazoa > Chordata > Mammalia > Carnivora > Phocidae > Leptonychotes > Leptonychotes weddellii. Next base: position 38,111,885 of record NC_138385.1, read on the forward strand.
AGCACTGTGTGTTGTATGTGAGTGATGAAACTGATTTCGCTCCTGAAACCAGTGCCGCACTGTATGTTAACTGACTTGAAATTAAATGAAACAAATCCCATGTATCTCTGGGTGGTGCCATGGAGCCAAGATCCAAACTTCCATCTGTCCCTTCCCTTGCTGAGCCCCCAGGTCTGAGACTCTCAGAGCTAACATCCCAAATCTGGCTACCTGGTGGCATCCATCTCCACTTTTTCTTTTTAGGAAAAGGAGTATGTTTTGCAAAAGATAACAAATGTCTAGGAATGGTTTGTTTAATATGATACCAGTTCTGTTTGGAAAACTCATTATGTATTTAAAAGTAGTTCTATTTGCTGTTGACCCCAGATCTTCATCCTCCTTGTTGATTGATTTCTCTCTTCCCTCATCAGTGTAGGTTGACCTGACTGTGGAGTTTCCCTCCTAGGGGACAAGGCATTCACCCTCCATTACCCCACCGCTCTCCGGGCTGTCCAGTCCTTCTCCCACCCCCTGGCTGTCATCCCCTGTCTATGACACAGGGCACAGCTGCCCAGACCCTGCTCTGACCACCCCAGTCTCTCTGTCACCTGTCTGCCCTGCGTTGCCCGTTGCCAGCCTTAGCTGACTGCCAAGGCATACTACCACCACCTGGGGTTTCATCAGATTTAGACCCCCGCATAAATGTTTTTCGTCTTCTTGTAGACCTATCAGTTTTTTCAGACAGAATTAGAATCATTCTGTACATAGGTTCATAAGCTGAAATTTCAGAAACGGTATTGTATTTTATTTTTTGGGGGGGGCGTTCTTTGAATACTTCCTTGTAGAGAAATTTGAATGAAGCGGTACATTGGTGCCACCTCCTGACAGAAGCCTGAACTGCAGCTTGGACATCAGGGAGCCGGAAGGTGGGAGCGAGGGGCTGTGGCCCAATTTCACAAGGCAGAGCTTGCTGGAAGTCTGGGTGGAAAAGCAGTGTACCCAAGGTGCAGGGATACTGACTAACTCCCTCTATGCTCAAGAGAAAGCTGTATGTGGGAAGAAGAAAAAGATTATTTTCATTTTTATCTTTTGAGACCTCTAGATAAATAGCTAGAGACCCGTATTAGCAAAAAAGGGATCCGTTCCACTTACCATCTTTATAACCCACCTTTGCTCTTATTATGATCATCTTTCCATGTAACTGCATTTCTAAGATGACATTTTAAATTACAACAAAATTTTTTTATATTTATTTATTTATTTATTTATTTATTTAACATCCTCTGGGTGTTTCATCTTATGGAAGGCACAAAATTTAATTCACCAGTATCTTAGTGAAAAAAATTTTGTTTTCATCTTTACCATTTTTTCTATTATAAACAATACTATACTTAGAAACTTTGCTCATATATGTGTATCTTTGTAAGCATCTCTTTATTAAGTTCCTGAAATTATTCTTTATAAACTATGAAATCTAGAAAATGTCTATTAACACAATATATTCAGAATACTATTACTAATGCACATTCCTAACAATATGGTATGAACGTTTCCATTTCTCCACGCTTTGGAAATAACATGAATCATCGCTAATCCGATAGGCAATAAATTGTCTCTCATCAGTGTTTTCATTACAATTATTTTTTGAATGTTTGACTAGGGTACCATCCTATGGAAGTGACATAACCAATCGTCACAACCCATGTTTTTTGGAATTCGGAGTGTTTCTTATATCCCTTATCATCAACACTGTGTTGATGCATCTTTTGAGTCTGTGCTCTGCTAAAGGGCACAATTCAGGGTACAGTTCACGTGGATAGGTGCACTGGAGAGCTGAATGTGTCCTCTTTGAGTCCAGCACACTGTCGTGAGAGAATTCTAGTATTGTAATAACAGAACCTGGTTGGTGAATGAGTGCGTGCGTGTGCGTGTGTGTGTGCGCGTGCACGGGTACCTGCTGAAAATTACATTTCCCTCTGTTTCTTTCTACCCCTTCATGGTGTTGCTTCCCATTAGGTCGTCCTTCCTAAATCCAGGCCCAGAGCGAAACTAAGAAAATATCAGGAGGGCAATCCATATAACCAATACTTTACTGCCATCCTTAACTATGTCCTGAAGATAAACTTCTAACAGGGAAATTGTTGGTGCAAAGGGTGTGCACCTATGTAGCCCTTTGAGAAGTCCTGCCACACTGACACCCGGAAAGAGAGTTACAGTTTGTCCCCCCAGAGTGGAGTCACATGAGAAAGGGCACAGAGCAGAGAAGAAAGTAGTGATGCTGAGGTCATGTCACTCAGGCCAGGCCCTGGACTCTGTCCTGGACCAACTCTGCAGCCACCACCACAGTCGGAAGATGTGGAAGTGATAAATCACACTTTGCACACAAGAGCAACCTGAGGTGGCATGTGTGGGGGGAAGGTCATTGCTTGGAGGAACACAGGACATAGAGTCAGCAGGCCTGAGATACAGTGAAAGTTTTATATAGATTCATTTTTATACAAAACACATGCATCAAGACCCTTTTTATTTTATTTTTTAAAGATTATTTATTTATTTATTTGAGAGAGAGAGAGAAAGCACGAGCGGGGGCGGGGGGGCAGAGGGTAAAACAGGCGCCCCACTGAGCAGGGAGTCCGATGCAGGATTCAATGCCAGGACCCTGGGATCATGACCTGAGCCAAAGGCAGACGCTTAACTGACTGAGCCACCCAGGTGCCCCAAGACCTTTTTTATTAAAAGGCTGATGTTCACTGTGGTACAACAGGAGACCAGGCCAACATCATATTTTAAACAACTTTATTGGAATATAATTTAGACAATAAAGTTCACGCATTTTAAGGGTACAGTTTAGTGATTTTAATAAATGTATGGAGTTGTGTGGTCATCAGCATAAGTGAGCTTTAGGCATTTCCATCATCCCCAAAAGTCAATTATGCTTGAATTCCATTAAATCTTGCACCCACCCTCAACCCAAGGAACCAGAGATGTGTTTTCTGTCTCTATGGATTTGCCTATTCTGGACATTTCATTAAAATGGAGTCATGCAAAATGTGGTCTTTTGCATATTTGGCTACTTCACATAATGTTCTTATGGTTCATGCATACTGTATCATGTGCCGGTAGTTTATTACTTTTTTTGAATGAATAATATTCTCCTGCATGGATATACCACATTTCGTTTACCTATTCATCTTCTGATAGTCATTTGGGTTGTTTTCTACTTTTTTGGCTATTATGAATGATGATGATTTGTACATTTGTTTACAAGTTTTTATGTTGACCTGTGTTTTTATTTCTCTTGGGTATGTACCTAGGAGTGGAATTTATTGGTCATATGGTAACTGTTTAACTCTGTGACGGACTGCCATACTATTTTCATGACCCTGATAGCCTTGAGGAATAAAAGCTTAGTCTTTTTTTTTTCCTCTAATAATTAGATGAGGATTAGGGGTTTTCTGAAAGAATACCACAGAGTTGCAGAGCCCTTCTTGTCACAACCTACCTGGGAGGACATGATACCCACATAATGTCACTGGAGATGTTGATATTCATTGCTGGGTTAAGGTGGTGTTTGCTGAATTTCTCTATTTTCCATTTGCCTACCCTATTCTTTAGCAGTGAGGCATTAAGTTTGCCCTGCCCTATATATACATATAGGGAAAGAGAGAGGGAAGGAGAGAGGGGAGAGAGAGAGACAGAGAGAGATTGAGATTGATTGATTATGAGGAATTAGCTCATGCCATTATGGAGAATAAGAAGTCCCATGATTTGGTGTCTGTTAGCTTGAGACCCAGGAAAGTTGATGATGTAGTTCCAGTCCAAGTCCAAAGGCCTGAAAACCAAGCACAGATGGTGTGAGTCCCAGTCTGAGGGCAGGAGAAAACCAACGTTCTGCTCAATGAGTCAGGAAGAGAGAGCAAATCCTCCCTTCCTCCACCTTTTTGTTCTATTTAGGCCCTAAGTGGATTGGATGATGCCCACTCACATTGGGGAGGGTGATCTGGTTTATTCAATCTACCAATTCAAATGCTAATTGCATCCAGAAACACTCTCACAGAACACCCTGAAATAATGTATAACCAGATATCTGGGCATCTCATGGCCCAGTCAAGTTGACACATAAAATAAGACATACACCTCGTGGAGGAAGCATATCCACATATACTATTTGAAATTATTAAATGAAGACACCTCTCACCCATCTCTTCATTAATTCAAACATTTATGTACTTAACATTGCTACATGTATATTTATTATATAGGCTGAGTTATTTTACTGAATGGACACATCCCAAAAGAAAGTCCGGCACTATGGTTTCTGTTGTGAAGTATAAGTATTTTGGCTTAAGATTCCAGAACATGCAAAGGAGTTCCCTATTACCACCATTATGTTTCAGTACTGTCTCAGTCCATTCAGGCTGCTATAGCAAAAGCCACAGCCTGGGTGGCTTATAATGATAGAAATTATTCTCATAATTCTGGAAGCTAGAAGTCCAAGTTCACAGTGACAGCATGGTTGGGTTCTAGTGAAGGCCCTCTTCTGGGTTGCAGACTGCCAACTTCTTGCTGTGTCCTCACACGATAGAAGGGGCAAGCAAGCTCTCTGGGGCCTTTTAATAAGGGCTCTGCCCTCATGACCTGATCACTTTGCAAAGACCCCATTTCCTACTACCATCAGTTGGGGATTATGGTATATGCATTTGTGGGGGGACACAAACATCCAGATCATACCAAGCACTATTACATTGTGTAATTATGGTATATTAGAGAATATTTTCAGATGAGATATCTAGCCATGACGTAGTATAAAACAACGTTATAATTTTAGATGATTTCATTGCATACTTGGAATCCCTTGAGAAAAAAATAAAAACAAAAAAGATAAAGGTTATTGAAAGGACCGTGAAAATTTATTGCTACCATTCAGTAAACCTATTAGCAAAATTCATTATGATGGAGCCAAAGTATGGGAGGTAGAGAAAAATGTTTCCTTTATTTGAAAGCCCATTGTCTATAGCACATGCTTCCCCATTATCTGACTCTGACTCTATGGAAGGTATTTTAAACTCTAGCTTTTAGGTAAATGATAGCATTGCAATATAATATTGGTCTAGACCCAAGCAAATGAATTCTGTTTTAGAGAGGGAAATTTTTGCCTTCATTTGAACCTTCATTTCAACACTCATGATCTGGAAATGTGAGAAAGGTGGTTGTTGACCTCATTAAGGTTAATTTCAGTAGGAACCTTGGGGGGGTGGATACAGCCCTATTGGATGAGGGACAAAGGCTGAGGCAAATGTATAAGACTGTGTGTATTCTCAATGGGAGAGAGTACTGGACTAGACAAAGCCAGGTAGAGATGGAACCAATGAGGACAACCAGCCCGGTTACAAAGGCCCTTGGTAGTTTTGCTCATCTGAGCCGAGTGCATGGTGAGCAAACTTGGGCACCACTGTGCTAGTAGGTAATGGAACCAGGGCTCAAACCCAGATCTGCTTCATTGCAGTGCACGTAGTCCTAACCACTGAGATTTGGTGCTTTCCTCCTTTATAGGTGAGGCCAGCACAAGGGAAGGGACTTCACGGATCCGGGGAAAGGGGCTTCTTGTGTGTGTGTAAGGAAGTGAGAAGAGAGGCAGATCCTAGATTGCCACAGCAAGTCAAGGCTGAGGCCCTGGTTGGAGTGAGTGAGGTGTGTGGCTGTCTGCGCTCATACAGTGCACTATCTCACATGCTTGGGATTTCTACAGGGGAACGTTTGCCACAAATCAAGCTTTCAATCTTTTTTCTATTCAAGCTTAGTTTAGTGCTCAGTGTGTAACAGAATGAGTACATCATACTTTTGTCAGTAGAAAGTTAATTTCCTTTCCTCTGTGGATACTCATCCCTGCACTTTCCCTAGCTCCAGAAAATGGACTGGCTCACCGACAGGATAAGGATTGCTTTGTATGCAGCCACATTTGCTGTGAGAAAGTAATGGTGGTATTTAAACTGGGTCTTGGTAGATCAACAATTTAGGCACATTTAAGGCTTTCTTTCAAGATTCCTTACGAATATGTATGAAGGTCACTTAAATTTGGCTTAAATGTGTATAGTCTGGAATTTGCCCTATAAGCAAGCATGTCATTATATAGACTTTAACTGTAATTTGCTTTAAGGCAAAGTTCTTTGAGAAGCAAGGAATTATGTTCTCTGAATGTTTCTGTCAGGTTTTGCCTATCGTATTCTTGTAATAGTTCATTCATTTCCAAAGATAATACATAGCTTTCCTTCTTTGTTAGAAATAGTATTTGTGTGATACGGTTTAGAACAGTAGGAATGAAGACAAAAGAGTTGCCCCAAATAGCCACAGTAAATTTAGATTTTAAACAGTGTTCAAGTGTCAGGAAAGGAACCCCAAAAGTTAACTGGTTGTCAGTGGGTTGCGGAGTTGGTGGTTATTTATATTTTCCCCTCCATTCTTGAATGTATTTTCCACACTGTCTAAACTGAGCAGGGATTCCTATAATGGTCAGAAGCAAAGCCCATTAACAGTACACTCAATGGGAAGAGTAAGGGCTTTGGGGTCGGAAAGATGTGGGTTCCAGCCTGGGCTCTGCCAATGATGTACGGCAGGATGCGGCACTAAGCTTCCCAAGCCTCAGCAGCCCCCCCCCCCCCAGTCCAGGGATTGAACAAAGGACCCTCCCTCACAGGGTCCTTGTGGGTGTTCGATGAAATCACAAAGGCAGCGTAGGTCACACAGGTGTTTTGGCCTCAGCCATGCCTGGGATGTGAGGCTCAGCTTTCTCATCTGTAAAGAGGGAACCACCATGTGGACCCTATAGTTATGCCAAGAGATTCAATATTATTATGTAGATTAAAATATAAGTCAGTGTCATATTATGCACACAGTTAATAAGAATACTGAGAATGATTATATGTCACCAGAGTTTAATAGAGAATTTTGCTTGCTTCTTTAATTTTCCCTCTTTTCCAAGTTCATTTATTTATTTTGGAAATAGATTTTCAACAGTATTCTGCAAAGTAAATCATTTGAAACTTTCAGACCCGCAGTTGTACCTCTAGGAGGTTCCTGTGGTCCTTGCCATGGAATACTGTGTCTGGTAAAAAGAAGAGACTCGTTTAGGAGTTCTCATGGGACCTTTTAGAAGAGGGAACATCAATCCGCAGCCTCCACAGCTTCTCTACAGTACCCGCCCCAGTTGTTCTCCATGGAACAACTCTGCGGTTCCACTGCTCAACTGGCCCATGTCCTGGGCATTCCTCTCAAAAGTGCAAGAGGTTGGGACATCTGGGTGGCTCAGTCGGCTAAGCATCATGCTCAGGTCATGATCCCAGGGTCCTGGGTTCGAGTCCTGCTTCAGGTTCCCTGCTCAGAAGGGACCCTGCTTCTCCCTCTGCCTGCCGCTCCTCCTGCTTGTGCTCAGCTTCTCTCTCTCTCTTTCTGACAAATAAATAAATAAAATCTTTAAAAAAAGTGCAAGAGGTGAATCCTGGGGCGAAGCTTCAGATAGGACATTTGAAAGCTCTAGAGTCTTCAGTGCATTGTATGAAGCCACACAGCCCGTGAGACTTTTGGAACTCACTCTCATCGGACTCCTTGCAAATAAAAAAGTGTATCTGGAAATGGTGAGCTGGTGGAGTGACTAGATGATTAAGGATAATCAAACCATTATCTGTGTCTGAGAAAACTTCCCACAGGAAGTGAGGTTTAAACTGAGACCTGAGGGAGGCTAACCAGGGAAACTAACCAGGGAAAGAGGGGAGCGGAGAGCTAATCTGAGACCCCAACCAGGTATCATGGTCAGGGAATACTCTAGGACTTGGTTTGTCCCTGAGGAAATCCTGTGTGGAAATCCACTACCTGGCAACTGGGCATCTCTGGAAAACTGTATGTACCTTCACAGCACAATTGTAGAGTTACCTGAACCCCTTCTCTCTTTGCCCTGACCCCAGGCCTGTAGTATCCACCAGTGTTCTCAGCGAATGGGATACTAGCCTGATGTTTTACATCTGTGGAACCCTAGAGAAGAAAACTGCTGAGTAAAGGGGTTTGGCTATGATTTTTGTTTTACATACACTTTCACCATTCGCAATGCAAAAGAACCTTTGATAGATTTTTGTTTCATTTTCTCAAATAATTATGTTTTTTTTGTTTGCTTTTTGTTTGTTTTGTTTTGTTTTTGTTTTTTGGAGAAAATTCAGAAATTGGTGGTCATTGTCATCTAGTGACCAGATCCAGAAGGGCGGCTTGGACCATCATTTAGCAGGAAACCTTGGGAGGAGGGAGAGAAGAGCCCCATCACAGGGAATTTTCTGGAAGTTTATGTGACAAAGCACTAAAGGGTGACTCAGACAGAGCCCGAGGACATTAAACCTCATGTCAGGAAGTTTTCTTCAGCCCCTCCACCACGATTCTCAGAAATCTGCACATATGAGTCTGTGAAAGTGTGAAACATATAAACATGTATACATATATACACACATGTAGACATATACATACACACACGTATAGACATATATATATATATACATACACATGTATATGTAGTTGAGATGCATTCAAACATCTTTTTAAAGATTTTATTTATTTATTTTGAGAGAGAGAGTGCGTGCTCTTAAGCCAGGGGAGGGGCAAAGGGAGAGGGAGAGAGAGAATCTCAAGCAGACTCTGTGCTGAGTGCTGAGTCCTACACGGGGCTTGATCTCAAGATCCTGAGATCATGACCTGAGCTGAAATCAAGAGTTGGATGCTCCACTGACTGAGCCACCCAGGCGCCCCAAACATTATTATCATTTTTTCATTTATTCTACAAATATTTATTGAGTCCATACTACATATATCAGACATATTTTAACTATGTTTTCTTTGTTTAAAAGTGACTTCATTTCCAAAAATCATCTCACAGGGTAACTATAGAAAATTGAAAAGAGCCAGTGACATGCATATGCACTTTTTTTTTTAAGAATCACTCTTTTTTTTTATTTTTTATTTTTTATTTAACAGAGATAGCGTAAGTAGGCAGAGCGGCAGACAGAGGGAGAGGGAGAAGCAGGCTCTCCGCCAAGCAGGGAGCCCGATGCGGGGGGCTCGATTCCAGGACCCTGAGATCATGACCTGAGCCGAAGGCAGCCGCTTAACGGACTGAGCCACCCAGGCGCCCCGCAAATGCACTTTTAATTGCATCGTTATTTATTCTGAAGTTGACTTGCAAATGTAACTGGTCACATGTGAATGTGAGACATTTTCTTTTGCTTATTTACTGATATTGAAATATTCAGTTTATTAGGGACACGTTTATCAACTGAAATAGATTGATAACCTATTTTAAAGAAATGTTGAGGGATAGTTGTTGAATATTGCGCAACAATTTATAAAAGAGGAAAAACTAGTATTTGCATGTTATAGCCAAAAAGCCACAGTGTTCATAGAAATATGTCTTTGTGAAGCTATTTGAAGGAAAAAATAGGAAAGCAGATGAGAGCTAGCCACTAGAGATTGGGTTCCTGACTCCACTGTTGCCCCAATTTGACCACCCAAAATTATTTAGAATGTGTGTTTATGCTTACCTGCATTACTTTTGTAATGAAATTCCCAGCAAGGAATCTACTACAATCTTATATAATTTTACCTCGTCATTTTTCTGATTTCAAAATTACTATATTTGTCCTGAAAACAAATGCGGTGCAGAATGAGTATTTATTAGGGAATTTTTTCCTGTATATCTCCTTCATCCTGATATACAGCAAGATGTTCATCGTTCATAATTAAATTTGTATTTTCCAGCCATATTTTTGCGTGTAGAGAATTTGTATTTTCCAGCTATACTTTTGTGTATAGAGTACTATAGAGGTAGAGTTGCATGAACATATATATTTCTTCAAAATTTGGATTACAATACATATACTGTTCTTCAATATGCTTTATACATACATACACAGACATATACAGATATAATTCGTTTTATACTTTATTATTTTTTTTAAAGTAAGCTCTATGCCCAGCGTGGGGCTTGAACTCATGACCCTGAGATCAAGAGTCATATGCTCTACCGACTAAGCCAGACAGGCGTCCCATGTTTTTATACTTTAATATTTATATATTTGACTGTGATGCATAGTTTAAATTACTTCACTGTGGATTTTGAACTACACTCTTCTAGGTAATTTGATTTATTTACATATGATAATAATAAACATTTTTTAATAAAATGTTCCGAATATTTTCCCAATAATTCACATTTCTTTACATTTAACGTTTTTGCTCGGGATAGACAAAGTCTTTCTATAACTTCCCTTTAATTTTTCTAATTACATTTGTAACGTGGTTAACGTGTTTCCAGGGTTGCATATCTAGTTTTAAATTTCTCTGGTGTGTATGTCATGCCCACTGGGTTCTCAAACAACCCACCGTCCTGGTGGTGAAGGTGATCGTGGAGATGCAGTGCCGGCCCTTCCACCTAGAGGCCTGCATATAGGGCCCCATCGACTGGCCTGTCTGAACCCAGGGGTGTGGCCCAGGCAGAAGCACAGGAAAAATGACCTCCATGGCAGGAATGAAATCATCATTTACAGAATTACTTTAAGCCAGAGGCACTTTACATATCTCCTTGAAGCCAAACAAGTGTTCAAGTATCATCCCTATTTTTCACAAATGTAGAATTAGATATAAAGCTTTTTCCACTGTGTCCTGATGCCTTTAAGGCTTTGAATGACTGAATCCCCAGGGCGCTGGTAATTGATGAAACCCTGTGTATTATTCACTTTTGCTATATTATTTTTAAAATAAAGTCAACAAAAATTTAAAACCAATTTGTGTACCGTCAAAATAAAAAATGAAAAGCTGGGAGTAGTGCAAACATTATTACGGACCTTGTGCTAATATGCATGAACATAAAGGACTGTTGCTAACCAGTTGATAGAGAAAAAGAGCCCAAAGATAGGAATAAATAATTCACTGAGAAAGCAAAATGCTTCTCTAAGAAACACTGGAGAGATGCCAAACCACATTAACTGAAGAAATGAAAATCTGGAGAAGTCAGAAGAAGTGAAAAAGCCAATTTGCATAAAACTACTTACGTGATTGATAATTTAAAAATAATACGTGTACATATGGAATACTTGTGTTTTAAGGTAGGTATTCACCTTACCTAAAGAGAATACATCTGGAAAATGAGCACCAATCTATTTATAGTGGGTACCTGTGGGTCACAGAGAGGGGATCATTGAGCTGGAAGGTACAGAATAATTTCATTTTCTAAATGTATATTTGTAGGGTTTAATATTTTGACATCAGGTAAATTTGTTGAAAGAAACACATAAAATATCTAATAACTAATGGACAAAAAAGTTCACATATATTTTTACCAATTTATAAAAGCGTTCACCTGTTTATAAAACTTTTTTATAAAATTTTTATAAAATTTAAATAACTTCTGCTCTTGACTTGGACAGTTTATCTGTGTATGTGTGTGTGTCTTACACTTCCCTCACTCCAAATGTTCACACCCTCTCATGTGCAGATTTCCTTTTAGCTCACTCGGGCTGGACTTGCCCTGTCAGGGCATAGAGACTCAGGGAAGAATTGCTGGCAGGGGGTGGGAAATTGCAGACAGTTCTGGCTGAAGCACCAGAGCCCAGGCCTTTTCCTCCTCCCTCCCTTTCTTTGACAGCGCCCCTCTGCCAAGACTTTCAGAGCTACAATTCTGGATCTGACCACCAGAGAGCATCTATCCACAGTGACTACATTTTTAAAAGGAAAAACCATGCTTCTTTTTCCTACTCTCCTCATAGTGACCCACCAACTGTTTGCTGTTTCCCTTACACTTCTCAGCTGTTTTGTGTGTAACCTCTTTGGAATGTGCTGGAGTTATTTCCTGCCACGTGGCTATTTCCAAATGTTTCTGTTACTTTACCCTTATTTCAGACCTCATATACAGTTGTCCCTCGAACAACATGGGGGTTAGGGGTACCGACTTCCCCCAGCTGGGTCGAAAATCCATCTATAACTTTTGACTCTCCAAAAACTTAGCTGCTAATAGCTTACTGTTGACTGGAAGCCTTACCGATAACACAACCAGTCGATTAACACATATTTTGTATGTCATATGTATTATATACTGTATTCTTACAAGAAAGTAAGCTAGAGAAAAGAAAATGTTATGAAGAAAAGCATAAGGAAGAGAAAATACATTTACAGTCACGTATTGTAAAAAAAAAAAAAAATCTGCTTATAAATGGACCTGTGTGGTTCAAACCCTACTTTAGATGCCAGATGCCAGGCTCAAGGGTCAACTGTATTGCGGGAAGAGTTCATTACAGCTGTGCATAGCAGCGTCATCCTATCTCATGGAGCTCCCAGTTCCAGTCTCTATTTCTCTAAGTAGTATCTGAATGACCCCAGAGAAACTCCTGTATCTAAGACCCAGCAACCTCAGAGAAGGCAAGGAGCTGGTGACTATGTAGTCAGAGTCCCTTTTTGAGGAAAAATGAAGGAACACCATGTTATACAGTAGGCCGCAGAATCTCCTGGATTTGCAGCTACAAGTACCTGGGTCCCAGGCCTCCTGACTCTAGTCAGCCTCCTGTGCAAGAGTGGTGCAGCTGGAAATGGCTCCTGGGGCATTAGGCTGGTCGCAAAACTCAGGGGAAGTTACGTTTTGTTTTTTGTTTTTTTCTTTTTGTGTTTTGCCTTTTGCTTTTGTTTTTTTCCAGCTGCCAGGGCTCTCCTCTCTATGCCCTTGGGTTTTCCTATTAGGACTCCATCTTGTTTGTGTGGCCCTGACAAAGTGGTTTGAGGTCTGCTCTTGCCTTCCTCAGCAGCCCTCCTGGATCTTCTCCAAACCTCCAGCTACAGACCCCACAGATTCACCTCATGAGCACCCTGCGAGGACATTGGTGATGGGTCACTGCCTGCAGGTCACCCCATAGGTGGGTTGGTCAGTGCTGGTCCTCAGTCTCAGGATCCCCCTGGCCAGAAAGGCTCTGGGACCCCTCTCCAACCCATTCCAACAAGACACCCAGCAGGCCTCCTTTAGATGGGGGGGTGGCAAGTGCCCAGGCTGTTTTCCATTCTCCTGAGGACATGACCCCAATGGGCCATAACACACTTATCCTACTTCTACATGGAAAACCTCTCCTCCTGCGGCTATGGTCATGACTGAGGTGAAATCTTCCTCTCGGCATATTCATCTTGCTTTCTATTAACTATATTTTATGATGCTTTGACAAAATAGGGGCCTTGTGGACCTGGTGAAGGGACTGCCTCTCCTAAGGTGAGCTAATTCCTTGAGATAGCAATCAATAGTTTTGATATTTATAAAACCATCCCTGGGGTGCAGGTAAACCTCCTAACCTAGCGAAACTGGTAGATAATCTCTCCAAAGGTGGTCTCTGTGGGAGGGGTAGAGGTACCAACCAAGCAATCTGGGCGGCAGGCACAGTAAGGATATGGGAAGAATCTGGTTGCTGAGTGGCAGTGGGAGCAGTATTGTTGTTGGGGGGAGTAGGGTTGTCCATCTGTCCAGCTGTCCCAGGGCTCAAGTTTCTCCAGTGTATGCATCGAGAATGACACGTTCTTGTGAGGGACACCAGCCCCAAGGAGACCCAGAGCACATTCTCTATCCCAGTTCCCACACCCTCCTGTAGCTCCTTGCCCACCCTCTCCCAGGAGCAGCAGGAATGATGCAGGCATTCTCCACCCAGTCTGGGATGAACCTCCAGTGGTTTGAGAGGTGAGTGCTTGGGTGTGTGAATATAGGAGGGAGCTTGGAGGAGCCAAGGAGGGAATAATGGGAACTTGCAGATAATTTGTTTTGCTTGTTTATCTCACTCATCATCTCCCTGAACATTTCTGTTACCTAGTTACCCAGTTGTTTTGAACAAGTGTATATTACTTTTATGAATTCTTTGGGCCTCATTCTTTTATTGACAGGCATTTTGGTTTCAGAAGTTTTCCCAGTACACACTGTGCCACAGGGCTCATTCCACTGCCCACGTTGCCATAAATGTGGAACCATGTTTTCTTTGCATAGATTGGGAAATGACATCGCGCAGTCAGACTGTCTCCACTTTGGTCCTAATGGATGTCATCTATCTTTTCTCTATCCCAGGTGACTTCATGACAGCCACTGGGACTACACTGGTTCTCACTTGGCCCAAGGTGAGGTCCAGGAATTCAGGCCAAGTGAGCGGAGTCTGGGGGACCTGTGGATGAGCCTCAGGGCTCCTGGCTCTGCTGATCTCCCAACTACCCCCCTTCACTTCCTCCAGGCCAATTACAGGATCCCAGAGGAGGCCCTCACCCAGGCTGACCCAAGATCCTTAGAACACAGCCCTGAAAAGAAACCCTTGGGTGTGGTCATCTTCATCCTCATCATCTTTGTTGTGTTTTTCCTCTAGTCTGAGTATACCCTGTGACGGAGCAGGAGGTTGCTTGAGGCTGGGAAACCAATGTTTAACTGACACTAATCCACCCAAAGGGCTGGTTGTTCTGTGTATTTGTCTCACTCAGAATCCCTGATTCTTTTCTTTTTAAGATTCTATTTTTAAGCAATCTCTAAACCCAGCATGGGGCTCGAAATCACAACCCCGAGACCAAGAGTCACGTGTTCTCTACCGACCAAGCTAGCCAGGTGCCCCCTGATTCTTTTGATAATAAAGAATGACATTGCATGTTGTGTCAAATCCCTGCAAAATCCATTTGAGGCAGGTAGTTTTGTACTACAGATGGAGACAGGTAAACTCAGAGAGGGTCAGAAACCCTTTGGGAACAGAGGAGTAGAGTCTCAAATCCTGGACCCCTTAAAGACCAGGCTGTGTGTGTGCTCCCCAGGGCCATGTGGCTGTCAAGGTGGGGAATGCTCTGTTACCCTGGTAAACCTGGAGATGGTGTTCTGTGCCCCTAGCCTGTTATTAAAATGTTTTTATACAGAGAACAGTATAATTGCTTAGTCATACAAATCTACTCAAATTTAAAAACAACCTTTTTGGGGGGCACCTGGGTGGCTCAGTTGGTTAAGCGACTGCCTTCGGCTCAGGTCATGATCCTGGAGTCCCGGGATCGAGTCCCGCATCGGGCTCCCTGCTCGGCAGGGAGTCTGCTTCTCCCTCTGACCCTCCTCCCTCTCATGCTCTCTGTCTCTCATTCTCTCTGTCTCAAATAAATAAATAAAATCTTTAAAAAAATAAAAAAACAAAACAAAACAAAAAAACAACCTTTTTTGGGAAAAATAGCATTAAAGAGCACATGAAAACCTGGGAAGTAAAAATTACCCACATATACGGATGACATAGGATAAATGTCCTTGATATATAAAGAAATCAGTAGAGAGATTAGAAACTGATATTAACCTAAAATTGTTATTAAAAGCAATAGGAATGCCCAACTAATCTATGAAAGGCTATCCAACCACAATAACTGCAATAATGTAACTGCAAACACTGAGATGAGTTACTAAATGAGAGAAGAAAGCTGAAGATTGTTATTTTCAGGAAAATACAGAGAGGGAGGGAGGGTGAGAGGGAGAGGAGAGAGAATTGTGTGTGTGTGTATGTCTATATTGATATATTGTGTATAGGAAATGTATAAAGTTATTACTTGTAAAAGTACAATATGTCAGGTAAAAACATGTGGAGATGATATACCTCTGAGAGGAAAGCATTTCTGTCTTTACCTCAGAGCCCCCTCCCCGCTTGCTGGTGTGCAGGGCAACTTTCAGAGACTGCAGGGGATAGAAGATCATTTGTATGAGGAAAGGCCTTCAAGATCAGTTCTGGGAGGTTCCACAAGTAGACCTTTCCTGACACCCAGGAGCAAAAGGGAAGGAGATGGGTTTAGATGGAGGGCCAGAGCTGGTGGCCCTTGAAGGGGAGGGAGCTGATGAGGACATGGCCCTTCAGCCCCATAGCTCCAGGGCAGCCCCCAGGTTGCTGCTGTTTGCAGTTGAAAACCAAGAGTGCTCTTGGGCCAGAACCTTCCCGGGGTCATGAGAAGATGGGCACAGGGACTGGTATCCAGAAAGAGCCCAGTACCTCTCTGCCTACTTCCCCTTTATTCTCTGTTTTCACTTTCTGTATTCCCCACCCTCAGCTGGGTTCATCTGTTACTTTGTACTATCTGGCAGTTAATCCCCACTTCCATCATTCACACTTTGGCTGAGTGGCAGGAATAATTAATAATAGTTATAAAACTGAAAACAGCAACACTAACAACAACAATAATAAAAGATACCAACAATTATAGCACACATAGTAGATAAATTACTTGGTCAGGATCATGCAAGTACTGGTTCCCAACATCAAATCCAGGTCCTTCTGACCCCAAAGCCCCTGCCCCAACCTCCGTGTACACATTCAGTGTTCTTCTGTGTTAGGCTGGAGGCCAGCAGAGGGGAGGGGACTCACCCAAGGTCTTGTGGTCAGTGATGGGTCTGGCAACTGGGACCCATGTTTGATGACTTCCATCTTCTATTTAGCTGACCTGTTACTATGATTTGTTCTTCTATACTGTTTCTTCTTCCTGGGGCTCAGTAAAAATAACAACAACAACAAAAACCAAAACTGCTTCATCCATGTCAAAGTAGAAGGAAAATAAGGAGACAGGAAAACATGAGGGAAAAAGGAAATGATGAAATGAGACCAAAGTTCACTTCTTGCTGCTACACTTCCAGATGATGTTTCAAATCTACTTTATGGGCAGAGGAGGCAGGGTGGGCCAGGAGTAATATACCTCAAGTCCTATTACAGGCCACACATTCTTTGAGGTTTTCTCCTTTTCTTCTTACAAGTCTGGAGGTAGGCACCCTTAGTCCCATTTTACAGATGACCAACCTTAGACTCACAGAGTTGTATAAATTTTCCAGAGTCAAACATCTACCCCTTGCCATCTGCACAGGCCAAGCAGCAGCCTCCCCTTCGGATGATGGATTTCCAGGGCTTAAGGACTGATAGTGGGAAACTCTCCTGATATGGAAACGGGGTGGTGTCGTGTCCTCATTTGGCATGAAGATGATGGTGGGGATGAAATCCTGCCCCATGAGCCATGAACCAAGAGGCCTAGGTATGGGGGCCACATAGACTGGCTGATTCCTGGGGTGTTGAAGTGGACCGAGGAAGCAGCACAAACTCTTGCCCTTTGAAAAGGGAACCTGAATGGTAGGATACCAATATGGGCAACTACTATATGAAAGGTGTTTTACAGTTCAGCTCATTAAATTCCAAGTACTCTATGCAAGACCAATACTTACCAATGATCAGGGAACAGAAGTTAAAGGTTAAGTAGCAAAATCCAGGAAACAACCTTCTAAATTACTGCTCCAGGAGTTACACAAAAGATTAAGCTGTTCCCTGTTTGTCCTATGAGCTGTCATTCCATATCTCTGAAGACATTATTCTTATTCATTTGTTCTTTTTCTTTTATTTATTTATTTTATTTTTCTTTTATTATGTTATGTTAGTCACCATACATCATTAGTTTTTGATGTAGTGATCCACGATTCATTGTTTTCGTATAACACCCAGTGCTCCATGCAGTATGTGCCCTCCTTAATACCCATCACCGGGCTAACCCATCCCCCCACCCCCCCTCCCCTCTAAAACCTTCAGTTTGTTTTTCAGAGTCCATAGTCTCTCATGGTTCATCTCTCCCTCTGATTTCCCCCCCTTCATTTTTCCCTTCCTTCTCCTAATGTCCTC
>NC_138385.1:38130059-38147345 GCF_054177405.1 Leptonychotes weddellii
TCACGTGACCCTTTTCTATCTCCTCTCTCTCCTGTCCACAAAACTACACCCACAATGAAATCCCTCTATAAGCTAGCAGTGGAGAAAACTTGTCTAAACGTGATTTCAAATTCAGAAGCCCTAAGGAAAAACAGCAATACACTTGATTCCATTAAAAATTGCATGGTAAAAAAAAAAAAAAGCCTATAAGCATACTAAAGTGAAAAATTACAAATACTTACAACTTAGGTCACAAGGTTTATATACCTTGTAACAGAGATTATGAAAAAGCAAAGGCAAAATACAACAGGTGAGGGAACAAGGGCAGTAAATACAAACAGGTATTTCACTGAAAAAATTTCCTTAAACATATAAGAATTCTAAACCTAAGTATTTTTTCCTTGCGTTTTTATTTTAATCACCCAGTGCTCATCACGACAAGTACACTCCTTAATCCCCATCACCTATTTCACCCATCCCCCCACCCACCTGCACTCTGGTCACCATCAGTTTGTTCACTAAAGAGACTGTTTCTTGGTTTATCCCTCTCTTCCCACCCCTTTGCTCATTTGTTTTGTTTCTTAAATTCCATATATGAATGAAATCATATGGTATTTGTCTTTCTCTGAC
The DNA here is from genome assembly GCF_054177405.1 of Leptonychotes weddellii. Classification (NCBI taxonomy): domain Eukaryota; kingdom Metazoa; phylum Chordata; class Mammalia; order Carnivora; family Phocidae; genus Leptonychotes; species Leptonychotes weddellii. The sequence goes on from NC_138385.1 coordinate 38,130,669, forward strand.
TGTCCTATTTTGCTTAGCAGAATACTCTCTAGCTTCATCTACGTCATATGGCAAGATTTCATTCTTTTATGGTTGAATAATATCCCATTGTATATATGTCCCAATTCTTCTTTAACCATTCATCAATCGATGAACACTTGGGCTGCTTCCATATTCGGCTATTATAAATAATGCTGCAATAAACATAGAGGTGCATGTATCTCTTTGAATTAGCGTTCTCGTATTCTTCGGGTAGATACCAGTAGTGTGATTATTGGATTGTAGTACTGTTCTACTTTTAACTTTTGAGGACCCTCCATACTGTCTTCCACAATGGCTGCACCATTTGCATTCCCACCAACAGTGCAGGAGGGGTCCTTTTTCTCCACATACTCCCCAACACTTGTCGTCTCGTGTGTGTGTGTGTGTTTTTTTTAAGATTTTATTTATTTATTTATTTACTTAGAGAGAGCAGAGCAGGGGGAGGGACAGTGAGAGAGGGAGAGAGAGAATATTCAAGCACACTCACCCCCCACCACCCCAAGCATGGAGTTCGTGGCAGGGCTCAATCTCAGGACCCTGAGACATGACCTGAGTCAAAATCAAGAGGCAGACGCTCAACTGACTGAGCCACCTAGGTGCCCCTCTTGTGTTTTTGATTTTAACCATTCTAACAGGTGTGAGGTGATATCTCAATGTAATTTTGATTTGCATTTCCCTGATGATGAGTGATGTTGAGCATCTTTTCATGTGTCCGTTGGCCATCTGGATGTCTTCTTTGGAGAAATGTCTGTACATGTCTTTTGCCCATTTTTTAATTGGGTTATTTGTCTTTTGGGTTTTGAGTTGTAGGAGTTCTTTACAGATTTTGGATACTAACCCTTTATCAGACAGATCATTTGGAAACATCTTCTCCTATTCAGTAGGTTGCCTTTTAGTTTTGTTAATTGTTTCCTTCGCTGTGAAGAAGCTTTTTATTTTGATGTAGTCCTAATGATTTTATTGTTGCTTTTGTTTCCCTTGCCTCAGGTGACCTATCTAGAAAAAAGTTGCTACAGCTGATGTCAGAGAAATTAGTGCTGTGCTCTCTTCTAGGATTTTTATGGTTTTAGTTCTTACATTAAGTCTTCAACCCATTTTGAATTTATTTTTTGTTTGGTGAAAGAAAGTGGCTCCAGTTTCATTCTTTTGTGTGTAGGTGACCAGTTTTCCCAACACCATTTGTTGAAGAGATGGTCTTTTTCCCATTGCATATTCTTTTCTGCTCTCTCAAAGATTAATTGACCATGTACTTGGGGTTTATTTCTGTGTTTTCTATTCTGTTCCATTGATCTGTGTTGATTTTTGTGTCAGTACCATACTGTTTTGGTCACTACAGCTTTGTAATACAGCTTGAAGTGCGGAATTGTGATGCCTCCAGCTTTGCTTTTCTTTTTCAAGATTGCTTTGGCTATTTGGGGTCTTTTGTGGTTCCATGCAAATTTTAGGATTGTTTGTTCGAGGTGTGTGAAAAACGCTGTTGGTATTTTGATAGGATTGCATTAAATGTGTAGATTGCTTTGGGTAGTATAGGCATTTTAACAATATTTGTTCTTCCAATCCATGAGCATGGAATGTCTTTCCATTTCTTTGTGTCTTCTTCAATTTCTTTGATCAGTGTTTTATAGTTTTCAAAATACAGGTTTTTTGCCTCTTTGTAAACTTAACTCTTGATAAGAGATGCATAGAAAATGAAACCGAGATGCCTCTTTTCACTATTTACCTAGTCTGTGAAGAAATAGGCAGTCACATGCATTGCTGGTAGTAATGTAACATGGTACAAGCCCTACCCAGGGGATTTGATATTATCTTATAAAATTACTAGCATACTTACTCTTGGAGCCAGGAGAAAACAAGAAAAAAGACATGTCCACTAATAGGGGGCTGGTTGAATAAGCCATGGTACATCTACACCCTGGAGTACTATGCAGCTATAAACACCAGCAATGACTCTATCTATACTGCTATGAAGTAATCTCCAAGATATATTGTTAAAATAAAAAAAGCCAGGTGCAGAAAAGTGTGTAGAGCTGCTGCTGTCCAATATGGTAGCCACTAGTCACAAGTAGCTATTTACATTAGATTAAAGTCCATGGAATTAAAAAATCAGTTAGTCTCAGTTGCCACATTTTAGGTGCTAAATGTTTAATTCCTGAATAAAACGTTCAGGTAGCTAGTTGCCACTGTGTCAGACAGTGAAGATACAGAACATTTCTCTCTTTGCAGAAATTTCTATCACACAGCACTGGTGTAGAATATGACAACTTTTATCCAGGAACGGTATGGAAAACTAAAACACACGAGATGCATTTCCTTGTATTTAAAAAACTATATGGTTAAAACTAAAGATGATAAAGATGCTTGCCTCTAAAGGGACAGAGGAGCAGCCCAGGATTGAAGGCAATGATGGATATTCTCTAAAAAATAAAACATAGATTCACAAGCTCCATGCACTGGAAAAGGCAAGAAATAGTGACCAACCCAGGAGCAATGAGCAACTCTAGTCTCCAGACTGAATCTTCTAAGCACATTTCCCACTAAATGGCTGATTCCAGTCTAAGTTGGGGTTGCACCAGGTGTGCCTGGACTGAACTCTCATACCAGAAAGCAAAAAGAGTCAGAAGCCAACCTGAAAGGGCTCCCACTGGCCAAAGATAGAACAATTATCAAAAACATTAACGACTACAATACACTAAAACACATCAAATACAGGAACACCCTGAACTCATGATGAGAATCTAAAAAACAACAAGAACAAAAACAACAAAGCCAACTCATTGCTCACCTTTGAGGATCCTAGGGAAACAACTCATTATTTTAGACAATGGAAATATTGTGAAAGAACTAAGCATTCACCTTACCCTCCTGTGCTTACTCTATGTAAGCCTAACCTAATGGTTGATGAGAAGTTTCTTTTATAGAAGAACATGCAGAAGAAATCAAAGAAGTAGTACATCACACTTTTGTAACTTACTGGAATGCAGTTCTAGGCAACAGTCATCAGAGGCTGTGAAAAATATGAGGTGGAAAGCAGATGGAAGATTTCCAACTGGCTGGATCAGGCTGACAACAGCTGAGCCCAGTGATCAATCTCATCATCACAGGAAGAGAGACAACCAGACACTGCTAGGCTCCCGGTGTAAGGCTATGGGAAGTTCACCACCCCATCTGAGAAACTCCGCCCAAAGACCCAAATCTGAGCAAGCCTCTAAATCTAATTAGTGCTTTAAAGGAAAGAGGGAAGCCATAGGAATGTAATAAATACAATAGGGATACGATTGGCAAAATCCAGAATGCAAACTCCACAGGACAAAGATCCAGTTTCTTAGGTAAATAAATTGGAAGGTGAAAAAAGGAGGATGGGATTTCTTTAGACTAAAAGAGACTAAACACTTCAGAGAGAGTTAAGTTTAAGAGAAATTAAAACAGAGAAATTAATACCACAATGGGATACCATCAAAACAACAAAAATGAAAAAGATGGAAAATGCCAAGTGTTGGCGAGGATGTGGAGCAGTGCAACTCTCACACACTGCTGGTGAGAATGCAGATTAGAACAAACACTTGGAAAAACTGCTTCGCAGTATCTTCTGAACTCAGCATGCACACACCTTATGACTTGGAAATGCCACTCTTTGGTACCTGCCCAAGAGAAAGGAAAGAAATGTCCACCCAAAAGATATGTACAAGAATGTTCAGAATCCCATTATCATAATATGTCAAAATATGGAAAATACCCAAATCCCATACCACGTACATAGGTTGTGAAATAGCCACGCAATGCAAAACTCTACTGTTGTGTCAGTCCCAGCCTATTGATAGTGATGCTATCACTGTCAATATCACGAAGGCCAGCCTATCGACAGAGGCTAGAAATGCCTGAGGCACTCATCCGCACCCATATTACTCCTAGGAAGACCCTACAGACCTTTCTCCCACAGGGGCCAATGTTGTGGCTGGACTGGCCCTTGTGGTTCCTCCTTGTGCTTTATTATGACTGCATTATTATTTTTTTTTTTTAGATTTTATTTATTTGTGTGAGAGAGAATGAGAGACAGAGAACATGAGAGGGAGGAGGGTCAGAGGGAGAAGCAGACTCCCTGCTGAGCAGGGAGCCTGATGTGGGACTCGATCCCGGGACTCCAGGATCATGACCTGAGCCGAAGGCAGTCGCTTAACCAACTGAGCCACCCAGGCGCCCCTATGATTGCATTATTATTGTAGGATGCGCTTCAGCAAAAAACCACTAGGGAAGTTTGAGGAACAAGATTTATTACTCACAGATCTGGAAGGGTACACGGCACACCCGAGGGCTACGCAGCATGTGGTTGTTGAGGGGGCAGGAAGAGAGAGAGAGAGAGAGTGCAGGCATGGACTTGCAATCTGCCTTTATTAAGGTTTGAGACTGGGGTGTCTAGGGTCTTGTGGGCTCACTCTTTATTGGCTAATTTAAAGCATAACAGCAGGAATTAGGACATGGGAAGGGAAAAGTGGCGTCACTCAAGGGCTCAGTTATCTAGGTTACCCAGGGCTTTCTGAAAGTGGGATCTTCATGGGTGGAGGTGGCCTAGTTCCTTACCTGGTTGTTGTGCTATTAGTTGTGTCATACAGCTGGAAACTGTTTATTCTAGTTGGATGGAGAAAGAAAGGAAAATCAGCACTTCATTTCCTTTTATTTTAAGATACTTAGCATCTGTGGTGGTTAATTTAAGCGTCAACTTGGCTTTCCACATTACCCAGGTATTTGGTCAGACATTATTGTGGATGTTTCTGTCAGTGTTTTTGAATGAGAATAACATTTAAACTGGTGACTTTCCATAATTCATAATGTGAGTGGGCCTCATCCAATCCGTTGAAAGCCTGAATAGAGCAAAAGATTGACCTCCCTCGAGCAAGGATGAACTAGGTAGGCAGCAGATGTCCTTCAGCCTCCATAATTATGTGAGCCAATTCCTTCAAATCTATCTATACCTCTCTCTCTCTCTCTCTCTCTCCTCTCTCTCCCTATCATCTATCTATCATCTCTATATATTACCTATGTACCTATCTATCTACACACACACACAACACATCCTATGGGTTCTATTTCTCTGGGGAATGCTAATACAGTGTCTTCTTATATTACCTGCAGGGTAACCTCAGACAAATATGCGTCCTCTGAGCCCCTGAAAAGTGACTTACTAAACATAGAAATGAAGCTGATGCTATGTCTGATGGACAGGCAACTGAGTGCTTGACAAGAGACATACCTGGCCACAGTGGCAGACCTAACCCACTAACTCTAGATGACACTCCACCTGACCTCACTTGCCAAAAGGGATCAGACCAGCCCTGCCTGCCAACCAGGGAGGTTGCAGGCATAGAGAAATGTGATCCCCATCTGGAAAGGCACTCTGAGTTAATAAAAGGGAAAAAAAGTTCACCATGGAAGTCCAAGGAATTATCTTAACAGCCAAGTTGTCTAATGCATAGTAACTGTGACAGTTATTAACTCTTCTGTTTTTATAATTACTACCTTTCCTGTTTTCATTAAATAATTACCACCTACCACATGGCAAAATGCTTCTGAAGCATTGTTTTCACCCAAACAGACTCTGTGAGTCACCCCAGGGAGTTAGTTTTGTTTGTTGGTTTGTTTTTTTTTTTTAATTTTTTTTTTTTTTTATTAGCGTGCCAAGAGACCCCGGCCTAACATAAACCACCATGGGTTGACATAGTTCAACACGTGTCCTTTTCTTCTTGCTAAGTGTACTGGTTAGGAATGTGGGCTCGGAAGGCAGACTAGATCTAAACCCTAGTTCTGCCACTTATAAACTGTGTAAGTGTAAATACCTTACTTCTTACAGTCGCTGGATTGGCTCCTGTCTTCTCATTCAACTTCATCTCCTACCATCTGCACTGTGTCTGCCAAGCTCCAGCCCCCTGCGGTTTTTGTCTGCTCCTGGAACAACTGGTACTCATACACAATGCTCCTGTATACCCAACCAGGCCTGCCTGGGCCTGGCTTTTCTTGTTGTTCAGTTGCTCAAAGGCACTTCCTGAGAAAGAGCTTCACTGACAACGCCACTTATAGTCATCCCTGACCATTTTCTACTTTATTCATGTGTTAATTTTTCTTAAAGCACAAATCCCCATATGGAATTTCCCCACTTCTTGATTTATCTGTTTATTGCCAGTGTTCCCAAAGCTCCTGGGGCCTTTCCCATCTTGTTCTCTGTGCTGTGTCCCCTGTTTCTTGTTCAGTGCCTCACGTGTAAATCACTGAATATATATTACTTACAAGAAGGAATTGATATCTATGGGACACACTGAAGAAGACACAGGTATTTAGAACTGAATGGCAGGAGAAGTTGACAAGGAAATTAAACATCAAAGAATTCAAATTTTTAATGAGTGTTTGTTGCAAATCCACAGCAGTACATTTCAAACTTGGATGGGCACCAGAAACAACTGTAGATATCACTCAAAATGTAGACACTTCCCATTCCACCTCCCTGTTTTTGATTCAGCAGACTTAGGGTGGGCCCAGGGATGTGGCCATTTCACACTCTCTGGTGATTAATGAAGTGGTCTGAGAACCACACTTGGAGAAATCCTGACCTAAACAGCTGACATTTGTGTAGTATTAATGTGATGGCTACCATGCAGAGTTCTGTGATATCTGGGGAATGTCTGTTAATATAATTACTCTAAAGGGCACCAGTCTTTCCCTCCCACCTATGACCACAGATTCTTTTCCCACATGGGATCACACTTGAAGTCCACAATATGCCTGAGTGGTTGGAGCATTGGGTATTGTTATCTTGTTGTGTAGATGAGGCTGGTGGAAGGGTCATGACTTAACTGAAGTGCCCCAGTGATGGGACCCTGATCTCTTCACTCTTGCTCCAGCAACTTGTCTAGCACACTGGACATCACACCTGTTTCTTCTCTATTGCTTCCTGTTTCTGGGGCTCAGAGTCCACAAACTTCTCTGCTGTTTTACTAGAAGGAAGAGGCAGGGGATCATTCAGCACATGGAATAGAGAGGAAAGTGAGAGGAAAGGAGAGCACAGGAAAGTCAGGGAAAAGGGGTGAGGATGTGCTTGCCTGTCCCCACTCAGGTCACTGGAAGCTGTGCAGTGACACTCTGCCTCTTCCCCAGCTCCATCCCCTAGCCCCCTCCCGCACACAGCAGTGACACCGAAGCTCTCACATCGTGGAAATGCGGGCTCATCCCTGCTTGCTGCTCCGTGTCCAAGTATTTTCCCTAGCAGTCATGGTAAGATGTTAATATCAGAGGCATCACAATGACAGAATGAAGGAGCCAAAGCTGGGAGGGGCAACTAATAATATTTGCTGAGGGCTTTCTAAATGCCACACGTTGCAGGTTGTTACTTTTCAGACTTTATCGCTTCAAGTCCTCCAAGTAATCCTCTGAGGTGGCATCATTCCTTCCTTTCTACACATGGAGAAATAGGCAGGCTCAGAGAGCAAAGTACATATTCCAAGAAGTCTAGGCAGGTGTCGAAAGGACACAGAGGCCAACTTGAAGAGCTAACGCTGCCCAATTCGAGCATCAAAATAAATAATTAGAGCAACAGATGCTCACACTTTGGGACAAGTGGGACTCTATGGGTCATGCTGGCGTAAATAAATACTTGAATAAACACCTAACTCAATAAGCCTTAGAGGAGAAGGGAAAGTCTATCATACAGTCAAATGTCAACTAATAAATCTAGAAGGAATGACAGAATTAGAAAAGCAACATTTGACCACTATCATAGAAGCTAGTGATTCAGGCAAGAGGCCTGAATGGAAGCTCAGTCAGCACCAAATCCCACAGCAGGCACAGTCACCAATGCAGCTATGCCTGCCCGGGAACGCTGGAAAAACAATAAGCCACCACCACTTTGTTTTCATTCCTAATATATACTAGGATCTGTATAGCACAGACATGATGTGCAGTGATTAACCCCACCTATTTCTCAAAATAAATACTCCTAGCAGTTTTCCTGACATACACATACATACGTGCAAAAAAAATTCTTATAAATGTGCATACAGACCCAAATACATGCATGCTCTGTCCCACTCTCTTTTTCACTATCCAAGTTCCCAGGAATTCACTGAAGTGGATTTACAGAAGGGTAATGAAGAAAACATCCACAATTCAACAAACTCAATTCTAATCACGCCTATCAAGTGGAAAGTACCATAACTACTTTCTTTGAGTGACTGATTTTTCTGTAGATGACCTAAAGATTGTCTCTGGGACATTTTTCCATATCCTTGGGTTCGAAAGCTCAGTATTGTTAAGATGAAAATTGTTAGGAGGAAAAATCCCCAGTCATCTATAGATTCAATACAATCTAAATCCAAATCCTAGTGGACTTTATCAGTATATTTTTTTTGAAAATTAACAGCTGAATCTAAAATTCATGCACAGGGCGCCTGGGTGGCTCAGTCGTTAAGCGTCTGCCTTCGGCTCAGGTCATGATCCCAGGGTCCTGGGATCGAGTCCCACATCGGGTTCCCTCCTCGGTGGGAAGCCTGCTCTCCCTTTCCCACTCCCGCTGCTTGTGTTCCTGCTCTCGCTATCTCTGTCTCTGTCAAATAAATAAATAAAATCTTTAAAAAAAAAATAAAAAAATAAAATAAAATAAAATTCATGCACAAATGGCAAAAAGACCTAGACTATAAAAACAAACAGAAACTGTGATCCATATGATCACACCACATACAAAAGTCTACTGAAAATGGATCATAGATCTCAATATAAGACCTAAAGTTATAAAACCATAGTGATAAACACAGAAGAGGAAAACATGGGAGAAAATATTTGTGACCTTGGCTTAGGCAAAGATTTATTAGAAGCCACACCAAAACCACAATACATAAATGAACAAATTGATAAATTGGACTGCCTCAGAATGAAAAAAAGACCACAAAACAACAACAACAACAACAACAACAACACGTCTACTCTTCAAGACACTATTGAGAGAATGAAGAGACAAGCCATTGACTGGGAGAAAAATATTTGCAAATCATTTATTTGATAAAGGACCTGTATCCAAAATATGGCAAATCCCTCAAAAGTCAATAACAGACACTCCAATAGATAAATGGGCAAACAATTCGAACAAACACTTCATCCAAGAAATTATACAAATGGCAACTAGGCACATGAAAAGATGACCAACATCATTAGTTAATAAGGAAATGTAAATTAAAACTACAATTAACTATCACCACACCCTTGTTAGAATGGCCAACATTAAAAATACTGACCACACGAAGCATTGTGGAGGAGGGAACTTTCATACACTGCTGGTGGGAATGAAAAAATGATACAAGCTCTTTGGAACTAGTTTGGTAGTTTCTTACATTGTTCATCTTACATCTACCATATGATCCAGCCATTGAGCCCCTAAGTATTTACCCTACAGGAAGAAAGCATGGGTCCATGTAAAGATTTGTACACAAATGTTCATACCAGTTTTACTGAAAAGAGCTTCAAGCTGAAAACAACCCACATGTCCATCACCAGGTGACTGGTGATGACCAGTTGGGATATATGCATATAATGGAATATTATTCAGTAATAAAAAGGAACTATCCACACATGCAACAAATGGATAGATCTACAAATAGTTAGGCTGAATGAAAGAAGCCAGAAAACAAGAGTACGCTCTGTACAGTTGTTTTGACATTAAGTCATATAAAAAGGAAATTGACGGTGACAGAAGTTCAGTGGTTGCCTGGGAACAGGGAGAGGTCCAGGGGAGGGAGTTGGAGGCTAGAGGAGGGTGTGTGAGGAGACCACAAAAGGGCATGGGGAAGGTTTTTGGGGTGATGGATATGTTTATTATCTCGACTGCAGTTTTGGTTTCATGATGGATACATATGTCAGACCTTATTAAAGCATATACTTCAAATGCGTGCAGTGCATCGTATGTCAATCATATGTCAATAAAGCATTTGGAATATATTTGAATTTTTCCAAGTCTTTAATGCAGTTAAATTAAACAGGAGAGTGATTCCCATTAACACGTCCTTGTCATATTAACACGTCCACACTATGTCTTACCAAACTGGTCTGCACCACATATGACCAAAATAGAAATCACCATTTGCAATGGGGTATTCAGAAATACTTAGTGAAAGCTGATGCACATGTTCTTCTGAAGCACAGAACTAAAAAATATTATTTCTTGGAAAATAATCATGATATTTTAGAATACCTGGTTATTTTAGGGAACATGGCTGAGTATCATTATAATAGGGCAAGCTCTAGAGTACTTATTACTTTTGAAAATACTAAATTCTTGTAGCTGACATTTTTAACTAACACTTGGAAACTCTGGCATTTAAAATGTTTCATTATACAATGGATAAAAATGTGGTGAGCAGGAAAGAATCCATGTTACGATCACAAGTTACTAGAAAAACTACATATCCAAATACTTATTTCAAGACCTATCCGAGAGATACCTGGGAATCACTGATAATTATTTGTACATCCAGCAAAATATATGTAAATTTATTGCAAATGCATATTAAACAATTTCTTTCCTCAGGCTATAGAATTCATTGGTTTTGCCCAAAAGGGGCATTTCTATGATGGGCCTCAGGGCTACTACATAGCCTGTAGCTGCTGATGGAAAGAAATTCCACCTGCTAAACCTTTTCTCCCATGATGAGATCAAAGTAGCATCTCTACTTTTGGGCTAGCTTGTGAACCTCACAGAAGCTAATCCATATCATGCTTTTGTTCAGATCTATGAACTCACTTGAGCCAGGTGTCGGATCCCAACATGGATGTGAAGTGTTGGGGTCTCCTGAGGACTGCTGCCCTTGAATCTGGAGCAGATGGTTCTACGGCCATCAGGACACAGATCCTCAGAACCTGCCTCCTCGGGGTGCTTGATATAAGCTTGGCCACCAGCAGGAAGCGCTGCACAGGGAGAGATAGATCCAGCAATCACTATCCCTTACTGGTGTAAGTAACCATGTGCCCAACACCACGCTAGGCACTGGGCTAGTGACAATGACACTGATTCAATTGGGTCCTGATCATGACAACTTCATGTTATAATGGACTTCTCACAGGGCCTTTTACTGCTCCTTTCTTTCTTCCTCCCTCTTCCAACAACACAGTTGAAAACAGTAACAAGTGGCCTGAATTCATACAGGCATTCATGATTCCGCAGTAAGCACAGGGCAATGGGCTTGCTCCTGTGTATCACTGACTGTTCTCGGCCATCCTGTGGGTGAGGCATTCTCATCCCCCTTGTACAGAGGGGGAAGCTGGGGCTCAGAGAGGGTCCTTAGCTGTGAAGCTCTAGTGCCCCCTGCCTTTAGAAGGAAAGCAGCTCCAGGGCACCCTTGGGGCAGGACCCACACTCACTGGGGTCAATGGGGGGACCCCAGTGGCTTCACCTACAACACAGCCAGGTCACCGAGCCCCAAAGCAGGAAAGAGGCGACTTCGATCTGGATGCCTTTGTCTCCCCACACCCCAGGGCAGTTCAGCCCCCACCGCGGGAGTCCCAAACACCTGAAGGTGGGACTCGCTCTTCTGGAAAGGCTCTTTCTGCCTCTACTGAAAAGTCGTCAGGGGTCCCCACACTGAGGTTGGGTTTCTAGGGCAACCGCGATGCAGGCTGGTCCTTTACAGCGGAAATGCATTCGCAGTCCTCTTTACCCCCCCCCCCCATCGGCCCCATCCCTCCCCCCTCACCTTTCCCTTGAAAGGAAAACGCCATAGCTCTTCAGGCCACCACGTGAGAAAGCATGGTAATTAGAGGCTCTAGCCTGGGACCTGGGCAATTGGTGGAAATCTGCCCGGATTGATGGAACAAAGAATGTCCCCGTCTTCAGGAATTTTGTTTACTTTACAATGAGACAGGAGGGGAGTATTATCAGTACACAGAGACCCAGGGAGGTGCCCTAGGGGTTCTTGGAGATGAGCTAGCCCTGGGAGGGTGAGCATGTGAAATCAAGGCCATGTTAAGCAGTTTCTGTGGAAGAAAACCAAGAGATTGTTTATAACCACCCGATTGAAAGATCTAGGAACACAGAAAAATGTCATTTAAAGAAACATTCAGAGGTGCTTCAGGGCAGCAGCCCTAGAATAATACAATCATTCAATAGGCAAAAACCTATTTTCTGAACCATACAACAGTTTCTGTTGTGGAAATTCTTATCCTCCACTCCTGAGATTTTCTTCCATGTGGAGCGACATCCAGGATCAAAGCAGTTCTACCTTCTCTATAATCCACTTCTTCTCTATTGTGGGAATCACTTACCTCATTTGTGACTTTGGAGTGGGAAACACACATCCCGGTCCCTCTCCCTTCAAAATTCTTGTAGCAAGCTGTCTTTATAGAGCCCAGGTTTGCTCTGCTCTCAGGGGTGGGTAATAGAACCACAGCTCTTCTCCTGGTTTCTGTGTCTTGCTGGCTCCTCAACTATACCTATGGTCTGTTTCAAAGTGCTTTTGTCTTAACCAAGAAACAGACTCTTAACTATAGAGAATAAACTGATGGCTGCCAGAGGGGAGGTGGGTGGGAGGGATGGGTGAAATAGGTGATGGGGATTAAGGAGTGCTCTTGTCAGTGGTGCTCACTGGGTGACGTATGGAAGTGTCGAATCACTATATTGTACACCTGAAACTAATATAGCACTGTATGTTAACTGTACTGGAATTAAAATAAAAACTTAAAAAAAAAAGATTTAAAAGATTCTTTGTCTTTCAGTGTCTCCCAGAACACACTTCTTCTCCCCATCTGAGCTCTGAACCAACTAAGAACTAGGACAAAAGAATGAAAAGAACAATATATGGACTCTATTGCTTATGAAGGTGATATTGCAGAAAGTGGTTTTAGATATGCAAGCAATTGGGCTTCCTTTTCATGAACCCCAGAATTATACTGACTTGGCCACCTAGCAGCGCTGCATGAGATAATCACAAAGGCCAAAGACTGCAATGCAGAACTCCCTGCTCTCTGGTGAAGGAACCCTATCTATATGTGCTTGAAGAAAGTACCTTCCTTGCCAAGGGTTATCCCTGTGGCAGGAGAGTGTACCAGGAAACAATCCTTGAGAATCACATTTCAAAGTGAATAAATAGCCCTTGTTCTGATTGCATACTCACCAAGCAATGTTCTGAAGGTATGGCATTCCCCGTGGTTCATGGAGCCAACTGTAGCAACCGCCTCTCAGTTCCTCAACACAGGAGATTGCAGTGGAAACTCATCTTACGAAGGGGGATTGGAATTAAGTTCAAAATTCCAAGAGTAGGGTGAAAATTCATATACCATGAAAATCTCCTCTGGGAATCCCCTCAGGAAGGAATTGAAGAGATGTTCAGAAAACGATACCCATACCTAAACCCACCTGCAGACTGTAGCCAAAACTGAAACGAAGTTCTACCAAGCCTTCAGTGATCAGCAAATCCCTATCTTATCCAGTGATTACAGACCACAGAGGAAGAGGAAAAGTACACCCAAAACACATGCTTTGGATATCCATTTCTACTCAACAAAGTCCCCCAAACAATGGTCATTTATTGTCTCTCAGGAGTCAGTGTGTTGACTGCGCTCAGCTGGGTGTTTTTCTGCTCCAAGTGGTTTCTGTCACCTGGGGCTACCGTTATCTGGAGGCTCCACTCAGGGGCAGTGCCATCCAAGAGAGCTCACCCACATGGATGACGGGTGCTGGTTGTTGCTTGGGGGCTCAGCTGGGGCTGTTCACCAGAGCACCTTGGTTCTCCTTTACAGAACTCTCCCTGTATAGGGTTGCAGGTAAAATCAGGATAGCCAGTTATATTTGAATTCCAGAGGACTAACAGATAATTTTTAGTCTAAGTATGTCACATGCAATGTGACTGTTTATCTGGAATTGAAATTCAATTTGGTGTCCTTTATTTTTATTTGCTAAATAGGGAGAAGCCCGGTGGGGGCAGATTCTGTGAGTTAAATGACCATTGGAGATGACACTCCCAACAGGGCAGGTCTGGGGAAAACGAGATCAGCTTGGCAATAAAGACAAAACTGGTAATACTTGGTGTTGGTGGAATAAAGGGGAAACAGACCCTGGCATACACATTGGTGCCAAATGGGCACATCCATTTTCCAAGGCCCGTATTATTATGGCTTATTAACTCGAGTGGCGTTTGATGCAGACATCCTATTTTCACCAAAAAAAAAAAAAAAGGAATTTCAGGTGAGACTTTAAAAAATGATACCAGGGTGATTCTGACCTGCCATCTGCCTAAGGGGGGCCCTGGCCAAAGGGGCAGGTGAGGTGCCTTATACATTTCTTGCTCTAGAGAGGAAATATAGCTAATGCTTATAAAGCAGATTACATCACCCAACCCAGTGGAACATTCTTCATGTTAGTGGCCGGATTTAATCCTCAAGACAACCTTGGTAGTGAGGTATCACTGCCCTCTCTTCGTGGATGTATGTGACTCCAAATCACATGCTCCTGAGTACAGAGATGGATGACCAAGAAGTTGCTCACCACCCCCACAGCCAGAGCCATGGATGGGACCTGGAAGCCTGGATACCATTAGTTGCTGGTGACAGATCTTTAGAAAATGTATCAGGGTACACACTGCTGAGGTGGTTAACCTCTGGTCTCGCTGTGTTTACCCTCCCTGCAGCAGGAAGCCAGGCTTGGTGTCCCTTTCCCTTGCCTCCAGGGAAGATTGGGTCAGGGCTGAGAGCAGAAACTGCCTGAAGCTTGTGTTTCTTCCATCCTCTGTAAAGAAGTTGTGGTATATACCTATCTACATCTATATCTGTATCATCTATATCTATGTCATATCTACATCTATCTATATGGAATTATTACTCAGCCATAAAAAAGGATGAGATCTTGACATTTGTGACAACGTGGATGGACCCAGAGGATATTATGCTAAATGAAATAAGTCAGAGAAAGTCAAATACTGTATGATTTCACTTATACGTGGAATCTAAAAAGCAGAACAAATGAGTAAACAAACAAAATGCAGAAACAGACTCATAAATACAGAGACCAAACTGATGGTTGCCAGAGGAGAGAGGGTGGGGGGATGGGCAACTGGGTGAAGGGGAGTGAGAGGTACTTGTTTCCAGTTATGGAATGAATAAGTCACAGGGATGGAAGGTACAGCATAAGGAATATAGTCAGTGATACTGTAATAGCACTGTATGGTGACAGATGGTAGCTATCTTTGTGGTCAGCATAACATAAGGTATAGACTTGTGAATCACTATGTTGTACACATGAAACTAATGTAACATTATGTGTCAACTATACTTCCATAAAAAGAAGAGAAGGGAATCCTGCCCCCTCCCAAAAGAAAACTTAAACTTACAGTAGGCATTGGACTCTTTGTACCTGCTAGGGTGGGGAAGGCTTCTAAGGGCACAGGGAAGGAGAGGAAGGGAGATTTCTCCCACACAGAAATGAGGTCAGAGATCTACGTGTCCCTCCTACAGTAGGGACCTAGCACTGCTCCATATTAATGCTTGTGGTGGTTCCATGGATGGTCCATCAAGGCTGGGCAACCTTTGGTGAGACAGAGTTTCCTCTTTGTATCAAGGTGTCAGGGGGCCTGAAGACACTGAGTCAGCTGTATTGATGGTCAGCTCAGCCCCAAACAGTGTGGACAGATGAATGATGATGGCAGGAGCCTCCCCTGGCTGCATCTAGAACCCACAAGTGGGACTGATTTGTCAAAGAGCACGAACATTAGACATTTTTAGTGCATACTGTCTAGTTAAACTTTACAATCTTCTTGTTAGTGTATAGCCCAAACAGTTACAAGACAAGAGCATCTGTTTCTGCAGATCTGAGTGCATAATGAGTGTTATTTTTTCATAATATTTGCTAATCCAATATCCTGGTGCTAGAATGTTAGATTACTTTTCACTTCTTCTTCTTCTTTTTTTTAAAGATTTTATTTATTTATTTATTTGACAGACAGAGATAGTGAAAGAGGGAACACAAGCAGTGTGAGTGGGAGAGGGAGAAGCAGGCTTCTGGCCAAGCAGGGAGCCCAATGTGGGGCTCGATCCCAGGACCCTGGGATCAGGACCTGAACCGAAGACAGACGCTTAACGACTGAGCCACCCAGGTGCCCCTACTTTTCATTTCTTCTTATTATATTTCCCTATAAATGGCATGTTTCATATTTGTGTTTCACAATATATTCTGGAATAATTCCAGAGTTTGCAAAAAAAAACAAACACAAAAAACACAAAAAAACCCCAAGACCTGATCACTGATTTTGTGTTTATCCTGCAACCTCCTTAAACAGAAAGTGTGGGGCTATGAGAACTCCATATCCTGCTGGGGGAGGTCTAATTGGTACAACCTCCTTGCAGAGACATTGGCAACATCTATGAGAGGAGAGAGTGAGGTCCTTGTCAGCTACTGCACTCTTGAGCATGGCCCGTAAAGCCAGACAGATGACAAACTCAGACTCATCACAATGGAAAATCCATCTTCCAGAGTCTTCTAGGCAGGAACAGGAATGGCATTGTACCTCTTACACTCCCCAAAGGACAACCAAAGTTCTCCTTGATAGATGACAACCTTCTAGGACTTGAAAACTTGCAGTTTTATACATTTCTAGTATTGTGCCCACGTGGGTACACAGCTCCCCAACCCTTCTCTTTGAA
>NC_138385.1:38147445-38197073 GCF_054177405.1 Leptonychotes weddellii
GGTCTCTGCGGCAGTTATGCTGTTTGGTTTTAGGGAACAGTCGTCACTCTCTGGGAAGGAGGAGAAAGATGGGCCAGGACTCACATTTCTTGAAGTCTTCCTATGTGCTGTGTGCTCTGTACTGGGTTTCCCATTTACCCCTCCCTACAGTTCTGTAAGGAAGGCGTCCTGGGTCCCCTTTTACAGATGACCAAGGGTAGGCTAAGGGAGTCTAAGCAAATAGTCCTGTACCACACGCCACATAATGGGCAGGGATGGCATTCCATCTTTTCATGCATTCACACAATTTTCATGCATTCTCAGTAGGGGTGATATCACCCCAAAGGGGCTGAAATTCGTTCTTGAGAGTAGGGGAGGAAGAGTAGACATTACAATGGTTTGTGGCCCTCCAAAAGTCTACACTACATAAACAGATACACACTACATCTGCCAGTTAAAATTTCACGTTCTGGGCAGTAAGGTGTTGCCAAAAAAAAGTGTAAAAAGCCTCTTTATGGGGAGATCATGAAAGAAAGTCAAGAAACATTGCCTATACCCAGCAATCTCTTATGTAGATGATGGGCCACCAGGGCTTAGGGACTCATCATTATATACCATCCCATGGACACTCACTCAACAAACGCTCTTGGTGATAATAATGATGGTGATGACAGTGGTCATGATCATGATGAGGTAATGATGATGATGATGAGGTCAATGATGGCAGAAATGAAATCCTGCCCCTGAAGTGAAGGTACCTGGGTGTGGGGACCTTGTGAATTGATTATTTTTTAAGCTGGCAGACAGGAGCTCAGTCAGAACTGGTGATTCTTCTGGGACAGATAATCTGGAGGGTAGGATGTTAATGCTCAAAAAAGTAATGTACGCAAGTGGTACTCTAAATTGTATCACCTTTAATCTTCACATTTATTTGAGTTGCCTATTATTAAATTCATAGTTCATAGCAGGGTGTTAGTTAGGAGAAGCTGGGTTAATTGGGGAAACTGCTTTGTTAATGCCTTCACGGTAATGTAACCTGCATTTCACTAGAGCTTTCCCCCATTGTGTCCTGAAGCCACCAGGGCTCTGATTGTTCTAATTTCATTTAAGTGCTTATATTTCATGCTGTCCAGGGTGTCACCTATTTCTTTTATATAGTGAAATGTACTGAAGCAAGCATTCCCAGTAACCAATATGGAGAAACGGTCTAATGATGATGTGGCCTCCTATGTTCACTTCCTTGTGTAACCTGTCCTATTGTGTGTGGGCTGGAGTTGGTGACTTGCTTCTAACAACTAGAATATATGAGAAGAGATGGGATATCAATTCTGAGATTAGGTTACAAAGAGGCTGTGATCACTTCCTTGTTGGTCTCATGCTTACTGTGAGAGAAGCCAGCTGCCATGTTGTGAGCTACTCCTGTAACAAAGAACCTATGTCTCTGGCAAGACCCAGTGAGGCCCTGAAGACTGCCAACAGCCATATGAATGAGCTTGGAAGTAGAGCCTCCCTGTTGGCCCTTGAGATGGCTGTAGTCCCTACCTATCCCTTGACTGCAGCCTTGTGAGAGGCCCTGAGCCAGGACCTTCCATCTAAACTGCTCCCCGATTCCAGATCCAAAGAAACGGTGTGATATTATATGTTTATTGTTCTAAGCATCTAAATTTTGGAGTAATTTATTATGCAGCAGTAGATAACTAATATGAATATACACAGGGAATTCATCTAAAGAGCAGTATGCATGTCTTAGAAACATTTGAGAACACATTAGCTGATAAAATACACATGAAAACA
This sequence comes from Leptonychotes weddellii, assembly GCF_054177405.1. Taxonomy (NCBI): domain Eukaryota; kingdom Metazoa; phylum Chordata; class Mammalia; order Carnivora; family Phocidae; genus Leptonychotes; species Leptonychotes weddellii. The sequence goes on from NC_138385.1 coordinate 38,149,219, forward strand.
TGAAGAGATGCTCTTCTCAATGCCAAAAGACAAGTTGCAGAATATGAATTATGTGATTCCAGTATTTAAAAGGGATCTATGCATGAATAAATATTTCTGTGTATCTGTGATTGTGACCATAGTTCACCTACAGAGAAACACATCTGGTGAACATGTAACAGTCTATTGATAGTAGACACCTTTGGGTCAGGGGCCAGGAGTCAGGCAGGAGGGAGATTTAGAGTAATTTCATTTTACAAATGCACATTTCTGTATTGCTTGAATTCCATAAAGAGGAAAATTTATTAAGGTAAAGATTTGAAGACACAAAATATTTTACAGATAAAGTACTCATGGTTCTATTGTTTCAGAAATATATTCAAAGAATACTGATTCATAGAGAAAAGACACTGATTACAATTTTTGACAACGGATCTGTAAATGTAGGCGTGTATCAATGTGGTTTCTATGGCTGAGATTTGGTAATGTCTGTGTGCGGTTATGTCTCAAGTTCTATCACCCTAGATATTCAGGGGCTCTAGAGCCATGTGATTTGGGTTCAAACTCCACCATGTGTCCCTTTTAAGTGTGAGAGCTTAGGCAAAGTACTTAACCTCTCACTTTCTTGTTTCATCTTTAAAATAGGGTCGAAAAATGTCGCATTGTAGTTTTACAAATAAATGTTACTTGGACCAAAACAAACATTAACTTAGTTTAATACTTTCATATGTTTATAGGCCACGAGTGTTTCTGTAAGCACTAAACTTATGATGCAGATGACTGTTCATTGCCATTGAGACATTCAGTCTGTGTTGCAAGTGGGGAAAGACAGGTTATAAAACTATAAGTTAGTTAAAATATCATTTTGGATGGAAATATTATGACTACATGTAGTTGCAGAAGAAAAGCAACAGAAAAGGTAAATACCTGGAGAAATATAATAGACACTTTTTCACCTGTTGAGTTCTCCAAAATAGGTTCGATTACTGAAAGAAAGAAAATATAATACATATAATATATAATAATATATATGTATAATACAATAGTCTAATAGGGTTTTCAATAAATGTGGATGTAATATATGAAACATTTATAGCATAACAAAGGGAAGGTAAGGGGACCTATATGGTGGTGAGATTTTCACAAATCAATTATGGCAGTAATATTTTGTTTCTAAAATGCTGTGCAAAATTAAGAAAGTTGTAATCGGTAGTGACCACTAATAATGTTATACAAAGAAATAATGTCAAAATCACAAAAGAAAAATTTTAGAGATATACAAGAACAAATTCAAATAAACCAAAAGAAGGTAAGAAACAGGAAAGAGAGGCATGAAAAGTGGAGGAGACAAAGAGAAAACGAATAATTAAATGGTAGACCTACATGCAAATATTTTACTAATTACAATAATTACATTAACTGTAAACAGTCTTGTGCTACAATAAAAATGAATATGTGGTCTTTGTCCCTGGTTCCTGATACAGAGGGCTTAAAAGCTTTGGAATTTAATGTCTTCTCTATGCTAATGAGATGTGTTATGATGGGGAGAGGCTAGATATCTTCAAGATGGAGGCTGGTTGCCAGAAAAACCAACCAGAAGATAAGAGGGTTAGAACTTTCAGTTTCATTCCCCTGACCTCTGGGGAGGGGAGGGGGATTAGAGATTGAGTTCAATCACCAGTGGCCAATGATTTTATCAATCATGACTTGGTAATAGCGTCTCCATAAACAAACAAACAAACAAACCCTAAACAGTAGGATTAGGGGAGCTTCCAGGTGGGTGAACACTTTGATGGACTGGGAAGGTGGTGTGCCCCAAAAGGGCACGGAAGTTCCACATCCCTTCTCTCCTTCATACCTTCCCCCAGGTATCCTTCCATTTGGCTGTGACTGAGTTGTTGTATCCCTTATAATAAACTAGTTGTTGTAAGTAAAGCATTTTTCTGAGTTCTGTGGCTTGTTCTATTGAACTATCAAACCTGAAGGGTGGGGTCGTAGAAACTCCTGAGTTTATAGTTAGCTGGGCAGAAGTGTGGGTCACCTGGGAATCCAAGTGGTGGCTAACATCTGAAGTGGGGGCAGTCTTGTGGAAGTAAACCCTTTAACTTGTGGGAACTGATGTTAAATCCAGGTAGATAATGTCAGATTTGAATTGAATTGCTGGGTACCCAGTTGGTATCAGATAATTGGTTCTTGATGGGGAAAAAGACACATACCTTTGATGTCAGAAGAAAGTGACAACACAACTTGGTGTCAGAAAAGACCACACAGGTCTAAACAATTAAGTGACAAAGATCATCTAGTTGTTGCATCAAGTGAAGAGAGGGGTGTTGAATTCTCCCCGCAAACTGTGGATTTGTTTATTTCTCTTTTCCATCCTATCAGTTTTTTGCTCTGCATATTTTTGTAGCTCCATTGTTGGGTGCATACATATTTAGGATTGCTATATCTTGGGGGCATTGACTCTTTTACCATTATATAATAACCCTCTCTGTATGTAGTAACTTTCCTTGCTCTTAATCTGAAATTAGCATAGCCATTCTGCTTTCCTTTATTTTCACGGTATCTTTTCCATCCCTTTGCTTTCAACCTACTCATATTGTTTTATTTGAAGCGAATTTCTTGCAGACATCATCCAGACGATAGGTCATTAAAGGATATTTAGATGATTTCATTTGCATTCTTTAAATTATTAATGAGTCAGAACATTATTTTCTCATGATTATTGGCCATTTGCATTTCTTCTTTTTTGAACTCTTTATACATTTTGTCCATTTTGCTATTTTGATATAGGTGCTCTTCATGCATTAAGGCAAATACCTTTCACTGATCCATGGATTTGTGATTCCACCCAATATTTATTGGTGAATATTACTTGCCAGACTTGGGCTAAGATCTATAACCAGGTTATCTCTTCTGAGATCCAGGATCTTATGTATATCGAAAATGTCTTACTTGGAGAAAGAAAATTTCAGTATCCATTCATACGTGCATGAGTTTTTCAAGGAGAACATACACGGACAGTTCAAACACACTTATTCCTAAACCCTGCGTGGCCACAAAATGTAGAGGTTGCACTTTAAAAAATTTTTTTACTTTGAAGAGAGTACCGGTTTGGAATTAGGATTTCTGTAATAAATTTACCAATGACAAGAAAATTATATACTATTTCTGAGTTTGCATTCCTTCATTTGTAAAGTGAGAACAATTATATTCATGTCAGACAATTACTGTGAGGGGCAAAATATTTCAAGTCAATCTGGCATTTGATACATAGAGTACTCAATGGATGTTGGTCCCCTTTCTAATCCATACTTGTCCTTCCTTAAAAGGAGATTCCCTTGACATGATCCAAATAGCATGATTATAAGTCAGTCGTGTGGAAATGTTAAATGGAAGGGAAATGTACAAGTTTCCATTATGTATTAATTTTGGTGTCATTTCTCTGTGCTGGAGTCATTTCTCAGATTATTTAGGAAAAAAGGAAAACAATCTCAGGACCATTTCCATTGGGTTTGAGAAAGAAAACCATTGGTCCATTTCACATTATTTCATAAACTTTCCATTGCACTTTTTGTCCTCTAGGCTAATTTTCTTAGAATAATAAGTGTATTGTAACCCAGCAAGACTAGGTTTTGCAGAAGACCACTGCAAGAAATCACTGAGGGTCAGGCACATCATAGGTTCTTGGGTAAGTCATTTCCCCCATGCTGGCCATGTTTTGGGATAAAACCTCTACAATGGGTGTAGAGGTTTTATGAGATCCCACCTGGGAAAGCACTTTCCAGTCCTGAGATGGGAAAGAAGGAACAGTGATTTCCCAGTAATTACTTTCCAATCCACACCACAGGTATTTATCATACTCTGCATTCAATGAACTCAGTAAGCATAAGTTCTTGTATTAACTTTGTGCTTGAATGTTCTTAGGGTGAATAGTCTTAGGGTGGTTGGAACTTTAGAGTCCTACATGAGGAAAAGGCCCCTGACTCAGAAAACTGTGGGGACTTAGCTTTTGTGAATGTATGCATTCTTCATTCTCATGAATTTTTGACAGCATTCCTGGGAGGTAAAGAACATGATCTCTACAACATTTTGTAAGCTGGGGAAACGACGATGTATGGAGATTAAGAAACCTGGTCGGGAGTCATCCTTCTCTTAAGTGGAAAAGCAGAAACTGGCAGCCTCTATGTCCCAAAGCAGTTGCATGACGCTCAGCTGTGCATCACACCATAATCAAGTAGGTCTTGCTTTCCTGCTGACCTGTGTCCCTTCTGAAATCTGTATCCTCACATCTGAAGCCAGGCTGCTAGTCCTGCCTATATTTCTGCATATCACTGCACATCATTGTGGCTCAATTTCCTGGTCTGTAAAAACAAGAGAATATGTTTTTTGAAAGTGAAGTCCCAGAAAACATAAGGAAGATGCACTCTGTAATGGAGGGACATAAGTTATGCTGAGGATGAATACTTGAAGGAGCAAGTCCCAAATACATGAAGATTGAAAACGCCTGGAGTCTTTAATGGACATTGACAAACCAACATGTAAAAAGGTCTACTAATTGACAGACATCCCCACCAGCAGTATCAGACTGTATAGGATGCCCCATGTGCACACCCATGGTGGGAATTCTCAGTAGCTTATTGAGACACTTTAAAAACATGAAAGATAGAAATTCTCTTCATGTTATCATATTTAATTGGGTGGTGAGGTAATTTAAAAACATTCCCTAACATGTAAAATACACTGTTAATCATAATTGTCATTAGCTATTAATGCAAAAAGGTTCAGTGACATATGCGACCTAACAAACAATGAGTGATGGTCACATAAGCATGCAGTTTCTCCTAGTGCTACTGCCAGCATGCACTCCAGGTTGTGTGTGTGTGTGTGTGTGTGTGCACATACGCACCAGCCAAAAAGATTAAGAATATCTCTTTGTGATATATGCTACGTTTAGAGAGGATTCAGATCTACACTTTCTTGAGTCTCTTCAAATGGCACAAGAGCTGGACCACAGCATACTTCTGAGCAGACTGTAATCCCATCACCCCCTACGGGAAAACAGTCCTGTCTGTGAACTCATCTGCCCCCAGATGGATCCCTTCAGGATGTAAAGTGTGGTGGTCCTGTCTAAATCTGCTTCTGAACACTGAAGGTGAGGGCTCCCTTCTTGCAGCCTTCAGTTGCAGAGTCCTGAGAGATTGCATTTTCTCAGCCACCCAACACTATGGGTTCAGTCATCTGCATGAAGAGCTCTACCCTGGGACATAAAAATTCATGAATCCCCAGTACATTTTTGACACCTCCTGCATCCATCCATCCATTTATACATCTAACAGGCACTAAGACAAAACACCATTTCTTTGGTTAAGTTTTAGCTTTCTCCAGAACTGAAACAAGTGTGCAAAGGGTGGTGTGGTTAAACGTTAAATGGTTAGGTTTAAATCTAGGAGATGGCTCCTTCCCGTTCATAGTTCAACCTGGTCAGGTGTCTTATAATTGATGATTTTAGACTATCACTTAATGCCATGGACCTCTCTCCACATCTCTAGTTACTGTCCTCTTTACATATAAATTCTGCACTTTGAAACCAAAGGTCTACAATGAATTCTTGACACTCAATTCACATTTCCTGGCCTTCCCTCCAATTAGTCTCCATCCCTCATCTAATGGGGAAGTCCCCCCACTCTTTCACTGAAATTTCATCTTGCCAAAGTCAACAACCACTTTTTGGCACATTATAGATCGTGAGCGTTGTGAAATGAATGTTCAAATGGAGACAAACTTTTTCTTCCCCAAGACAAGGATTACTTTGCAATCTGACACTATCACTTGCCTAAAAGCCAGTATTGCAAAATGCCTTCCACAGAGACAGAGTAAGATAATGGAGAACTATGGGCTATAGGCAATGCACTTTCTCTCTTTTTTTAATTTAAATTCAAGTTAGTTAACATATAGTGTATTATTAGTTTCAGGAAAGACTTTAGTGACTCATCAGTTGCATATAACCCCTGGTACTCACTACATCAAGTGCCCTCCTTAATACCCATCACCCAATTACCCCATCCGCACCACCTCTCCTCCAGCCACCCTCAGTTTGTTCCCTAGAGCTAAGAGTCCCTTACGGTTTCCCTCTCTCTCTCTGTTTTTATCTTATTTTATTTTTCCTTCCCTTCCCCTATGTTCTCTGTTTTGTTTCTTAAATTCCACATACAAGTGAAATCCTATGGTATTTGTCTCTTACTGATTTGTTTTGTTTAGCACGATATAGTCTAGTTCCAAACACATCATTGAAAATGGCAGGATTTCATTCCTTTTGATGGTCGAGTAATATTCCATTACACACACACACACACACACACACACACACAAACAAACACATATACCACATCTTCTTTATCCATTCATCGGTCGATGGACATTTGGGCTCTTTCTGTATTTTGGTAATTGTGGACATTGCTGCCATAAAGATTGGGGTGCATGGGCCCCTTCAAATCATTATTTTTGTGTTCTTTGGATAAATACCTAGAAGCACAATTGTTGGGTCATAAGGTGGTCCTATTTTTAATTTTTTGAGGAACCTCCATACTGTTTTCCAGAGTGGCTGCCACAGTTTTCATTCCCACCAACAGTTCACGAGAGTTCCCCTTTCTCTGCATCCTTGCCAACATCTGTTGTTTCCCGAATCGTTAATTTTAGCAATTCTGACCAGTGTGAGGTGGTATCTCATTGTGGTTTTGATTTGTATTTCCGTGATGCCGAATGATGTGGAGCATTTTTTCCTGTGTATGTTAGCCATTTCTATGTCTTCTTTGGAGAAATGTCTATTCATGTCTTCTGCCCATTACTTGACTGGATTTTTTTTGTTTTTTGGGTGTTGAATTTGGTAAGTTCTTTATGGATTTTGGATACTAGCCCTTTATGTGATATGTCATTTGTAAATATCTTCCCCCATTCCATAGGTTGCCTTTTAGTTTGGTTGATTGTCTCCTTTGCTAGGCAAAAGCTTTTTAACCTGATGACATCTCAATACTTCATTTTTGCTTTTGTTTCCCTTGCCTCTGGAGATGTGTCTAGCAGGAAGTTGCTGCAGCCAAGGTCAAAGAGGTTGCTGCCCGTGTTCTCCTCTAGGATTTTTATGGATTCCTGTCTCACATTTAGGTCTGTCATCCATTTTGAATTTATTTTGTGTATGCTGTAAGAAAGTGGTCCAATTTCATTCTTCTGCATGTGGCTGTCCAATTTTCCCAACAGCATTTGTTGAAGAAACTGTCTTTTTTCCTTCTGATATTCTTTCTTGCTTTGTCGAAGATTAGTTGACCATAGAGTTGAGGGTCCATTTCTGGGTTCCCTATTCTGTTCCACTGATCAATGTGTCTGTTTTTGTGCCAGTACCATACTATCTGGATGATGACAGCTTTGTACTATAGCTTGAAGTCCGGAATCGTGATGCCTCCAGCTTTGGTTTTCTTTTTCAACGTTCCTTTGGCTCTTCAGGGTCTTTTCTGGTTCCATACAAATTTTAGAATTGTTTGTTCTAGCTCTGTGAAAAAAAGCTGCTGTTATTTTGTTAGGGATTGCAATGAATATGTAGATTGCTTTGGGCAGTATAGACGTTTTGGCAATATTTGTTCTTCCAACCCATGAGCATGGAATGTTTTTCCATTTCTTTGCATCTTCCTCAATTTCTTTCATAAGTGTTCTCTAGTTTTCAGAGTACAGATCTTTTACCTCTTTGGTTAGGTTCATTCCTAGGTATCTTATGGCTTCTGGTGCTATTGTAGGTGAGATCGATTCCTTGATTTCTCTTTCTGCTGCCTCGTTATTGGTGTATAGAAATGCAACAGACTTCTGTGTGTTGATTTCATATCCTGCGACTTTGCTAAATTCCTGTATCAGTTCTAGCAATTTTTTGGTGGAGGCTTTCAGGTTCTCTACATAGAGTATCATGTCGTCTGTGAATAGTGCAAGTTTGACTACTTCTCAGGCAATGCACTTTCAAATAAAGCACAAAAATCTCCCAAGTTATCTCTTAGTTTTGCATCACTGAGAGGCATTTTACAAATAGGTCTACAGCATGGTAACAACCTTTTTTTAAGGCCACTTCAGTAGACTCCATCTTACCTGTTTCTTGTTTTTTTTTCCTCAAGTGATTTCTAGGTATGGAATGAAATAATTTGAAATTGTGATGTTGTCTCACATGTTCAGGTGCCATATGATCTAGAAATTCCACTGCTAGTTACTTAGATGTTTATGAAAAAGGAAAACATATGTCTACAAAAGGACTTGTACACAAAAGTTCATAGCACCATTATTCATAATAGCCAAAAAGTGGAAACAACCCAAACGCCCAACAATCAATGAATGGATAATGAAAATATTAGCATATCCATACATTGAATGTTATTCAGCCATGAAATGAATGAAGAAATATGTGTATAGCACCTATGATTCTTAAAACCATTATGCTAAGTGAACAAGACAGATGCAAAAGACCAAGGAATATAATATTCAATTTATATAAAATGCTCAGAATAGGCAGATTCATAGTGACAGAAAGCAAATCAGTGGTTGCCTGAGGCTAGGTGTGGGCACAGGAGTGAAATGCTTTCAAGCACTATGGAAATTTGGGGGGCTATGGAAATGTCTAAAACTCAATCATGGTGATGGTTGCGTAACTCCATACATTTAGTAATAATCACCAAACTGTACCTGTAAAACGGGTGAATTTTACTGTCTGTAAATTATATCCCCCGAAAGCTATTTAAAACATGACATTGTCTTGGACTTCCACTGTACTACAGGGACAACCAAACTTTTCATTAAGAAGGCCTCTATGCACATGTTTTATATAAAAATGAATTTATGTAAAACTGTCACTGTATACTAGGCCTGCTGGCTTGACATGCTGTGTTCCTCCAAGCAATAACCTTCCTTCTACACATGCTGCATCAGGTTGCTCTGTGTGCAAAGTGTGATTTATTACTGATCACTTCCATGTCTTCTGACCTTGGCAGTGGCTTGAGAGTGCGTCCAGGACAGAGTCCAGGGCCTGGCCTGTGTGACATGACCTCAGCATTATTACTTTCTCCACTGTTCTGTGGCCTTTCTCATGTGACTCCACTTTGGGAGTACCAAGTAGGAACTATCTTTCTGGATGTCAGTGTGGCAAGACTTCTTAAAAGGCTACATAGGTGTACACCCTTCACACCAACAATTTCCCTGTTAGAAGTTTATCTTTGGGACAAAGTTAAGGATGGTGTTAGTATTTGGTTATAAGGATTGCCATCTTGATAATTCCCCGCCAGTTTCTCTCACAAACTAGACCTCTCTTTGTGCTGAGCTCAAAGAGAACACATTCAGCTCACCAGTGCAACTAGCCACGTGAACTGTGCCCTGAACTGTGCCCTTCAGCACAGTCAAATGCCATCCACCCAGTGTTGATAACTGGGGATATGAGAAACACTTTGAATTCCAAATAACATGGGGTTGTGACAATTGATTATGTCCCATTGATAAGATAGGATTCTATGCAGGCAGCAAAGATGCGTTATAATGAAAACAACCAGGAGGGATGATTTGTTGCCTATCAGATTAACAACGATTCACATTTCTAATGTATGGGGACACAGGCACGTTCATACAGCGTTGTTAGAAATATAAAATAGTAATAGTTTTTTTTTTTTTTCAAAGTTGTGCTCATATATTATATAGTTTTCATGGTTTTGAAAGAACACTTTCAGGAACTTATTAAGAGAAATGCTTACTAAGACATCTGCATGCATATGAAGAAGAATGTTAAGAGACTTCTGGGGAAGATGGTGGCATATGAAAACTCTAAGCTCACCTCATCCCGTTGATACAACCAGATAACATTCATATGGGTGTAAATAACCGAGAAAACAACCCAAAGACTGGTAGAAGAAACTCTCCACAGTTAAATACACGGGAGAGGCTGATCAGAGAAGGTAGGAAGGGTGGAGAGGCAGTCGGGAACTAAACGGACTTGCAAGACTGCTCTCCGGAAGGAAGGATGCTCTGTCCAGAGACGGGAGAGAAACAGACTCTCACACCATGGAGCCCACATGGAGAAGATGAATTTCCATAACATTTGGCTTCAAAAACCAGAAGGGCCGAATTTCACGAGTTTGTACAACCCAAAGTTCCAGGGACTTAAAACCCGGAACGTTAAAAATCAGTGCCTCGGTTCTGGGAGCGCCAGGAGGGTGAGAGGAAACTGAGTGCCCGCCCTTAAAGAGATAGCACAACAAACAGCCCTGTGGAGATACAGCACAGAGGAGCAGTTTGAAAATCACGTGGGGTACACAGGAGGGAGATTTATTTACTAATCTCAGAGCATGAGCTGGAAGGGCAGGGATCTATGGGGACTTCTCCAGGAACAAAGGAGCTGACAGGCTCCAGTTCCCTCCCCCAAACCCCAACGTAAACACACAGCCACCTGTGGGAACCAGCGAGGAACCAGTGAGGTGCAGACATTCCCTACTTAACTTGGTATCAGCACACCCAGCCCTTCTGTTTCCCTGTGGACACGCCCCTTCCACCAGGGCCTTGGCTCCAGGTCTTCTCCCACAGAAGACCCATGCAAACCTTGCTAACACCGCACATCCAGCCCCCCCATCCCCCCCACACTTCTGCAGATCCACCCCCTCCAATACGCTCTTGGGTGGAGCACATGCAAAGTGGTGCCACAAGCCTGGCAGCTTGCAAGCAGCCCCAACAGGGGCCAGCACCACTCCAAAATGACTTCTGCCATGGGGTGAGGGAAAGATAACCACACACAACAATCAGACTGTGGCCCCAGCAGTGGGCTGGGGGCAGACAGCAGGTCTGACTGCAGGCCTCACCCATCAAGGAATGCTTCTCAGGGGACAAAACAGGTTACAACGCCCTCTAGTTTGTGCTACTGCATCCCAGGGAAATGCCTGGTCTGATTCAAATCAAGCCCAAGGTGGCCCCAGACTGGCCCACTAACAACACAGGGACCAAACCCTGCCCACAGCAGGCAAAGAGAGCCATTGTGGACAACTGGACTGAAGGAAAAAGTGGCTCAGCCACAAGAGTCGGGTGCATACAGCAAACATAGGAGACACTGCCAAAGCACCAGGTTCTGGTAAACAGGGGACACTGCACTGCAGGGCACTACAGGATCATTCCTTCATAAGACCACTACTTTAAAGAGCAGGAGATACAGTTGACTTTCCTAACACAGGAAACAGACCCAGAGAGTTAGACAAAATGAGGAGACAGAGGAATATGTCCCAAATGAAGGAATGGGACAAAATCATAGCCAGGGACCTAAGTGAAACGGGGCTAAGTAATATGTCTGGTAGAGAATTTAAAGTAATGGTCATAAGGATACTCATGGGAACTGAGAAAAGAGTGGAGGACCTCAGTGAGACCCTTAACAAAGAGATAGAAAACATAAAAAAGAACCAATCAGAGATGAAGAACTCAATAACTGAAATTAGAAATACACGAGATAGAATGAACTGTAGACTAGACAAAGCAGAAGAATGGATCAGCAACCTGGAGGACAGAATAATGGAAAGCAACCAAACTGAACAGGTGAGAGAAAACAAAACACAAAATGAAAACAGACTTAGGGAACTCAGTGACACCATCAAGCATAATAATATTTGCATTATAGGGATCCCAGAAGGAAAGACGAGAGAAAAGGGGGCAGGAAATTTATTTGAAGATATAATAGCTGAAAGCATCCCAAATCTGGGGAAGGAGACAGAAATCCAGATCCAGGAGGCACAGAGAGCCCCTGACAAAATCAACCCAAAGACGTCGACACCAAGACACATAATAATTAAAATGGCACAATGGAGTGATAATGAGAGAATTTCAAAAGCAGCAAGAGGAAAGAAAACAACTACATACAAGGGAAACCCCATAAGGCTATCAGTGGAAGAATGGAGTATCATTAAAAAAAAAAAAAAAGAAGAAGGGAGTGGCATGATATTTTCAAAGTGAAGAAAGTAAAAAACCCTACAGCCAAGAATATTCTATCCAGCAAGGCTATCATTCAGAATGGAAGGAGAAATGGTTTCCCAGACAAACTAAAGCTTAAGGAATCCATGGCCACTAAACCAGCTCTACAACTAATGTTAAAGGGGATCCTTTGAGTGGAAAGACCATAAGCAGGGCTAAGAAATGTAAGGAGCACAAAAGCAGTAAACATAAGTCTGTCTATAAACCAGTCAATGGACTCTCAAAATGAAAGATTGTAAAGTATGGCAGCATACACATAAAACGTGGGTTGGGTTGAGGGGAGAGGAGTAAAGTATGGGTTCAAACTTTAAGCGACCATCAACTATACACACAAAATGTTTTATACAAACTGAATGGTAACCAGAAATCAAAAACCAGTAACAGGTATGCAAAAACTAAAGAGAAAGGAATCCAAGCAAATCACTAAAGAAAGCCAACTAACTGTGAATGAACAGAGCAAGAGAAGAAAGAACAGAGAAGAACCACAAAAACAACCATAAAATGTGTAACAAAATGGCAATAAGCACATACTTATCTCTAGGTTTAGTGTAAATGGACTAAATGTTCCAATCAAAAGACACAGGGTGACAGAAATGTAAAAAAGCAAGACCCGTCTATATGCTGCCTACAAGAGACTCACGTCAGACCTAAAGACACATGCAGATTGAAAGTGAAGTGATGGAGAATCATTTTTCATGCAAATGGATATGAAAAGAAAGCTGGGCTTGCAATGCTTACATTGGACAGAATAGACTTTAGACAAGCACTGTCAGAGGGGACAAAGAAGGACACTATATAATCATAAAGGGAACAATACAACAAGAAGGCATAGCAATTGTAAATAGTTATGCGCCCTACATGGGAGCACCAAAATATATAAAGCAGCTAATAACAAACATAAAGAAAGCAATTGATAATAATACACTAATAATAGTGGGCTTTAACACTCTGCTTACATCAATGGATGGATCATCCAAACAGAAAATCAACAAGGAAACAATGCCTTTGAATGACACATTGGACCAGATGGACCTAACAGATATATTCAGAACATTCCATCCAAAAACAGCAGAATACTCTTTTTTTTTTTTTCAGGTGAACATGGAACATTCTCCAGAATAGATCACATATTAGGCCACAAAACAGTCTCAACAAATTCAAAAAGATCAAAGTCATACCATGCATTTTCTTCTGGCCACAATGCTATGAAACTAGAAATTAACCACAAGAAAAAATCTGGAACTAGCACAAATTCACAGAGGTTAAATAACTAATGCTACTAAACAATGAATGGGTCAACCAAGAAATCAAAGAGGAAATCAAAAAATACATGGAGACAAATGAAAAAGAAAACACAACAATCCAAAATCTTTGGGATGCAGCAAAAGCTGTTCTAAGGAGGAAGTTTATAGCAATACAGTCCTACCTCAAGAAGCAAGAAAAATCTAAAAGTAAACAATCTAACCTTACACCTACAGGAACTAGAAAAAGAAGAACAAACAAAACCCCAAACCAGTAGAAGGAAGGAAATAATAAAGATTAGGGCAGAAATAAATGAAATAGAAACTAAAAAAAGCCAGTAGAACAGATCAATGAACCTGGGAGTAGGTTCTTTGAAAAGATCAACAGAAGTGATATATCTTTAGCCAGAACTCATCAAAAAAGAGAGAGGACTCAAATAAACAAAATCACAAATGAAAGAGGAGAAATAACAACCGACATCACAAACATGCAAAGGATTATAAGAGAATATTATGAAAAATTATATCCCAACAAATTGAACAACCTGGAAGACATGGATAAACACCTAGAAACATATAACCTCCCAAAACTGAATCAGGAAGAAATAGAAAATGTGAACAAACCGATTAGACAGATTAACAGCAATGAAATGGAATCAGTAATCAAAAAACTCCAAACAAACAAGAGTCCAGGACCAGACGGCTTCACAAGTGAATTCTACCAAACATTTAAAGAAGAGTTAATACCTAATCTTCTCAAACTATTCCAAAAAATTGAAGAGGAGGGAAAGCTTCCAAATTCATTCTAGGAGGCCAGCATTACCCTGATACCAACACCAGATAAAGACATTATCAAAAAAGAGAACTACAGGCCAATATCTCTGATGAACATAGGTGCAAAAATCCTCAACAAAATATTATCAAACCGAATCTAACAAATACATTTAAAAAAAAAATTCACTCACCACAATCAAGCGGGATTTATTCCTGGGATGCAAGAGTGGTTCAATATTTGCAAATCGATCCATGTGATACACCACATTAATAAAAGAAAGGATAAGAACCACGTGATCAGATTTGCTCATAGTCGCCATGATGGCCATGAGTTTATTGCAGCAGGCTTCGGTCACTGCAGTGGCTGCTCTCTCTGGCCACTGGCTTGGCACTCGGCTTGGATTTGGGGGCTTCCTCACCCGTGGCTTTCCGAAGACTGCAGCTCCTGTGTGACACAGTGGAGACCATGGGTAAAGACTGTTTACCATCAAACCTTCTGGTTTCTATGACAGGCATTTTTTTCAGTTTAAGGAAGTTCTACATTTTGTTGACTGGGATTCCAGTAGCAGTTGGCATAACTCTGGTGAATATATTCACTGGTGAAGCTGAGTTAGCAGAAATTCCAGGAGGCTATATCCCAGAACACTGGGAATATTTCAGGCATCCTGTATCAGGATGGATTGCCCAAAGTTTCTTTGAAGGCCGTGAAAAGAATTACGAAACAACAATGGCTAGCCTTCAAATTGAAGCTGAAAGGGTCGATTTATGGTTAAAGGAACCGGAAGTACAAAGTTTAGTTAATGTGTGAGAGAGGCGATGGTCCCCGGCATCAGTACCCGATCTTTGAGAAGGTGTTGATTGATCATTCTCCAAAAGCAACTCCCAACAACTAATCTTTTATTTCTCTAAATACAAAGTATATTTGTATTCTCTTTAGGGGAAAATTAATTAATAAATGTATTCTGTGTTTTTGCTCATGTGATGAATAAAAGATCCTCCATTGCTCTATTTCTCAACACATTGGTTCAGGTTAAGACTTTTGTGTGGGATTTCATTTTTCCCCCAGCTTTATTGAAGCATCATTGACAATACTGTAAGATATTTAAAGTGCACATTGTGATGATTTGATACACATTGTGAAAGGCAGATTAAGACTTTTGATTTGTGGGTTTTGGCTTCCTCCTTTAAGAAGGTTTATTGGAGCACCTGGGTGGCTCAGTCGCTGAAGCGTCTGACTCTTGATTTTGGCTCAGGTCATGATCTCAGGGTCGTGAGATCGAGCCTCACCATGGGCTCTGTGCTCAGCGTGGAGTCTGCTTGAGATTCTCTCTCTCCCTCTCCCTCCATACCTCCCCCCTCCCTCCTTCTCAAAAAAAAGTTTATCATGTAAAAAAAGAAAACTTGGACATACAGGAATTTGTGGACTCCTAAAGGTGTAACTTTGAAAGTATAATGTTTTATTTGTCTGATAATCGGAATTTAGAGAAGTCTAGTTATGCTAAACATCAGGAAATACAGTAGTTTACATTCATGCCTGTATTGTAGATACATAGATCATTCACAGGAAATTCAGAATTTCAAATTACATAAATACTGAACTAACTGTATAAACCATTAACACCTTAATAAACAACTTTTCAGTGAAAAAAAGAAAGAGAAGCATGTGATCATTTCATTGGATGCAGAGAAAGCATTTGACAAAGTACAAGATCCATTCACAACTAAAACGCGCAACAAAGTTGATTTAGAGGGACAATACCTCAACATAATAAGAGCCATATATGAAAAACCCACAAAGAACACCATACTCCATGTGGAAAAACTGAGAGCTTTCCCCCTGGGGTCAGAAACGAGGCAAGGATGTCCACTCTCACCACTTTTATTCAACACAGTAGTGGAAGTCCTAGCTGCAACCATCAGACAAGAAAAGGGATACAAGGCATCCAAATTGGTAAGGAAGAAGTAAAATGTTCACTATTTGCAGATAACGTGATACTGTATATAGAAAACCCAAAAGACACTTCCAAAAAGCTACTAGAAATGATAAATGAATTCAGTAAGTTCTCAGGATACAAAATCAATGCACAGAAATCTGTTGCATTTCTAGACACCAATAATGAAGCAACAGAAAGAGAAATTAAGAAAACAATCCCATTTACAACTGCACCAGAAAAGAGTAAAATGCCTAAGAGTAAACTTAACCAAGGAGATGAAAGACCTGTACTCTGAAAACTATAAAACACTGATGAAAGAAACTGAAGACAACACAAACAAATGGAAAGACATTCCATGCTCATGGATAGGAAGAACAAATACTGTTACAATGTCCATACTATCCAAAGCAATCTACAGATTTGATGCAATGGCTGTCAAAATACCAACAGCAGTTTTCACAGAACTCGAACAAACAATCTTAGAATCTGTATGGAACCACAAAAGACTTTGAATAGCTGAAGCAATCTTTTTTAAAAGAATATTTTATTTAATTATATTTGACAGAGAGAGACACAGCGAGAGAGGGAACACAAGCAGTGTGAGTGGGAGAGGGAGAAGCAGGCTTCCCGCGGGGAGCCGGATGTGGGGCTCGATCCCAGGACCCTGGGATCATGACCTGAGCCGAAGGCAGACGCTTAACGACTGAGCCACCCAGGCGCCCCTAGCTGAAGCAATCTTGAAAAGAAAAACAAAGCTGGAGGTATCATAATTCCAGACTTCAACTTACATTACAAAGCTGTAGTAGTCAAAACAGTATGGTACTGGCACAAAAATAGACACGTAGATCAACGGCACAGAATAGAGAGCCCAGAAATAATCCCACGAGCATATGGCCAATTGATCTTTGACAAAGGAGGCGAGAATATCTAGTGGGAAAAAATTTTGGTTCCCAACAAATGGTGTTGGGAGAACTGAACAGCTACGCGCAAAAGAATAAAACCAGACCACAATCTTACATCCTGCACAGTGACAAACTCAAAATGGATTACGGACCTAAATGTGAGACCTGAAACTATAAAAACCTCAGAAGAGAGCACAGGCTGTAATTTCTCTGACACCAGCTGTAACAGCTTTCTTCTTTTCTTTTTTCCCCCTAGATATGTCTCCTGAGGCAAGGGAAACAAACGCAAAAATAAACTATTGGGACTACATCAAAATAAAAAGTTTCTACACAGCAGAGGAAACAGTCAATAAAACTAAAAGACAACTTACTGAATGGGAGAAGATATTTCCAAATGATATATCTGATGAAGACTTAGTATCCAAAATATATAAAGGACTTATACAACTCAACACCCGAAGACAAATAATCCAATTAAAAATGGGCAGAACATGAATAGACATTTCTCCAAAGAAGACATCCAGATGGCCAACAGACACATGAAAAGATGCTCAACATCGCTCACCATCAGGGAAATGCAAATCAAAACCACAGTGAGATATCACCTCACATCTGTCAGAATGGCTAAAATCAAAAACACAAGAAATGACAAGTGTTGGCAAGGATGTGGAGAAAAAGGAACCCTTCTGCACTGCTGGTGGGAATGCAAACTGGTGCAGCCAGTATGGAAGACAGTATGGAGGTTTGTCAAATAAATAAATAAATAAATAAATAAATAAATAAATAAATAAATAAAAATAGAACTACCATATGACCGAGTAATTCCACTGCTGGGTATTTACTCAAAGAATACAAAAACACTAATTTAAAAAGATACATGAACCCTTATGCTTATTGAAGCATTATTTACAATAGCCAAATTTTGGCAGCAGCCCAAGTGTCCATCGATAGATGAATGGGTAACAAAAAGTTACACACACACACACACACACACACACACACACACAGAATGGAATATTACTCAGGCATAAAAATGAATGAAATCTTGCCATTTGCAGCGACATGGATGGATCTAGAGAGTATAATGCCAAGCAAAATATGTCAGGAAAAGACAAATGCCACGTAATTTCACTCCTATGTGGAATTTAAGAAACAAAACAAATGAGCAAAGGGAAAGAGAGAGAGAGAAAGAGAGGAGAGACAAACCAGGAAACAGACTCTTAACTATGGAAAACAAACACTTGTCATGATGAGCACTGAGTAATGTATAGAATTGTTGAATCACTGTATTGTACACCTGAAACTAATAGAACACTACATGTTAACTGCACTGGACTTAAAATTACGAAAAGAGAACACTAGTATACTATTGTATGTAATAGAAAGCTTGGTAAAGGAACTATATTTACATCGCTAGTACTGGAGAAATAAATGTTGGGCCATTCATGTGATGCCACAACTGGTCTTTATAAAACAAAGTGAATTTTTGTTGTAAGGTAATTGAAAATGTTATCATAGAAATGCGTTTACATAGGAAGATGGTAACAATATGTGCAAAAGCAGGTTACAAGCATCATAAAGGACACAGATCCATTTTTTTTTTTTGCTTATATAGGCATATATCTATTTATCCAGAGGTCTCAAAGCATAAAAATGAAAACGATCTTGTTGTTCCGGTCATCTAGAGCTTTTTATTCATCATCGTAAGAGGCTGCACTTTCTGTCGGGATACCTCAGACAGGCACCCTTGGGAATGCCCCCTTTCTTTTATTTTTTATTTATTTTATTAGGTTCAATTAGCCAGCATATAGGACATCAGTAGTGTTTGATGTAGTGTTCAACGATTCATTAGGTGTGTATAACACCCAGTGCTCATCACAACGCTTGCCCTTGCCCTCCTTAGTACCCATCATCCGGTTACCCCAACTCCCTCCCCCCTCCGCTCTGTAACCCTCAGTTTGTTTCCCGGAGTCCAGAGTCTCTCTCATGGTTTGTCTCCTTCTTTGATTCTTCCCCCTTCCTACCGAGATGTCTTGAAAGCTGTCTGATGGGTTTTCACCACAGCCCCTCCCTCCCACCTTCCTGCTCAGCGATGTTCAAGCTGCAGTTCAGGCAGTAGTCACGGGGTGGCATCAACGTACTTCCACCGTCAATTTCTCCGCAAAGAGGTTTGTTTATTCCCGGAGCGAGAAAATACAACACTTTCCCTTAAGACCCAGCCTGTGAACCAATGAATAGAATATTTTAAATTCTGTCTGATAGAACTGATGGGTGTGAAAGAAGACTGTAAAACAAAAAACAAAACAAAACGAAACTAAGCTAAGCTAGGCTAAACTAAACTAACCTAAAGAACAAAACGCCTGTACCCCATGCCATGCACAAGATGAAACACAGGTGACAGGAGTGCACCATGGCAGTAGGCAGCAAGGGGGCTAAGGGCAGGGCAGGACAGGTGGGAGGTGTCTGAGAGAGAATGGGGAGCTGGAGTGGTGTCTGGGCAGGCTGTACAGGGGTGGGGTGGTGGAGGGTGAAAGCCCTGATCTCTGGGAGGGACTCCGCACAGTGTGGACACGTCAACCTGCACTGAGGAGGGAAGAAATACATCGATAAATGCGATATAGATTTGGGGCCAAGAGCAGATGGACCTGCTTTAATGCACATATGAAATTTCCCAACAGAATCTGTATCTCAGTAAACAAACGATTCCAAGAATTTTCTTATTCTTTGCAAACTGTGCTGGGTTCATCTGAGGTGGCCAGAGCTGGGATTGCAGCTCCGAGGCATGGACCAGGGGTCTCAGCAAGGAGGAGGGAAAGATGAAATTTGTGATCTTCTTTGAGTGGTTTCAGCCAGACTTTTCGGGAATTTTTCACTTCATGGCAGTAATTCCTTTGGTGTGCATCATTTTCTGGGATATCTAAATCTGAGATCAGAATCCATCCCCTGTGTGAGCTGAATATAGAACTCCACTTGTGAGGTGGGGTGATTGAGCCAGAGGAGGCATACACACACACACACACACACACACACAGAGTCAATTCAATTTTGAAGTCTACTTCGTTCTCCTATAAAATTGAATATAATGAGTGTTTATAAAGTGAAGAATGTATGTGCACACATATGTGCACTATTGTCTTCATTGTCAAAAGGGACTTTTGGGTGAATACCCATGGTGCCACAGTATCAGGGGAGTGTAAAATGCTCAATTCTCAAGCCTTAGAAACCCATCTTCTAAAAGCAGTCCTGCTCTGTGTCCTCTAGAGAGGGCGAAAGATGGAACCTCATTCCCATCCTGCCATTTATCTGGAGAGGAGATGTAGGTTCTGTGAGCCTGAGCTTTGTCATCTGCGAAGTGGGACTCAGGAGACCTTTGTCACACAGCTGTCCCAAGGGAAAAATCAGAGAACCTGCTCAGAGGATATGGCATGTAGTGGGACTTCCAGAGCCCTTTAGAAGTTGAGACATAGCAGTAGGGGCTGGCTGAGCTTCAGGGCTAAGGCAGGCATGGTGAAAAGGTATTTCTCATTGTTTCTCCTAATGAAAATATAGATATCTTTATGAAGGAAGCAAATATTTCTCTGATATGCCTTGAGTTTAAAGTTTTAAAGGCAGAAAGATCCCTAGTTTCTTGGGTGAATCAGAAGCTTATAAGCAATGCTCAACATCAGGCTTCTCAGCAGACCCTAAACCAGTTCTCCATGCAGGGAAGACGGGCCTGCTTATCCGTTGTTTGTTTGTTCCTTTGTTTGTTCTTTATTGAAGTGCAAATGACGCACAATATTATAGTAGTTTTAGGCGTACACCGTAGTGATTCAACAATTACATACATTACAAAATGCTCAGTACTATAAGTGTAGTCACCATCTGTCACCATACAAAGTTATTACAATATTATTGACTATATTCCCTATGCCGCACTTTTCATCCCCATGACTCATTTATTTTATAACTGCATTTGTATCTCTTAATCCTCTTCATGTATTTTGCCCATCCTCCCACCCCTCCCCTCTGGCAACCACCTGTTTGTTCTCTGTATTCATGAGTCTGTTTCTGTTTTGCTTTGTTTGTTCATTTGTTTTCATTTTTTAGATTCCAAATAGAAGTGAAATCGTATGGCATCTATTTGTCTGACTTGTTTTACTTAGCATAATGCCCTCTAAGTCCATCCATGTTATTGTGAATGGCAAGATTTCATTCTCTTTTTATGGCTGAGTAATATTCCTGTGTGTGTGTGTGTGTGTGTGTGTGTGTGTATACACAATACATGTAACACACACACATATGTCACATCTTCTTTATCCATTTATCTATCGATGGACACTTGGGTTGCTTTCATATCTTGCCTATTACAATTAATGATGCAGTAAGACAGGCCTGTTTTTAACTCACCTGGTGACCTCAGTGATAGAGCACATTAGGGCAGCAAGGTGTGGTGTTTGCCTAACTGCTGCTCCTGGACTGCTCCATAGGTTAATACATTTTACAGGAGTATTCTGGACTAGTCCTGGAGTCACCACTGCAGGAGTCTTCAGATCATGCATTATCCAACCATGTCACACCAGAATTTTAGCCAACTGCTGTCTCCCTGAGAGGGAGAAAATCAAGATTTACTAGCATTTCTTCAACATACAGTTGGCCGTTCTTTCACTAATAACTACACATACATTTTGACTTAAAACCCACACTGTCCAGCGAAAGTGTTTCACTAATTCTGTAGTGTAAATAAGAAGGTAAGAAGGAAACAGGGTAAATCTGGAAAATTCAAGGGTTAAGTTTGAATCAGAGTAACTCCTTCACATTAACTTTTAAACTTGCTCAAAGTTCAGGGCATTGAAGATTAAAAAATAACCCCTCCTCTGACCCCCAATTCCCATGCAGGCATAAGCCTCTCACTCTGTCTCTCCATCTCTCTGTCTCTCCGTCTCTCTGTCTCTCCGTCTCTCTGACTCTCTGTCTCTCTCTCTCTCCCACTCTCTTCCCCTTCAAAGTCGAAGTTCCAGAAAGAGATTTTTACATTCCCTGGTAACATTCTTTACTTCCCACTGAATCCTTATCTGACTGCTTCTGTCCTCATGTTTGCAATGATGTGCTCTCACCAAGGCCACAAGCCACCTTATTCTCCCTAGGTCCAGATTATTGTATAAATATATTAACATACTGAATATTAATTTTACTGACCTCCTCATAATGGTGCTGTGAGCACTGAATTGGACCATACATTAAAGAAATCTTGGTAATAAGAAATTTTAGCTGTATTCGTTTCATTTCGTGTATCTTTATTGACATTACTGTATCCATAGGCAGGAAGAAAAAATAGGATATTGTCTGAGGATTATTCACAATGACATATGGGGTATGGTGTAGTTAGTTGCCTAGGACCCCATAACAAATCTTCCCAAATTCTGTGGTTTGAGATACCAAAAATGTATTCTCTCATAGGTCTGAAGACCAGAAGCCCCCAATCAAAGTGTCAGGCAGGGCCATACTCCCTCTGAAGGCTCTAGGGCAAAATTCATTCTTGACTCTTCCAGTGTCTGGTGGCTCCTGGCTTTCCTGGTCTGTGGCAGCATAACTCCAACCTCTGCTCCATCTTCACACGGCCTCTTCCCTATGTGTGAAATCTCTCTCTTGTTTCTAAGCACAGCAGTCACTGGATTTAGGGCCCACTCTAAATCCAAGATGATTTCATCTCAAGATCCTTAACTATATGTGCACAGACCCTGTTTCCAAATAAGGTCTCACCATAATTTCAGGGGTTGGGGTTTGGACATATCTTGTTTGGGACATAAATCAATCCACTACAGTGATATGCAGGTTAAAACAACTAACATGAGATCTTAGCTTTTGTATATAAGTATGCAAATACACGCATACGTGCATAAACATATAAATACCTGCGTAAGAAAGAATGTAATGCATTCTTGAAGAATATAATGCAGATTAAAACATTCAGGGGCTGTCTTTGGGTTGTACGTTTTGGGGTAATGTTTTTTCCCCTCTCTTCTATCTTATCTATTTTACCTAAAACAAATGCCAATTGCTCTTGCAACTACATATTTAAAAAAAATAATAAAACGACAGGGAAGCAAGTGCATTCTTAGCCCACCCACAGGAAAACCTTTAGAAGGACCACCCTGCCCTAGGCCTGTGAGGTGGGTCCTGTGGGGTGGGTGTCTTTATGATAATTACCTGTGACCAACAAAGAATTAAGCAGACCCTAAGAAGGAAGTAAACCATTGAAGGTGTTATCAATAGAGATGTTAAAAGGATTTAAGTTCCCTGGTTAGCTTTCTATAAAAGACCAACCCCAAAGGCCCTCATTGGCAACACTGCCTGGACCCCTCTCACTCCTGAGAGCTTTTTCTGTATCCTTGCTTAATAAACATCTATCGTTTTACTCAAAAAAAAAAAAAAATCAAACCTTTAGAATGGGAATGTCCTTAAGGGACGGTAAGGAAGACAAGATGTCAGGGAAACCTCTTTCTCAATATAACAAGATAATTTCCCTTCAAATTTCAAACCACAGTGATTGTTATCGATATTTTCAATTCCTGCCTATTAAACCATGGAAAAAAAGTCGTCCTTCAGTTTTTTTTGTTTTGTTTTGTTTTGATTTTGCTGTGCCTTAATAAACAGTGAGGTTGAGGGTCTTATCAGATGAGAAGCAGTAGTGTACACTGGAGAGATGTGGGGCTCAGCAGCCACACAGAATCTGTTCATATCTCTGTCTTGTGACTTGCTAGCCTGCCCTCGCTATGCCTCAGTTTCCCAAAGTTTAAAATCAGGCAACAATAGCTCTTTCTCATAGGCTCTGCTGAGGATGAAATGAGTAAGTAGAGGTGTAGCACTTACAACACGGTGGGGTGTAGAGGGAGCCAGCAATAATATTAACTATCCTTATGATTATCATCATACCAGAATGCACCAGTAGTGTTCTTACTTTGTGAATAACCACCTTGGGTATTTAGCAGAGGAGAGTTCTAGGCAAAGTGTTGAAGTGTGGACTGGTTTCTCCTTACTGCTTATAATAAAATGTGAGAGAAGAGATAAATCCAGTGAACTGTTAAGCAAAAAAACAAAGCCAAAAAACAAAAAAAAAACCGGCCTTGAAGATTTGGAACATTCTGAGCCTATCTATGTCATAAAAAGCGAGAAAGCACGTTCAGGAGAGAACACCAAGGGTATGGCTGGGAAATCACTCCAGGAAGAGATTACTTATGGATTTAATCAGCCATCTCAGCTGAAGCCAGAAACAGAGATGTAGAAAACCTGAACAGACCCATTACCAGCAAGGGAATTGGAGCAGTAATCAAAAATCTCCCAACAAACAAGAGTCCAGGGCTGGATGACTTCCCAGGGGAATTCTACCAAACATTTAAAGAAGAATCAATACCTATTCTTCTGATGCTGTTTCAAAAAAAAGAAAGTTCTGATTAAATGACAATGTATAAGAGGTGATCTAACTGTATTTATTAATGAACACTTAGGTGACTGAGGTCCAACTCTTGAGCACGGAATTTGGTCGGAAATGCCAAATTCATTACATATTAAATAATGTTAAATTAAATAATGAATCTGTTCATGAGCTTTCTAGAGTTCTTTTATAGTGTACATCAACCACTTTATCCAACAGTTATAAAATCATAGGTCCTTGGGAAATTCTTGGGAAAGAACACCCGGCAAAGGGATCCCCACCCCTATTTATTCACCCTTTGGATGGGTGGTAGGAGTAATAAGAATAAACAATCACAAAAGACACCAATAATTATAGAGCACATAGTAGATTAACAGATAAAACTCTTGGTTAACACCATACAACCAGCGAGTAATGATTCCCAGGGTCAAATCCTGGTCATTTCTCATCCCACATTCGGTGCCCCAACCCCTGTTTATATATTGAGTGTTCTTCTGTGTTAGGCTGGAGGCCAGCACAGGGGAAGGGACTCACCCAATGTCCTGTGGCCAGTTAATGAGTCAGGCAACTGAGACGCATGTTTGATGACTCCCATCTCCTGTCTAGCCGACCTGTTCCTCTTCTATGCTCTTCCATACTATTTCTTCTTCCTGGAACACAGTAAGAAATTGCTTCTAGTCAAGCTAGAAGGGAAATAGGGAGACAGGAAAGCACGTGGGAAAAAGGAAATGGTGAGATGGGACCAAAGTTTACTTCTTGCTGCTACATTTCCAGATGTGGTCTTATTCCATATCTTCTATCTTATGGGACAGAAGGGGCAGGGTGAGCTGGGAGTAACATTTATCAAAGCCCTACTATGTACCAGACATTCTTTGAGAGTTTCTCCATTTTATCTTACAACAAATCTGTGAAGAAGGCACCCTTAGTCCCATTTTAGAGATGACCAACCTCAGACTCACAGAGCTATGTAAATGTTCCTCAGTCAAACAGGCCAAGTGGCAGCTTCCCATTTAGATGTTGGATTTCCAGGGCTTAAGTCCCCATGGTGGGAAATTCCTTGAAATGGAAACTGAGTGGTGTCATGCTATGACATACCTCATGCATAGAGTTACATGGTGTCATGGCATGACACTGGGCATGAAGATGATGGTGGGCACAAAATCCTGCCCCATGGGCCAACAGGCCTTGGCATGGGGACACATAGGCTGGCTGAGTCCTGAGATGTTGAACTGGACTCAAGGAAGCAGCATAAACTCTTGCCCTTTGGAAAGGGAACCTGAATGGTAGGATATTAACAGGTACAAAACTATCATAGGCATGTTTGTTTGTTTTTTTCCTGTCCAATCTCATGTAATCCTAATAGCTCCATTCAAGGGCAATAATTATCCCTGTTACTCAGACAATGGAACTAAAGTTAAAAGAGTAAGTAACATGACCAAAGAAACAACCTTATAAATTACTGCTCCAGAACTCAAAACCTGGAATTGCATGGACTAAGCTTTTTGCTACTCTGTCGTGTAAGCTGACATTTGATATACCTCAAAGCATCATTATTCAGTTGTTCTTCTTAAAACAATGCGTTAAAGTACTTTTTAAATGCTAAAAAATCATTATAAAGTATAGAATGCCATCTGTGTAGCAAAAATTAAAAATCAAAAGGCATGTGGAAAGCAGTGCGAAATTATTTACAACTTATATTCTGATACAGTGTTTATATCCTCAATGTATGAAATGTTCTTCAACAGTAGAGATGGGACAGTAATATCAACGGAGAATGTGCATATAAAGCAGTATAAATCTCCAATAAACACTTGGAAATATGCCCCAAGAAACAAATGAAATGAAATGAAAATGAATGATATTAAGCGAAACAGAGGTTGTTAAGTGTTATGTAGAATATGATTGCATTCTGCAAAATAATATATATCAACATGAGTGTACAAGTATGTGTGTGGTTGTAAGTAGGTGCATTACACATAGACAGAAAATCTGGGAGACAGGCACAAATAAATTAACAGAGACTGTCTTTGCATTATGGTGAGCAGAAGGTGGGAGAGTAAGGAAGGACAGAATAATTTCAGTTTCTAAATAAACATTTATATATTGTTTCATACTCGATAAACAATGAAAGGTATTAATTGGTAATCTGACAATGTGAATGAGATAAAGTTTAGTAAAATGGGAAAATCTGTAAATGGAGTCACAAAGTGGTAGTGCAAGAATGCATTTATTGACTTGGAGATATGTTCATATACTGCTGCAAAAAATAGCACATCAGAAGATTTCTTTAAAAATAATTCAAATAGGGCGCCTGGGTGGCTCAGTTGGTTAAGCGACTGCCTTCGGCTCAGGTCATGATCCTGGAGTCCCGGGATCGAGTCCCGCATCGGGCTCCCTGCTCGGCAGGGCGTCTGCTTCTCCCTCTGACCCTCCTCCCTCTCATGCTCTCTGTCTCTCATTCTCTCTCTCAAATAAATAAATAAAATCTTTTAAAAAAAATAAATAAAATAAAATAAAAATAATTCAAATAGGGCGCCTGGGTGGCTCAGCTGGTTAGGCGACTGCCTTCGGCTCAGGTCATGATCCTGGAGTCCCAGGATCGAGTCCCACGTCAGGCTCCCTGCTCAGCGGGGAGTCTGCTTCTGCTTCTGACCCTCTCTCCTCTCCTGTTCTCTCTCTCATTCTCAGATAAATAAATAAAATCTTCAAAAAAATAATTCAAATAATTCGATGTGTGCATGCAGGTGAGGGTTAAAAGAGGATATTTTTATTTTTAAATTTCAATGTCTGTAGTGTTTAAAATACGAAAACTTTGTTGAATAAAAGATTGGAAATGTAAGATGATTGTGCACTGATAATAAATATGATGCTTTTATACCCATTGCTTTGGAAATACCTTCCCAGTATAGGTTTCATGGGTAAAGGCACAGATTAGAACAATTCATCTGATAGCGTTTGCATGCATGTGTGTGTGCGTGTGTGTTGTGTGTGTGTGTGTGTGTCAGTGTGCTTGTGACTGTATGCATATTTCTATGTCTCCAACTTCTTCACAGTAACTGTACACATTAACTCATGGAGCTTTCTCTTCAGTTCACTTAGAGGCTGGACTTCCAGCCCCCGGGCTTGAAGATCCCAAGATGGACATATATACAGAAGGAAGGATAAGTGCCTCTGTGTGGAAGAGCCCCAAAAGCTTTGGCCTATACAATGGAATCTGTATTTCCCACACTCCCCCCACATCCCCCATGATCATTTGGTGACATCTATCTCCATTTTCTCAGGGTTATCTTTTTCCCACTGAAAAGGCATAGTTTTTTTAGCAATAGAAACAAAATATTTCCTTCAAGGTAGATTGTGAAACAGTAAGTACACTCTGGTCCCAACTCTCTTTGAAGAAATCACATGTTTATGAAAAGTCGGAGAGGACAGATACTTAGTTTTGTTTCCTGCTTACTCTTGCATCTATATCTCATTATTTTGTTAATGTGTATCGGGTGTTTACAGTCTGCCGGGCACTGTTGTTCATTCCTTATCTGCATTCCAGCCTTCCCCGTCTTGATCTCTAGACCTGCATAACTGGAAATGTTCACAGGGAGCAAGATAGATGTTAGTGCCCATCCACCCCATGGGATAGTGAAGTATGACCTCAAATGGACCCCATTCCAAGCAAGTTTAGTCCAAATTTGATCCTGACTCCTGGAATCCCAGCATCAAAATGGGAAATGACACAACTGAGTCGGGAGAATTTGCAAAGTTGGGAAACTGAGGCAACTTGTAACCCAAACATTTGTTCTCTTGCATAAAGCTAACAGACCGTTGCCTTTTCCTGATGGGATCGCTCTTAAAAGAGAGTGAAGGGGGGTGCCTGGGTGGCTCAGTCGTTAAGCGCCTGCCTTCGGCTCAGGTCACGATCCCAGCGTCCTGGGATCGAGCCCCGCAGGGGCATCGGGCTCCCTGCTCGGCGGGAAGCCTGCTTCTCCCTCTTTCACTCCCCCTGCTTGTGTTCCTCTCTCGCTGTGTCTCTCTCTGTCAAATAAATAAATAAAATCTTTTAAAAAAAATAAAAAAATAAAAGAGGGTGAAGGACAAGGCAACCACTGTGTGGTTTCACTCTTGGTTTTTCTTGTGGGCCTGAACTAGAGGTTTTACTTTCCCCATTACCCATTTGTTATTCAAGGTGGTAGGTTTCTGAACTGTGTATCTGTCCGCTTTATTCCTAGGAGGGTGGTTTCTCCCATGTAGTCCACGAAAGGGTCCGTTCTGAGATGACATGAAGTTTCTGCTACATGTAAGGACTCCTCTCCCAATTAAGGGGACCTGCCTGTGCCTGGCTTCTTCTTGCTGCTCTGGACTCAGCTCACATATCACTTCCTGAGAAAGAGCTTCGCTGAAAACCCCATCTATAATAATCTCTGTTCCGGTCATTTTCTACTCTACTTATGTATTTAGTTTCTTCAAAGTACATATCCTCATATGAAATTAATCTGCTTATCAATTTCTTTGCCTACTAACTGCCAGCTTTCCCAAACTAGAATGAAAACTCCAGGGACCCTGCCTGTCACGTCCTCTGTGCTGTGTCCCCAGCAACACAAAAATCATTAGTAAAATATTACTTAAATGAAGGAATTGTTATCTATTTGACACACTGGGGCAGATAGGCATTTAAAGTTGAGTGGCAGGAATAATTGACGACAAAATCAGGTATCAGAGGATTCAAAAATTTTTAGTCTTTGTTGCAAATCTAACAGCAACAGCTTTCAAACTTGGATGAATACCAGAACCAGTTGAAGAAATTACTCAGAGGGCAAACACTTCCCATCCCATCTCCCTGGTGTCGATTCAGCAGAGCTAGGGTGGGCCTGGAATCTAGAAGTTTAGTAAGCATTCCCTGATGATATTGATGAACAGGTCCTTGGACCACAGTTGGAAAAATCCTGACCTAAATAGTTCACATTTGTGTACCATTCATTCAATGTCTACCATGCAGAATTCTGTGATATCTGGATTGTCACAGTTCATATAATTACTCAAAAGTGCACTGGTATTTCTTTCCCACCTGAGAACACAGATTGTTTTCCTAGATGGGATCACACTTACACTCTGCAACATTCCTGGGGGGTCAGGAGGATTGGGTATTGTTATCCTACTGTATAGATGAAGCAATATATTAAACATGAATTTTTATTTATATGCTTTGACATCTGAGGCCTCATGGCCAACAGGACTATTCCTCCTAGGGCTAGCTGATCCCTCTGAATAATAACCGGATCATATATGTAAGCAAGCCATCTGGAGTCCACCCCCCACCCCCACTTCCTCTGCTGGGTCTCAAACTCATCACTAATATTCCCCTGCCCTAATCACCACATGACCAGGTTCCAGACAATGAGGGACAAAACCTTATGCCCCAGAACCCACTGAAGTTATTCAGACCAGCTAATCCCATGCTTACCCTGCCTTGCCTATTCCTTCTTAGAGAAACCACGGTGAAAATTCTTGCCCTTCATTTCTTCTTCTCTCTCTGCCCCTGAGGGAACCTGGCGCTTCCCCATGTGGGTTGGTCTCTGTGTGGCACGGCATGACCCTGCCTCTTGAGAAAGGTGAATTACAAACTATATTTCCATTGACAGTCATCGTTTGATCTGTTGACCTCATCATACCTGAAGAATAATAAAACCAACATTTTAAAGCAAACTGGTGGAAGGGTAGTGACTTACCTAACATGTTTAAATGATGACACCCTGATCTCTTCATTCTCGCTTCAGTGACATGTCTAGCAAACTCAACATCACACTTGCTTTTTCTTTATCATTCCCTGTTCCAGGGGCACAGAATCCACATCCTTCTCTGATGTTACATCAAAAGTGTGTATATGAGGATAAGAAAGCACATGAAAGGGGCGCCTGGGTGGCTCAGTCGTTAAGCGTCTGTCTTCGGCTCAGGTCATGATCCCAGCGTCCTGGGATCTAGCCCCACGTCGGGCTCCCCGCTCGGCGGGAGGCCCGCTTCTCCCTCTCCCACTCCTCTTGCTTGTGTTCCTGCTCTCGCTATCTCTCTCTCTCTGTCAAATAAATAAATACATTCTTTAAAAAAAAAAAAAAAGAAAGCACATGAAATAGAAAGGAAAGTAAGAGGATGGGAAAGCACAGGAAACAAAGGGGAGAGTGGTGAAGATGCCCTCGCTTATCCTACTCAGATAACTGGAAACTGTGGAATGAAGCTTGTTCTCATCCCCAGCTCTATTCCAAAATCCCTTCCTGCATACTCTAGTGACATGGAAGGTCACTAGAGTATGCAGGAAGGTTCACACATCATGTAAATGTGAACTTATTCCTGCTTGCTGTTATTTTTCCAAGTAGTCTTTCTGGTAGTGATGCTATTGTATTAAAGTCAAAGGCACTGCACTGGCAGAATAAAGGTGGGAGAGCTGGAATGGGGAACTAACATTGACTGAGGGCCTACTAGGCACCACATGCACATGCTGCAGGTTGTTATTTTCAGCCTTTTTCCTTAAAATCATCAAATGTTACTATGAGGTGGGCTTCATTACTTCCTTTCGGCAGATGGGGCTCAGAGAAGAAAGCAAGTGCTCATAGAAGTCTAAGAAGGTTTCAAACAGACACAGAGGCCAACTGGGATGGGCTTCCACTGGCCAATTTTGAGGCAATTAGAGCATCAAAATAAATGAGAATGAAGATGGTAACCTCTAGAGCAAACTAGGCATCAATGGGTTATGTGATATTGATAAATACATACATACATACATACATACATACATACATACATACATAATTAAATAAAGGAGAAGGTAAAGCTCTACCCTACAGTCAAATGCCAAACAATAAACATAAAAGGAATAAAGAATTAGAAAAGCAGCATTCAACAATTACCACAGGAATAAGTGATTCCTGAAAGAATCATAAATGCATGCTCAGTCTGCACCAAATCCCAAAGCAGTCTTTGAGCCATAACAGTACTCAAGTTTGGACAATTAAGGGTGGGAGGGTATGAAATACTTAGGGAAAATTTGTCCAAAGAAATGCAAGGTCTGTGCACTGAAAATTAAAAGAACATTTCTGAGAAAAATTTAAAAAGACCTACATAAATGGAGAGACATACCATTTTGGGGGGGTCTGAAGATTCACTCAGTATTGTTAGGATGAAAATTTTCCCCAAACTGATCTACACATTCAATGCAATCCCAATCAAAATCTTACTAGACATTCTTAAAGAAATGAACAATCTGATTCTAGAATTCTTGTGGCAGTGCAAAGGAACTAGACTAAGAAAAACAACTATGAGAAAGAACAAAGTTAGAGGAAGCACACTACCTGGTTTAGAGAGTCATCATAATAAAGTAACAAAGAGACTGCGGTATTGGTATCAAGAGAAAGAAGTAGATCAGTGGATCAGATTAAAGCACCCAGAAATAAACCTGCACATACATGAAAAGCTGATTTTTGATAAAGGTTCACAGGTAAGTCAATGGTATGCAACAAACAATCTTCAAAAACTGGTGTTGGAACAAGTGGGTATTTACAGATTTTGATCCATGTCTTCTTGCACCTTATACAAAAGTTAATTAAAATGGGCTCATAGGTCTAAGCATAACACCTAACACTGTAAAACTTTTAGAAGAAAACCCTTTTGGGGCACCTGGGTGGCTCAGTCGTTAAGCGTCTGCCTTCAGCTCAGGTCATGATCCCAGGGTCCTGGGATCACGTCCCACATCGGGCTCCTTGCTCCGCGGGAAGCCTGCTTCTCCCTCCCCCACTCCCCCTGTTTGTGTTTCCTCTCTTGCTGTGTCTCTCTCTGTCAAATAAATAAATAAATAAATAAATAAATCTTTAAAAAAAAAAGAAGAAAGAAAAAAAAGGAAAACCCTTTTGACCTTGAGTTAGGTGAAGATTTCCTGGATATGACACACCAAAAGCACCATCTCTGAGTGAACAAATTGGTAAAATGGACCTCTTCAAAATTAAAAACTTCTGCACTTTCTAAGATGATGCAGAGATAATGAAATGAAAAGCCACGGGCTGAGAGAAAATATTGGCTAATCATATAGGGATAAAGGCCTTATATCCAGAATATAGAAAACCTGTCTAAAGTCAATAAGAAGAGATTGATGCCAGCAAGGTGGCAGAGTAGGAAGCCACAGCTCTCCATCCTTCACAGAGACAATGATTTAATAAACATACATGGTCAAAGAAGACTTACTGGGAACTCCAGAAACCCATTAGTAAATCACATTAACTCCAGGGAAGCTCAAGGTTAAGAACAGTCACATTGAGATGGGGGGAAAAAGGGGTGGGGGATGTGTTAAATCAAAGACGACAATCTTTCCCTCAAGCCAGCCCAGGTTGGCTTAAGTGAGAGGGAAATCCCACCTCCTGTCTTCTCCATTAGGACGTAAAGAGAAGAGTAGAACATGCTTCCAATGTTCAGACATTTTGGGGAACTTCCCAAGGGACCGGTTGCTATCTCACCTGACTTTGAGCTTTGATGGGGGTACTGGCATACTTTGGATGCCTAGGGGCCCCTGAGAAGAAAAGTGAACTCAGCTGCACCAGAAAACTGGCAGTGCCACAGATGGAGGCCAGTACAGCTCACCACAATCAGAAGAAAGTATGTGGAGACATGACAAGTGATGTAACAGAAATAAAAAAAAGAAAAGAAAAATAAATTTTGAAAAGTGCCAAGGAGACGACTATGAACAATTATAAACAAATAGGATAACCTGGAAGAGATGAATACATACCTAGAAACATACAACCCACCCTGACTGAGTCATGAAGAACCAAAAAAAATCTGAACAGATCTAGAACTAGTGAAGAGATCGCAGCAGTAATCCAAAGCTCTCAAAAAAGAAAAGCCCAGAATCAGATGGCTTTGCTGGAGAATTGTACCAATCATTTAAAGGAGAATTTACATCAGTCCTTCTGGAACTCTTCCCAAAAATTGAAGAGGAAAGGACACTCCAAAACTCATTTTTATGAGGTTGGCATTATCCTGATACCAAAATTAGACAAAAATTCTACAAGAAAAGAAAACTAGAGACCAATATACCTGAGAAATATTGATGGAATAATCCTCAACAAAATATTAGCAAACTCAATTCAACAACACATTAAAAGGATTATACTTTATGACAAAGTGGGGTTTATTCCTGGAATGCAGTGATAGTTTGAGTAGGAAAACCCACCAAGGTGATACACCCTATTAACAGAATGAGGGACCAAAGTCACGATCTTCTTGATGCAGAAAAAGCATTTTCAAATTTTAACACTCTTTCATGTCAACAAACACTCCACACTAAAATTATGAGTAGAAGGAAGTTATTTCAACATAACAAAGACCATATATGAAGTGACCACGGCTAACATTATTCTCAATAGTGAAAAACTAAAAGTGTTGCTTCTAAGAGAAAGAACAAAGAAAGGATACCCTCTTTTGCTACTTCTATTCAACAGAGGACTGGAAGTCCTAGCCCAAGCAATTAGGAAAGAAAATGAAATAAAAGACATCCAATTTGGAAAGGAAGAAGTGAAATTATCTCTGTTCACAGATGACAATATCTTGTATGTAGAAAGCCGTAAACATTCCACAACTACTGAACACCTTCAGCTAAGTTGCCTGGTATAAAACCAACACTCAGCTGTGCTTCTATGTACTATCAGTGAACAGTCCAAAAAGTAAACTAAGAAAAAAAGGTCCCATTTTATATAACGTCAAAAAGAATAAGATACTTAGAATCAAACCTAACCTAGTGGGTAAAAGACTTGTACAGTGAAAACTACTAAACCATACTGAAAGAAATTAAAGAAGACATAAACAAATGAAAAGACATCCCATGTTCATGGATTGGAAGACATGAATTGTTGAAATGTCCTTCCTACCCAAAGTGATCTACAGATTCAGTGCAATCCTTATCAAAAGCCCTGTGGCCATACTCTTTTGATTACTGCAGCTTTGTAGTACACCTTCAAAACTGGGATTGTGATACTTCCAACTTTGTTCTTCTTTTTCAAGATTGCTTTGGCTAATTGGGGTCTTTTGTGGTTCCATACAAATTATAGCATTGTTTGTTCTAGTTCCGTAAATAAAAATGTTGTTGATGTTTTGGTAGGAATCGCATTAAATGTGTAGATTTCTTCGGGTAGTATGGACATTTTAACAGCATTGATTCTTCCAATCTATGTGCATGAAAAGATGCTCAACATCATGAATAATCATGGAAATGCAAATTAAAACCAAACTGAGATATCCACTTTATACCTGTCAGAACGGCTAAAATCAAAAACACAAGAAACAACAGGTGTTGGTGAGGATGCGGAGGAAAGGGAACCCTCATGCACTCTTGTTGGGAATGCAAACTGGTGCAGCCACTGTGGAAAACAGTATGGACATGCCTCAGAAAATTAAAAAATAGAATTATTGTATCATCCAGTAATTCCACTACTGGGTGTTTACCCAAAGAATACAAAAACAGGAACTGGAAAAGATACATGTACCCCTATGTTTATTGCAGCATTATTTACAATAGCCAAGATTTAGAAGCAACCCGAGTGTCCACTGATAGATGGATGGATAAAGAAAAAGTCACACACACACACACACACACACACACAGTGGAATATTATTCAGCTATAAAAAAGAATGAGATCTTGCCATTTCCAACAACATGGATGGACCTAGAGGATACAGTGGTAAGTGAAATAAGTCATTCAGAGAAAGAGAAATAACATACAATTTCACTCATAGGTGGAATTTAAGAAGCAGAACAAAGGAACAGAGAAAAAAAGAGACAAAAAAACCAGACCCTTAAATACAGAGAACAAACGGATGGTTGCCGGACGGAGGCGAGGTGGGAGGGAGGATGGGTGAACTAGGTCATGGGGATTAAGAGTACAGTTACCTTGATGAGCACTGAGACATGTATAGAATTGTTAATTCATTACATTGTACACCTTAAACTACTATAACACTGTATCATAATTATATGTCAAGTTTTAAAATGGCATTTTTTTTTGCAGAAATAGAAAAAAATCATTCTAAAATTCATATGGAGTTTCAAAGGACCCCCAGTAGTTCAAACAGTTTTGAAACAGATGTACAAAGCTGTAGGCCTCACACTTCCTGATTACATAGTATATGACAAAGTCACAGTAATCAAAATAGTATGGTAATGGCATGAAGACAAACATATAAACCAATAGAACAGAATAGATAACCCAGAAACAAACCCTCGTATGTATGATGAAATGATCTCTGACAAGGTTACCAAGGCTACACAATGCCGAAAGGATCATCTCTTCAGTGCATGGTGTTGAGCAAACCGGGTATCCACATGCAAAAGACTGAAGTTGGACCTGTACTTTCCTTCCACCATATACAAAAATTAACTTAAAATGGATTAAAGACTGAAATCTAAGATTTGAAATTATAAAAATCTTAGAAGAAAACATAGGGGAGAATCTTTACGACATTTGATTTGGCAATGATTTCTTGACTATGACGCCAAAATCATTGGCAACAAAAGCAAAAGTCATCAAATATGACTACATCAAAATTAAAAACTTCTGCACAGCAAGGGAAACAATCAAGGGATTGAAGAGGCTAGCTATGGAATGGGAGAAAATATTGGCAAACCGATATGTAAGAGATTAATATCCAGAATACATACATATATATGTAGTTCAATATGGTACAAGCGAACCTACAAGCGAACAACAACAACAAAAACCTAAATGGTCCAATTAAAGCATGGGCAAAGGATTAGTACAGACATTTCTCTTATGCAGATATACAAATGGATAAGAAGTATATGAAAATATGTGTAACATCTCTGACCACCAGGGAAATGCAAATCAAAACGGAATGTGATATCACTTCACAACCGTTAGGATGGCCAATCTCAAATAAAACAGAAAATAACAAGCGTAGACGAGGATGCAAAGAAAATGGAACCTTTGTGCACTGTTGGTGGGAATGCAAACTGGGGCAGTCGCTATGGAAAACCAAATGGAGGTGCCTCAACAAACTAAAAATAGAAGGATCATGTGATCCAGCAATCCCACTTCTGGTATATACCCAAAAGAGTTGAAAGTGGAGTCTCAAAGAGATATTTGCACACCCAGGTTCATGACAGCATTATTCCCAATAATAAAGAGGTGGGAGCAACCCAAATGTCCATCACAGGATGAATGGATTGAAAAAGTGGGATATACCTACACTGGATTATTATTCAGCCTTACAAAAAGGAAGTTCTGTCGTGTCATATGCTACAACACAGATGGACCTTGAGGACATTATGTTAAGTTAAATATGTCAGTCACAAAAAGACAAATGCATGATTCCATTGGTATGATGTATCTAAAGTAGTCCAACTCTTAGAAACAGAAAGTAGAATGGCAGTTGCCAGGGGCTTAGGGAGGGAGAAAAGAGAAGTTGTTGCTCAGAGGCCATAGAGCTGTAGTCTTGCAAGATGAAAAATTTAAGAGGCCTGTTGCACAACAAGATTCATATGGTCAACAGTATTGTACTGTACAGTTAAAATGATAAGACAGTAAATTTTGAGTTATGCTTTTATACCACAATTTAACAAATGTCTCTAAGAAAGAGAGAGTTCCACAAATAAATGGGCAAAAGATTTGAACATACACTCCATCAAAGAAGACATACAAATAACAAATAAGCACATGAAAATATATGCAACATTGTTAGTCATTAGGGAAATGCAAATTAAAACTGCAATGAGATACCATTACAACCTCTTGTGAATGGCCACAATTAAAAAGCCTGACCATAGGAAACATCAGCAAAGTCATGGAGGACGGACCTCTCATACCCAGCTTGTAGAATGAGAAATGGTAGAGCCACTTTGGAAAACTGTTTCTCGCAGTTCCCTGCGATGTTAGTCTTGCATCTACCATATTATCAAGCCATTGCACTTCTAAGCACTTATCCTCGAGAAAGAAAGCATGTGTCCACATAAAGACCCACACGTGAATCCTAGTAGTGTTTTTCCTAGTAGCTTTTTTTTACCAGAGCCCCAAATGGGACACCACCAGATATCTATCAACAAGTGAATGGATATAACAATTTGTGGTATATTCATATACTCGAATACTACTCAGCTATAAAAATGAAGGAACTACTGCTACATACAATAATACAGACAAATCTAAAGACAAATAGACTGAAGGAAAGAAGGAAGACCTCCCCTAATAAAATAATACAAACCTTTATGGTTCCATTGATTCCATTTAAACAGAATTCTAGGAAGTGAAAAATAATCTATAGGGGCAGAATATCAGTGGTTGCCTGGGGACAGAGCAAGGTGTGAGGTGGGGTGGAGGAGTAAGGTGAGGAGGCCTAACAGTACAGAACTGAAAATGTTATATCCTGGGAAAATAATCGTAATGCTCTTTAAGACTGCCTGGTTGGTTGGAATGTGGCTGAGTATTACTACAACACGGAAGTTCTATGGTACTTATTATTTTAGAAATTATTAAATTCTTGTGACTGACAATTTCTAAGTTGTGGAGTTATTCTGAGAAAATATATTGTAAACCCCTACGGAGTGATTGTGGAAGCAGCTGAAACGTCAGCAGCGTTCCTGTTCTGGGGCTGTTGAACACAATGGCCTGGTAGGAGCAGGATCCCAGGATCCCCGGGGGCAGCGCATAAGTTAAGACCTTTGAAAGAATGTAACCCTCAGTCTCCCCTTTCTGCACCTGGCGATTGCTAGCCCAAACATCCCGCTCCTCCCTTGTCCCATGACTGACTCCCTGCATGCTATGCGTAGGGGAAAATGCAAGCCTTGCTTCAAGATATGTGCCATCCCTTTGTACTCCTTTCCCACGCTTGGAGGCATCTGTCCTTGCTTTTCTGACAAAAAACAACAACAACAACAACAAAAAAAACAAAATAAAAGCTATGTGCAGGATTCAGCTGCTGCTGCTCTCCCTTGCAGAGGCAGCCCTGCACGGCTGCTCAGGTTGGTGTCTGAGAACTTTATTTCAGTGTGCGACGACACTAAGTAACACTTGCAAAATTTCTGGATTTAAAAAATTGATTGTAAAATGGATAAAATGTGGCTGCCGTGCTAAAATCTCAAATTGCCAGGGAAGAACTTCCAACCAACTGCATATATCTACATCCATCTGAGAGAAACATGGGGATCTCTGAATAATATTTATAAAGTGAGAACAATTTAGGTATATTTATTTCAAATGTGTATTGAAGATGAAGTTCCTTCTTCAAGCAGGACAATTCATTGCTATCATCGAAAGATGAAAAGATCTAAGATGGGGCTCAAGGGCGACTACACAGCCTGTAGCTACTGGTGGAATGAAATTCCACCTGCTAAACCTCTTCTCCCATGATGAGATCAAAGTAGTTTCTCTACTTTTAGGCTAGTGTGTGAACCTCACAGGAGATAGTCCACAACATGCTTTTTTCGGATCTATGAACTCACTTGAGCCAGGTGTCAGATCCCAATAAACATGTGACATGTTGGGGTCTCCTGAGGACTGCTGCCCTTGAATCTGGAGTAGAAACTTCAGAAGCCGTCAGGACACAGAACCTCAGGACCTGCCTCCTCTGGGCTCTTGATATGAGCTCCTCACCACACAAAGAGCTGCACTGGGAGTGACATATCCAGCAATCACCATGCTTTACTGATGTAACTTTGTGCCGGGAGCCATGTGAAGCACTGGGCTAGTGACAATGACACTGGTACAACATGACAGCCACGTTATAATGGACTTCTCACAGGGCCTTTTTCTTCTCCTTCCCCTTTCTATCTCCTAACGACAAAGGTG
Source organism: Leptonychotes weddellii (assembly GCF_054177405.1). Taxonomy (NCBI): domain Eukaryota; kingdom Metazoa; phylum Chordata; class Mammalia; order Carnivora; family Phocidae; genus Leptonychotes; species Leptonychotes weddellii. The sequence goes on from NC_138385.1 coordinate 38,188,306, forward strand.
AAAAGGAATAAGAAGTGGCCTGAATTCATACAGGCATTCATAATCCTGCAATAGCCACAGGTCCATGGGCTTGCTCATGTGGATCACTGACTGTTCTCAGCCATCCTGTGGGTGAAACATTCTCATCCCTGCTTTGTGGAAGGAGAAGCTGAGGTTCAGAGAGAGTCAGTCACCCCTGCCTTTTAAAAGAAAGTAGCTCCAGGACACCCCTGGAACAAGACACCACACTCGCTAGGGCCAGGTGGGACCCCAAAAGCCCATGCACCTCTCTAAGAGACGGCTGGGACATTGAGTCTCAAAGCAGGAAAGAGGTGAATGGACCTGGGATCCCTTTGTCTCCCCACAGCCCAGGTTGATTCAGCCACCACAGTAAGACACACACTTTCTGATGAGACCCAAATGACTGAAGGCAGGACCTGCTCTTCTCCCCGGCCATGTCTCTCTGTAAAGTCATGATAAAAAGTCATCATGTTCAGCATCATAACATTAGCTTTCTATGGCAACCATAATGCACTGGCTTGTCCTCTGTATCAGAAGTACCTTGGCATTGCCCTAGGTCCCTAACCTTTTGCCAAAAACAAAACATCTTGGTTCTTCAGACCACTGACTGAGAAAGCATACTAGAGGCACTGGATTTGGACTCAGGCAATCGGCAGAACTCTGTTCAGTGTTTTGAAACAAAACATATGCCCATTGTCAAGGATTTTGTGTGCTTTAAAAAGAGACAGTATGATATGCTAAATTAAATAAGTCAAAGACAAATACCATATGATTTTACTTATATGTGGCGTCTAAAAACAAACAAACAAAAACCCTGAACTTGTAGATACAAAGAACAGATTAGTGGTTAACAGAAGGGGGGGAGGGGCACGGGCGGAAGAAATTGGATGAAGATGGTCAAAAAACTACAAATTTCCAACTATAAAATAAAGAAGTCTTGTGCTGTAATGTATAGCACAGTGACTATAGTTTACAGTGCTGTATGGTATATTTGAAAGTTGCTAAGAGAATAAATCCTAAAAGTTCTCATCACAAAGAAAAACCTTTTTTTGTAACTATGTGAGTTGATGAATGTTAACTTACCGTGATGATCATTTTGTAGTGTATATGTATGTCAAGTCACTATGCTGCACGCCTCAGACCTATACAGTGTGGTATGTCAATCATATCTCAATAAAACTGGGAAAAAAGAAACAAAAGAAACACTATGAGAGTATTATCAGTACACAGAGACCCAGCGAGGTAATCTATGGTTCTTGCCCTCTGACGGTGAACTTGTACTTCCTAAGGAGTTACACCAGGAGGTTCATTGTGTCTTTTGTCTCTTCTCTGACGTTAAAGTTGATTGCTGGGTTTGAGTGTTCTCAGCCTGATCCATCCAGTGTAAAATTTCTGTCTGCTGTTCATCTCATGTTTTGTGCATTCTGAAGATAGTTGTCAGAACTGCATTTCACTGAAGGTTGCAAAAGGGTGCTATTCTTTTTTTTTTTTTTTAAAGATTTTATTTATTTTTCAACAGAGAGAGAGAGAGAGAGACAGCGAGAGAGGGAACACAAGCAGGGGGAGTGGGAGAGGGAGAAGCAGGCTTCCCGCGGAGCAGGGAGCCCGATGCGGGGCTCGATCCAGGGACTCCAGGATCATGACCCGAGCCGAAAGCAGTCGCCCAACCAACTGAGCCACCCAGGCGCCCCTGGGTGCTAGTCTAATTCTATAAATATTTCTTCATTTATTAGCTGGAATCCATATATACAAGAAACTTCCTTTCATCAGCTATTAGATTACACTGAGTATGGTATGCACAGGAAGGTCAGGATGACTGCTTAATTCTCTGGCAACATTTCTACTTTTCAAAATAGTGAGTGGTTTCTCTAGGAGCCTCCAAAGATGAGCAGTGAGCTCATTTTGCTTTGTTATTTTGTTTTGCTTTGCTTTGCTTTTAGACTGTCATCTGGAGTTCATAGATATTTGCATGTGTGATGTGTTTGGATCCACTGTAGTCATTATTTTATTTGATATTCAAATTGTTCTATGTCTGGCTAGTGGGAGCCTCTGTAGGTTGGCCTCTGAATGTTGTTGTTTTTTTAAAGATTCTATTTATTTATTTTTGAGAGAGAGAGAGAGAAAGAGAGAGAACCAGCAGGGGGAGAAGCAGAGTGAGAGGGAGAGAGAATCTAAAGCAGACTCCGTGCTGTGCATGGAGCCTGACGTGGGGCTCCATCTCACGACTGTGAGATCATGACCTGAGCCAAAACCAAGAGTCAGAAGCTTGACTGACTGAGCCACCAAGGCACCCCTGGCCTCTGAATGTTTTTGACATGCTTTGGGGAATGATAGTTTGGTCCTGACTATTCTGTAACAAACTCTACCCCAGACCTGGAACCCACCATTTCTCCAAGGAATGCTGGCTTCCTTTCAGCGGAAAGTCATTTTAGAGGAATCAATTTGGGTACTAGAATTGCTCAGTACTACCGGACTGATCACTGTTTCTTGCCTTCTCAGTTCATGGAGCCAGTAAGTATGTATTCTATTTTTCAGAAAATATACATCATCAGCTTCCATCCTTGCTGTTCCTCCAACCCTGGTGTAACTGAATTTTGAATGTGTTTTAAATTTAATAAATTTAAATATAAATAGCCATGCATGGCTAGTAGACACCTTATTGGAATGCAGCAGCTCTACACACATTTCTGCACCTTCCTCTTTTCACTTAACAATAAATCCTAGAGAACACTCCATAGCAGTAAAGAGAGGGAGTCCCTATTTCTTTTATAGTGACATAGTACTCTCTAGCATGGATGTACATTAGATTATTCAACTATCTACCTATTGGTGGACATTAGTCTTGTTTCTGGTCTTCTGCTGCTAGGAATTGTTCTACGTGGGATGGCCTTATGCTTATGCCTTTTCATCATTTTCCATCGGTTCTTCTGGGCAGATCCTCGGAAGAGAGATTGCCGGTTCCAAGAGTAAATACCTAAGTAATTTTACTAGACAACATCAAATCCCCTGTTCGGGTGTTGTTCTATCAAACTAGCCTCTGTATGATGGTGTGGATCACAGGGAGACCAGTACATTCCAGGAGCATAGACAGATTGCTACACTTCATCTGCTGTGAAGTTAGTTCATTTCTTTTCAGAAGCAAATGCTGTGTGGAATACCATGAGAGTGGATAAGGCATTCTCTACATCCAGGGATGGTAATTTGGGCCATAGCTATGTGTGTGGGGAAGTCAAACCCCCATCCAGAGTATTCCAGTAAAAACACATTCCCGTGAGAACAAAATGCTGCCCCTTCCATGACAGAAGTGATCCAATGTAGTCATCCTGCCATCAGGTAACTAGCTGCTCTCCCCGAGCGAATGGTGCCATATCCAGGGACTCATTGTTGGTCTCGGATGCTGACAGATTGGGCACTCAACAGTGACTGTAGCCAGGTCGGACTTGGTGAGTGGAAGTCATGGGCTGCAGGCAGTGGTTTGGCTGGAAGTTCAAGGACATGCAAGGAACATAATTAGAAAGTTGGTGGCAAGGAAATCTGGGGAAGAGATAGGGGGGATAGACTCTAAATGGGTGAAAAACACACAGATATCTTTGCTCCATGTGAATGCAAAGGGTCAGCAAGGGGTGACCTCATCAGAGGAGGAAATTTTACTTAACAAAGGGATAAGATGGCTCTTTATCTGGATATCAGTCAGCTTCTTTTCCAGTCCCTGCTGTCATTGCCTGATGGGCTCGTGAACAACGTGGGTGACCGGGTGGCAGGGAAGGAGGTTATGCTTGGCTCAGGTGAATGGAGGAGGTCAAACAGCCAGCTACCTGGGGGCAGGGTGATTACAGTGGGTCACTTCCATCATGGAAGGGGCAGTATTATGCTCTTACTGGAGTATGTTGTTACTAAAATCCTCCTGGATATGGATTTCCCTTCCCTGCATGCAACGCTTCTGCCAAAACTACCATCCTTGGACTTGCAGAATACCTTATCCGCCTGCCATGGTATTCCACGTAGCATTGTTTCTGACCAAGGAACTCACCTCACAGCACATGAAGTGGGGCAATGGGCCTGTGTTCGTGAAATTCACTGGTCTTACCATGTTCCCCACCATCATGCGGTAGCTGGTTTGGTAGAATGGTGGAAAGGATTTTTGACGACTCAGTTACAGTGCCAGCTAGGTGGCAATACATTGCAGGCACGAGGCAAGGTGCTTTGGGAATCTGTTTGTGTTCTACATCAGCATCCCATATACATCCTCCCATGACTAGGATTCATGCGTCTAGGGATCATGGGTTGGAAATGGGTGTGACATCACTCACTATTACCTCTAGCAATCCACCAGCAAAATTTTTGCTTTCTGTTCCTGCCACCTTATGCTCTGCTGGTCTAGAGGTCTTCGTTCCAAAGGGAGGCATGCTTCCACCAAGAGGCCCACAATGATTCCATTGAACTGAAAGTTAAGACTGCCACCCAGTCCCTATGGGCTCCTCATGTCTCTTACTCAACAGGCAAAGAAGGGATTTACCATACAGGATAGGGTGATTGATTCCAATTAAAAGGGGGGAATTTTACACCTTTTAATTTTACCACCTCCACAATGGTGGTAAAGAAGGGGGTGTTTGGAATACAGGAGCTCCCTTAAGGTGTCTCTCAGTCCTATCATGCCCTGTTGATTCAAGTCAACGGAAAACAAAAACAACCCAATTCAGGAATGACTGCTAATGGCTCTGATCCTTCAGGAGGGAAGGATTGGGTACCCCCCTACCCAGTAAAGAACCAGGAGAGTTGAAGGCAAAGAGAATACAAAATGGTTAGTGGAAGATTGTACTTAAAAATACTAGCTACAACCACATGACCAGCTACAACTATAATTGTTGTGAAGATTTCTTCCTAATTTTGTTGAATGTGTGTGTAAATGTATGTTTATTTTATTTTATTTTTTTTTCAAATATGTACTTCTCTTTCTTTTTTTTTTTTATTCTTATGTTAATCCCCATACATTACATCATTAGTTCTAGATGAAGTGTTCCATGATTCATTGTTCGTGCACAACACCCAGTGCTCCATGCAGAACGTGCCCTCCTCAATACCCACCACCAGGCCAACCCATCCTCCCACCCCCCTCCCCTCTAGAACCCTCAGTTTGTTTTTATGTTTATTTTATATGATAATATATGCATCATATTTGTTTTCTTTCCTCTCTTAACCTCTTATCATGTAACAGTAGATGCATTAGCTTTGCTTCATAGTATTTAAGTATTAAGTTTACCTGATAGTTACATAATAACAAGTTACTTAAGTTACACGATGACAAGGAGAAGAGTAAATACCACCCAAGGACTTTGCATCAACTTCAGGGGAGTGGGTCAGTGCGTTTTCACTTGTATACAGAACAGCTGTATATGTTAGCCAGAAATATGACTTTGTTATTCTGTTTTATTGGGAACTAAGTATGGTTTAAGGAGGTGTGTATGGGTACCAAGTTAACAAGGGAGAGGTGTCCTATGATAGTTAATTTTATGTGTCAACTTGGCTAAGATTTGGTACCCAGTTGTTTTGGTCGAATATTAGTCTAGAGGCTGCTGTGAAGCTATTTTAAAGATATGATTAATATTTAAGCCAGTAGACTTTGAGTACAGCAGATTACCTCCATGATGTGGCTGGGCCTCATTGAATAAGTTGAGGGCCTTAAGAGGAAAGACTGAAGTACCCTGAGGAGGAAAGAGTTCTGCCTCCAGACTGCCTTTGAACTCGAGATGGCAACATAAACACCCACTAGAATCCGCTGCCCACTGGCTTGCCCTGCACTTTCCGACTTGCCAGTACCTAAAATCCCATAATCATGTGGACCAATTCCATCATATATGTGTGTGTGTATATCTACACCCATCTATATCTGTATCTATATCATCTATATCTATATGTGTACATATACATATAAATGTGCATTACACACACATATATACGTATATAAGTATATATATATATATTTAATATAAATTTGTATATATGTGTATTCATACATGCTATTGGTTCTGTTTCTCTGGAGAACCCTGACAAATGGATTCACCTTCACTGTCTGCATTTGTTGACCAGACAACCCTTTATGGTTGGGCAACTCTGTGTTGGTGTAGACACATGGGCTTGGCATACTTCATTTAAATTTAAATTTTGCTATCATCCACACTATCTGACTTATTCTACTGTGTTCTTTATATTTTCTGTGCAGAGCATGATTCCTAGGCTGCTTTGCATCTTCTAATTTGAAGCAGAGGCATTTAATACCAAGAGAGTGGATCCAATAAAATGTAATTGGAGGTGTTAGGGCAGAGTGAAGCATATAGAAAGCATTATATCACAATAGAGATATTTTGTAAGGGAAGAGGGGAGAGCATTGAGACTAGAGTAACCGAGGTTCCAAGAGGGTGATTTCTGATCTTGTGTATTCATAAAATAGGGAAAGTGTGTGTGTGTTCTTACTCCAGGATATCCACCATTCATTCATTGATTCATATATGCATGGTAATGACCCTAAACAGTGGTGAGGGCCTGCATGCCCAGCTCCTTCTTCCATTGACACAGTCAATAAACTCCTTTTACTATCCACCACTTATACTAGAATGGTCTTCAACATTTCTTCTACATACGCTGAGACACATATCAGATAGTATTATACTTTCTGCTTCAACCATCAAGAAGCATGTAGAAGTTTCAAGAGGATGGGTGCCTGGGTGGCTCAGTCGGTTAAGTGTCTGCCTTCGGCTCAGGTCATGATCCCAGGGTCCCGGGATCGAGTCCCACATCGGGCTCCCTGCTCAGCAGGGAGTCGGCTTCTCCCTCTGACCCTCCCCCTTCTCGTGCTCTCTCTCTCTCTCTCACTCTCTCTCTCTGAAATAAATAAATAAAATCTTTAAAAAAAAAAGAAGTTTCAAGAGGAGAAGGAAAATCTACTCTATTTAATCATGTTAGGGTTCTTTCTGTTGTTCTTTCTTCCTTCCAGGTATTCCCAGATTCCTTCTTTTACCAATACCCATGTGTTTTTAGAAATTTCTTTAGCCACTCCTTTAGGGTACATCTATTGGTGACAAATTCTTATCATTTTCCCTCACCTGAAAATGTCTTTATATCCCTGTTAATTCCCAAAGGATAATCTATCTGCATATAGAATTTAGATGGACAGTTCTTTTCTTTTAGCACTTGAACGGCGTGCCACTTCCTTCTGGTCGACATGGCTTCTGATGAGAAATTTGCTATTTTTGTATAGTGTTTCTCCTATAGATAATGCATTTTTTTCTCTTCCTGCTTTGAAGAGCTTTTTCTTTGTCTTTAGATTTCTGAAGTTTGATGATGTGTCCTTTCATGGGTTTCTTTGGACTTACTCTCTTTGGGATTTGTTTAGCCTCTGTAAGTCTTTGGCCAGATTTGAAGGCTGTTAGTCATTATTTGTTCCAATATTTTTTCTCCCATGCACTCTTTCTCCTCTCCATTCAGGACAACAATGACATGAATATTAGATATTTTGTTAGAGTCCCACAGGTCCTTGAGGCTTCGTTTTATTTACTTGTTTGTTTAGTTTATTTCCTCTGTTGTTTCAGGTTGGGTAATTGCTATTATTCTATCAACAGGCTCACTGAATCGTTTCTCTTTCTTCTCCATTCTTCTGTTGAGTTTATCCATTCCGTTTTTATTTCAGTTATTGTAAGGTTTGTGTGATGAGTAATTTTATGGGTCAACTTGTCTGGGCCTTACTACCCAGATATTTGGTCAGAAATTACTCTAGATGTTTCAGTGAAGTTGTTTGTTTTTTTGGGGGGGGGTGAAATTATCATTTAAATTAGTGGACTTTGAGTAAAGCAGATTACCTTGCATAATGTGAATAAGCATCATCTAATCAGTTGAAGGCCTTTATAGAACAAAGACTGACCTCTGCTGAGCAAGAAGGAATTCTGCCAGCAAACTGTTTTTGGGCTTGAACTGCAACTCTTCCCTGAGTCCCAAGCCTGGCAGCCCATTGTAGGTTTTGGACTTACAGTTGTCACTTGAGCAATTCCTTAAAGAGAATCTCTTTCTCTCTCCCTTCGTGTGTGTGTGTGTGTGTGTGTGTGTGTGTGTGTGTATCCTTCCCCCCAAGAGCCGTAGCACACCTTGGTTCTAAAATTTACATTTATTTATTCCTCTTTATATTTTCTATATTTCTTTTTTTTTTAATTTTATTATGTTATGTTAGTCACCATACAATACATCATTAGTTTTTGATGTGGTGATCCACGATCCATTGTTTCCGTATAACACCCACTGCTCTATGCAGTAGGTGCCCTCCTTAATACCCATCACCGGGCTCACCCATCCCCCCTCCCCTCTAAAACCCTGTTTGTTTCTCAGAGTCCATAGTCTCTCACGGATCATCTCTCCCTCTGATTCCCCCCGCCCCTTTACTTTTCCCTTCCTTCTCCTAATGTCCTCTATGCTATTCCTTATGTTCCACAAATAAGTGAAACCATATGATAATTGACTTTCTCTGCTTGACTTATGTCACTTAGCATAATCTCCTCCAGTCCCATCCATGTTGGTGTAAAAGTTGGGTATTCATCCTTTCTGATGGCTGAGTAATATTCCATTGTATATATGGACCACATCTTCTTTATCCATTTGTCTGTGGAAGGGCATCTCGGCTCTTTCCACAGTTTGGCTATTGCGGACATTGCTGCTGTGAACATTGGGGTGCATATGGCCCTTCTTTTCACTGCATCTGTGTCTTTGGGGTAAATACCCAGTAG
>NC_138385.1:38197573-38208025 GCF_054177405.1 Leptonychotes weddellii
ATAAAGTATCATGTTGTCTGCGAAAAGAGAGAGTTTGACTTCTTCTTTGCCAATTTGAATACCTTTTATTTCTTTTTGTTGTCTGATTGCTGTTGCTAGGACTTCTAGTACTATGTTGAACAACAGTGGCGAGAGTGGGCATCCTTGACGTGTTCCTGATCTTAAGGGAAAGGCTCTCAGCTTTTCCCCATTGAGGATGATAGTCACTGTGGGTTTTTCATAGATGGATTTTATGAGCTTGAGGAATGTTCCCTCTATCCCCATACTCCGAAGAGTTTTAATCGGGAAAAGATGTTGTATTTTGTCAAATGCTTTTTCTGCATCAATTGAGAGGACCGTATGGTTCTTCTCACTCCTCTTATTAATGTGATCTATCACATTGATTGATTTTCGAATGTTGAACCAACCTTGCATCCCGGGGATAAATCCCACTTGGTCGTGGTGGATGATCCTTCTAATGTATTGTTGGATCCTATTAGCTAGGATTTTCTTGAGGATTCTGGAATCCATATTCATCAGGGATATCAGTCTGAAATTCTCCTGTTTGATGGGGTCTTTGCCTGGTTTGGGGATTAAGGTAATGCTGGCCTCATAGAATGAGTTTGGGAGTTTTCCTTCTGTTTCTATTTTTTGAAACAGCTTCAGCAGAATAGGTATTACTTCTTCTTTGAATGTTTGGTAGAATCCATCAAGCGCTGGACTCTTGTTTTTTGGGAGGTTTTTGATCACTGCTTCAATTTCGTTACTGGTTATTGGCCTATTCAGGTTGTCAATCTCTTCCTGTTTCAGTCTTGGCAGCTTATAGGTTTCCGGGAAGGCATCCATTTCATCCTGGTTGCTCAGTTTATTGGCATATAGTTGTTGATAATAATTTCCAATAATTGTTTCTATTTCCTTGGTGTTAGTCGTGATCTCTCCCGTTTCATTCATAGTTTTATTAGTTTGGGTCCTTTCTCTTTTCTTTTGGATGAGTCTGGCCAGTGGTTTATCGATCTTATGAATTCTTTCAAAGAACCAACTTCTAGTTTCGTTGATCTGATCTACTGTGTTTCTGGTTTCTAATTCATTGATCTCTGCTCTAATCTTAATTATCTCTCTTCTAATGTGTGGCTTAGGCATCATTTGTTGCTTTTTCTCTAGTTCTTTAAGGTGTAGAGTTAGTTGGTGAATTCGGGATTTTTCTATTTTTTTGAGTGAGGCATGGATGGCTATGTATTTCCCCCTTAGGACCACCTTTGCAGTATCCCATAGGTTTTGGACAGATGTGCTTTCTTTCTCATTGATTTCCATGAATTGTTTAAGTTCTTCTTTATTTCCTGGTTGACCCAAACATTCTTGAGCTGAGTGGTCTTTAGCTTCCAAGTGTTTGAATTTCTGCCAAATTTTTTCTTGCGATTGAGTTCCAGTTTTAAAGCATTGGGTCTGAGACTAGGCAGGGAACAATCTGCTGAGAGTTTTTGTTCTTTTTTCATTTGTTTCAAACGTGTTTATGTTCACTAATTGAAACCTTTTTATCATGATACTTTAAAATCTTTGTCAGAGAATTCCAACATCTGTGCCATCTTGGTATTCTTGTCTGTTGATTCTCATTTCTTTTTCAAGTTGACATTCGCCTGGTACATAGAAGATGGATTTTTATTGTATTCAAGACCTTAGGGCTTTATGTTATGCAATTTTGCATCTCATTTAAGTTGCATGTTTTAGCAAATCTTCTGTGATACCATTCCAATGGAGGGAGGAGGTTGTTATCTCATAACAGCCAGGTAGGGATGCAAGTTTAGGTTCCCTATGTGGTCTCTGATATCACCCCAGAGGTTGGGGGGGTGCCTGGTCAGTCAGGTGAGTGTGGAATCCATGCTCCCCACTCAGACTTTGCTGGCCTGGTGGGAGTGGAGCTGCGCTTTCGTCTGCGGTATTTGGCTGTAGTAGGATAGTTATGATCTAAAAGGTTTCTTCTTTTTCTATTTTTCTAATTATGTTCAGTTATCCATCATATAGTACATCATTAGGTTTTGATGTGGTGTTCAACGATTCATCAGTTGCATATAACACCCAGTGCTCATCACAACACGTGTCCTCCTTAATACCCATCACCCGGCTAGCCCATCCCCCCAACTCCTCCCTTCTGTAACCCTCAGTTTGTTTCCCAGAGTCCAGAGACTCTCATGCTTTATCTCCCTCTCTGATTTCTTCCCATTCAGTTTTCGCTCCCTTCCCCTATGGTCCTCCGTGCTACTCCTTATGTTCCACATATGAGTAAAACCATATGATAACTTTCTTTCTCTGCTTGACCTACTTCACTTAGCATGATCCCCTGGAGTTCCATCGATGTCGATGCAAATGGTGGGTATTCATCCTTTCTGATGGCTGAGTAATATTCCATTGCATATATGGGAACCACACCTTCTTTATGCATTCGTCTGTTGAAGGACATCTCAGCCCCTTCCACAGTTTGGCTATTGTGGACATTGCTGCTATGAACATTGGGGTGCATGTGCCCCTTCTTTTCACTACATCTGTACCTTTGGGGTAAATACCCAGTAGTGCAATTGCTGGGTCATAGGGTGGCTCTATTTATAACTTCTTGAGGAACCTGCCTATGTTTTCCAGAGGGGCTGTACCAGCTTGCATTCCCACCAACAGGGTTAGAGGGTTCCCCATTCTCCACATCCTCTCCAACATTTGTTGTTTCCTGTCTTGTTAATTTTAGCCATTGTAACTGGTGTAAGGTGGTATCTCATTTGATTTGTATTTCCCCGATGGCAGGTGATGTGGAACACTTTTTCATGTGTGGTTGGCCATTTGTATGTTTTCTTTGGAGAAGTGTTTGTTCATGTCTTCTGCCCATTTCTTGACTGGATTATTTGTTTTTTTGGGTGTTGAGTTTGAGAAGTTGTTTATAGATCTTGGATACCAGCCCTTTATCTGTAATGTCATTGGCAAATATCTTCTTCCATTCCGTGGGTTGCCTCTTAGTTTTGTTGACTGTTTCCTTTGCGGTGCAGAAGCTTTATATCTTGATAAAGTCCCAAAAGGTCATTTTTGCTTTTGTTTCCCTTGCCTTTAGAGACGTGTCTTGCAAGAAGTTGCTCTGAGGTCAAAGAGGTTGCTGCCTGCGTTGTCCTCTAGGATTTTGATGGATTCCTGTCTCACATTTAGTTCTTTCATCCATTTTTTTCTTTTTGTATGGTGTAAGAGAATGGTCCAGTTTCATTCTTCTGCATGTGGCTGTCCAATTGTCCCAGGGCCATTTATTGAAGAGACTATCTTTTGTCCACTGGATAATCTTTCCTGCTTTGTCGAAGATTAGTTGGCCATAGGGTTGAGGGTCCATTTCTGGGCTCTCTATTCTGTTCCATTGATCTATGTGCCTGTTTTTGTGCCAGTACTATGCTGTCTTGATAATCACAGCTTTGTAATATAACTTGAAGTCAGGCATTGTGATGCCCCCCAGCTTTGGTTTACTGTTTCAACATTCCCCTGGCGATTCAGGGTCTTTTCTGGTTCCATACAAATTTTAGGATTGTTTGTTCCAGTTCTGTAAAAAATGTCGATGGTAATTTGATAAAGATTGCATTGAATGTATAGATTTCTCTGGGCCTCATAGACATTTTAACAATGTTTATTCTTCCAATCCAAGAGCATGGAATGTTTTTCTATCTCTTTGTGTCTTCCTCAATTTCTTTCGTAAGTATTCTGTAGTTTCTAGAGTACAGATATTTTACCTCTTTGGTTAGGTTTATTCCTAGGTATCTTATGGTTTTTGGTGCAATTGTAAGTGGAGTCGATTCCTTAATTTCTCTTTCTTCAGTCACATCGTTAGTGTACAGAAATGCAACTGATTTCTGTGTATTGATTTTGTATCCTGCCACGTTGCTGAATTGCTGTATGAGTTCTAGCAATTTTGGGGAGGAGTCTTCTGGGTTTTCCACATAAAGTATCATGTCATCTGCGAAGAGTGAGAGTTTGACTTCTTCTTTGCCAATTTGAATGCCTTTTATTTCCTTTTGTTGCTTGATTGCTGTGTTTGACTGCTGAAGCTAGGACTTCTAGTACTATGTTGAACAATAGTGGTGAAAGTGGGCATCCCTGTCGTGTTCCTGACCTTAAGGGGAAAGGTCTCAGTTTTTTCTCCATTGAGAATGATATTCGCTGTGGGCTTTTCGTAGATGGCTTGTATGATATTGAGGTATGTTCCCTCTACCCTCTACTTTGAAGAGTTTCAATCAAGAAAGGATGCTGACTTTTGTCAAATGCTTTTTCTGCATCAATTGAGAAGATCAAATGGTTCTTGCCTTTTCTTTTATTAATGTGTTCTATCACGTTGATTGATTTCCAAATGTTGAACCACCCTTACATCCCAAGAATAAATGCCATCTGTTCATGGTGAGTAATCCTTTTAATGTACTGTGGGATCCTATTGGTTAGTATTTGGTGAGTATTTTGGCATCCATGTTCATCAGGGATATTGGTCTGTAATTCCCCTTTTTGATGGGGTCTTAGGTTTGGGGATCAATGTAATGCTGGCTTCATAGAACGAGCTTGGAAGTTTTCCTTCTATTTCTATTTTTTGAAACAGCTTCAGTAGAATAGGTATTGTTTCTTCTTTAAATGTTTGGTAGAATTCCCCTGGGAAGCCATCCAGCCCTGGACTCTTGTTTTTTTGGGGGAGGTTTTTGATTACTTCTACAGTTTCCTCTGATTATTGGTCTGTTCAGATTTCCTACCTCATCTTGTTTCAGTCTTCGGTAGTTTATAAGTTTCCAGGAATGGATCCATTTCTTCCAGATTGCCTAATTTGTTGGCATATAGTTGTTCATAATATGTTCTAACAATTGTCTGTATTTCCTTGGTATTGGTCGTGATCTCTCCCCTCTCATTCATGATTTTATTAATTTGGGTCCTTTCTCTTTTCTTCTGGATACGTCTGGCCAGAGGCTTATAGATCTTATTAATTCTTTCAAAGAATCAGCTTCTGGTTTCCTTGTTCTGTTCCACCATTCTTCGGGTTTCTATTTCATTGATTTCTTCTCTAATCTTTATTATTTCTCTTCTCCTGCTTGGTTTAGATCTTCCATTGCCATGAGTGGGATGTTAAAGTCCCCTACTATTAATGTATTTTTATCGATATATTTCTTTACTTTGGTTAGTAATTGGTTTATATAATTGGCTGCTTCCATGTTGGAGGCATAGATATTTACAGCTGTTAGATCTTCTTTTTGGATAGAACCTTTAAGTATGATATAGTGTCCCTCTACATGTCTTACTATATATAGTCTTTGGTTTAAAATCTAATTTGTCTGATAGGAGGATTGCTACCCCAGCTTTCTTTTGAGGTCCATTAGTGTGGTAAATCATTCTTACCCCCTCACTTCCAATCTGGAGGTGCCTTTAGGTCTAAAATGAGTCTCTTGTAGACAGCATATGGATGGTTCTTGCTTTTTTATCCAATCTGATACCCTGTGTCTTTTGGTTGGAGCATTTAGCCCATTTACGTTCAGAGTAACTATTGAAAGATATGAATTTAGTGTCATGGTATTGCCTGTAAAGTCCCTGTGTCTGTAGATTGTCTCTCTTACTTTCTGGTCTGTGTTACTCTTCGGGTCTCCCTTCATTTACAGAATCCCCCTTAATATTTCTTGCAGGGCTGGCTTGGTGGTCACATATTCCTTCAGTTTCTGTCTGTCCTAGAAGCTCTTGATCTCTCCTTCCATTTTGAATGACAGCCTTGCTGGATAAAGTATTCTTGGCTGCATGTTCTTCTCTTTTCGTAACCTGAATATATCTTGCCAGCCCTTTCTGGCCTGCCCAGTTTCTGTGGATAGTTCTGATGTTATTCTGATGTTCTTCCCTCCATACTTAAGGAACCTCTTCTCCTTAACTGCTCTCAGGATAGCTTTTTTGGCTCTAAGATTTGCAAGCTTCACTATCATATGTCAGGGTGTTGATCTATTTTTATTGATTTTGGGCGGGGTCGTCTCTGCCTCTTGGACAAGAATGCTTTTTCCTTCCCCAGATTAGGGAAGTTCTCAGCCATGATTTCCTCAAATATACCTTCTAGCCCTCTCTCTCTCTCCACCCCCTCTGTGATCCCGATAATTCTGACATTGGTTTGTTTCAAGGCATCATTAAATTCTCGAAGCCTTTCTTCATGGGCTATTGGTTGTCTTTCTCTCTTTTCCTCAACTTCCTTCCTTTCCATTAGCCTGTCCTCTAGATCACTTATTCTCTCTTCTGCCTCACTGACCCTAGGTGTTGGGACATCCAATTTGGACAGCATCTCATTCATAGCATTTTAAAGTTCGGCCTGATTGATCTCATTTCCACCCTTAGGGATTCTGTATTGTCATTTATGCTTTTTTTCAAGCCTAACTATTAACTTTATACTAGCTATCCTGAATTCCATCCCTGACATCTTACTTATATCCATATCGATTAACTCTGTGGCAGAGAATAATGCCTCTGGTTCTTTCCTTTGTTGTGAATTCCTCCTTCTAGTCATTCTGCCCAGGGAAGGATGGGTGAGTGAATGAACAGAGTCCAAAATATCAACCACAACCTAGAAAAAATCCAAAGTTGTCAGAAGCCACCACAGAAAAGCAAACAAAGCCAAAATGAAGCAAAACAATAAGAAAAAGTGGGGCGGGGAGAGAGAGAGACTATAATCCCACAAGGTGGACAAAGCAGGGTGATCCACTTGTTCCTGATTGAATTTTGGTCTTTGTGTTAGAAGACACTACATCCCAAAATTGTAAAGAAAGCAAAACTTCACACACACAACACGCACACACATACACACACACACACATATATAATTGACTAGAATGAAAAAAGGACTAGAATGAGGCCTAAATCTATAAAATGTAGATGTGAAAAAAATAAAAGTTAAAAAGGGACTTAAAAACATAAGTTGGTAAAATAAGAATCTGGATGAAATGGAAAAAAGGTTAGAAAAAAAAAAAGAGAAATGGAAAATTTTAGGCTGAAGGATAAACAAGTTGTGAGGAAACACCTGGAGCTCAATATACTATTTTCCCCTGGCCCTGGAGTTTTACAGTCTCATGGGATCCATAAACTTGTCATTCACCTATTTTCCAGTCTGTCTTCTCAGGGAGAGGCCTGCTGTTCTGCTTCTCAGGTGTCTTTGCCTGGGCTGAGTTGCCCCACCCCTTGTCAGGGGGATGAGTTCAATGTGCGCTGGTCGTCTGAGTGGCTTTTGTTCCCTGGCATCTTTCTGCACCTCTTCAGAGGGTCAGAGTAAAAATGACCATGCCCGGATCTCTGGCCCAGAGCCGCAAGATTGCGGTCCCCCCTCATCAATAATCCCACAGGTCAACTGTCTCCACTTCTCTGTGCGCCAAGCTCCACAGACTCCTGCGGTTCGTGCCCACTGCAGTTCTCCCGGGGGGAGTCTCAGGGACCCGGAAGCATCATTGCTCTTCTTGTCTTTGCGACTGTGTGTGGTTGTGGGCTCGCGTGTGCACCCTGTTCTGCTACTCCCAGGTCACGGCTGGGTGCCGCCCTACCATCCTTCCCAGAGCCACCACTGCCCTGAGAGCTGTTGCCCAGTCGTGGGTGCAGGCGCTTCGTCCCTCCCAGGGGATGGTAAACGGCCCACACATTCCGGTCCTTTTCAGGGTGCTCAGGCAAAGAGTGGTCTCCCTACCGGACCGGCTTGCGGTTTGTGGTGACCAGAGCTGTGAGTCCCTCCTGGGCTCCCTGACCATAACCAGTTTCCTTGCTCCACTGCTTGGGTGCTCCATAGGTTCAGACACCCCCGTTCTTTCTATGTCTCCTGGGATCCTGAGACCACAGTGACCCACCTAGAATTCTGCCCTTTTCATCCCCTGAGCCCCTTTCAGAAAGGGATGTCTCTCACTGGAGCAGATTTCTAAGCGTTCCGATTTTGTGTTCCAGTGTTATATCACTTTCTGGTAGCCAGCTTATGGAGGCTCCCTGCCCCCTCCATTTATCTTCTGATATTTCCCCACAGATTCACAACTCCGTACCTCCTACCTTGTAAAAAGCAGTCGTTTTTCTGCTTGTAGAGTTCCAGATTATTTCCCTACATCTCAGGCTGAATTCGTAGGTGTTCAGAATGGTTTGATAGGTATCCAACTAAATTCGAGGGACCAGATGAAACCAGGTCCCCTACTCTTCCACCATCTTGCCTCCCTCCCCTCTGGGTCTTGTTTTTTTAACCATTCTGACACCCTATGTCTTTTGATGGGAGCATTAATCCATCTACAATCAAAGTAATTATTGATAGATAGATATTTAGTGCCATTTTTTACTTGTTTTGTCATTGTTTCTGGAGATTTTCTCTGATCCTTTCTTGTCTTTGTCACTTTTGGTCTCTCCTTTCCACCCAGAGAGTCCCCTTTAATATTTCTTGCAGGGCCGGTTTAGTGGTCAGGAACTCCTTTAGTTTCTGTTTATCTGGGAAATGCTTTATCTCTCCTTCTATTCTGAATGATAGCCTTGCTGGATAGTGTGTTCTTGGCTGCAGATTTTTCCCATTCAGCACTTTGAATATATCATGCCACTCTCTTCTGGCTTGACAAGTTTTCTGTTGGGAAATCTCCACCTAGGCTTGTGGGTTTTTCCCTTGTAAGTTAAGGTCTTCTTTTGTCTTTCTGGTTTTAAGATTTTTTTCTTTATCACTACGTTTTGGAAATTTAATTACAGTATGTCTTGGTCATGGCTGAAGAGGGAAATCCCCCCATTCCACTGAATGTTTCCCAGTCCTTAAGATACTACCTTCTCACACACTGTTTCAGTCCCTGCATACCCCACATCCTTCTTTCTCCTCAGCAGGGACAATGGTTCTATTTCCTTGATTCAATCCCTAGAGGCCCCTGCAATAGCCCAATACTAGTGGTTTACATTAGGGAAGAAGGTTGGGGCTGTTTCAGAACTGCAGAAGGAGTGGTCTTCTAGAGCTGTGGGTCTCCAACATTCCCGACATATTCAAAGATGCATTCAGCTCTATCCTGACAGCCACCTACTTCCTACAGCCCCCGAGTTCCAAAGGGGGCACCAGGCAGTAATAATAAGAGACCGCCATTCACCGTGCTTAAAAAATGTCAATAACATCATAATTTAAAAGTAGTACAGGTCACTAAGTCACAGGAATAAAAGGCACAGCATAGGGAATATAGTCAGTGGTATTGTAAGAGTGTTGTATGGTGACAGATGGTAGCTACATGTGTCGTGAACGTAGCATAAGCTATAGAGTTGTTGAATCATTATGTCTTACACCTGAAACTAATGTAACATTGTGTGTCAAGTAGACTCAAATTAAAAAAAAAAAAAAGTACTACAGGTCACTATAAAAAAAAAAAATTAACCATTGGCTTGGGAAGCGTTAAACGTCAGTGCCAAAATAAAGTTAGGGCAACTGGAGCCCTGGAGGCTTCAGGACACAGTGAGGAAATTAGAGTAACTCGAGGTTTCATGACTGAGCAGACATTCACGTAGCAGTTTCTCCAATTTCTTTAACCTTTCTTAACTTCCTATACCCTGACCTAACGTATGGATCGAATAATAGTTTACTTGAATAAAAGTTTGGATGAAAGCAGATATAATTTTGAGTACTATTTGCTTACGTTAGCTTTGCCAATTTGATTTTCCCACCTTCCAGATCATCTTTCCTGGAGGAAATTCCTGTTCCTCTGACCTCTCCCTGTCTGTCTACTGCCTTAAAAAACAGTCAGTTCGCATGCTTCCTATTCCAGGGTCTCTTGGCCCCAGGGGCAGAATTTCACTTGGACCACCATTATTGTCGTCATCATCATCATCATCATCATCATCATCATCATTACCTCCAAGAGTGGTTGTTGAGTGAGCACCCATGGGGGGATGTAAAATGACCAGTCATAAATCCCTGGCGGCCCATCATCTACATAAGAGATTGCTGGGTATATGAAATATTCCTGACCCTTCTTTCATTTCGCCCCCTCTCCCCCACAGAGGGTTTTTAGACTTTTTCCCTTATCAATCTCTTTTTCCTTAGAACATGAAATTTTAGTACCACAGCTGAAATGTTAAGTGTTTATGTACTGTGGTCCTTTGTACTGCCACAAACCATTGTAATGTAAAGGTTACCAACTCCCTACCCTTAAGAACTCATTTTTAGCCCATTTGGGAGTAATGTCTGTTAAGAATGCATTGAATATTGTGATGAGCACAAAAGCTGGAACCCGATTATATGGTGTATGATATGTGGAACTCTTCTTTAGGCTCTGCTGGCTTACCCTTGGTCATCTGTAAAAGGGGACCCAGGACGCCTTCCTTACAGAACTGTAGGGAGGGGTAAATGGGAAACCCAGTACAGAGCACACAGCACATAGGAAGACTTCAAGAAATGTGAGTCCTGGCCCATCTTTCTCCTCCTTCCCAGAGAGTGACGACTGTTCCCTAAAACCAAACAGCATAACTGCCGCAGAGACC
>NC_138385.1:38208125-38230121 GCF_054177405.1 Leptonychotes weddellii
AGGTACAATACCATTCCTGTTCCTGCCTAGATGACTCTGGAAGATGGATTTTTTCCATTGTGGTGAGTCTGAGTTTGTCATCCGTCAAATGGGTATAATGGTGCCATCCTCACAGAGATGCTGTGAGAGAGAATACTGCACATATATAATTGTGTGCGTGTTTCAGCTATAAACATGTAAGTGATCTCATAGTGTAAGGGCCCCTTGACAACCTCTTTTCTCTGAAAACAGTGTTTCTGAGATTTCTCTAATAAGGTGACTGTGGGGCTGTTTTGATATGACCATGTTGCCATGGCCATTCTTACACGTGCTTCCTGGGGCACAGGTTCCGAAGTTCTCTGCAGGCCAATAATAAGGGTGGGGCCGCTGACAGGAGCCCACTTTCCTCTCTGATAGATGTTGCCTAATGTCTCTGCAAAGAGGTTGTACCAAATTAGTTCTTCTCCAGCAGCATGTGGAGTTCTCATTGCCCCATCCCAACCAATTTCCATTTAAACAGGATGCTGTCTGAACGCAAACGCACTGAGCAGATTTGCTTTTCAAACTCTAGAATTACTGTAGGACATATTGTGAGGCATACAATGGGACCATTAGCTAACCATTTAGAAATGTGTGTGGAAAATATGTCATTAAGAGAGAAGCGAGATGGGGAAAAATGAAAAGCATCCTAACATTCTAACGAGGTGGTATTACATTAGGGATTAATATTGATAATGTTGTCATATCCATTCTTTGCAGAGGTCTGCAGAAAGAAGCGTAACCTCTTTGCCATGTGTGTCTCTGCTCAGGAGCATGTGCTTTGGAGTCACACACACCCACAAAGAGAGGATAGCCATATCTCACTACCAGGGTTACCCTGAGATTCAATCCAGCCACTGAATGAAAAAACCGGAATTGGACCCCTTGTAAGCATTTTCCTTCATAAAGAGTAGCTGTTTTTCCTACCTGGAGCTGGTAACTCCTGTGGCAACTTGTCCTGCCCCCTCAGCCAGGGCCCCTTAACCTGGATACTTCAGAATCACTTGGCTGATTCTTTTCTTAACCCTTGTCTGAGACTCCCTAAAAGGTGGAAATAGGACTTTTGTATGGAAGGCCATTCAGGTTATAAGCCATAACCTGATGGGCTCCAGAGGACAAATAAAGCACCATTTGGCACCAACAGTGTATGGGAGTGCCCTTTTCCCTTCATTCCAGCAACACCAGGTATTACCCAGCTTTTGTCTTTACTGCCCATCCGATCTGCTCATATTCCCTAGATGTGCCTCATGGGAGAGTCCTCTGAGATGGTCATTAAACTTACAGATTCACAGCTCTTGTTCCTCTGCAGTATCTCCAAGAGCTCAAAGAGAAAATATGTTTCTTTGATGTTAACCGACAGGTAAAATGAGAGGACACAAAATACCTTACTTAAGTGAAAATGGGGTGTTGATTTTAGTCCATGATCCCAAACTTCACGGATCAGGAGAAGAGATGGCAAATGACTGATGATGCCCTACTTGTAAAGAGATGCCATCAACTGGGGATGGTGACTCCCGCGTGGGCCCCACGGGCTGCCTCTACTTCTCCCACTCCCCGAGTTGTTTTGTGTGGATGAAGATGTGTTCTGTGAGGCTCTGAGGGCATGTGTTTCTGGGCAGTAGGGAGAAGGAGGTGTCAGCTAGGGAGGTGTCAGCTGTTAGGGAAGCCCTGACCATAGGGGATGCTGATGTAAGAAATGAGTGAAAATCAGGGCCCTAAATCAGGTTGGCCAGCTATGAATGTGATGCCTAAATAATAAGGGTGGCTCATGCTCCTTTCTCAGAGGCATGGGAAATCCCTGTGTGGGGATGACACTTCCGTCTTTGTGTGACTTGGAACCTAATTCTGAAGGCAGTTCTTGGTATGTCCTCACATGGCTCGGTAGGGGCGTCATTTGGGAGGTGGACTCCTCTGAAGGACACAGATGGTCAGAGCTATTTTTGAGACCCCACTGCCTGTGGACCAGACAGCCTCTTCCAGCTGAGAGAAGGACAGGAGAGAAAGCTAGGTGGGCATAGGTGTCTCTCTCCCTCCCTCCCTCCCCCTCTCTCTCTTTTCCCTAAGGGCAACTAATGTTTATTGCTCATCTCTTTCTAATTAGACTTCCATATTCATGTAGTAATACCCCTGAACACATTAATCTAATCTGGGCATCTCCTATACACTAATAAAAAGAAAAGAAAAACCTAATACATAATTCTGGTAAGAGACCAAAGTCACACAATTAATTTCAGAGATATGATAATGACAGGATAATATCCTACTCCTATTCCTAGTTTATAAAACAAAATATAGCTTAATAAAATACTGCTTTAGTATGGCTGTAGGAATATTTGTATTGTTTGGCAGGTGTCTCTTAAAGAAAGGGGCAACCGCTGGTAAAATGAGAACCAGGATCATCAACTCTGGCTGCATGAGGTGTTGGCCTGAGGATTTTTGAGCACTTTTACATGTTTCATAAACTTGAACTAGAGCTCAGGTTTGCTGATTCCCAGCTCTGTGCTCTCCTCATGAAGTACTGCTAAGAGCTGCCCTTCAAAGGACAGGCAAGATTTCCAAGATTTCCTTCTTTTCTTAAGGCTGAAGAGTATTCCACTGTGTGTGTGTGTGTGTTGTGTACACACACATATACATATACACATATACACTCACTTATATGTAGAAACTTTTTGAAAAGGTCAAACTCTTAGTAACAGAGAGTAGAGTGGTGATTACCAGGGTCTGGAAATGGGAGGAAAGGGGAGATACTGATCAAAGGGTACAGACTTTCAGTTCTAAGATGAATACGTTCTGGAGGTCTAATGTACAGCATAGCAACTATAATTAACAATATGTATTGTATACTTGAAATTTGCTAAGAGAGTAGATCTCAAGTGTCATCACCAAACACACAGAAAAAGTGGTAAATATGGGAGTAGATGGCTAGGTTAACTAGTTTTATTGTGGTAAATCGTTTCACAGTGCATGCATGTACCCAAAGATCAGGTTTCACACCCTAAATACATATAGTTTTTAATGCGTCAAGTATAATTTAAAAAAAAAAAAAGATATAAAGGCCAGTCCTCGTTCTTACTGGTTTGAAGACACAGTTTCCTCACCAAAAAGGGGTGATTGACACCACTCCCTTACTGGGTGGTTCTGAAGAGGTAACGCCATCCTGTGTGTGCAGAAAACAAGGTCTGTGCAAATATAACCCCTTCCTGTTGATGAGACACCAGGGTGACTGGAACATAGAGGGATTAGCCAATGGTGCAGTTTGCCCAGGGCACAGAGGGCTTGGCACACAGGGCTAGAAATATAGGCTGGATCCATAGGATGTGGGGCCTTGGCAGGAAGAGGAGGTGGGCTGCCTTTGAGGGTGTTTTGGAGGAATGATTGTCTTTATCCACTTTCCCAATAGCACCAGCTTTAAGAGGCACTGCTATTCCTTCCAGGGGATATATTTGGCTCTCAGCCTCTGCTGCTATGCAACAGTCTGCCTCTGAGGTCACAGCAGGACTCGGGGACACTGCTCTGGTCAGCTGTGTCCATAGCGTCCTGGAGAGGGGAAGATGGGGAGGGGGTGAGGGTAAGTCTGGGAAGCCTTTCCAGGGGTGGGGTCCTCGGCTCTGGAGCAGCCTGCTCTCTCAGAGGGGCCCACTCCACAGTGTGGACACATCAGGTAACACCAATGAGGGAAGACAGTGAGTAAAAGGGATGGATCAATGAGCCAAATACAGATATGGGGTCAACGCCAAATAAAGCTTATGTTTAGTCTTTCCGCATACACAGGACTTCTCCAAACGGAATTGGTGACACACTCTCCATACTGTTTCATGAATTATTCTAACGAATAGCACACGTTTTTTTCATTTCAGAAATCAGGAATTTTGATATTAAAGAAAGTAGAAAAGCACAGTGGGGATAGATGCCCCTTTGCTGGTCACATGGAGAATTGCAGTTCTAAAAATCTTGGATGGGGACACAGCCAGAGTGGTAGGAAGGAGGAAGAAAAGGACCTGGGCTTCATGGGACCAGAAAGAGCCTTCTGGAAGTTTCGACCCACTGGCAGAAGTCCCTCTGCATCCAGCACTTTTTGGCATCTGTAAGTCCCAAGACAGAAAGCCCACCCCTCTCTGAGAGGGAGAGAAACCTGCACTTTGAGCGTGTATATGGAATGATAGAGCTTGAGACATAAAAGCACAGACACGCAGAATGTTGTGTTTCAGCCGTAGAAACACACACACACACACACACACACACACACATCTACCATGTCTAGGCAATTAGTTTTGAACTTGCTTCTCCCCCCATGAGCAGTCTATTTCGTACATATTTCAAAAATAGTAAGTATATGCGTCCGTTTTTGTCAATCCACTTAGAAATTCCTTCTCTCCAAATTATTACCTTGATGATTTTCCTGATGTAACATTTCAAGCAATAAGTGAATGTGTATTTATAAAATAACGTTACTTGTGTATTTATAAAATAACATCATTTTCTGATCCTCATCCTCTGAACCAAAGGGGCCTCTGTCAATAGATTGGTGCATCTTCTCCAGATGCGGTTATCTATAGGTAGAGAATTAACTTGTATTTACAGACAAACAAATATATATATTCCCATTCACATGTTTTTCAAAATCATAATTACATTATACATACACGTCTTTAGCTTGCTTTCCCATTTGGTGTTATTCATACCAGTTATTATATGTATTTCACTGGTTGTTGCCCTTCTGGCATTTAAAAATGTTTTTGTGTGTGTACATTTTTTCAGTGAGCTCTCTGTAGCAGTCTTATATCCATCTCTTTGTTGGTTAACGCGTGTGCTTCATATTGCAAGCTAGTCGCTTTCAGCTTTACTACATACTTACTAGGTGTTGCCATATTGCTCTCCAGAGTGGCTGTCCACTCACCAGTGGCACCTGTCAGTTCCCCTTGCCCAAATCATGCATCTAAAGGGGGAGGTTGTGTTCCCTGGTTCTAAACAGGGACCTTGGAGTCAGACCAACAAGCCAGATGATACTGGCTCTATCTCTCAGTAGCTGTGTGAACCTAGAAAAATACGTAACCTCCTTGAGTCTCACCTTTGTGGTGTGTAAACGGAAATCCTGACTCCCACCTGAAGGGAACATTGTGAGGAGTTCAAGGGGAAACCACCCTAAGGATCCCAGCATGATATTTGGTGCATCATCCACAATGCCAGTGTTTGCTGCCTTCCCATCCCAACTGCTCCAGTCTTTGACAGGGATGAGGTTTCTTACCTCAATAGCATCACCACGTTTTAGGGAGTATTTGCCAATGTAAGAAGAAGGGAAACACACATACTCATCTGTTTAACATAGGTATTTCAGTGCCATCTCTGTGACACGTGGTGTTATGGAGCTGCGCTGGGGCAAAGTCCTTATCCTTTCCATGGAACAATTCTGCTTTTCCTGTCCTCAGTTGGTACCCTCTATGTTCGCATCAGGACTGCACATGACCTGGGCATCTGGGAAGATCTTGACGCCCAGAAGAGGTGACTGGGGATCTACTGGGAGGGACACTGGAATACGGGTCAGGAGCTCTTCCTGGGACTCAATGCCTGAGCCATCCCAGGGTAAGTTCCTTCCCCTGCATGTCCTACACTGTCACATGGGTGTTCACTGAGCATCTGTCACTCTTCACACCTTCAGTGGCCCAGGGGCTGCAGAGGTCATGGTAATGGTTTCACAGGGTCCAGGTCCTTGTGGAACTTATGGTAACCTCTGTAGAACCTCCTTAATGTATAAAGAGGAGGAAGGGCTCACTGGAGTCGTCAGAGACTCCCCAAAGATGAGCTGGGTCTGGCACAGTGGGCAGGACTAATGGAAGCTGGATGGGAGGGAAGAGATGGGGAGTCCAGCCCGACTGGTGAAGAGTGGGGGCTCCCAGGTGAGCAGACATGGCTCAGAGGCAACTGATTGGACACTCCAGGGGGCTGAGACCATCCTAGGTTAGGAGCAATTGCAGGATTATTACATATTTGCTTCTTTGTGATATTACACAATCTTCTAGGAAGTCTGGGTGAGATCAAAGCCTTGCCTGACCTGGGAGATACTTGGCGAGAGGCATGTCCTCCTACCGCTACCTCCCCACCACCTTTTCTGACGCAGGCTAGGGTACTAAGAACAGCCAGGCATCACTTCTTCTCACTTTATTTTATTTTGGAGGGGTGGGGACAGTGTCTAACCTTGTCTGCTCCAGATCTGAGGTTCCTGCCTTTGGATATGGCCATTGAAGAGGTATAAAATGTTTGCATCCAACCACTGGCTCTCTTCAGCACAAGAGTTATAGGATGATGGTATGACAAGGGGCTGTGAATGGAGGGGGATTCTGGGATCATTAAAGGCATGATGTCACTCAAGGCTTATGAGAAGCCATGTGGGATCAGTGGAATCCAATTTTAGGAAGATCAGCAGTTATGCCGTACTTTGGGGTTAAGGACCACAGGCAGGGATCCCAGGGTATCTGATCAGTCAGATATAAGTTCTGAAACAAAGTATTGGGAGTAGAGAGTAACACACAGGATCCGGAGGTATCCTGAGTGAAGGCACACAAACTAGTTGGAGATGAGGGATGGAAAGGAGCATCATCAGGCCACTCCCCCTGGAGTTCCTGCAGCTGCTTCTGGGCCTCCTTCCTCACAGAGGCTCCTGGGCCCTGATGGGGTTAGGGAGGGGTCCACCCCCCCACCCCCACCAGCAGCTTTTGTGAGAAGAACACCTCGTTGGAGGTTATCCAGGTACTTGATGCCTTTGTGCTTGATGGGAAGGAAGAGAAGCAGCGTATGGGAAATAATCCTCTTTTATTGTTCCATGAGCTAAGCCCACATGGAATTCCACAGCCCCAGGCTCTCTGCCACCCTACCCTGAAGCAGAGTGTACCAGGGCGTAGGGAAACGAACAGAGCAGCTGCCGCTGGAAGCTTCCTGTCCAGACTCCCATTTGCTACCCTCCGTCCTAAACAGTCTTCCCATCTCACACTCCATACCATATTACCGACAATCCACCTGTTCCTTGGTACAGGCATCTACAGTGGACTCTGCCCCTCACAGATATTTGAGCAGCATGGAGACCAGATACTTTGGAAATAAGGAGTGACATAGGACATAGGAATATCTGCATCCTAAACATAAGTTTAAAAACAATTCTATCTTAATAAAAGAAGATGTTGCTCGAGGGATGGTTTATGCACTGTGTAGTTTCCTTTTTTAAGTAAGTTTTATTGTAATTCCAGTATAGTTAACATACAGTGTTCTGTTAGTTTCAGGTATATGATACAGTGATTCAAAAATTCCATACATCACCCAGTGCTCACCAGGACAAGTGCACTCCATGATCCCCATCACCTCTTTCACCCATCCCCCCGCCCACCTCCCCTCTGGTAACCATCTGTTTGTTCTCCACAGTTAAGAGTCTGATTCTTGGTTTCTCTCTCTCTCTCTTCCTTTGCTCGTTTGTTTTGTTTCTTAAATTTCACAAATGAGTGAGATGATACGGTATTTGTCATTCTCTGACTGACTTATTTCACTTAGAACTATACTCTCTAGCTCCATCCGTGTCATTGCAAATAAGATTTCATTCTTTTTTGTGACTGAGTAATATTCCATTACACACACACACACACACACACACACACATGTTCATATGTATATATAACACTTCTTCTTTATCCACTCATCTACTGATGGACACTTGGGCTGCTTCCATACTTTGGCTATTGTAAATAATACTGCTATAAACATAGGGGTTCACATATCCCTTTGAATTCGTGTTTTTGTATTTTTTGTGTAGATAGCCTGTAGTGCGATTACTGGATCGTAGGGTAGTTGTATTTTTGACTTTTTGAGGAACCTCTATACTGTTTTCCAGAGTGACTGGACCAGTTTACATTCCCATCAACAGTGCAAGAGGGTTCCCTTTTCTGCACATCCTCACCAACACTTGTTGTTTCTTATGTTTTTAGCCATTCTGACAGGTGTGAAGTGATATCTCATTGTGGTTTTGATTTGCATTTCCCTGATGGTTTCTTTTCTTTTCTTTTTTTAAATTTTATTTATTTATTTGACAGAGAGAGAGAGAGAGAGCACAAGCAGGGGGAGCAGCAGAGGGAGAGGGAGAGGGAGAGGGAGAAGCAGGCTCCCCCCTGAGCAGGGAGACTGACATGAGGCTCAGTCCCAGGACCCTGGGATCATGACCTGAGCTGAAGGCAGATGCTTAACCGACTGAGCCACCCAGGCACCCCGAGCACCTTTTCATATACCTGTTGGTCATTTGTATATCACCTTTGGAATAATGTCTATTCAGGTCCTTTGACCATTTTTTGATCAGATTATTATTTTTATGTTATTGAGTTGTATGAGTTCCTTATCTATTTTGGACATTAGCCCCTTATCAGATATATGGTTTGCAAATATTTTCTCCCACTCCATAGGTTGCCTTTTAATTTTGTTCATTATTCCTTTTGCTGTGCAAAAGCTTTTTCATTTCATGTGGCCCCACTTACTGATTTTCGCTTTCATTGCTTTTGTGTCTTCGTGTCACATGCAAAAAATCATTGCCAAGAACATTGCCAAGGAGATTTCCCCTTATGTTTTCTTCTGGGAGTTTTATGGTTTCGGGACTTACATTTAAATCGTTGATCCATTTTGAGTAATTTTTTGTGAGTGGTGTAAGTTAGGGGGTCCAATTTCATTCTTTTGCATGTGAGTGTCCAGTTTTCCCAGCACCATTTCTTGAACCGACTATCCTTTCCCCATTGAATATTCTTGGCTCTCTTATGAAATATTAGTTGACCAGTTATGCATGGGTTTATTTCTGGGCTCTCTGTTCTGTTCCCCTGGTCCATGTGTATGTTTTTATGCCAGTACCATACTGTTTGATTATGATGGCTTTGTAATGTAGTTGAAAGTCAGGAGGTATGATGCCTCCAGCTTTGTTCTTCTTTCTCAAATTGTTCTGGCTATTCTGAGTCTTTTGTGGTTCCATATGAATTTAAAGCCTTTTTTGGTTCTGTTTGTGTGGAAAATGGCATTGGTATTTTGATAGGGATCACACTGAATCTATAGATTATTTAGGGGTAGCATGGATATTTTAACAATATTAATTCTTTCCATCCATGAACACGGAGTATCATTCCATTTATTTGTGTCTTCTTCATCAGTTTCTCTCATCAATTCAGCATATAGATATTTCACCTTCTTGATTAAATTGATTCTTAAGTATTTTATTGTTTTTGTTGTTAGTATAAATGGGATTATTTTCTTGGTATCTTTTTTCAGTGGTTCACTGTTAGTGTATAGACGTGTAGCTAATTTCTGTATGCTGAATGTGCACCCTGCAACTTTACTGTATTCACTGTGATCTTGTTGCTGTTGTTTTTTTTTTTTTTAAATCTCATTTTATCATGGTCACAGAGTGACTTAATCTGATGTTGGTGTTCTGTGTGATGGCTGATGATCAACAGGAGAACAATATAACCCAGCTGTGAGTGTCAGGTGATTTCGTGATGGAGAATGGTTGGGTAGACAACAAGAAAAATTTGAGGGACCGTGCATATTCTCAACAAGAGTGACAGAGATTGCTGGTGTGGACAAAGCCAGGTGTAGATGGAACCACTGAGGACAAACAGACCGGTTATACAAAGGTAAAGGCTCTCTATATTTTTTTTTCATCTGAGTGCATGGTGAGCAAACTTGGGCACCACTATCCTAGAAAGTAATGGATACGGGGCTCAAATCCAGATCTGCCTCAATCCTGTTCACAGGTCTGTAACCAGTGAGGTTTGGCACTACCCTCTCTTAAAGATGAGGCCAGCACAGGGAAAAAGACTGAATTTGTCCTGGGGGCCATCTTCACGTAAGGAAGTGAGGCAACAGGCAGATCCTAGGCTGTGGCAGCCAGTTGAGGGTGAGGTCCAGGTTGAAATAAGTGAGGTGTGTGGCTGTTTATGCTCATACAATGCACTATCACATGCCCCTGGGATTTCTACAGGGGACCGCTTGTCGTGTTTGAGGTTTTCAACCATTCTATTCTCATGTTCAGTTTAGTGCTCAATATACTGTGTAATGTGTACATCGCACTTTTACCAGTAGAAAGTCAATTTCCTTTCCATTGTGGACATTCACCTCTACCCTTTAAACAAACACCCAGTGCTCATGCCTTCTGCCAAATAATTTCTTTTCCCAGCTCCTGAAAACAGATTGTCTCGATGGGAGGTCAAGGATTGCTTTGTATTGAGCCATATTTGTTTTGAGAAAGCAATGGATGGTACTTAAACTGGGTTTGGTGCACTGCCGTATTAGTCAGGTTCAAGGGTTTTGTTCAAAGTGCCCATGAATATGTATGAAGGCATCTTCATCTTAACCTCAAATTCTGTAGTTTGTGTTACCTATTAGCAAACATGTTGTAATGCAGATTTTAATTGTAATGCTTAAAAATGAAACTCTTTAATTTTGAGAAAACAATTCCTTTTTGAGAAACACATATTCCTCCAGGGCTTGCCAGTGACATTCTTACAATTGTTAATTCATTTTCACTGAGAAAGGATATATAACTTTCCTTCTCTGTTAAAAGCAGTATCTGGGTAACAGATGTCTGGGGGATAAACAGTAGAAATAGAAACAAAGAATTGTCTCAAATAGTCACAGTAAATTGAAGCTAGAATTTTAAATAGTTTTCGGGTGTCAAGAATGGAACCCCAAAAGTTTACTATGTTTGTGAGTGTTTTGTGGCATTGCTAGTTATTTCTACTTTCCCCTCCATCCTTGGGTGTATTTTCCACACTGTCTAAACTGAGTGGGAATTCCCATTATGTTCATAAACAAAATCTATAAAAGTATATCCAATAATTAATGCAAGACCAGGTGAAGCAGTAGGAAGAGTAAAAGCTTTGGCTTCAGAAGGTGTGGGTTCCATTTTGGGCTCAGCCAATGAATAGGAGCATGACATGTGACAGTGTGGGACATTAAGTCCCCAAGCACCAGCTTCCCTGTTCAGAGAGCAAGGATTCTCTTCTTCATAGGGTCTTTGCCAGAATTTATTGAAATCACAAGGCAGTGAAGGTCACACAGGTGCTTTAGCCTCAGCCATGCCTGGAATCTGAGGCTCAGTTTCCTCATCTGTAAAGAAGGAATCACCATGTGGACTTCGTGGTTACGTCAAAGGGACTAAATGTTATTATGTAGATTAAAATATAAGTCAGTGTCATATTACATAACATAATTAGTGACAATATAAAGAAAGATGAGATCTCCTCAGGGGTTAATGGAAATGTTTGTTTCCTTCTTTAGTGCTTTTTTAAAATGATTTTTGAAATTCATTTAAATATTCTGAAATATATTTAAGAGCATTCCACGAAGCAAATTATTTAAAAACTTCCAAACTTGTTGGCGAGGATGTGGAGAAAAAGGTGCACTGTTGGTGGGAATGCAAATTGGTGCAGCCACTGTGGAAAACAGTATGGAGCTTCCTCAGAAAATTAAAAATAGAATTACCATGTGATCCAGTAATTCCACTACTGAGTATATAGCCAAAGAAAATGAAAGCACTAATTTGAAAAGATATAGGCACCCCTATGTTTATTGCATCATTATTTAAAATAACCAAGATACAGAAGCAACCCAAATGTCCATCCATAGGTGAATGGATAAAGGAGACGTGGTATATATATTATATATAAACACACACACACACACACACACACACATATATTATATATAAACACACACGTATATATGGTGTGTGTATAAAATATATGGTGTATATATGGTATATATACCATGGTGTGTGGGTGTGTTTGTGTAATGGAATATCACTCAGCCATAGAAGAGAATGAGATCTTGCCATTTGCAACAAAATGGACGGACCTAGAGGTTATAATGCAAAGTGAAATAGTCAGAAAAAGACAAATATCATATTATTTCACTCATAGGTGGAATTTAAGAAACAAAACAAATGACTAGAGGAAAAAAAGAGACAGACAAAGAAAAAGAAAGAAAGAAATGAAAAGAAAGAAAGAAAGGGAAAGAAAGAAAGAAAGAAAACAGACTCTTAAATAAAGAGGACAAATTGGTGGTTACCAGAGAGGAGATGGGTGGAGGGATAGGTGAAATGGATCAAGGGCATTAAGAGTTCACTTATCGTGATGAGAACTGAGTAATGTACAGCATGGTTGGATCATTATATTGTACACATGAATCTAATATAATGCTGTATTTTAATTATGCTTCAATTTGAAGCACCACCACCACGAACAATTTTCTAACTTACAATTCTTTTTTTTTTTTTTTAAAGATTTTATTTATTTATTTGACAGAGAGAGACACAGCGAGAGAGGGAACACAAGCAGGGGGAGTGGGAGAGCGAAAAGCAGGCTTCCTGTGGAGCAAGGAGCCCGATGCGGGGCTCGATCCCAGGACGCTGGGATCATGACCTGAGCTGAAGGCAGACGCTTAACTGACTGAGCCACCCAGGCGCCCCTCTAACTTACAATTCTACCTCTGGAAGGTTCATTTGTTCTCTGTCATGAAAAACCACATCTCCTAAAAATCACAGACTGTCATTACAGTACTTTCATCGGATCTTTTAGAGAAGGAAGCATCAATCTGCAGCCTCAACAGCTTCTCTGAAGTACACGCCCTCATTGCTGTCTGTGGAACCACTCTACAGTTCAATTTCTGAACTGACCTGTGTCCTGGACATCCCCCTCAAAAGTAGAAGAGGCAAATCTGTGGCAAATCTTCAGGTAAAATATTTGAAAAACTTCAGAATCGTTAGTCCACCCTGTGGAGCCACAGCCCATGAGAACGTTTGAGCTCACAGTCTTTCGTCCCCTTTCACATGAACAGTGTATCTGGAGATGGGAAAGGTGATGGAGTGACTAGATGCCTAAAGGTAATCAGACCGGTAGGGTGTGTCTGAGACTTCTCACAGGAAGTGAATGCTTAAACTGAGATTGGAGGCTAAGGAGGCAAAGGAGGCATTAGCCTGCTGAATAGGAGAGGGTGGAGACTAACCAGACATAGCAGGAAGGAAATACCTTATAACCTGGCCCATCCCTTGGGAAACCCAGTGTGGAAATCCCTTACACAGCAGTTTGGCATGCTGAGAAAAACTTTGTAATACTTAACAAGACAACTGTAGAAAGTTCCTGAACCCTTTCTGCCCTCTCTGCTCCCACCTCAGGCCTATAATCTCCACCAGCCCTCTAAGAGGTGTGTGATGTTATTACTATGATTTCTCTCTGTGAAACCACAAAGAAGAAGAAACTCGTTAGGTAAAGCAGTTTGAGCATGATCTTAATTTACGTGCCGTTTCACCACTCGCAGTGCAAAATTTAACTTGCAATCGATTCTTCTCTCCTTTTCCCAGGTAATATTTTTCACTGGAGAAAATTCAGGAATTGGGGGTCCGTGCCATCTGATGAACATATCTAGAATGGCAGCTTAGACATCACTTAGCAGGGAACCCTGGAAGGAGGAAGGGAGTAAGGTCCCAATCAGAGGGAAACTTCTGGAAGATTTTGTGGAAAATGAAGCATTAAGGGTGAGTCAGAGCCCATGTACATGAAATCCAGTAGCAAGAACTTTTCTTCAGCCCCTCCCTCCCAACTATAACAGGAAACCGATAGGTGTGTGATTGAGAGACAAAAATAATGTGGAAAGAATATATAGATTTAGATATATACAGTTAAGCTACACACAAACATATGATTTTTGTAATGAAATTTCCAACCAGGTATATACTACAATGCTATAAAATCTTATATCCGTTATTTTTTTGGATTTCAAGTTAATGTATTTATTTCAAAATCAAATGCAGTGTAGGAATGTGTATTTATTAGAAAAAATATTTTTGTATGTATTTTTTATCTTGTTACACAGCAAGATGTATTTCCTTGGGAATTTTGTTTATATTCCCCAGATATACTTCCCTGTGCACAGTAATATATAAGTACATTTACACGAACACATATATTCTTCCAAATTTTGTTCACAATATGTATATACTATTCTCCATATGTTTTATATATACATATATGTTTATGTATATACATATATGGAAATATATGCGCACACAAACATACATACATGTGTAATTGTTTTGTACATGTTTAATCTTATAAGTTTGTAATGTATAGTTCTTTTTTTTTTAATTTTTTTTTAAAAGATTTTATTTATTTATTTGAGAGAGAGAGAATGAGAGAGAGCACAGGAGAGAGGGGAGGGTCAGAGGGAGAAGCAGACTCCCTGCCGAGCAGGAAGCCCGATGCGGGACTCGATCCAGGACTCGATCCAGGGACTCCAGGATCATGACCTGAGCCGAAGGCAGTTGCTTAACCCACTGAGCCACCCAGGCGCCCTGTAATGTATAGTTCTTATTTGAATTATTTCAACGGACTTCAAATGACAATCTTTTATTAATCAGATTTATTTATCTAATAGAATATTAAACATTTGCCTTTAAAACACATTCCATGCATTTTCCCAATAATTTGCATTTCCTTATATGTAACATTTCTGTTTGGGATAGTGAAGGTTTTTGTTTTTTTTCCTTTAACTTCCCTTTAATTTGTCCAATCAAATTTGTAAGAGAGTTAAAAGTTTTTCTTGGTTTTGATTGCCCCAGGTGTTCATGTCATGTTGACAGGCAGGGTACTCAAACAAACTTTTACCCAGTGTCTTTGTCTTGAAGATGATGGTGGAGATGAAATCCCATTCCTCAGGCCTGGAGGCCTAGATAGGGGGCCAATGGATAACCCTGTCCTGGGGATGGTGTGTGGGGCCCAACCAGAAGCAGAGGAAAAGTAATCTCCATGGAGGGAAGAAAATGTTCATTTGCAGAATTATTTTAAGCCAGAGACACTTTACATGGTATCTTCAATAACCTTACAAGTATTCGGTTATTTTCCCCACTTATTTACACATGTAGAATTAGGTGTGAAGTTTTTTTCCATTGTGCCAGGAAGCCTTCAGTGCTTTGAATTCTCACTGGGCTAGTATTTGATGCAACCCTAAGTATTTCTTGTTTTGTTTTCTGTTGTAGCTGTATTGTTTTTAAATGAAGACAACCCATGAAAATTAAAGCAATTTCTGTACTATCAAAAGAAAAAAAAATAAAAGTTTGAAAAGATGGGAGTAACTATTTGCAAACAATATTACAGAATTTGTGCTACTGGGCTAGAAAATGAAGGACTTTTGTTTATCAGTGGAGAAAGGGACAAATGATAACAAATAATTTTATGTATGCTTTTTATGTAAAAGCAAAATGCTTCTCCAGTACACATCTGGAGAGATGCCACACCGCATTAACTGAAGAAATGGCAATCTGGAGATGTTGTAATAAGTAAGTGAAAGAATCAATTTGCAGAAAATTATTTATGTGATTGCAAATTTTTAAAAGTGTGTATCTATAACCACATAACTACACAAATATTTTCAGATAGGTGTACATGTTACCTAAAGAGAAACACCTCTGGAAAATGTGCACCAATCTATTTACATTGGATATCTTGGATATCTGTGAGTTGGGGTGAGGGGATCATACAGACGGAAGGTGCAGAATGATTTCATTTTCTAAGTATACATTTTTAATGTTTAGCATTTTGCGATTAGGCAAATTTGTTGAGAGAAACACTTGAAAACATCTAATAGCCAATTCACAAGAAAAGTTCACCTATACTTACCATGTTATGAAAATGTTCACACGATACTGTTTAATTAGCAAATATAAACTTCAGCTTTCGACTTGACAGTTTATCTGTGTGTGTGTGTGTGTGTGTGTGTGTGTGTTTCTGTCTTACACTTCCCTTACCCCCAAATGTTCACACTCTCATGTGCAGAGTTTTCTTCACCTCTCTCAGGGACTGAATTTTCTCTCTCGGGGCATGGAGATCCAGGAAGGGATTGTGGCCAAAGAGTAGAAAATTCCAGAAAGTAGTGGAAAATTCCAGAAAGTTCTGGCTAATGCACTGGAGCCCAGGCGCCTCCCTCCTTCTTTCTGCCTTGCAAAGCCCTCTGGTCTGAAACTTTCAGAGCTACAGTTCTGTCTCTGACCACTAAGGGGCATCTACCTATACTGACTATGTTTTTTGGTAAAGGAAAAGGCATGATGTGTTTCATTCTACTCTCATTACAGTGACCCACCAAACTCTGTTTGCTATTTCCTTTTTAGTTTCCAGGTCTGCTGTGTGTGTGTGTGTGTGTGTGTGTGTGTGTGTGTGTGTTGTTTATGTTTTATTTTTGTTTTTGTTTTTTTGGTGGGGGAGGGTTTGTTTGTTTGGTATTATCTCTCTGGAATGAGTTGGAGATAATGCCAGCCATGTGATTATTTTCAGAACATTCTTTTATTTTGCTCTAACTTAAGAAAAAAAAAATCCGACATATTGCAGCAAGAATTTAGTTAGGCTACATATGCATGGACATGTCACCGCCATTCCATGGAACTCAGTTGCAGTCTCTGTTTCTCCAGGTAGCATCTGAATGACTCCAAACAAGCTCCAGCACCTCATTAAGCTGCAGCAAACTTGCAAAGCTGGTGACTGTGATATCAGAGCCCCCTTGTGAGGAATCCAGGACAGAGCAGATGCAATGTAGCAAATCCAAAGCCTGGCCTGTAGCTGGCACTCAGAGTTCTCTGGGTTTGCAGAATGAGGGAACAAGATGTATTGCAGTGGATACAGAGCCTGGCATACAAAGTTCCTTGTGTTTGTGGCTGCAAGTACCTGGGTCCCACCCCTCGTGATTCTAATTGGCCTTGTCTGCAGGGCTGATTCAGTTGGAAACAATTCCCTGGTAGGCTGGTAACAAATTCAGGGGACAGGAATTATATGAAGTAAAGCCTCCTCTGGTGGCAGCCAAGGCTCTCTTCTCCATGCCTTTGAGGAAGGGATTTCCTGTAAGGATTCCGTCTTGTTTGTGCGACGCTGACAAAGTGGTTTGTGGCCTGCTCTCACCTTCCTCAGCAGCTGTCCCTGATCATCTCCAAACCTCCAGCTCCAGACCTCACGGATTCTCTTCACAAGTAACCTGCGAGGACCCTGGTGACGGGCCACTGCCTTCAGTCCACACCATGCGTGAGTTGGTCAGCATGAGGCCTTGGTCTCAGATCCCCAGAGGGTATGAGGGGTTCTGGGTCCCTTCCCCCACCCCACCCCACCGGACACCGAGCCGACCCCCATTTAGAGGAGGGGTGGAGAGGGCCCAGGCTGACTATTCTCCACTCTCTTGAGGAAATGGGCCAAGTGAGCCCTGACATTCCCATCCTGGTTCCACATGGAAAACCTCCTCTCCTGGAAGTGGTCATGGCTGAGGTGAATTTCTTTTCACTGGTTGAGGGGATAGACCTGACTTATGTGGTCCTCACAGGTCCAGCCTTTGGAGAGTGGGGAGGGTCTCCTAGGTTGACGGGGGTGTGAGGCAAAGGGGAGGAGGGTTGGTTTAGATTAATATTCTCTGGATGCCTACTAGAGGTGGGGGAGGGGCAGAGAACCCACCATTACCCTTGACTCTGACATCAACTATTTAGGGTAGATTGTATTACCCCCAGGGACGATTCTTGAGGTTTGCCTTATAGCCCAGCATATGACCGATTCTGGCATGTTCCACGTGTAGTGTTTACGTGCACTGTTCCATGCCAATTAAGTAAATTTGTTAATTTACTTAATTCTCATTTTAAAATCTCCACCTAGTGGAATTTATGTCTGCCATTTTATGTGTCACTCAAGGAGGTGTGTTGCCACATTGTAATCGTGAATTTATCCATTTCTCCTTTTACTGTCATTGTTCGCTTTGCACATTTTGGCTCTGTGTTAAGACATGCACACCAATTTAGAATTTTGTATTAATGGCTTCTTTTTGCATTGAACCTTTTATCATAACGAAATCTCCTTTTCTCTAGTAATGTTATTTTTTTCTTGAAAGAATACCTTTCCCTTTAGTAATATGGGTATACCAGCTTTCAGTCGGTTAGTGTGTAAACGGTACACATTTTGCCAAGTTTTAATTTATTTTCAAATTTTCTAAATCATTAAATTTTGCATGTTTCTCCTTTAAGCAGCATTTGATGGAATGTTTTCTTTCCAGTCTCATAATATCTGTCTTTCTATTTGGAATATCCAGTCTGAAACTTTTAATGTAAATATAGATATAACTTGGTTTCTGTATACCATATTAACTGCACATTTATTTCTGCCTGTTGTAAGGCCCTTTTCCTCTCCTTTCCTTGAAATGATTTAATATTTTCTTTTAGAGGGAGAGAGGGGTGGGGAGGGGTGGGAAGGGGCAGGGGGAGAGGGAGTGGGAGAGAGAGAGAGAGAATGGCTTGATCTCACACACCTGAGAACATGACCTGAGACGAAAACAAGAGTCAGATCCTTGGGGTGCCTGGGTGGCTCAGTCAGTTAAGTGGCAACTCTTGATTTCGGCTCAGGTCGTGATCTCGGGGTCATGACTTCGGGATTGTGAGATAGAGCCCCGAGTTGGGCTCTGCTCAGCGTGGAGTCTGCTTGAGATTATCTCCCTCTCCCTCTGTCTCCCATTCTGCCCCTCCCTTCCCCCCTCCTCCGTGTCTCTCTCTCTCAAATAAATAGATAAATAAAATCTTAAAAAAAAGTTTGGACACTTAACTGACTAAGTCACCCAGGCGCCCCTAATATATATATATTTTTAGTATTAGATTGTTACCTCATTTGGCTGGAAAGTTAAACATTCTTTAGCCATTCTTGTAGCGTTTACCCTTAAGACTATAATGTACTTTTTTTTGCCTTTTCATGGTCTTTTGTAAATTACTTCTTTAAAGCTCTTCAGACAGAGAAGGAACTTTGGAACACTTTGATTCCACTCACACCCTCCCAATGTATTGCCATGAATTTTAATTCTATGTATATTTAAACCCCTAGAAGACATTAGCGTCCTGGTGCTATATAGTCAATACTCATTTAGACTGGCCTACATATTCACAAATGCCGTTAGTCTTTCTTTCCTGCATCTTTGTGCCCCCATCTGGGATCGTGTTTCTTCTGCCTGAAGAAGAACCTTTAATATTTCTTTTAGTTTGAGTCTTCTGGTCACAAATTTCCCCAGTTTTGCTACATTAACATCACTGTGAAATGTACATCTTTTCTTTAGGAATGTTTTTCCTTAAAGCATACTTTGTCTCCTATTAGTATTGTTATACTGACTTGATTATCCTGTTACTTTGGGAAAGTTCTCAAGCAAGATCGCTTCAAATGCCACTTCTCCACGTTTCCCTCTCCTTCATTCCGGGACTCAAATGAAGCATGTGTTAGATATGCTCACTACATCTCCCTTAATTCTCTCCCTCTCTCTTTTGGTATTCTCCATATTATGTCTCTCCAGGCTTTTCTGGATATTGTCATCAGACCTAACTTTCGCTTCTCTAATTCTTTCTTCAGGCGGGAACTCACCTTTGACCCTTGAACCATAACACCAAACTTTCAGGGTGGATTTTGTTATCCCCCTAGGGCAGAGGAGGGAACTGTGAGTTAGAGATGACAGGCAACTTGTCCCAGGTCACCCAGCCTGAAAAGGGCAGAGCAAGGGCTAACATCACAGATTAAACCCTAGGCCCAAACCCTTTCCTCTGTGCTCGTTTTCTTCTTGGCTGCACGTGCTCCCCACCTCTCATCTCCCAGGAAATGCAACCACAGTGAAGTTTTTCAACCTTTTTGGCACTGTGCTCTATTTCATGTTAGATGATAAAGTCAGTGATATTTCTTCATTAGCCATGATATTTCCCCAGAACCGTTTGTGGTGTTGGGACCACTGATGCATTGTTCTCAATTTCAGGGCATAATGATGTAGGTAACCTCTTACAAAGAAGAACAAGATGCTGGGGTATTTACCGAAGGAGATATAGCAACTGGTCTGAACAAGTCAGTTCTGGCACTCAACCTTCATCCCACCAGCAACAAGATGGAGATCCGGCAACAAATGGCGCTCACATGAGTACCCGAGTGAGATAGTAAGTGACCAGTCAGCATAGCTGAAATGTACCAGCCAGTGGAATACATAGCCCTGTAGCTGAATATGTCATTCTCTTCTCCAACCTGGAAGAGTGAAGAATGATAGAAGCAGGTTAATGGTTGAGCAAACTTTATTGTACCCTGGTATCAGTGGGCAAACGTGTAATGGAAGACTTTCTGAGCACGTGTGGACTACTTCCTTCTCTCCACTTCCCCACAGTGCTCCCTATGCCGTTTCACTGTGTCATCGGAGAGGCAATTTTCAGAAACAAGACCAAACCCAAGCTAACATGGAGGGAGAGCAAAAGCTTCCAGAGAGAAGAATGCAGCAGGAGAGGCAGGATGAGACCGTGGGGAAATGGTTCAAGATCATTGTGAGTGCCCCTGCAAAATGGACCTAATAAGTAGAAGAAGGTGAACAGAGGGAAT
The DNA here is from genome assembly GCF_054177405.1 of Leptonychotes weddellii. Classification (NCBI taxonomy): domain Eukaryota; kingdom Metazoa; phylum Chordata; class Mammalia; order Carnivora; family Phocidae; genus Leptonychotes; species Leptonychotes weddellii. The sequence goes on from NC_138385.1 coordinate 38,228,558, forward strand.
TGTGTTGGACTCGTGTAGAGACACTACGTACTTTTCTGGGGGCAGAGGCATGGGTAATCGGTCTTTTTATTACTAGCATCATTACATTTGTAGCATTACATATGTTAACATCCTAGTTAACATCCTAGATCAAGTAAGGGCAGACTCAGAGGAGCAATATAAAGGGAACAGACTGACTACAGGGAGAATCAGGTAAGTTGTCTAAGAGCAGAGGAAACTACAGCCAAGGAGATGGAGCAACTCCACACTGGAAGGCTCAGTTTAGCTCTAGCTGAGTGTGGGAGGAGGTTGTGTCTCTGGGGTCCCTGTTGGAGAAGCAGGCTAAGGCATCCTGCCCTGAGCTAGTATCACTTGGAACTTTAAAAAAGGAAGTACGTGTTAAACATCTTAAGTCGATTATTTGAAAAAAAGTGTTTGAATTGAAGGAAAAGTTATTTAGTAAATCCATGTCTGGCACAAGAGTTTGCAATAATGGATAATGTCTTATCATAAGAAATTATTTTAAAGCCCCCCCCCCCCCAAAAAAAAAGTATGAAAGGAAGATATGGTTGGGTCTTATCTTAACCTTGGAATCCATTGTGTCAATCTCTTCTCCCATCTCTGGCTCCTAGATTCCATTCGGCATCAAATATGATGAGAAGTGGCTGCTGGATCTGATTCAGGGACAATGCCGTGTCCCCTTCACCCCAGTCGAGGTAAGAGAAAACAGCAAAGCAGATGAGAAGAAACAGGGCAGATGAGCAGTGGCTCGGGTCTCATATTCTCTTTCTCTTGCCATTCTCCCTATAGTTTCACTATGAGAGAATGCAGGCCCAGTTCTTTGTTGAGAATGCCAGCGTTGCCTTTGCATTGAAGAGTGTCAACGGCAAGATCTGGGATGAGGCTAATGAAAGGGTGCGTGTCAAGGGCGTGACTGGGGCCAGTTAGGGGCAAGAGGGCAGGACAGGGGCAAGGTCTTGTGTCAGATTTCCTGGTACTTAACCCAGCCCTTCTTGTGTTCCCTACAGATCTCTATCTTTATCTACCCCTCTGATGCACCCCACTCTGTGCACAAAGAGCTGAAGTCAGAAAAGGTGGAGCAGACAAAGGTAATGCAGACTCAAGAGTAGCTGTGCATCCGCATCCAGGCCCACATCTCCTTCCCACACCTATTGCCCCCCCCCATCTCCACCTCAAACTCACAGCCACTGACCCCATCTCTAACTCTGCTGCTGACCATGAACAAATGATATGTAGTCTCCCAGCAATCTCTTAACATCCAGAGGGTCCTCTTTGCCCCTGGTATGCCTACAGCAGTAATTCTGGGGCAGCTGAGGGCAGAGGGGCCTGTCTGGGAAGGAGACTCAGGGACGGTAACGTGGGGAGGGGTTGGTGCTGGGGCTCTGCCAGCCGGGCCTCTCGCAGCCTTCTGATTCCCTCCTCTCGGCTTCTCGGAGACTTGATCACCCATGATATTGAAATGGTACCAAATCCTAGAAACAGCATGGCTGCCTCCCTGCAGACCCATGAAAAGAACATGCCCGAGGTGAGGACTCAGTCCCAGTGCTGAGACTGATGCTGAAGG
>NC_138385.1:38230621-38265033 GCF_054177405.1 Leptonychotes weddellii
TCCTGGGAATCTGGGGAAAGGGATGGCTAGGATGGGTGAGGTCACCCAAGCTCAGGACTGCTGACTGGGTCTTGAAATCTCATTTGGGATCCACACCACAGAGATAGACTGTCCTCATTGCTCTCCCACAGGTACTACTTGATCTACGACTCTGGAGACCGTCAGGGTCTCTTCGGTGCCTACCACAATGAGGCCTGCTTCTCCCTGGCCATTCCCTTTAACCCCGAGGAGTCAGCCCCGTGAGTAGCAAAGCTCCAACTCTGCTTCTGGGCCCTGTGGCTCCCCAGTGGATGCAGGGCAGCTCCTGGAAACACCCACACTGGCCAGACCACCACCTCCTGTTCCTCTTTCTCTCCTAGAAGCAGCTTGTGCGAATACTTCAAGGAAAGCAGGAATATGAAGAAGCTCAAGGACCCCTGTGCGTGTGTGATGGGGAAGACTGGGCAGGGAAAGAGGTGTGAAGTGGTAATTATAGGGCCCAGGGTGTGGCAACCCCTGACCTTTGCTTGTTTCTCCTCCCCTCATAGCCCTGCGTATTCAGCTGCTGAAGCATACAAAATGCGACATCATGCGCTCCCTCTGTGTGCTGCCCAAAACTCAGCATGACCTCAGCTCCTTCATGGTGGACGTGTGGTTCCAGACGGTGAGCACCGGCTTCCTCCCTCGGGCAGCCCCAGAAAGCCACGGGTGGGTAGGAAGTTTAGGTGACTTAGCACCTGGGCTCTTCCCTTTCAGGAGACGATGCTCTGCTTCTCTGTCAACGGGGTGTTCAAGGAAGGTGCGTGTGTGTAGAACCTCCTCCCCAGATGCTCCTCTGCTCTCTCCCTGCTGGCTGGGCTCCCTCTCAGAACTCTCCCAGCTTCCCTGGTGCCTTCCCTTCTCTTCCTATTCCCGTTATGTTCTCCCATTTCCACGCTCCCCTCAAATCATCCTGGTCTGAACTAGGTCTATGCCGGTCTGCCCCACACAGCTTGGGCATTAGGGACACAGTCTGTGGAGCTGGACAGCTCTCACCCTAGATCTTTACTCTGTGACCTTGGGCTCTTAACCTGTAAGTTTCTTCATTTGCTAATGGACCTAATGATGTCCATCTCTTGAGCAGCTGTGAAAAATGCATCAAATGCACTTCTGAAGTGGTTTCCACTGGTCCCAGCACATGGTAGTGTTCCTGTCACTGGGAACAGATTGCCTTCCCCATTTGGAACACCCTGACTCCCCACAGAAAAACTGTCCCCTTCAGCATGAATATCAAGTCAGACCCTGGCTGGGGAATGCTGTGTGAGTATGTAAAGCATGTGGAATGCTAAAGGGGTATTGTTGTTTGTTGCTCGTTGTTGAAGTGGAAGGCACGTCTCAGGATTCTGTTCGTGCCTTCACCCGGACATTCATCACTACCCCTGTCAGCAGTTACAGGTGAGTGCTTTGTTGTGGGTGGAACACCCAGTTCAGTATGAGTTCAGGGGTATGGGAATGGGGAGGTACAGGCTTCGGGGTGTTCTCAATATTGTGAAAAGCCAACAGGTACAGCCAAGGAATCATGTCTCCTAGTGATTAAGAGCATCGGCTCTGGAATCAGATTATGGGTTCTTTCCCTGATCCCAACACTCACTAGTTTTGTGAACTTTGTCAAGTCACATGATCTCTTTGTGACCCAGTGACTTCCTCTGAAAACGGAGATTAGACTGTCCACTCTTAGGCAGTGTAAATATGGGGGTAAAATTGTCTGTGGTTTGGGGATAAACCTACAAATGTAGTGAAATTGGTTAGACAGTCTCTCCAAAGGTTGGCTCTGTGAAGGGTGAAGGAAAAGTAGAGGTACCAGCCAAGGAACCTGGGTGGCAGGCACAGTAAGGGTATGGAAAGAACCTGGTTGCTGAGTGGCAGTGGAAGCAGGATCGTTGTTGGGGTGTGGGGTTGTCTATCTGTCCAGTTTCTAAGGTCCCATTTTTTCCTTCAGTCTATGCATCGTGAATGATGATCTGTTTGTGAAGGACGCCAACCCCAAGGAGACCCAGAGCACATTCTCTATCCCAGTGTTCACACCCTCCTGCAGCTCCTGGCCCACTCTTTGCCAGAAGCAGCAGGAAATGGGGCAGACTTTCTCCATGCAGTCTGGGATGAATCTCCAGTGGTCTCAGAAGTGAGTGCTGGGGGTGCATGGGGATAGGAGGGAGCTGGGAGTAACCAAGATTGAATCATGTCAACTGCAGGTAATTTGTTTTGCTTATTTAGTTCACTCATCATCAACCCTGAACATTATCCTTTCATTACTTATAAGCTAAGCAGTTTATTTATTTATTTATTTACTTACTTACTTACTTATTTTTAGCTAGCTTGTTTTTTAAAAACAGTTGTTCATTGCTTTCCTAAATCCATGGACCTGCACATTTATTGACAGACATTTTGGTTTCAGGAATTTTCCCCAGTACACACTGTGCCACAGGGCTCATTCCACTGCCTCAGTTGTGATAAATGTAGTGGCGTGTTTCTTTTGCATGGATTGGGAAATGGTACTGTGCAATCAGATTGTCTCCGGCTTTAGTTTTAATGGATGTCACCTGTGCTTTCTCCATCCTAGGTAACTTCACGACAGCCAATGGGACTACATTGGTTCTCACATGGCCCAAGGTGAGGTTCAGGAATTCAGGCCAAATGAGCCGAAACTGGGTGGCCTGGGGAGGAGACTCAGGGCTCCTGGCTCTGCTGATCTCCCAACTCCCTCTCTTCACTTCCTCCAGGCCAAGCACATGATCCCAGAGGAGACCCTCACCCAGACTCATCCAGGATCCTGAGAACACAGCCCTGACAAGAAACTGTTTTTTGTAGTCATCTTCATCATCTTTGCTGTCTATTTTCTCTAGCCTGAGTTAATCTCTGACTGAACGGGAGGTTTGCTGGGAGCTGGGAAGCCAACGTTTAACTGACACTAATCTGCTCAAAGACCAACTGCGTATTTTCCCACCCGGGATCCCTGATTCTCTTCTTAATAAATAGTGGCATTGCGTGTTATGTTGAATCTCTGCAAAATCCATTCAAGGCCTGTATTTTGATCACTGGTCTACAGAGAAAGAAAAGGAGATCCAAAGAGGGTCAGTGACTCTTGGAGAACAGTAGGGTAGAGACTCAAATAGTAGACCTCTCTTTAAAGCCCAGGCTCTGTGTGTGCCCCATGGCTGTGTGCCTACCAGGGTGGGGGAATGTTCTCTTATTCTGTTATACCTGGGGATAGTGTTCTGTGCCCCTAGTGTATTAGTCAAGTATTTTTAGGCAGAGAACAGTATTCTTTCTTAGCCATACAAATCTATTCAAATTTAAAAGCAATCCATTTAGGGAAAAACAGCATTAAAGAGCCCAAGAGAATCTGGGAAGAATAAATTGCCATCATATATAACTTATATTGTATTAATATCCTTGACATATAAAGGAATCACTAGAAAGAGGGAAACAAGTATCAATCAAGAATTGTTATTAAAATCAATAGGAATACCCAAGATAGGCATGAAATCCATCCAACCATAATAACCTACAAGAACACAACTGCAAATATTTAGACATGGTACTAAATGAGAAAGTAAAGCTGACCTGGAGGCTGGTGTTCTCTGTCCCCAGTGTTCTAGTCAGATATTTTTATACATAGAATAGTATTACCTTCTTAGCCATATACATCTATTGAAAAGCAACCTGTTTGAAGAAAAGCAACATTAAAAAGCACATGAAAATCTTGGGATAAAAAATTGTCTTCACGTATAACTGATATAAATATCCTTGATATATTAAAAAAATCAGTAGATCAGATACTGAGATCAACCTAAAATTCTTATTAAAAGTATATAATAATGCCCAAAAAGTCTATGAAAGTCTATCCAAACATAATAATAATAAAAACACATTTGCAAACTTTGAGATAAGATACTAAATGAGAAAGGAAAGCTAAAGACTTTTATTTCCAGGAAAAAAATATATATATATTGTGTGTGTGGGTTTGTGTGTGTGTGTGTGTGTGTGCGCATACTGATACACTGTATAGGATGTGTAGAAAACTCATTAATTATAAAAGTGCACGTGTCAGGTAAAAATATTTGGAAAAGACATAACCTCTTAGAAGCAGGATTTTTTTTTTCTTTAGGTCAGAGAACCCCCCCCCCCCTCTGGTGTGTAAGGTACCTATTGGGGTCTGGAGGAGATGGAGAATTATTGATATGAGGAAGGCCCCTCAGAGTCAGTTCTGGAAGGCGTTCACAGGTGGACCCTCCCTTGAGGCCTAGGAGCATAGTGGAAGGAGGGGGTTCAAATGTAGGGGCAGACCTTGTGTGCCTTCATGAGCAGATAAGTAAACAGCCTTTCAGACCTACGCCTCCTGGGCAGCCTCTAGGTTGCTACTGTTTATGGTTGAGAACTAGGAATGCTCCCCTAATTACTTCCATGTCTATTGCAATCCTTATTCTCCATCCTGTTTATAAAACACATAACTACTCAATCAAAATCGGGCAGGTCTGAGGCCACAGGAAATTACTCAGAATAGGAAAGGCAAAAGCAATCCCAAGGTTCCCAGCCTGGTGTCTGCTGGGACACCTGCCACCTGCTAGGACACCTGCTGGATGGGAACCTGCCATCCTAGCTCTGATGTTTTTTTGCCTTACAAGGGTCCTGCTCAGATGTTTATCCTCTATGCACCCAATGAAGCTTTGGGTTAAGGATCAAGATCAAAACCCATTTCCTTTTGTTTCATGTGCTTTTGTGACCCTAGTTTTTTAACTTTTTTGTCATCCATTCTCTCTGTATCAGCAGAAAGACTGCCCTCCTATGTCATCACTGGGTGTTCTGTAAGCCAAAGCTTAATTTTATATGTAATGGGGACTTATGAAGATTTCCGAATGGGTGTAGTGACAAAATCATCTTCCTTTTGAATGTCAGTGACAAATATATATTAACAATATAAATATTATAAATATGTATATGTATACATATATATTTCCATACCTAATCTTACCAATTAATAATTATCCTTTTTTTAAAAAATTACTAAAATAGAAATTTCTGTAGTAATTTTAACAATGAGGGTGTTATGCTCAAATTTTTTGAAAACACACTTGCTTTTGAAAATGCAAATTTGTTCCAGTTCTATTGAGTTTATCTGAGAGAAACACTAGATAAAAGAGGATAATTAGACCCAACTGAACCAAGCCACGGGGCGCCTGGGTGGCTCAGTTGGTTAAGCGACTGCCTTCGGCTCAGGTCATGATCCTGGAGTCCCGGGATCGAGTCCCGCATCGGGCTCCCTGCTCAGCAGGGAGTCTGCTTCTCCCTCTGACCCTCCTCCCTCTCATATGCTCTCTCTCTCTCTCTCATTCTCACTCTCTCAAATAAATAAATAAAATCTTTAAAAAAAATAAAAAAATAAAAAAAAAATGAACCAAGCCACAAACCTCAAATATCTACCAGCTCCCTTAGTCCACAGTAAGTGTTATCAGCCACACCCATCCACATTTGATGTTAGCATTTTCTGGGTGATTCAGTTAGCTTTCTTTCCACCACTTGATATCTTTTCTATGTATGCTCTGATCAATGAACATGGTATGTCTCATCATGTATTTAGATTTCATCATTATTTTGTAGTTTTCAGCATACAAGTCCTATAAAGTTTTCTTAAAATTACACCTAAATATTTTTGAGTGATTGCAAATGACATGGTGCTTTTAGGTTCAAATTAGAATGTCTGCGTGTTCATTGCTACTTTATAGACATGCAATTGGTTTTTCCATTTATCTTGTATCCTATTACCTTGTTAAACTCACTTACTAGTTTTAAGAAGTGTGTGTGTGTATGTATTTTCCTTGGGATTTTCTACATAGACAATTATGTCATCTGCAAATAAGGAGATCTTTTTTTCTTCCTCTCAAATCTGTATGTCTTTTACTTCCACTTTTTAAATTTCTTTCTTTCTTCTTTCTTTTTTTCTTCTTTCTTTCTTTCTTTCTTTCTTTCTTTCTTTCTTTCTTTCTTTCTCTCTCTCTTTCTTTCCCTTTCTTTTGCCCATTGCCCCTGCTGGAACTTCCACATCATGTTCAATAGAAGCAGTGAGAGTGTACATTTTTCCTTTTTCTCCAGATATTATTAGGTAGGAAACCATTCAGTCTAGCATCATTAAATATATTTTTGCTGTAGGTTTTTTTGTAGATGCTCTTTATTAAGTTGAAGAAGTTTGCCTTTATTTCACAAAGAGAAAATCAATTAGTGCTGATAAGTGAATTTAGCAATGTTGCAGGCTACAATATCAAAATTTAAAAAAATGCATTTCTATGCATCATCACAGAACAATCTGAAAATGAAATTAGGAAGATAATTTCAAATACAGTAGCATCAAAGAGAATAAAACACATGAATAAATTTAACTGGGAAAACGCAAAACTTATATTCTGAAAACCACAAAGCATCATTGAAAGAAATCAAGACCTACTTAAATGGAAAGATGGAGGAGGAGGCAAGATGGCGGAAGAATAGGGGACCTCCTTTCATCTGGTCCCTTGAATTTAGCTAGATAACTATCAAATCATTCTGAACACCCACGAATTCAACCTGAGATGTAAGAAAAAAAAAAATCTGGAACTCTACAAGTAGAAAAGTGACCACTTTCTGCAAGGTGGGAGGTGCAGAGGAGTGAATCTGAGGGGATATATCAGAAGATAAACAGTGGGGGGAGGGAGCCTCAGTAAGCTGGCTACCAGAAAGTGATATAGCCCAAGAGGGCAAAATCAGAACCCTTAGAAATCTGCTCCAGTGAGAGACATCCCTGACTGAAAGGAGCTCGGGTGGTGAAAAGGGGCAAATTTCTAGATGGGACTGTGTGGTCTCAGGATCCCTGGAGTCACAGAAATAACCGGGGTGCCTGGGCCAGTAGAGTTCCCAAGCATTGGAACAGGGAAAGTGGTTAGGGTCAGTGAGCCCAGGAGGGGGCTCTCAGCTCGGTTTGCCATAAACTGCGAGCAGAGGCTCGATAGGGTGACTGCTCTCCGTGTGGGGACCGTGCAAATGACAGGAACTCAGAGCACCTTCCCCTTCCCATGGGAGGGGCAGAGTGGGTGCGTGCAGACTCCAGGGACAGCTCTCAGTGCCTGAACCCTGTAATAAGCAGGAATGCGGTGGCCCTCCGCCTCCCCGCCAGGGGCTGAGTGGGTGCATGCATGGCAGGGCAACAGCTCTCAGGGTGAGAACCTTGTAAAGGACAGTAGTGGACAACCCTCTGCTCACCCCCTGGAGGGACAGAGCGGGTGTGTGCAGGATTTGGAGTCCGCTCTCTGTGCCAGGGCCCTACAATGTGCAGGACCCTCCTCCTTTCCCCCAGGAGGATCAGCGTGGATGCACACTGTAGGAGTGTGCAGAGTTTGGCACACACAGAAGTGAAGACCATTTATCCCTGAGGGTTTACTGAAGAGAGGGGATAGGGATCTTTCGGCTCTGGGGCTGGAGATGAGGCACGGCCATTTTTATTTTGATCCTCTAAAGAAGCCCGGAGAGCCTTCCAAGAACAAAAGCCACACAGAGGACCAGCTTACACTGAGCCTGGCCCCCTGGCAAGGGGCGGAGCAACTCCACCCAAGCAAAGACACCTGAGAAGCAGCGTGACAGGCCCCTCCCCCAGAAGACCAACTGGAGGAATAGGTGCACAGCAAGTTTATGGACCACACAAGACTGTAAAACTCCAGCACTGGGGGAAAATAGTATAAACCCCTAGTCAGACTCATGGAAAAGAAAAGAGAAAGGACCCAAATTAATAAATTCATGAATGAAAGGGGAGAGATCACGACCAACACCAAGGAAATACAAACAATTTTAAGAACATATTATGAGCAACTATATGCCAAGAAATTAGGCAATCCGGAAGAAATGGATGCATTCCTAGAGACCTATAAACTACCAAAATGGAAACAGGAAGGAACAGAAGATCTTAACAGACCCATAACCAGCAAGTAAATTGAAGCATTAATCAAAAACCTCCCAAAAAACAAGAGTCCAGGGCCAGATGGCTTCCCAGGGGGAATTCTAACAAACATTTAAAGAAGAAATAATACCTATTCTACTGAAGCTGTTTCAAAAAATAGAAATGGAAGGGAAAACTTCCAAACTCGCTCTATGAGGCCAGCATTATCTTGTTCCCCAAACCAGACAAAGGCCCCACCAAAAAGGAGAATTACAGACCAATATCCCTGATGAACATGGATGCCAAAATACTCACCAAGATACTAGCCAATAGGATCCAACAGTACATTAAAAGGATTATTCACCAAGACCAAGTGGGATTTATTCCTGGACTGCAAGGGCGGTTCAACATCCACAAATCAATCAACGTGATACATCCCATTAATAAATGAAAGGACAAGAATCATATGATCCTCTCAACAGATGCAGAAAAAGCATTTGACAAAATACAACATCCTTTCTTGATTAAAACTCTCCACAGTGTAGGGATAGAGGGAACATACCTCAATATCATAAAAACCATCAACAAAAAGCCCACAGCGAATATCATTCTCAATGGGGAAAAACTGAGAGCTTTTCTCCTAAGGTCAAGAGCACAACAAGGATGCCCACTCTCACCACTGTTGTTGAACATAGTACTAGAAGTCCTAGCCTCAGCAATCAAACAACAAAAGGAAATAAAAGGCATTCAAACTGGCAAAGAAGAAGTCAAACTCTCACTCTTCACAGATGATATGATACTTTATGTGGAAAATCCAAAAGACTCTACCCCAAAATTGCTAGAACTCAAACAGCAATTCAGCAAGGTGGCAAGATACAAAATCAATGCACAGATCAGTTGCATTTCTATACACTGACAATGTGACTGAAGAAAGAGAAATTAAGGAATTGACGCCATTTACAATTGCACCAAAAGCCATAAAATACCTAGGAATAAACCTAACCAGAGAGGTAAAAGATCTGTACTCTAAAAACTACAGGACACTTATGAAAGAAATTGAGGAAGACACAAAAAGATGGAAAAATATTCCATGCTCTTGGATTGGAAGAATAAATATTTTTAAAATGTCTATGCTACCCAGAGCAATCTACACATTCAATGCAATCCCTATCAAAATACCATCGAAATTTTTCCCAGAGCTGGAACAAATAATCCTAAAGTTTGTACAGAACCAGAAAAGACCCCAAATAGTCAGAGGGATGTTGAAAAAGAAAGCCAATGCTGGCAGCATCACAATTCCTGACTTTAAAGTATATTACAAAGTTGTGATCGTCAAGACAGCATAGTACTGGCACAAAAACAGACACATAGATCAATGGAACAAAAAAGAGAATCCAGAAATGGACCCTCAACTCTATGGTCAACTCATCTTTGACAAAGCAAGAAAGACTATCCAATGGAAAAGAACAGTCTCTTGGATAAATGGTGCTGGGAAAATTGGACAGCCACATCAGAAGAATGAAACTGGACCATTCTTTTACGCCATACACAAAGATAAATTCAAAATGGATGAAAGACCTAAATGTGAGACAGGAATCCATCAAAATCCTAGAGGAGAAACACAGGCAGCAACCTCTTCAACCTGGGCCGCAGCAACTTCTTGCTAGACACGTCTCCAAAGGCAAAGGAAGCAAAAGCAAAACCGAACTATTGGGACTTCATCAAGATAAAAAGCTTCTGCACAGCAAAGGAAGCAGTCAATAAAACTAAAAGGCAACCTATGGAATGCGAGAAGATATTTGCAAATGACATGTCAGGTAAAGGGCTAGTATCCAGAATCTATAAAGAACTTATCAAACTCAACACCCCCAAAAACAAATAATCCAGTCAAGAAATGGGTAGAAGACATGAACAAACAATTTCTCCAAAGAACACATACAAATGGCTAAGACACATGAAAAAATGCTCAACATTACCTGGCATCAGGGAAATACAAATCAAAACCACAATGACATTCCACCTCACACCAGTCAGAATGGCTAAAAATAACAAGACAGGAAAAAAGGAATGTTGGTGAGAATGTGGAGAAAGGGGAACCCTCTTACACTATTTATTGGTGGGAATGCAAGCTGATACAGCCACTCTGGAAAACAGTATGGAGGTTCCTCAAAAAGTTAAAAATAGAGCTACCCTACGACCCAGCAATTGCACTACTAGGTATTCACCCCAAAGATACAGATGTGGTGAAATGAAGGGGTACCTGCACCACAGTGTTCATAGCAGCAATGTCCACAATAGCCAAACTATGGAAGGAGCCGAGATGTCCTTCAATAGATGAATGGATAAAGAAGATGTTATTTTATATATATATATATATATATATATATATATATATATATCACTCCTTCTTAATCCACTCATTTATCCATGGACACTGGGGCTGCTTTCATAATCTGGCTACTGTAAATAATGCTGCAATAAAAATAGGAGTGCATGTATCGCTTTGAATTAGTGTTTTTGTATTCTTTGTGTAAATACCCAGTAGTGCGGTTGCTGAATCATAGGGTAGTTCTATTTTTAACTTTCTGAGGAACCTCCATATTGTTTTTTACCGTGGCTGCACCAGTTTGCATCCATCCACCAGCAGTGCAGGAGGGTTCCTTTTTCTCCACATCCTCACCAACACTTGTCATTTCTTGTGCTTTTTATTTTAACCATTCCGACAGGTTTCAGGTGGTATCTCATTGTGGTTTTGATTTGCATTTCCCTGATGATAAGTGGTGATGAGCATCTTCTCATGTGTCTGTTAGCCATCTGGATGTCTTCTTTGGAGAAATGTCTGTTCGTGTCTTCTGCCCATTTTTAATTGGATTATTTGGGACTTTTTGGTGTTGAGTTGTATAAGTTCTTCATATATTTTGGATACCAAGCTTTGATCAGATATGTCATTTGCAAATATCTTCTCCCATTCAGTAGGCTGTCTTTTAGTTTTGTTGGTTGTTTCCTATGCTGTTCAGAAGCTTTTTATTTTGATGTAGTCCCAATAGTCAATTTTGCTTTTGTTTCCCTTGCCTCAGGAGACCTATCTAAGAAAGATGTTGTTATGGCCAATGTCAGAGAAATTATTACCTGTGCTCTCTTCTAGAAGTTGTATGGTTTCCAGTCTCACATTTAAATCCTTCATCCATTTTGAGTTTATTTTTGTGTATGGTGTACGAAAGGGGTCCAGTTTTCCCAACACCATTTGTTGAAGAGACTGTCTTTTTCCCACTGGGTATTTTTTCTTCCTTTGTCAAAGATTAATTGACCATATAATGGTGGGTTTATTTTTGGACTTTCTATTGTGTTCTACTGATCTATGCATCTATATTTGTGCCGGTACCATACTCTTTTGATTACTGCAGCTTATTAATATAACTTGAAGTCTGGAATTGTGATAGCCCCATTTTTTTTTCTTTTTCAAGATTGCTTTTGCTATTCAGGGTCTTTTGTGATTTCATACAAATTCTAGGATTGTTTGTTCGATTTCTGTGAAAAATGCTGTTTGTGTTTTGATAAGGATTACACTAAATGTGGATTGCTTTGGGTAGTATAGATATTTTAACAATATTTGTTCTTCCAATCCATGAGCATGGAATGCCTTTCCATTTGTTTGTGTTGTCTTCAATTCCTTTGATCAGTGTTTTATAGATTGCAGAGTACAGGTCTTTCACCTTTTTGATTAAGTTTATTCCTATGCATTTTATTCTTTTTGGTGCAATTGTAAATGGGATTGTTTTCTTAATTTCTCTTTCTGCTGCTTCATTATTAGTGTATGGAAATACAACAGATTTCTATATGTTGATTTTGTATCCTGTGAATTTACTTAATTCATTTATCAGTTTTAGTAGTTTTTCAGTGGACTCGGTAAGGTTTTCTATATACAGTATCAATGTTATCTGCAAAGAGTGGAAGTTTGATTACTTCCTTGCTGTTTTGGACGCCTTGTTGATGTTGTTGTTGTTGTTGTCTGATTTTTGTGCCTAGGACTTCCAGAACTATGTTGAATAACAGCAGTAAGAGTGGACATCCTTGTCTTGTTCCTGACCTTAGGGGAAAAGCTCTCACTTTTTGCCCATTGAGGATGATGTTAGCTGTAGGTTTTTCATATGCGGCCTTTATTATGTTCAGGTAGGTTCCCTCTAACAGTAGGCTGTCTTTTAGTTTTGTTGATTCTTTCCTTTGCTGTGCAGAAGCTTTTTATTTTGATGTAGTCCCAAGAGTTTATTTTCGCTTTTGTTTCCCTGCCTTAGGAGACATATCTAGAAGAATGTTGCTATGGCTGATGTCAGAGAAATTACTGCCTGTATTGTTGTGGAATTCTTAAGCCTTTATTTCTTCTCTGGTTCTTACAACCCCCCAGGCTGGTTGCCAAAACTCTCTTTTGTTTTCCATAAGGTGGCACTATAGTTCAAGTTTGTGTTTCCTCCTCTGCCCAGAGATCCTGGTCTGCTTTTTGGAAGCATTCTGTTTATTGGAGCTTTCTCTTACCACTGCACTTGGGAGTGCACACTGGGAGCCTGACCAACAGTAGGGGAGGTGTGGGTTTAGCCCTCAGGGTGTTGGGAGTGCCTGCAGGCCCACTGTGGGGGATCCTGTAGTGAAGTTCTCCCCGGGGCTTGTGGGCCAACTTCCTGCTAAAGTCCTGTGCGTAGTCAGCAAGTATCATGTCCCTTTAATGCCCCTTGATATTCTTATCTGCCTCTTCCCAGTATCTTCTGCCCCTACCCTCACTCAAGTCGTGGAAGTCCTGCCTTAGTACTCTGGTGCTGCTGGAGAGCAATGAGTTTGTCCAGTAGCATCCAAGAAAGCTGAGGTAGCCAAGCACTCATTCACTTTCTCCTTTTACTGCGTGAGAGGTCACTGCCAGCTAGTTCAGCATCATGCTGTTTTGCCTTGGATGGGCAGCACTGGCAAAGTTCCTCTTACCCTCTTCAGTGCATCCAGACTCATATTTTTTTGTTGTTGTTCCAACAGAGAGGTGGACTCTCTACTCAGGTACATGTATTTGTGGATGGGTTTCTAATTAGTTGTCAAAAAGGGGGGACCAAAAGGAAGGACATCTTATGCTGCCATCATGCTGATGTTTGGTTCTACAAGTATTCATTCTTTGAAAGTCCTGAAAACACATCTTTTGAAGTTATACTATAATTTATTGAATCAATCCCTAGTAGATATACTTTAATTTTTTCAAACCTTGTTTATCATCAACATTGCACCAATAACACCTTATGCATATAGTCTTCCATAAAACATGTGCCAATATATACTCCCACTTACACTGAATATATCACAATATTTGACTTATGCTCTGATGAACACAAGACATAATCATTTCTAAATACCTAAACATGCAGAAATGTAGATAGAAATACATAAGAGACACAAATGTACTCATCAACCGATTTATAACATATTGGCATTTTATCATGTGTGATCTAGATTTTTTTATTAAATATTATGAATATGCCTCAATCCATCTTGCTTTTCTTTCATTCCATTCTCTCCCCAGAGGCAACTGCACTTTAAGCCTTGTGTGCCCTTATGTATGTTTTTATACTTTTATAGATATTTTTTATGGCCATAAGTAATATACAACATTACTTTTAGAGACTTAAGAACGGTTGAGAATGGTCCTATAAGAAATGTTTGCTTTTGAAACACACTTTTCTTACATGATATTATGCTTTGTTTTTCATACATATTGATATATGGAGTTATAGGCTTTTTATTTTATTTTTTATTAAAGATTTATTTGCTTAACTTTAGAGAGAGAGAGTGCATGAGCAGGGGGAGGGGCAGAGGGAGAGAGGGAGGGGAAGCAGACTCCCCACTGAGCGGGGAGCCCTACAGGGGGCTTCATATCAGGACCCTGAGATCATGACCTGAGCCAAAACCAAGAGTCAGACACTTAACCAACTGAGCCACCCAGGTGCCCCTATAGGTCTTTTATTTTCACTGAAGCATTGTGTTCCATTGTATAAATGCACCACAATCTGTTTGTTTTCTTATAGATGGGAATGCAAGGTTTTTTTTATGTCTGTTTGTTGTTATTATTTTTACCTTTATTTTTCATAATTATTTTTGTTTTGTACAGTATTAGAATGAATGGATATCATTGTTCCTAGTTCTTTCCCTCCCTGTGCCAACAAATGTTTCAATATTTTATCAATCCTGTCTGGCCAAGGTTTTCTCAAATCTGCCATTACATAACAATCATTCAAGGTGTTTGCTAAACAAACAGAATCCCAGTTCCATGTCCTCAAATTTCTAATTCACCAGGTCAGTTAAGGGGTCTAGAAGCTTGTATTTTTCAGTAGTGCCTCAAGCATTTCCAAAGATCAGGCAAAGTCTGGGAAGCTCCTCTTTGATCAGTTAACAAGAAATCATCTCATTAAATTCTTAAGTGGCTTTTCTTTAATTTTTAGTTCAACTTCTGTTCTTTTATATCTCCATTGTCTTTAATGATTAGGTTAAAAATTTAAAAATACAGACATGCATAATGTAGCAAGTTAACAAATTTGATAAACATCCCTATTCATTTTTACTATGCAAATACATACACAGAAGACAACTTTAATTACCCAAGGAAAAATACAATAATCATTTAGAATGGTAAATAACTTCTTCTTCTTCTTCTTCTTTTTTAAGTAGCTCCATGCCCAGCGTGGAGCCCAATGGGAGGCTTGAACTTGCAACCCTGAGATCAAGACCTAAGCTGAGATCAAGAGTCTGACACACACCCAACTGAGCCACCCAGGCACCCCTGGAATGGGAAATAACTTCTAAGTAACGTATCCCTTATACAAGAAACCATTCTTCCCTGACCACGTAACCCTTACGTGATAGATAAGAATTGTCCTAATGCTGAAAGTTTTATTGCTGTTCTTTTCATGGTCATTAAAGACTTTTTGTTGCATTTGTTTCAAATCAAAACATTTTTCAATACGATAACACAAGTCACAGAACAATAGTGCTTGTGAAAATTATTGATGTTTTAAAATATGTAACTGTTAAAAAAGATATGTGACAGTTAATGTAACATATCCAGTTCAGAGCTTGATAAGATTTTTTTTTAAAAGAACTTTGTTCCTCCTCTACAAAAGCCAGTTCATCTTGATAATGTCAGAAATAATTATTTTTAAAAATTCCAGTTGAGACAGAAACCAACATGAGTGGGATAGTTTCCCTAAGTCTTAAATAAAACGCAAAAGATTGTCTGCTTTATTTATACCTCCATCACACCGAATCACACAGAAGTTATATGTATATATAGAAACATTTCATTCCTTTTACGGTCCATAAAATTCCAGCGTATTGGTGTACCAAAAGCTGTCAAACGACAAGTGTGGTTGATGCCTCACACAGAAGGTTGCTTCACGCACAAAGCACCAACATAGCTCCTGTTGAAAAACGCTGCAAATTTTGGGTTCTTACCAAGATTTCACCATCACCAAATCACTTCCATGAAGCTCTGTGAATGTCACTCGCTCTCCAGAAAGACTGTGAAATTTAGATTCTCATACGTAGTGTATTATAAATAATGCCCGCACTTTCACTAAGTTATTTAAAAATGCAATATGGCAAATATATATACATGTGCAATAAAGTACAAAGACTAATTTTACAGACACCAAAGTACTCATTACCTAAATTTACCACCTTCTGATATTTAGCATTCTTTCCTGGCAGTTCTCACACCACCTGCTTCAGAGCAACATACTAGAAGGACAAGTGGCATGCTGTGGGTGAACAGAGCACGGGGTGGTACCTTCAAATGGTGAGATGGGATTGCCAGTGAAGCATCAAGAAGGAGGTGCCATTTGAGCTGAGAAAGGATAAATAGTCAACGAAAGTTCTCCAAGGGGCCATTCCAGGTCTGATCCATGGTACAGATGAAAGAATGTGCAAAGGTATACTTGGTGGTTACATAGATAATCCAGTATTGCTTCAGTGTAAGACACTTGGATGGATAAATTGAGAAATTATGGAAAGATAGGGCCAGCCAAGTCTCTGAGAGCCTCAAACACTGTGGCCACAGAATCAGGATACTTCCCTATAGGTTGTTTGTTTCCAAACCTGACTGAGCATCAGAACTTCTGTATTTTTGTTTGCTTGTTTGTTGTTTAATTTTGGTGTTGGGGATAGGTAAGGGGGAACAAACATCAAGATCTGAGCTGGACTCCTCCAAGTTAACTTCTTAACCTACCATTAGGCCTGGACAATCAATGCTTGTAGTTTTTGTCTTGAGATGATTAACTCTGTCTTTCAAACTTAGGATCTAAATGTGAGAGGATCTACAAGTTTCACCTGAAATCTCCACAGATGTATGCTGAAGATGCACACCATTAACACAAGGAAGTTTCCACTCACTCTGTAAAATAAAAATCCTTAGCCAAACCCTTAATCTCAGAAACATAGGGTATCAGGGCTGTACAGGGCCTGAGTCCAACAGCATTAGTTTTCATAAACACCACCATATAACCACCACCCCAGTCCAGACACAGAACATTATCAGTACCCCACGGGGCTCTTCCGTGTCCTCCTCCAAGCCATTACTACCACTGCCTCTATGCAAAGTTCACTACTATTCTGATTGCTAATGTCATAGATTAGCTTGCCTGTTTTTGATCTTTACAAAAAGGAAATCATACAGTATGAACTCCTTTATGTCTGGCTTCTTTAGGTCTGTTAGACTTATTCAAATTATCACATTTTGCAATAGTTTATTTTCCTTGCTCTACAGTAGTCCATTCTTTGACTTTGCCAAATTAATTTACCCATTCTTGTTGGTGGGCATTAGGTTGTTTTCAGCCTTGGGTTATTATGAATGATGCTGCTATGAACATTTTTCTGCATATATTTTTGGTGCACAAAAATTATTTGTCATTGAAAATATACCTATGGGTGTAGTTGGTAGGCTATCAGATGTGTGCAAGTTCAGCCTTAGTAGATACTAACTGGTTAACAAAGTGCTTGTATCAGTTCATACCCTATCAGCAGTGTAGAGTTCCACCTACTTCACATCCACATCAACAGTTGGTTTTGTTAGTTAGTTTTAATTTCAGCCATTGCTGAGGACATTGTATTATGGTTTTAGTTTGGATTTTCCCAATGAACAATGATGTTGAGCAGCATTTTTATATGCTAAGTAGCCATTTGGATAGAGTAAGATTATACCTTTTTTTTCTCACAGCATACGCAGTATGATTCAATTTGGCCAAAAACTTATATGCAATTTATGTATGTGTGCATTTATATGCATATATATAAAGAATATGGACCTAACTCTTAGTAGTGGCAATATTGGTTGAGCACTTGCTCCATGCCAGACACACTTCTAAAGTGCCTCATTTATATAAACTCATTCAGTCCTTACAAAAGCCTTATAGGGTCCATTTTTTTCAAGCCAATGAAGAAAGCAAAATGCAGAAATATTGATATCACACCTACTTATTATACTAGTTGTCAGGGGTTAGTGGGAATCCCTGATTATCGCACTTTCTTCTTTATACGTGATTGAAATATACACACTACCAGCATCCCCAGAAGACTCCTTCTACATGTAAAGGGGTGAATATGTTATCTTCCCAGTGGTTACTAAAATTCCTTTTATGACTGGGTCGTAAAGATGTCATCTGAGATGAGTGAAGAGATAAATGGTCCTGGGTCATTTGGTAAAGTATTTAGAAAAGAGCAAAGTTGTATACTAAAGCACCTGCAGTGTAGTTCCATTTAATTTTTTATCGTATGTGTAATACATACATATGTGTATTTATTCACATATATAGAAAAATAATGCAACTGAATAATAGTCAAAGATAATGATAATAACTATTGAAGCGTTTTCTCCTTGCCAATCACATACACACGTATATAATATTTAATGTGGTTATCTATATCTTTATATATTAATATATAGGCTTATATACTTGATATACATATGCTTATGCATTATTATTATTATATGCTTATGTTAAATATGTATACTCACAACCATCCTATATGGCAGAAGATTTTTTTAAACAATAAAAGGACAGAAATATTAATATGACATATATATATTACAATGGTTATCAGTGAGTGGTAGAATTATTATTTGCATTTGATTATTTATATCTGACTACCTTTTCTATATGTAAAAAGGTAAAAACATTTTATCTTAATTTCCAGCACTAAAATTCCTTTTAAGAAGGATGACCAAAAAATATGTCTGAGACTGGGGAGGGGGTGTTTGAAGACCCAGTTGGGTTTTAGTTCTAAATACCACATGGCCAGCCTCCTGCTGGGGAAGGAGCCAGATAATTTTCCACTTTGGGGGGATGGATAGGGGGAATAGATGGTAACCTGGTTGAGGGCAGTTTCGGCAAGATGTTATTTACCGAGTTGAGAAAGTTTCCCTTTCTTCCACCCAGGCCAGTCATTCATGGGCCACAGGGCTGTCAGACTGTACCCCGCTCTTTCACATGGTGCCCTTTACAACCATCTTCCCCACAGATCCTCTGTGAGAGGGTGGTAAGGTGTCAGCATTTTCAGGGATAGGTACCTTTGTGTCCATCCTTGGAGGCATGCCCCACCCCAACACCTGTCCTCAGTCTTCATGAGAATAGTTCTGTCTCCTCTGAGCCCAAAACACACGAGGTGGTCTTACCTCGTTTTCAAGGAAATGTGACTGTGGTCCTTATCAAAGAGTGGTGAGACTAAATCCTTATATCCCCTTACCCCTGCCCTTCAAAGTCTGACTTGTTTGTCACATGACAATGTTCTCTCAAAGCATAGACACCCTTCCAGTCCTAAAGGTGAAGTGGATGAGGAACAAATACTATTTTTGTCTCCAGCAGGGCCTTCTATCTCCTATAGAAAAACCTACAGGGGGAAACGTTGCACAATGTTAACAGTAGCTGTCAGCAGGTGGTTGGGCTATTGGTTATCTGGTGCTTTCATTATATTTGTACATGTATACAATGTTCATAAATTATAAATGGGAGCCAAAGGGACAGAAATGAGGCAGGCTGTGCTCTGAGGTAATGTCGATTAGGACATTACTCAGACAACAGATGAGAGGTGCAGGGAGATTGAAAGTAAGCTTACCAGCAAGAATATACCTTTTATGTACAATTATATGGTTAAGAAGATGGATTTCACTGGAGGGAAAAACTATAGACTACTTTTTCCAGAACATTTTTGTGGTGTTTTAATAGATATCTGTTTTAGCATCTTTATGCTTAATGCTCCAGTTTTTGTCTTGTTTTGCTGTACATTTCTGCAGAGAGGGACAAATTTGGAGTGTTGGGTGGGCGTATTTGTGTATATTAATTTTAATTAAATAAAGCAGATTGAATGACATTATGTATATTGTGACATCTCTTTAAAAATAATAATTACTACATAACGTGTACTAAAATATGTGTAGACAAAATATAAAAACTGCATTCGAACTTTAACAACAGTTGTCATAGGAAGAGTGGAATACCAAAGGATTTTACTTTCCATGCCCTGTATTTGTGCACCTATGTTTTTTAATGAATTTAAAATTTTTTTTATTGTGGTAAAACACAAAGAACATAAAATTTACCATCATCATTTTTAAGTGTACGCTTCAGTGGTATTAAATACATTCATAATGTTGTACAACCATCACCACCATCATCTCCAGAATTTTTTTCTTCTTGAATGACTGAAACCCTGTCACCACTAAATAATAACTTCCCATTTTCTCCTCACACCAGCCCCCAGCAACCACCATTCTACTTGTTGTCTGTATAATTTGACTACTCTTAAGTGCTTCATATAAGTGCACTCATACAGTATTTGTCTTTTTGTGACTGGCTTATTTCACTTAGCATAATGTCCTCTGGATTATCTATGCTGTAGTATATATCAGAATTTCCTTCCTTTTTATCTTTTATTTTTAAAAAAATTTATTTATTTATTTATTTATTTATTTATTTATTTATTTTAGAGAGCAGGGAGGGGCAGAGGGAGAGGGAGAGAGAAAAACCTCAAGCAGACTTCCCACTGAGCACGGAGCCCCATGTGGGCTGAGCCAGAAGAATCTGACCTGAGCCAGAAGAATCAAGAGTTGGATGCTTAACTGATTGAACCACCCCTGCATCCCAGAATTTCCTTCCTTTTTAAGGCTGAATAATATTCCACTGTATGTATATACCACAGTTTGCTTATCCATTCATTTGTCAATGAACACTTAGGTTGCTTCCACATTTTAGCTATCGTGAATAATGCTGCTATAAATATAAGATACAAATATCTCTTTGAGAGCCTGCTTTATATTCTTTGGGTATATACCCAGAAATATAATTAATGAATATGGTAATTCTATTTTAAAATTTTTGTGGAACCACCATGCTCCTTTCCACAGAGGTTGTACAATTTTACATTCCCATCAACAGTGCACAAGGGTCCACAACCTCACCAATGTGTGCTGTTTTCTTTTGCTTTATTTTTCTGATAGTGACTATCCTAAAAGGTGAGAAGTGGTATCTCATAATAGTTCTAATTTGCACATCCTTAGTGAATAGTGATGTTGAGCACTCTTTATGAGCTTATTGGCCATTTGTATATCTTCTTTGGAGAAATGTCTATTCACTCAATTTTGGATCAAGTTGTTTGTTTTTTGTTGTTGAGTTTTAGGAGTCCTCTATATAACCTGGATATTAATCCTTTATTAAAAGTATGATTTGCAAATATTTTCTCTCATTCTGTGGGTTGCCTTTTTACTCTGCTGATAGTGTCTTTGATGTACAAATTTTTAAAATGTTTATGAAGTCCAATTTGTTTAATTTTTTTGTTGTTGTTGTTACCTGTGTCTTTGGTGTCATATCCAAGAAACCATTGCCAAATCGAATGTTGTGAAGCTTGTGTTTTCTTTTGAGAGTTTTATTGTTTTAGATCTCACATTTAGGTCTTTGATCCATTTTGAGCTTGTGCAATAGGCTGTGACCCTCAAAAGTGCTTCTCAGTTCTCCCTCCACGATTAGGTGAACCAGGAAGACTAGAGATGGATATTTTCATTTCTCTACCTCGTAGACTGGAGACAACTGGAGTGGAGCATTTCTCTTCCCCCTCATGGAAGTCTAGAGTAGCTGGAGTTGAGTATCTTCCTTCATCCAGTTTTGTTATGTTCCTCTGAGGGTAGCTCTTTTTAAAAAGAACAGGATGCTCTGGGTGTATTTTAAAATGGCTACATTTTCCCTCTTCTTGCTGGAAACAGGAGGATATTATACTCTGATCTTCATTGTGAGAAGCTGGTGGGGCTCTTGGAGGTAAAATTCATGAAAACGTGGAGTGCCTCTTAAGACTGGATTCACCTAGAATTTTTAATTCTTGAGCTTGTCCACGATAAGCCTCTAATAATTCATCAATTATAGTTTATTTTCCTATGATTGTACTGGCTTCAGCAGAGATCTGCTCCAGTAAGCTGTGATTCTCTATATACACCAGTCTATCTCTCCAGTTTGTAAGGGTGGTAGTTTGCTCTGTGCCTTCAATTCTCCAGTGATCTAAGAATTGTTGATTTTTGGTTGGTCAGCTTTTTTTGTTGCCATGAGAATGGTCGTGATGACTTCCAAGCTCCTTACATACTGAACTGGAAACCCTAAGTTGAAATGTGTACTTTTAATCTGGAAAGACAAAAAACAACATCATCAACAATAAAACAATCTGCTTTTTTCATAATGGAAGATTTTGACACAGTTCATTTGATAAATGAACCTACTTTTGCTGGAAATATACACACACAGATGGAATAAAAAAAAAACTGTGGGAGGTTATACTTTAATGTTTTTCATGGGCTGGTGTATCCTAAAACCATTCATTCATTCATCCATTTACTGTGTATTTATGCAGCACCTACTGTGTATCAAATACTGGTAGCCCAAATCAATACCCCAACATTAGATCTTCTTGGAACTGAGTTCAGTCTTTTTGAGACACCCGGGAAATTGTCCTAAAACCTGATTTTTTTTTTTTGGCTCAAGACAGTAATTTTCAAACTTTTTTCAACTCCTAGTTTCCCTGGTAGATTCTGTGACCCTCCCCCTCTCTCAGTCACACTGCTGATGAGTCAAGGGTCACATCACTGCTGTACTTGCCATCCCCCGGATAGGAGAGGGAAGGAAAAATAAGAGTGTGAAGTGGAGGCAACCCTGAAATCATTTAGGTTCTCTCTGTCGCCAACACCTCAAAGATACTCCATTCTAATGCTGCAATCCATCCAAGGTAAGTAGTTTCTTCCTTCATCATTCAATAGTGTCTTTGATTCCTCTTTTCGTTTTATCATTTGGATAAAACAAATACTATTATGACCTGGCAAAGAAAATTTGGTAATTTACCAGCAAAGAAATGGAGTAAAGACACATCATGTAGAAGTCCCTATGCCTCTGATGAATTAGTTGTCAAAGAGAGTTGTGAAAGGGGAAGAAAACATGAAAGATCATGGGAGGAGATAGAGCATAAGCAAGGGCACAAGGGTCTAGGGGTCCAAGGCATGGACTTAGAGGAATTCACTGGAGAGACACACATGACAAGGACTAGAGGTGCCCCTTCCTTCAGGGGGAAGGTCTCAGGATCAGCAACTCAACCAGATTCCTGAGTCTACCCTAAAGCAGGTTGAATAGTAAAGTGGGAGCAAAACATATTCCCCAGGCTACTTTCTCATTCTCTTTTCTCAATAATTCACCTGCCTCATTTTTCATTTGTTCAAAAAGTATTAGATTGAAACTTATGAGGTTGCTGATATATTCCTGTTTTTTTTTAGAAAGACTATTTATTTTTAGAGATAGGGAGAGCACTGGGGGAGGGGCAGAGGGAGAGGGAGAGTGAGTCTCAAGCAGACTCCACACTGCATGGAGCCTGATGTGGGGCTCGATCTCACCACCCGGAGATCACCAGAGCTGAAACCAAGAGTTCATACGCTCAACCAACTGAGCCACCCAGGCGCCCCAATATATGCCTGGTTTTAACCTTAAAAAGTGTCAGTTTAATAGAGTTCAACCTACTGTCTCTTGGGGCCTACTACATGTCAGGCACTGGGCTAGATGCTGGATATGTCCTGATGAGTAAGGTAGACATGGTCCCTCTGAGCATGAAATGTACATTCTAGTGACATTGACACAGAAAGAAACAGAGAAAGGAAATTGATATTAAAATTGTTATTAAAAGCAATAGGAATACCCAAGAAATCTATGAAAAGCTCTGTGAGCATAATAATCTAGAAAACCACAACTGCCAATATTGTGATAAGGTAATAAGTGAGAAAAGAAAGTTAATGATTGTATTTTCAGAGAAATGGGTGTGTGTGTGTGTGTGTGTGTGTGTGTGTGTGTGCATGGATGCATGCCAGCATGCATGTTTCTCTATATTGATGTATTAGTTTCCTAAGACTGCTTAACATTATAGTAAAGTGGGTGGTTTAAAACAACAAAAATCGTTCATCTCACCATTCTGCATGTCAGGAATCAAAACTAAGGTGCCAGAAGGGCCATGATCCTTTTGAAGGCTCTTGGGGGAAACTTTTCTCACCTCTTCCAGCTTCTGCATATTCCTGGTGTTTTTTGGTTTGTGGCAACATAACTCATATTTCTGCCTCCATCTTAATAGGGCCATACCTCATCTAAATATCAATTAAAAAGTCCCAAATCTCATCATCTAAATCAGATATGGGTGAGACTCTGGTTAGGTAAAATTTTTCTCCATCTGTGGACCTGTAAGACCAGAAAACAAGTTATCTCTTTCCAAAATAAAATGGTAGTAAAGGCATCTGATATACATTCACATTCTGAAAGGGAGAACGGGAGAGGATTTAAAAAGTCACTAGTCCTAAGCAAGTTTGAAATCCAGCAAAGTAAATTCTGCTAGATTTCAACAACCCAGAATAATCTTCTGTGGCTTGAGTCTCTGATCTCTGGGCCCATAACAGTAGGCCTGCCCTCTCTGGACTCTGCCTCTGTATTCGTGTCTTTGCCCTCATAGTAATTCTTTATTTTTCTTGAGGAATGACACATATTAGCAGCCAAGTAGCTCTATTATCTTGTTTCCTACCTTTAGAATCCCAAAAGTTTGACAACCTTCCTTCACTTTGTCCCTCTTTTGTTACCTTCCAGTTAAGCTGGCTGTGTTTTGGATAGTATAATACTCTTTTTAAAAACCTTGTGGGTCTCCCATGTATGACTAGGGGATCTATGCCATTAGACAAGAGGGTTCTCCACAGATACCTGCTGGATAACTTCACCTCTATTTCTGGAATCTGCTGAGAATTTGATTGGATCCACTAGTCACACAGCTAATGTCTTCAGCAAAAGTGTTCAGCCATACTCAGCTCTTTTTCCAGAACACACTTAAAATCTTTTGCAACCTAAATAGGCTGAGATTTTTTTCAAATTATCAAGTAAAAACTTAATAATTCCTTCTTCAATTTTACTGTCTTCTCACTTTTTACTATAAACAGCGAGAAACACTGCTTAGAAATCTCCTCAGCAAAATATGCAAGTTCGTTGCTTACAGATTCTGCTTTCCATCCAACAAAACCTAATTCATCCAATTTTCTCCCATCTTATAACAAAGA
The DNA here is from genome assembly GCF_054177405.1 of Leptonychotes weddellii. NCBI lineage: Eukaryota > Metazoa > Chordata > Mammalia > Carnivora > Phocidae > Leptonychotes > Leptonychotes weddellii. Next base: position 38,255,161 of record NC_138385.1, read on the forward strand.
TCGCCTTTCCTACATTTTCCAGTAATATGTTCCTCATTTCTGAGACCTCACCAGAAGCAACATATTTTCACAAACAGTCTCTTCAAGACCACCTAGGCTTTTTCTATCATGTCCTTCAAAATTCTTCCATTCTCCCGACCCATTTCCCAATTTCAAAGCTACTTCCACATTTTTAGGCATTGCCACAGCACTCCATTCCAGACTCTAAAACTGTATTAGTTTCCTAGGACTGCCATAACAAAGTACCACAAAGTGGATGTCTTAAAACAATAGAAATTAATTCTCACAGTGTGGAGGCCAAGAACCCAAAATCACAGTACCAGCAGTGCCATGCTCCATCTAAAGGCTCTAAGGGAGAGTCCCTCCTGTGTCTTCCAGTTTCTGGGGCTATGGTCTTTCCTTGGCTTGTGAGCATAACCCAAATCTTTGCTTCCATCTTCACATGGCTTTCTACTCTCTGACTCTGCTTCTCTTTTTCTATTTTTTATAAGGAGACTCGTTATTAGATTTAGAATCCACCCTAATTCAAGCTGCTGTCATTTGGAGATTCCTATCTTAATTACATCTGCAAAGACCCTTCAGATCACCACTTCCTGGGAAGCCTTCATGTTGTTGATATCTGCAGCCGAGAACCAGAAATCCTCTTGGGTAAGAATATCCAAAGGGTCATGAAGAGCTTAGTACAGGGCCTGACACCCACAGAAGGTCCAAATGCAATACTTTTGGCTTATTTCATGTGTATTCTCCCTTTTCATAATTTTCCACTGGGGTTCACTACCTTTAGGCAGCCAACGGAGGTCATCATCCTGTTGTCCTTTGTGCAAGGTAACTGTGTCTTTCACCAGCTGAAATGAAAGCACCTGTAATTTTTTGAGTAGTATTTACTGTTTTTATACCCACAGAGACAGTCCAAGAGATAGATTGTGTGGGTATTGAAATCTTGGTGAAAGAACCTCAGATACCAGCTATTTAGAGCCATAGTTGCCACACATTAGCCATGCCAGGTTCCCCTAATGTCTCACACTTCCATTGTAATCCCTGCCTCTCCATCCAAAAATCACACACCCACTCAATCAAAAATTGGCCAGGTTTGAGGTCACAGGAAATGATTCAAAGCAGAACAGACAAAGGCACCCCTTATGGCCCAGTTAGGGTCTGCTTTCACCAGTTCTGATACCTTTTGTCTTAGGAAGGGCATGACTTGGTGCTTTAGGTTGAGGATTAAAATCACAACCCCATTTCTTCTTGTTTCATGTGATTTTCTGACCCCAGTTTTTGTCATTTATGTTGTTCATCCCTTTTATACCAGCAAAAGGATCTTGCTTTAAGAGATACCAATTGCCCATCTACATCATCTTTGGCATGTTCTCTTGGCCAGCGTTACCCTCTAGGATAAAAACTGAAATAGTTGGATTATATTTTTAAATGCATTCTGCCAATCTATGTCTTTTGGTTGGGGAGACTAACCCTTTTACATTTAAAGCAATTACTGATAGGGAAGAACTTACTGTTGCCATGCTGTTACTTGTTTTCTGTGTGTCTTACAGTTTTTTGTGTGCATTTTCTCCATGATTGCCTTCCTTTGTGTATAGTTGATTTTTTTTTTGTAGTGATACATTTTGATTCTCTTATTTTCTTTTCTGAATATTCTATAGATATTTACTCTTGTTACCATAAACATGATATATAACATCCAAAGTTTTAACAATCTGTTTTAAACCAATAACTTCAATCACATACAAAACTACAAATTTCCAACTCTGCCCCCCCACTTTATGTTATTGATGTCACAAATTATGTCTTTAAATATTGTGTATCCATAATATAAATTTATGTTTTTGTCTTTTAAATCCTGTAAAAAAAATAAAAAGTAAATATTCAACCCCAAATTACAATCATGCTGGTTTTTATATTTTCACAGGTATTTTCCTTTTCTAACTTTCCAAACTCTTTCAATTTGTGTTTGTCTGGGAATGTCTTAATTTTTCCCTCATTTTTGAAGAACTCTTTTGCTGGACAAAGAGTTCTCATTTGATTTTTTTTCTTTCAATATTTTAAATATATCATCACACTGCCTTCTGGCCTGCAAGTTTCTACTGAGAAAGCCACTGATAATCTTTTTGAATAAAACTGATGATAGTGGAAATCTTTATTTTGGATCTTAGATATATAGCATTCAGTTTGGCACCATTATCTACAGTGTTAACTGCGGGTTTTTTTTTTTTTTAAACGTTGCCTCACTCTCCACACACACACAAAAGTGTTATTAGAGCTAATAAACAAGTTCAATAATGTTTCAGGATACAAGGTCAATATATGCAAATTATTGTATTTCTATACATTATCAATGAACAATCTGAAAATGAATTTGAGAACACTATTTTATGTACAATAGCATCAAAAAGAATACAATGTTTGGGAATAAATTTAACTAAGAAAATGCAAGACTTGAAATTTGAAAACTACAACACACTGTTGAAAGAAATTTAAAATACAAATAAATGAAAATATGTTTATGTTCATGAATTGGAAGACTTAATTTTTTAGATAAAAATATACTTCAGCAAATTCTTAATCTCAGGAAACAAACTGAGGCTTGCTGGGGGGGTGGGGGGTAGGAGGGATGGGGTGGCTGGGTGATAGACATTGGGGAGGGTATGTGCTATGGTGAGGGCTGTGAATTGTGTAAGACTGTTGAATCACAGACCTGTACCTCTGAAACAAATAATACATTATATGTTAAAAAAAAAAGAAGAAGAAGAAGAAGAAGATAGCAGGAAGGGAAAAATGAAGGGGGGAAATCGGAGGGGGAAACGAACCATGAGAGACTATGGACTCTGAGAAACAAACTGAGGGTTCTAGAGGGGAGGGCGGTGGGGGGATGGGTTAGCCTGGTGATGGGTATTAAAGAGGGCACGTACTGCATGGAGCACTGGGTGTTATATGCAGACAATGGATCATGGAACACTACATCAAAAACTAATGATGTAATGTAGGGTGATTAACATAACATAAAAATAAATAAATAAATAAATAAATAAATAAATAAAATATACTTCAGTGTATTCTATAGATTTAGCACGATCTTTATCAAAATTCCAGTTGCCTTCTTTGCAAAAAATTGACAACCAGATCTTAAAATTCATGGTGAAATGCAAGAGACACACAGTAACTAAAACAATCTTAAACAATCAGAAGAAATTTATAGATCTTACACTTCTAAATTTCAAAATTTACTACAAAGCAATGGCAATTAAGACAGTGTGGTACTGGAACAAAGATAGAGATCTATATCTATGGAATAGAATTGAGAGTCCAGAAATAAAACCATGTGACTGTTGCCAAAGAACAACCACAAAAGTCCTAGAAGTAAACATACAGGTTCAGTATTTGTGATCTTGAGTTAGGCAGAAGTTTCTTACATATGACAACAAAAAATGACCAACAAAGGAAAAAAGTAAATAATTTGGACTTGATAGAAATTAAAAAATTAAAAACTATTGTGTTTCAAATGGCACTATTTAAGAAAGTGATAAGATAACCCAATGAATGGGTTGAAATATTTGCAAATTATATATCTGGTAAGGGGATTCTATCTAGAATATATACAAACTCTCACAACTCAAAAATAAAAAAGAAAAATAATTCAATTTAAAAATAGGAAAACAGGACAGCCACATGCAAAAGAATGAAACTTGACCACTATCTTACACCATGCACAAAAATTAACTTGAAATGGATTAAAGACTTGAATGTAGGACCTGAGGCCATAAAACACCTAGAAGAAAACATAGGTGGTAAACTTTTTGACGTAGGTCTTTAGTTTTTTAAAATATCTGTCACCAAAAGCAAGAGCAACAAAAGCAAAAATAAACAAGTGGAACTACATCAAACTAAAAAGCTTCTGCACATCAAAAGAAACCACGAACAAAATTAAAATACAACCTAACTGAATGGAAAAAAATATTTGCAAATTATGTATCTAATAAAATGCTAATATTCAAAATTTATTTAAAAAACTCATACAACTCAACAGCAGAACAAGGAACACTATCAATTAAAATGAGCAGATCTAGGGGCGCCTGGGTGGCTCAGTCAGTTAAGCGTCTGCCTTCAGCTCAGGTCATGATCCCAGGATCCTGATCAAGCCCCATGTCAGGCTCCCTGGTCAGCGGGGACCCTGCTTCTCTCTTTCCCTCTGCCTGTTCTTCCCCCTGCTTGTGCTCTCTCTCTCTCTCTCCTATAAATAAAATCTTTAAATAAATTAAAATAAAATAAAATGATCTGAATAGATATTTTTGCATAGAAGGCATGAATATGGCCAGTAGGTACATGAAAAGATGCTCAACATTATCAGTCTTCAGGGGAATGCAAATCAAAACTACAATGAGATATCACCTCACACCTATTAGAACGGCTATTATCAGAAGGACAATAAATAATAAGTGTTGGTGAGGATATAGAGAAAACAGAACTATTGTGCACTGTTGATGGGAATGTAAATTGGTGCAGCCACTATGGGAAACAGTATAGAGGTTCCTCAAAAAATTAAAAATGGAACTACCCTATGATCTGGCAATTCTACCCCGGGTATTTATTTAAAGAAAATAAAAATACTAACTTGAAAAGATATATGCACTCCCATGTTCATTGCAGCATTATTTACAATAGCCAAAACACGGAAGCAACCTGCACCCATTGATGGATACATGTATAAATGTGTATGTGTGTATACACACATAGACACACAATGTAATATTATTCACTCATAAAAATGGGATCATGCTGTTTGCAACAACATGGATGGACCTTGAGGACATTAGGTAAAATAGGTAAACTAAATCAGAGAAAGAGAAATACTATATGATCTCTCTTATATGTGGACTCTTAAAAAAGAAAAAGAAAGCAAGCAAGGTTTTAGATTCAGAGAACAGATTGGTGGTTACCAGAGGCAGTGGGTGGAGGGTGGGAGAAATAGGCAAAGGGGGTCAAAAGATAAAAAGAAATAAAAAAGATGGAAGGGTGAAGCTGAATAGTGAGAAAAAAATTATGGAACATCCACACAAAGAGTATTATGCTGTAAATTGGATAGGTAATACTTCAATATATTATTATAGTAGATTGCTAGGAAATACTATTAAGTAAAATATGAAAATGGAGAAATGTATGTAAAGTATGTACCATTTATCTAAAACAAGGGCATACAAAAATATGTATACATATTTGCTTACATATTTTTTAAAAAAAGAAATGGGAATGAGCAAAGGAAAAGAGTAGTATGGTATGGGGGACTGTTAAAAAAAAAAAAAAAAGACAGTCCCCAAATGAAATCACTTATGCTAAGCCTCATGTCACCAAACCAAGACTTAAATTACAGGTTTTGTTTGTTTGTTCGTTTTAGAGAGGTAGAGAGGAGGGAAGGGCAGAGGGAAAGGGAGAGAGAAAATCTTAAGTAGGTTCCACATTCAGCACAGAGCCCAACGCAGGGTTCAATCTCACAACTGTGAGATCATGACCTGAACCGAAATCGAGTCAGATGCTTAACCAACTGAGCCACCCAGGTGCCCCTTAAATTAAAGTTTTTGATCTCCCAGAAATGTAATTTTAAGCCAGTCAATCAGAAATCACCTAATTAGCACTAGACAGGTGATCTGTCTGATAGACATTTGCCATGCTCTAAAGGAAAATGACCTTGCCACAACCAATCCCCTGTTTGTAAGTATGACTTCCTTGTTCCTGCTGCCTTCTGCCTAAAAATGTATTTCATTTTATACAGCTCCTTGGAGCTCCTTTTTGTCTGCTGAATTAAATGCTGCTCAATGCATGAATTAATGAATAAAGCCAATAAGATCCTAAAATTTAATCAGTTGAATTTTGCTTTTTTAAAACAGTTTTGGTGGCAGCAATGGGATCTGAGGCAGACTTCTGAGACTTTGGGGACAATGAGAAATAGGCATTGAGACCTACAAACCCTTTTAGTTCTCTGTCTTTTCCATCATTTCCGAGGGCCATGGGTAAGTTCCTCTTGATTTTGAGATCCACTCACTTTGGCACTTAGCTCCTGATCTAACTGACATTTTGATTCAGAGCTAGGCAGGTCAGCTTGAGCTAGCAAATGCTTCCACCTAAAATCCAAGTCCCTAGCCCTTGGTTAGTCCACAGTTCCCATTTGTTCGGGGACTGCTGGTTCAGTTATTAGTTCCACTTTGGGAACTGCTGGTGGTACACACTTAAGACCTTCTCTTGGTTAATACCATCTCTATCTCTTTGGTTACTGCTGATGCCCACAGTCCTAGTTCCACAGGTACTGTTAGTTTCTGTTAATATACACATAAGATAAAGGAATAATAGATCTATTGTAAGTGGGAATCTTGGAAGCCAGGACCACAAAATTGGTGGGCATGGTTGAGCAATTAAAAGCTGTTCAAGCACTCATCACCTAACTCTAAGACCTGTGTTAGAATATCTTGATCATGGAATGAGTTAGATTGACACTAGGTCACCTGCCAACCTCAAGAAAATTTCCATGCAATGAGATACACTTTTATAAACACAACCCCCAACCCAGCTGGACATCACTCTTAGGTAATAATTTGCCTCCAAGAGACCCAAGACTTAGCTAAAGAAATGGAATCCTTAAGTTCCAGAGAACTGACCACACCACTTCCCAGCATACCCGCTTTTATGTCTAAGAAATTTGGTCATTGAAACTGTGGATACTACAAAAAATGGCATAATCTTTTTTTTTTAAATTTAAATTCAATTAGCCAACATATAGTACATCATTAGTTTCAGGTGTAGTGTTCAATAACTCATCAGTTGCATATAACACCCAGTGCTTATTACATCACGTGCCCTCTTTAATGCCCAACACCCAATTACGCCATCCCCCTATGCATCTCCCCTCCAGCAACCCTCTGTTTGTTTCCTATAGTTAAGAGTCTCTCATGGTTTTTCTCCCTCCTTGATGACTTCCCATTCAGTTTTCCTTCCCTTTCCCTATGATCCTCTGTGCTGTTTCTTATATTCCACATATGAACGAAACCATATGATAATTGTCTTTCTCTGACTTATTTCCCTCAGTATAATAACCTCCAGTTCCATCCATGCCAATGTAAATGGAAAGTATTCATCCTTTCTGATGGCTGAGTAATATTCCATTGTGTGTGTGTGTGTGTGTGTGTGTGTATTATCTTCTTTATCCATTCATCTGTCAATGGGCAGCTGGGCTCTTTCTATATTTTGGCTATTGTGGACATTGCTGATATAAATATTGGGGTGCATGTGCCCCTTTGAATCACATTTGCATCTGAGGGATAAATACCTAGTAGTCCAATTGCTGGGTTGTAGGGAAGCTCTATTTTTAACTTCTTGAGGAAACTCCATACTTTTTTCAGTGTTGCTGTAAGAGCATTCATTCCCACCAACAGTGTAAGAGAGTTCCCCTTTCTCCACATTCTCGCCAACATTTGTTGTTTCTTGTCTTGTTAATTTTAGCCACACTGACTGGTGTGAGGTGGTATCTCACTGTGCTTTTGATTTATATTTCCTGGAGCCAAGTGCTGTGGAGCATTTTTTCATGTGTCTGTTAGCCATTTTTATGTCCTTCAAGAAATCTCTGTTCATGTCTTCTGCCCATTTCCTGACTGGATTATTTGTTTTTGGGGTGTTGAGTTTGATAAATTCTTTATGGATCTTGGATACTAACCCTTTATCTGATATGTCATTTGTAAATATATTCTCCATTCTGTAGGTTAGCTTTTAGTTTTGTTGACTGCTTCCTTTGCTGTGCAGAAGCTTTTTATCCTGATGAAGTCCTAAAAGTTCATTTTTGCCTTTGATTCCCTTGCCTTTGGAGACGTGTCTAGCCATAAGCTGCTGTGGCCAATGTCGAAGAGGTTGTTGCCTGTGTTCTCCTCTAAGATTTTGATGTATTTCTGTCTCACATTTCGGTCTTCTATCCATTTTGAGTTTATCTTTGTGTATGGTGTAAGAAAATGGTCCAGGTTTGGGGAGCCTGGGTGGCTCAGAAGGTTAAGCATCAGCCTTCAGCTCAGATCATGATCCCAGGGTCCTGGGATCAAGCCCCATGTCAGGCTCCTGGCTCAGCGGGGAGCCTGCTTCTCCCTCTCCCTCTGCCTTTCCCCCTGCTCATGCTCTCTCTCTCTCTGTATCTCTGTGTCTCAAATGAATAAATAAAATCTTTAAAAAAAAAGAAAAAAAAAGAAGATGGTCCAGTTTCATTCTTCTGCATGTGGCTGTCCAATTTTCCCAGCACCACTTATTGAAGAGACCATCATTTCTCCATTGGATATTCTTTCCTGCTTTGTTGAAGATTAGATGACCATGGAGATGGGGGTTCTTTTCTGGGATCTCTATTTTTATAAAGATTTTATTTATTTATTTATTTATTTATTTATTTATTTATTTATTTATTTATTATTTATGAGAGAGCACAAGCAGGGGGAGCTACAGGCAGAGGGAGAAGCAGGCTCCCTGCTGAGCAAGAAGCCCATCGAGGGACTCAATCCCAGGACTCTGGGATAATGACCCAACCCGAAGGCAGATGCTTAACGGGCTGAGTCACCCAGGCATCCCTCTGGGATCTCTATTCTGTTCCATTGATCAATGTGTCTGTTTTTGTGCTAGTACATGCTGTCTTGATGATTGCAGCTTTGTAATAGAGCTTTTCTTTTTTAACATTCCTCTGACTATTCGGGGTCCTTCCTGGTTCCATACAAATTTTAGAATTGTTTGTTCCACCTCTGTGAAAAATGCTGGTGTTATTTTTTTTAAAGATTTTATTTATTTATTCATTTGAGAGAGAGAGAGAGAGAGCACAAGCAGGGGGAGCAGCAGAGAGAGAGGGAGAAGTGGGGAGCCCGATGTGGGGCTCAATCCCTGGATCATGATCTGAGCTGAAAGCAGATGCTTAACTGACTGAGCCAACCAGGCACCCCAATGCTGGTGTTATTTTGAGAGAGATTGCATTGAATATGTAGATTGCTTTGGGTAGTATAGACATTTTAACAATATTTGTTCTTCCAATCCATGAGCATGAAATGTTTTTCCATCTCTTTGTGTGTTCCTCAATCTCTTTCATAGTGTTCTATCATTTTCAGAGTACAGATCTTTTGCCTCTTTGGTTAGGTTTATTCCTAGGTATCCTATGGTTTTTTTGTGCAATTGTAAATGGCATCGATTCCTCGAATTCTCTTTCTGCTGTCTCATTATTAGTGTATAGAAATGCAATAGACTTCTGTGTGTTGATTTTATATTCTGCAACTTTGCTGAATTCCAGTGTCAGTTCTAGCAATTTTTTGGTAGAGTCTTTCGGGTTCTCTACATAGAGTATCATGACATCTGTGAAGAGTGAGAGTTTGAGCTCTTTACCAATTTGAAAGCCTTTTATTTCTTTTTGTTGTTTGATTGCTGAGGCTAGGACTTCTAGTACTATGTTGAACAACAGTGGTGAGAGTGGGCATCCTTGTCGTGTTCTTGACCTTAGGGGAAAAGCTCTCAGTTATTCCCCAGTGAGAATGATATTCGTTGTGGGCTTTTCATAGATGGCTTTTGTGATATTGAGGTATGTTCCCTCTATCCCTACACTGTGGAGAGTTTTAATCAAGAAAGGATGTTGTACAATGTCCACAATAACCAAACTATGGAAAGAGCCAAGATGTCCATCAACAGATGAATGGATAAAGAAGATGTGGTATATATAATGGAATATTATGCAGCCATCAAAAGGAATGAAATCTTGCCATTTGCAGCGATGTGGATGGAACTGGAGGGTATTATGCTGAGCGAAATAAGTCAATCAGAGAAAGACATGTATCATATGACCTCACTGATATGAGGAATTCTTAATCT